>NC_092525.1:34240866-34865866 GCF_037038585.1 Patagioenas fasciata | reverse complement strand
GATATACCAGCCTGTGCTCCCATCCATTTAGGGACCTTCTTTGTGACTATTAAGAAGAACAGCGTGAAGGTATCTGACAAACATACTGGGATTGAACTGTTCAATTTGCAACTGTTGTGAATTGGCTCCACTACCTCTTCAAACAGCACGGTTGTCAGAAAGGCACCTATGCAGGCACTTACATGGTACTCTAAGAAAACCAAAGGTTTCCAATGGAAACTTTTCAACAGCTATGAATCTCCACTGCTCTTGCTTCAAATAATTATTTAATGCCCCTCCGTACTACAGCAATTTAGCAAATAATGAACTTTTCTTCCAGTTAATGTAACACTCATGTTATAAACAAAGGCATTGAGAATGACAAGAAGGGAAATGTTCCTTCATCACAGAAGGAGAACGAGCAAAGAACATCGTGAGCTGGATTCTCAGTTTCTTGTTCAGGATTGGAGAATAAAGGCAGAAGAGGGTGATATGCTTTGTAACACTCTATAGTAACATAGAGGCAAGAAATAAACAAGACCATAAAAACTCTTGTAGCCCAGTACTTAGGAAAAGCTTTACCTTACTTTATTTACAAAATAGCTTAATACATCCGTAGCAAAAGTGGACAAATCATAAGTAAAAATTTCAAAAATGAATGTCCATGAATAAGTTTTAAGCTAGGGGTTTTTTCCTAATCCTTTTGTCATTTGTGCAATATGTGATCAAAGACATTTCCTCTTCCCATTCCTCAAATGTTAAGTAAATATGTGAGCTTAGAAAAGAAATTCATGCAATTCGTAGCAGAACAGAAAGTAGTACTCGTTACATCACATAATTAAGGCTGAAGTATTAGTGGTGGGAATGAGGGCCACAGTGTCTGATTTTCTAAACAAAGAGATGATCAATTTTTTTTCAAAGACTGGAAAAAATTCCCCAAAACAGTCCTCGTCATGCATCCATATGTGCCAATTTCTCATCACATTCATTAATTTTATTGGCCAGCATGTTTTCCATCTGCTTAAGCCTAAGCAGAGGGGAGCAAATCAGTCTGTTTACTCCAGTGCTGTTCTTCCTCCAGCCCACCTGAACAGTGCCACCAAGACTGCCTTGCTTTCAGCAGGGCTGAGGAGAGTCCGCTTCCTGCTCCCGGTGGCTGGGCTGCTCTGTCCAGCTGCCCTTGCTGTTCAGGGCCCTGAGATGATCATAGGACATAATGGCCCTGACCCGCTGTACAGGGCTGCCCCCCACAGCCCCTGCCCCTCGATCTGAGGCCGTGTTTTGGCTCAGCCCAGGGCCTCCGCCTGCAGCAGTGTCCCTGCCTGTCCTTGGACCTCAACAATCCTCACCCCTGGGCTGATGTCCCACCTTGACCTTGGACCTGTCTCATGATCATGGGACTGTGCCTGACCCTGATTACCTGGCTAATACTCATCCCCGACCCTGGCCTGCAGAATGTTTGCCCAGCTTGCCTTCAGATCTGCCTCATGACCATGAACTTACGTGACGGATTCTGGGCTGCCCCAAGCCTGCCCAGCTCCCTGGAAGGGGCAGTGGGACTGGTCCTGGCTGCCAAGCCCTACCCTGCTAGCCCTGGGCAGCCCCTGCCACTCCTGGCCCCATGTCCCTCAGCTCCGTCCTGAGCTCCAGGTCTGGGCAGGTGCCCGCCTGCTAGAAGAGGACCAGACTGGCCTCTGCCACAAACCAATGCACCAGCCCAGTGGCAGCCAGCACAAGCAGGAGTCAGTGTCCTTTATTTCCTCCATGGTAAGATGAAGGAGATTCAACTCAGCTGCAGCATGGCCAGCTGCTGCACAGGCACCTCCCTCTGAACATGAGAGCACAGGTGAGACAAAAGCTGCTCAAAATAATGAGGCACCAGAGTTCATCTCGAGTCAGCTACATCTGGGTATGCTCCATTCCTTTTTTTGTGGTAATTATTTCATTTTTGTACTGCAGGACTCCTCCTGTGCTCTAACTAGGCTCCAGTTCTTCATCTCCCACACGAACAATATACCTCCTATTTTGACTATCACACACAATGCTTAAGAAAACCAGCACCACACATGAGACACTAAAGAGTGTCAGGGGAACAAGACGAAATGTCAGGCTGGTGGGGCATACCAGGACATGCACCAGCAACAAGGTATTAAATCTATAAGTCACTGATGTCCAGAGGACAGATCTGATTCATAAGATCTGGCAGAAAAGGAAATAAAGGTGTATCAGGGCAGTATTTAGTGAGTAACTCCATACTGCCCATCACAGCAGATCCTGAGACTGTTCCCAATCCACAAACAGTGCAAGACTTCAGTAGTCAAAAACTTTCAGCTGATGAAAATCCCATGGATTTGGGTAAAAGAGACCACCACGCAGTTACACGGAAGGAATGGTCATGAAGAAGAGTGTCTGAAAGCAAACCAAATACAAGATTTTAAGATTCTAAATATTAATATCATAAGCAGCTATAAGACCAAGGCAAGAGCAAAAACCCAAGATATCTCTAGAAAAACTCAGATTTTAGCAGAAGCAATTTCAGCCAAGCAAAAGGGTTGGCTGCCAAGCTGGAAGTGACCCAGGATGGATTGAGGTTGGATTACCAGAGAGGAGCATGTAGTAATAATTGTGAACATCGTGCTCAGTGAGTTTGGATGTGTAACATAAGAGAGAAACAGCAGGATAATTGGGAAGATAGAAGGGGCTGTACTTAATGAATGCAAGAGAGCAAGCTGTGCTTACTTTATGATAGGGAATAATCCAAAATAAAGCAAGATGACTGAGCAAGACTGAGGTATGAGAAATCAGAAGGTAAGCCTAAATGTAATCTATGGCTGGAATAAGAACTACAAATGAATGAATAAATTAAAAACAGAGAAATCTCAAAATTAGCACTAAAGCAGATGAAAAAACTCTGCAGAAATGTTTCGCATCTGCCATCAACATAAAATATACAGACTAGTTACAGCTAGAATATTTTTTAAAAAATACACATTGTGTCAACCGTAATTAAATGGCAATGAAGGTAACAATAGGCAAAGGGATAGTATATCTAAAAAAGAGCAAAAAGAGAAAGATAAAATTTCTTTATAATTAGATGGATTCATAGTGTCACCAAGTAACTTGCTCTTTAAACTTTACCAGCCATGTAACAATAAACTGCAAGAATATCAATAGATCTCTACCATGCTTCAAGCCTTTACTCTTCCTGTTCATCATTATATGCTGGGAGAGATCTTGAAACAGATCATTATAGCTGAAATATTTAGCCATGTTTTTCTTTAACGCTCCCTCTTTTCACTTAAAAAAAAAATTCCTTCCCCTAAATTGTAACTTAGTCTGAATGTCTAGAATGTCCATGTATTCTCCTTGCTGCTGAATGGATGTGAATGTTTTCTCACTTTCAGCTTGTACAGATTTGTACTTCGCTCTTATTTTCTCCCTGAAGTAACATTAGCAGCGTCTCCATTTCCCAACCAGTCCACTCCTGAATTCTTAACACCTTTCTCAGGCAACAGCTCACACTGTGCCTTCTGCAACACTGCAACATTAACCTATTTTTTCCTCCTTGGTAAAAGAAACGCTGGAGTTCTCTGGAGAATGCTGATTCAGAAATTTGCTCTCTGAAAGACTTCCTGAGGTTCCTAATTAGGTATGCTGGAGAAGTCACTGAAATCGTGGACCTGTAAGTCCCAGAGAAAACCAGGCCACTCACCTTTCAGCCCACAGGAAACCTCTTAGGAAATTCAGAATAAGCAGCCCAGAGAAAAGGCAGTTTTTTGAGTTACTACAGAGACACATAGTTTGTCTTGTTTGTTTAATACAGCTGAAGAATAAGATATGAGAATTCAGCTGAGACTGGCAATTTTCATAGTTCTTTATGAATATTAGAGGCTATCACAGACAGACACTAGGAATGATAGTACATATTCTGCAGCAAAAGATCAACAGAAGGATAAATATGACTCATTTTGCAAGAAGAAGAAATGTTAAACGTTTTTTCTTCAATAAAATGAGTTCCTGTTATTTTGGGGAAGCAAGAAGGTTTATGAATAGCCAAAGATTCAAAAGTGGCTACAAACTAGCACCAGAGGTTATAACAAATAAGACGACAATTTTAAAGTTTGCAAGCTACAATACAGCCAGTCCTGTCAGAGAAGTACTGCAGCAGCAGTTAATCTATTGAAAAAGTCTTGTCTCCTTGAGACTAATGAAAATGGCAAAACTGGGCAAGATTTACTATGAAAAGCAGCCATGGCGGGTGAATGCTAAAGTTACTGCTTAAGTTGCCTTTTTCCCCATCATCACAGAAGAAACGACAGGATATCCTCATGCCTGCTAACGTGGCACCTTTTACAGTCTTGCAGCTTGCTCCATTTTTCTCTGTAAGCAGAGTAGGCTTTTATGCTCCCAGACACATTGGTCAGGATCCAGTTTCACTCTACAAGAACCTGGGAGGCCGAAGACAAAGCTTCAAAACTGTTCTCGGATGAAATGCATTTCTTAGCTCCTGCTAGTGCCTGCTGAACCTCTGATCAATCTTCTTTGAGCAAAACTGCAGTCAGCACTTGTACCTCAGGGGCAACAAACTCTGTTAATGCACTCTTTCAAGAGACCTATTATCAGCTTGAAATCTCAAACAGCAGACCCTCTCCCTGAGTAGCTCACATTACTTTTGGCCTTTCAGGCTCTCAGGGTGTGGTTTGGTGTTCAATTTAAATTGATCTAACTGTGGACCACTGCCAGACAGACAGTCCTATAACCACGCCTATCAGGCTAAGCAATGAGTTGGTATAATTGAGCATCTCTTCTACTGGGATAGTTTTTAGTCAGATCATTTCCCAGTCCCAGCCATGGCATGACAACAAACAGAATGGCACTAGAGATGAGGCAGAAATGTACAGCTGGCAATAAGGTCAGCACATGCAGCCCAGACTTGGATCTGCTAGAACTTCCCATCAAACAGCACCCTACACTGGACATCTGGGTGGATTATTAATACGAGATAGAACAAAACATATTATAAACAGTAAAATCTGTGCTTTTTCATCCCCAAAGGATCCTTAATGATTTCATAGCAGCTTTGAGCAAAACGGTAGTATTACGAGCTGACAATGCAGAACTGGCTTTCATTATACGCTTCTTAGGTCAGTATGCAAAATGTTTTAAGAATCTCTCTTCCGTGACACCCCTGAGAGAACCTCTGCCCACAGTACACAATCACGCTGCAAATCACAAGAAATGGTATTCAAAAGTTCAGCTGTTCAGAATCTGTTTTGTAGGTTTCTTTATTCATTGGGACATGTCCTCCTCTTTTTGCTTGATATATATTTTTTTTTCTTATTTTACCACAAAACAAAGTAAATGCAGTGAAAAAGCTTCAGTCTCTTTGCTACTTGGGATCTAGTCAGACAAAAATAATGTGAAAGTTTTTGGATTAGGTCTTCCCTAAATTCTCTTCAGATTTATAAGAAATATCCAAATTGTCTATTTTTAAAGGAATTAATAAATGGTAGAATATGGATATATCAGTTTTATTCAGTAACTAAGCCCCAGTTATGAACCTGGTAATTCTGTGCAAGTTAAGTCTATCCATATTTTATATTATTTATTTAGGATACTATCAGGATTTTTTCCCCTAATACAGCCAAAGATATGATGGTTCCAGAAGTCTTTGCATATGGAGTTAACACATTGCCTGACGAGTCATCAAACAGAACCAAGTAATAAAGCTCCAAGTGTTTAGTTAAATTTAATTTACAACTAAGCAAAACAGTGTTTATTGGAACAAAAAAGGTCATTAGTGTCTTACTAGGAAGCAATTAAAATAACAGATCAAAGTCATTCATCAAATCACAAAACAGATGCTAAGCTTTACTGTAAGAGATTTAGAAGCAATGGTGTATGTAACAGTAGAAGTCCACAAACTATGTTGCACCTTCTGTGACCATAGAGAAGTTGCTGAAAAACAAGATCTATCACATACTAGATTTAACTGTGATTCTCCAGCTCCATCCTCATCATCTGGAGAATCAAACTGAACTATTCCAACCTCAACACTGAGTTCTGCTTCAACAATATAATGGAAATCTCTAGGGTCACTAGAAAAAAAAAACTGGGTGAAAAAAAATCTAAGGCTTCAGCAGTTTGAACAAAAAACCTGTAGTTTACGTTCTCTCTTCAGCAATGGACTGAACTAAACCACTCTTAGCCTCCTAAACTTCAGTACTCCAGATATAGTTTAATTCTCTCCACTGATTTTAAATAAGTAGTGAGAAATAGTCGCAAATTAAAAGGCAAGGTTAATAATAGAATTCTGCTTCTGTTAGAGCCTCTGTTTTATACAGGAATTGCAATCCATCTTTGAAAATCCCCGCTAATTAATAGATATTCTCATGTCACAGATTTAGGGAATCTATATATAAAGATCTTAAAATCTCTGCTTAGAATAAGGCAGATACTCTATATACACATGTATGTCAGATTTCAAACACTGTTTCAAGTATACAGCTCAACCACGGTCTTTTTGCTACCAAATCTATTCGGAAATTACAGTGTCTACCCAAACTGAACTGAGTCAGCAGCAGTACGAAGAAGCAGAACTGGAACCAGAACTGAGTTGCAGTTAAATAGCCCCAACTCAAGGTGATCCAAATAGAGCTGCCCAGAAGCCTACAGTTGTCTCTGTGGGCAATTGCCAGCCCAATGCCCTGATTCAGCTCAGGGTCAACTAAGGTCCGGTTAACAAACCTTTTGGAAAAAGTTTCTAAGTGGCTCTGTAGGTATCACACCAAATCAATGACAGGCATGCCAGTAGACTTGGTTCATACGAAGCCTCTTAGAATTTATTTTCCAGTGCTGATACTCTCTGGATTCTTCCATTATCCAGTGTACCCTGGACCCCACTACCTTGAATAAGAAAGCTGACTGCCTGAAAGGAGAAAGCCCAAAGAAGCAATGTTTACACCTGGGAAGAAGATTTTCTCCTAGTCACTGGGGTGAACAGAACACAGTCTAAAGCAAGTTACTTGATTGCCCCTGCATTTATTATGCATAGTATAAATATTACTACTGGTCATAATGTTATGTGATAGCAACTGTCATTTCTGCCTTTAGGGCAGCTGTTCTGTCTGTATCAGCAGCCAGCTCAAGTCCCTCCTAGCGAAGATTCCCTGCTGTTTTTCACAAATTTTAAAAAATGAATTGGGAATTTGTTGAAGAATGCCCTTAAGCACATCAAGTGGGGATTCTCATTAACAAATATCAAAGGGAAACTCCATATGTTCTGCAAGCAGCTTTTAACCAAGCACAGGATTACTTACTAAGAGAAAAGAGTAGAAGCTACCAAACTCATAACATCAGTACTATTTTATCTCAATTTTTTCAGAGCAATCCTCATCTATATTCTAACCCTGCAGGAATGAGATTAACCAACAGGGCTACATGCACAATACACTTCAGTGTAATAAAAGGACACCTGACCCGGTATTGGATATCTGTGGGAATCAGCTTGGGCATCAAAAGCAGTCTAAACATGACAGTGTAAGTTCCATGTAAGCTAATGTATTCTATTTCTTCGAAAAATCAATTAGACTATGCTAAGTCGAGTGCTGCCACAGACAGACCACTTCTGGTATCCAGCCTGGCTTATTTAAAATTGACTTGAGTATCTCTATACTGAATTGTGCTGTGTAGCAAGATGAACAGATAATACAGTTCAACTGTTATCAATGTAATGAGAGATTTAACTTTTACACCACAGGTTCTCAATAACCTAATTAATAACAGTCACAGTTTTTAAATTTCATTTTGTAACACTAGGAATTAATTTTGGTCTGCATTAATGTAATCCATAGGCAACAGTTAACCTTACCAGTGTATCTTGTTTCCTGTGGAAGGAAAATATGATATAATAGAAGAAGAAATACTTTGCAGTAGCCTACCTTAGTTTATGATGCACTTGAATGAAAGTCAATGGTGAAGGGAGATTCTAGGGAAAAATTCAGCCATGTAACTGCTGTGTATGGAACCTGGTTTTGACAATGTACTCCAACATGTCACCTCCAGAGGACTTTTTTCCAAATACTTTTGAAGTTTTTCGTTCACTCCATATGTTTTCTGTATAGGATTTGGCAGATTTTCATATGCATCTTGTGACCAGCAGACTCAGTGAACGGTAACAAAAGATGGGTTAAGAAGAACAGTTTGTGTTCTTTCAGAAAGGTTACCAGGTTTGGTTCTTCTTAAGGATTCTGATGTGTTCTGCATGCATCTGAAGTGTCTGAATTATTTTGTTGTATCTGTGGGAGCTCAGTCTTTTTGCTTATTGACCATCATCTTGCATTTCAGCCCTCTGATTGACAGAGCAACTAGAATGTAGAAGAAGAAAATCAATAATGCAGGACCTCCAGACAGACCACTGCTGCTCTTAGATGTAACTGATTTACTGGTCCCAGTGCCAGCCACTGATCAGAAAATGTAAAACTAGTCAGCCATGAATAGAAACAATATAAAGACAGATGCACTGTTTCCTTGCATGGAAGGTTGTTTATATTAGCTGCCCATGTTTAAATTCCCTTATATTTTTCTCTAAAGGCAGACTGGGGCAAGGAAGAATGGAAAAATAAAAGAGGAGGGGGAGGGAAAAGAACAGCGTTTTAAAAGCTGTGCAGATATTTATGCATTTTTTTTTTATCGCCACACTAGCCTTCACCACTCCTCAAAGCTTTAGGGATTCTACATGTAAATTTATTCTTTAGCATAACATTTTATTTATTCCTGAATGAGTGACACTCCTGTCAAATCCAGACTTACTACTCACAAGCCAGCATTTTACAGCTAAAACATTCTGCCACCCTTTGCCTTCTAGTTTTATGTCAGTCTAATTTCAGTCTTCAAGCCCTCAGTGGTCTTCTGCCACTGCAGCTGGAGGTCAGCTTCAAGCAACCTCTCTGTTATGACCTCCTGACGAGTTACTGGTTATCAAGGTAATGTGACTTTAGTATAAAAATAATATAGAGCTAATATAACAAGGGGAGAAGACTTCCTTTGCTCAAATGCATCTTGCTTAATAACGGTTCTCGGATTTGTATGTTCCTTACTTCCTCAACTAAAAAAAAAATAAATCTGTAGTGCTTCATTGTGAACAAAACCTATTTTTTAATAAATATCAAAGCAAAATGCTAGATGCAGAAATGTGGGGTTTTTTATTATTTTCTGAGTCAAATGCATCTTTCCACAGCTTCATGGTAAGAAGACATCAGTGCAAAGATTTCTCAATAGTTCTATTTTATCCTTTTATAAGTTAAAATAGGCGCTGACCTTGGTGTTAATAAAATGTTCTACTTACGGATATTTGACACATAGAGTGAAGAACAAAAGGAACCAGAAGCTAAGGACGCTTTATTACTTGGACAGAAAAAAGAGCTCAAGGTTAGTACTACAGTAACATTTCTGACTTTGCTCTGTGAAAGCCCACAGAAGGTAAAAATCATAAAAATGGCAGACAGGAAATTGAGCTTGGTGAATAAATCACCGGCAAATATGCCTTTGGTAAGGACCCTCTTATTTAACAAACTTTACAACTGAGTTGGCTTAGGATTTCCTAGTCAAATATTGGGGGTTTTCCCATCACAGAATATCAACTAATCAAACATGAAACCATATACAGTTAGTTTTAAGAAAGGTACTACTATAAACATTTTTTGGACAAGCTGTCCCATTTCACTATTTTCACAACTTTTTTTCAGTGCAGAACTTTGTCTCTTAAACCAAAAATTAATTATGTGTAAAAAGTTTTAATACACAAAAAGAAAAAAAGCTCTAAAGGAAAACAAAATATTCCAATGACATTAATCAAGGTTTTGGATTTCTCTGTTGTTTGTCATTTGAACAACTTGCTTAAATTATTTCCCCAGAATGAGAATATCTTTCTCTGCTTATCTCACTTTTAAAACCACCTGGGACTTTACATTGTCAAGGGTAACAGAGCCATGCTCTTGGGGCTTCTGGGTCAACCACAATGTATCTAAAAATAATAATTTTTTACCAGAACTTTCTGCTAATAGTACTTATCCTTCACATCAAATTCCCATTCTATACCCTCAACTTTATTTCAGTAACATACTCTTTGTCAGACAATCAGTTTCACAGAGACACTGCAAAAGAGGCCATTCTTGCTTAACATCTCATCTAATGCTCTGTAAGATTATCCTAAATATTTGTAGACTGACGCAAATTCAGCCCTGGAGCCACAGATGTTGATAGAAATAGCTCAATCTGGTCCTGTATTTGTCACTGCCTTTCGCAAACTGACCCATCCTTACCTGGTTAGAAGTTAGTTTTAACCAAGTTCACCTTCAAGGAAAAGAGTCATTGATATAAATAGGTGCAACATCTTTGTGGCAGGAGTCTTAATGGCTCATGATTAAAAACTGTCATTCTTCTGCAAGCTGCACATACCAACTTTACCTTCTACTTAACAATGCATTTACATTTTGTTCAGTTGCAATGGAGATGCTTTATTTAGCGTTTTTGACCACAGGAAGATCACACAAAAGTTCAATGGAAGGCAAACACTCAGGCTGTTTCCACCACAGCCATTGATTAGAATATGTCAATTCTTAGAGCTAAAATATTAAAATATTCAGCACATTTCTATCAATGCACAGCGTGCGTTGCTTTTCCCATATGCAAGTAACAATGCTAAATTACTTGTTTTAGTTAATTACACACTCATTGAAACCACCAGTTTAGCTGCAGTATCGCAGAGCTCAGCACAAATGTGTACATCCCTGAGACACACACAGGTGTGTCCTCAAGACTGCAATCTAGTTATGCTGCTTACAGTGAATACCAAAACCTTTTTTCCTTATCTTGTATTACTTTTTATTGTAGTGCCATGTACTGCACCTGCAATGCTGTACAGTGTTGTGTCACTGCTGGATTTATCCAACAATCCATCACAGTTAAGATGTAGGTCTGAAGTCTCAAGGGTCTGAGGGGTCTTACCAGTGAGTGAGAGAAAAACATCTGGTTTTTCATAAAAAAATCCCGCTAGATCATACTTTTAGAAGAGGAGGAGGAGGAGAAGAGACTTTAAAATTTCATATTTATCTGAATTCCATATTTAAAATAAGAAAATGCAATTGCTTTGGCCTTTACTAAAACATATGTTAGTCTCTCTTTGTGACAGCCTAATTCTTCAAAGAATTTAAACTTTTCTCCATCGGGAGGATTTAAAATGCAGATTTGGTTCAGCATTTAGCCAAAAGAACCGTTTACATATTTGAGTATGAAAAGCCAAAAAATGGAAGTTCAAACCACTTGAAAGAATAATGCTTTTCTAAAGACTGCTACTCATCCATATCTGACTTAATCTACATTCATTTCAAAATAGTGATCATCACATCTATAGACCATTACGAAAATGATATACAGATTGCTCATTCTAAAATTTTTCCTTATTATGTAACAATACACACTATAACATTGACCAAGAGTTGAATGTTTTAAGTGAAAATCACCTTGAGACTGAAATTCAAAAGACAGTGGAATATACTGTGGTTGAAACCACTTTTAAATCTGAAGAAATATTATATCAGATCTACAGTAACTGATAAGAGTTAAGAATATTGTATTAAGTGCCACAAAATCCACAATCAAGGAAAAATTAATCAACCTTAGAGGAAAAAGACTTACAGGGAAAGTAAAGGCACATGTAAAAATAAATAATGAAAGCAATAAGGGGAACACTGATATCAATTAATATAAATTACAAACCAAGGGATTGCTAGAATGCTTGAGGCTAACGTCGATGAGAAATCAATGGCCAACACAATTAAGGACAATAAGGATTTTTCAAAGTACATTAGCAGCAAAATGCATTCTAACAGCAGTATTAGTACAGTAATAGATAAGTATAGTAGAATGGTCATTAAAATCCAAGCAACATGGGAAGGCTTACAAACTAGTTTCATTCTGAATTTGGGAAAATTCCAAGATGAGTCGATACCATCAAGAAAATATACTACAATCCAAAAGTGATTTAGGGAAGTAATACTGAGTAGCTACCACACTAAGACTATTTTTTAGATCAGCACATATAGAAAACTGTGATCCAAGAGAGCTGGAGAGAAACCTATTTTGTTGTTGGAATTTCCCAAAGAAAATTATGAAAACTAATACTGTACTTGACTTTTAAAAGTTAAATGGTATGACCCAAATGAGTAAGTGGATATGACCGCAATCACAGGCACAAGTAACACTAGAGCTGCTTGTATGTCACTTAATAAACATTTATTAACCTTCTGTGAATGATTCAAGATTTATTAATTGATAGATCTCAAAATACAATTGCAAGTGGAGAATCCTAATTGCATGTGTGCTGCAACTGAGTTCCTACAGAGACCAAATTTTAGTTGCATTATTATTTAGCGTTTTTATCAGTCTCCTGTAGAAAAAAAAAAAAAACAGAATCTTTACCTATAAATATGACACACAAAGAGGATTTTAGCACAACTTAATAATTGAGACAGCCCATTGATACAGAGCAGATCACTATATTGAATAGGGCACAAAGTAATTATATTAATTTTAACATGGCCAAATGTAAAGTAATGTAAAGTAATAACTCTAGGAGCATATAATTATAGGATACCTCTGCTCACTTCCATTGAGCAGACAGAGGCACAACACAACCCACAGCTGAAAGCTGAGAGGGAAATTCTAAAGCAAAAAGAAGCACAGATTTCAACTGCTAAGTAAAAGGATTTAGTGTGACAGACTTCCACCAGTGGTGGTGGATTCTCCATTGGTAGAACTAGTCAAATCACAGCTGGACAGTTTTCTTTAAAGCATAATTTATTCACAATGAAAATAGATTTAGGGAATATTTACGCTGTGCTGTCAACTTACATAGAATCCTCTTCCAAATGCAAGGTGCGGTCATGAGCAGGAACATCCTTGCTATTCCTGGGCATACAACCAATTCAGTGGTCTTGATAGGATATAAATGGTGTGCAGTTCAGAACATTGGGCCAACATTTCCATTGCCAATTTTATTCATAACCTTGCCACATTCATTAAACAAAGTCAGAGAACATCTCCAGCACAGAGAAAAGGGGTAGGAGAACTAAATATTAGCCTGTACCACTCTGAAAGTCTATTTTCTAACAGTTGTGATGGTGTATATGGTACTGCTAGCAAAGAACAAAATCCTGCCATCTTGACTTGCTCTTCACTAAGACAGGGGTTCCCACATAAAATGTCTCTAAGGACAAATGAGTCAGTAGTTTATAGGCAGTCACCCAGAACACAAACTGACACAAGCCCCATCAGGGTAACAGAAGGGCAGACAGATGTGAATAAGGATTGTTGCAGATTCAGGACCTGTATGTGAAAGGAACAAGAATTTAAATTGCATTACTACCTTAGTGCTCACAGGGTTTTTTGAAAGCAAATTTGTTACTTGATAATACCTCTTGCCATCTGAAACCCACATGACTTATAACCTATTCAATAGAAAACACCTAAATATCCAAACACACTAAAATCTGGATTGTGACACATTCATCAGTGAGGAGTGGTAAATGAACAACCTTGTGCATGGTGAGACAGTAGCTGCCCTTTTCCACTGTACAACAGCAGTATTGGACTCTGTTCTGCAGCAGCTTTGAAAAGCATAAACTGACATCTACCTCACTGTCGTGCTGAAGTGTATTCTGAAGTACACAACTGGCAACTTTACAAACTGATTGAGGAACAAAAGTTTCTGTTTCTTGGATGAGGAGGTAAATACTATTCAGTAACAGTCAGCCTTCAGGGTAAAAACACTCTCTAGTGACACACATTTTAGACCCATTACTCCAAGTGCACTCTGAAGACAATCAGATAGCAGTTCATGGAATCAAAATATTCCATGTTTTACAAAAGTTATCTCATAAACTTCTTAATTCTAATTTTCTGTTTCCCACATAATCATGCAGCATGCCTAATCCAAATTTCCTTCTTTTTTTTAAAGAGACAGCATTCAGACATTCACCATTCAAACTCTCTTTAACACCTTGACATCAGGCTGTGCCTATGGGTATGTGCCAACCAAAATTACAACCTGGGAATAGATAAACCACAAGTAGAAAACACTCAGATTCCTTATTACTGTAATTATTGTTGTAATTGTTTTAACATGTTAAAAAAGAAAAACACAGTAAGAACTAGAAGAGTAATAAAGGGATTAGATTTCACAGCCATATTCATAAGCCTTACATGATGAGTGGAAGGAAGGCTCCAGAGAACATATAAAAAACTGAGAAAAGAAACACCCTAGGTCCTCACTGAAAGAGAAAAAGCCAAAAAAGAACTATCCTGCTACAGCTTATTTGTGCCTGCTACTAAACTTTCATCCGCCTTGAATTCCTCTTGACCTCAAAAAGTATGTCATTGCTACCACTAGATGTGTTAGACTTTGGTCAACTGAAGAAAGGTGGAAAGAGCCAGCAACAAGCTTTTCCAAGCATTCTCCTTTCTTAAACAAGCTTGAAGGACTGTTCAAAACTACCGCACTGCCCTCACTGGCTATGGTAACAAAATGTTTAATTTCCCCACAGTTGTCAGACAACAAGTTTAAGACTCATGCAAGCAACAAATGTTAAAAAGAGAAGTTCTTTTCCAACAAAAGGCAAAGCTCAACTGTGAAGACCTTTGAAGGAAATGCTGCACCTCAGTGCGAGTATCTTTGATCTGCGATTGGTACCTCTAACAGAGGTACACATGACACTTTAAATATTGATGAGAGATTTGCTGAGCTGCCATTAAAAGCCAAGGCTTCACTTTCTAGTGAAAGAAAAACACAAGCTTCAAAGACTCTGTAGGGGTCCTGATCTCAAGAGCCTTTAAAGAAGCTGAAAGTATATCAAACCAAGGGAAGGGGGATCACCCCATCTTGGTTTGATATGCCATAACACCAGTTGTTATACACAATTGTTTTGGAAGTATTATAAAGTGTGAAACCTCTTTTGTAGTTACCATTCTACTGCCTAGGGTGCTGGAAAAGAAAGTCATCCTCTTTTTATCAAAATAGTACACATTAACAAACAGTATTTATACCGCAAATAACTTTGTTTGGTTTTGTTCTTTGGTTGTGTAGATAACTCACTTCTGTTTACTATTTCTGAGACATATGAAAAAATGCATCTGAATACTTCTGACAGATTAAAGTCCTGGAACTAGACAACTTTATGTCCAAAACAGTCAGCAGAAGATGAAATACCATGGTCATATGCATCAGCACATGCTATGCAGATGAAGTAAAAGTGAGCAACGGGGCCAATAAAGCATTCCATTGAGTTTTCTTGCCTATTCCACAGTGATTTCATCCATATGTCCATCCAGGCTTCATTATTATTAGCGTAACTATTGGGAAAGATATACTACATATGGAAATTTCTATCAAGGATAACAAAGAAAAGTTAAGCTACCAGCTATGTTTTTGTTAGATGAAAGCTGAGAATGACCTTAATAGGCAACAAAAGCACACAGAGGAACTTCTGAACTTCAGTCTCAACTGTGTTACAGTCTGTAAGTCTACTGAAAGAAGTTCGGCACAAAACACTGTCCAAAAACCTCCTGCAGCTGAACTTAAATCACTGGCCAGGGAAACTGAAGGGCAAGGAGATGCCCCATTGCTATTTAGTATTCTGATGAGGTGAGCAGTAAGAAGGGTAAATTTGTAGCTGTTCTCCCTGTATGTGAGCTGAGCAAGGAAGAATTAGAAAAATAAGTTAGCTGAGGTGGGAGAAGGCTTGATCCAGCATATTTCTTCTCAGAATAAGAGGAAATAAGGGTGAACTGTAACTCTGCTCCATGAGAACATTGCAACATGCTCATTCAGCCATGCATGCTTTTCCTAAGAGAGTGAATAGGGAGCAAGTCTCTTTTAATAGAAAGAACAAAGTTGCAATCAAAAAATGCATCTCTTTAGTTTTTAAATGAGTTACAAAAGGGAAAAAATTTTTAAAAATAACCATTTCAAAGACACTGAAAGTTTGTGAAATGCTTCTTTGAGTATTGCAAGGCACATTTGGCCAGAAGACAGTGCCATTTTCAACAGTGAAAAAAAAGGCTGTTGAAAAGTTATATTATTTCCCAAAGTTTAATTTCACATATTGTTTTTTAATTTCTTCATTTAAAAAGGAAAAAAAAATAATCAGAGCACGGGCACCCAGTAAACTTTGAGACTCGACACTTCACTTTTTAGTATAACCTTAGGAAAAGACTCCTAGACTGAATTCTGAAAATAAGATATATCTGAGCAATCACAAATAGTATTCCAAAGCCTTTCATCCAGTCCCCTGTATGCAAACCCAGGTGCTGAGTGTGCTCCTGCAGGTAGTACTTTACCTAAGTGCTTACACAGAGTGCTGTGCATGTATTGTAGTCACATTAAGACACTAGATCATAAAATAAAAGCATGGGCTCCAGCATTAGCATGTGCTAGAGAATAAAAGTAAGAAAATTAAATCTTTTTGACTGAGATTAAAGTAGAAATGAACTGAGAAAAAAAAATAGTTCAATTAATAATTTACTTGATGATGAAACAATTGAAAATTGTTTTATATATATACCAAAGAAGAGACGATAATATTGTTTGCATTTGATATCACAGTGCTGTGGGAAGTTATCTGAAAGAAGCTCCACTTTAGTTAATTTTCTCTGTAGAATAGGAGAAAAAAATGGACAGTACAATTAGACCAATATATTATGAATCTGTACATTCAAAAGTGAAATTTGTTTTCCTGATTTCATACCCATTTTATCCCTACGAACCTTTTCTTTGAAGCAATTGCAATTTACACTATGTGAGAGCATATGGAAACAAAGATATGTGTTATTTTACAGAGAAGTCAAGAAATGTTGTATGTTTTCTTTGCCATGTAAACTAACTGCATTTTACCCCGTGTCACACCTGGAGAATGGTTACTCACACTAGAAGTTACAGTAGAGGCATCTTGGAATTTTTGCAAAGGCATTCATCCAATTAGCTTTTCCATTCCAATCGCACTGATAAAACCGAAAGCCTTGGTGTCAGATCTTCACACGACAGGTGGACAGAAGTCACTTTTAAGTGCTAATCTTATGACTCATCTTACTTCAACAGAAGACCATGCATTTTGGAAAGCTAACTTCATTAACTCAACTTAGTAGAGATCGAAAAATTTGGTCCCATGAAATGTATACCAGCCATTAGGTGAATATTAGAGAACATGTGCTCAGCAGTTCTCCAGTCTAATAGCTGAATCAGTATAATGCTTGCTTTTCACTGCATTATAATTACATTACTATAGCCAGATCATCAAATGGTAGAATCTGGCAGAGCACTGTTGATTTCAGGAGAGCTATGCTAACTCACACCAACTGAGATTCTGTCTTTCTTAACAGAAATGCATTATAAACTTAAAACCATGGATAGAATTGAATAGGTTAGCTATGCCTAGACAATATATAAAATACCGGAGCAACAGTAAGAGGAACTATAGAAAGAAATACACATGATGAGGCTTACACTGAAGAACAGACAGAGCAGCTCAGCAATCTGTTGTTTAAATACAAGGGGCATAGTTGGAATGGTTGAACGTTGCTTCAGATTGCTCAAAAATATTATCTTCAAATAAAAAGACTGATGCAATTCAAAGTCAGAGCCACCTGCAGCAACAAATTACAAAGCAAGTAGCAAGCACAATTGAAGTAGATCATTCAAACAATAAATACAACTAAAACTACCTGAATATCTTCTGAATACAGAGAATAAGAGGCAGTTCTGTTGATACAGAACAATTTAAATATAGACATCCAAAAGAAAAGTTGCAAACATTTTTTTTTTTTAAATAAAGGTGCACACAATGCAATTTCAGGAGATGTCTCCATTTCCATACGAATTTTGAGTGATTTGGTGGAACTCGCACAGTTCTGATGCAATTTAGACCACACAGAGCACTCAAACCCTTACTGAAATAAACAACATTGTTTGGCTTCCTCTGTACTGTATTTTGCAGGTATTTCTCTGGTCCCCTAAACTGAGGGCTTATATACATCAACACATTAACGAAGAGATTCCTATCACTGTTGTTGGGCCTTTAAATTATTAATAAACTGTCTGAGGTTGGTGGACCCATTTCCACAGACTTATAAAATGATCAATTTCTCACAAAATGTTTCACTCCCATACTCATTGCAGACTTTGTTATACAATACTATTTACTGGCTATACGCAAGATTCACATTTTGATATCACAATGTGACTGTTGTTTTGAAAAAGTATTATATAGCACAAATACCAGTTGTTACGGAAAAGGTATAATTTTAGGTCTCCAATCTCGTATCAGAGGAATCTGATTCACATATTCCTAGGCCACAGAAGGATCTTTACAGCTGTTTGCAACCCCTCTAGCACAGGTAAAATAGCAGGACATATTTTATACAACTGTTAACGTGGCATATGTTGAGAGTATCACATGAGACAAGAGGCCCAAAGATGGATCAAAACAGCAATAGCCAGCCCAGCAGAGTCATGGCCAGAACCTTTCAGGGTTTGCTTAAAAAAAAAAATATCTAAAATTGTAATGGGAACATTAAACCACTCCAGGTTTCTTTTTCAATTTAAACTGTACTTTGGAAGCGCACAGCACACACACATATATACGTGCACACATATAAGAACCCCAGGACAAATTATGACACGTCATCCTGCTACAGGCAGGCATCAGAAGGATTCAGCATCAATTCACACCACTTAGAAGTCCAGCTCCAGAGTTAGTACTCCTCACGGGATAGTGGGTGCTGAAGGAAGAACACACAGACCACAGTGATATAAGGGAAATACACGCAGTGCTGGGAAGGGGAAACAAATGGGAATCTCACCTAATTCCATGAAAAAATAAAAATAAATAAATAGTAAACATATATTCAATATCTAAACATATATATATATATATATAATATAAAAAAGCATTTTAAGGTATCCTATTAAATTAAGGACAAAACTAGCATGTGGGGAACACTGTGTGGTTATATGCCCATATAAAAAGAGCTGCCTAATGTAAGGCATATTACACATTCCGAACATATTAAATATAGTTGATCATTACAGCCACTCAATGGAAGCATTTCAAGCACCTTTCTTCTTTACGTATTTTTAGGTAACAGGTGCTTTGCCCTCTGCTAAGTGAGATTTTTTTTTAAGAAATTTGTTTTTAGTACGCATGTTATTCATGCACAATAAAAATTGGGAAAATTCATTATGGTATAAATAATATGCTTATGCAAGCTTACTAACAGTCATACTGCACTTATTTTCTGTTGCAGACGAGGAAAAATATTTCGTTCTGCAGCCAACCTGAAGAGAGTCTGACTTTCTAAATTCCTCTGGAGGAAAATGAATATGAATAATTTGAAATTATTTTTACAAATTCTGGCTGAGAAGACACTCAATCGAAGCAGAAGAGACTAAATCAAAGTGCTCAGAAGCTCTGCATACTGGTTTTCAAACACAAAGTAAATATTTTTCTAATATTATATAGGATGTCATGTTGTAGCTACTTTCAATAAATTTTATGGATTGATTAAAACATAACAATCACCCATTCCTCCAACTTACGTGATATTTATAGCGTCCAACAGTTCTGCAGATGCATTTTTAACCTTTTTTTATTAAGTACAAAGGCTAATAATTAAAAATTGAAATAAAAGGCAATGACTGTCTACACAGGTATCTAGATAACTAACTCATACTTCTAATATTTTTTCTCTGCTAAATTTTCCTTTTGGTATTACCGCATTCTCTGTTAGGGTTCCCCAGACATTTAAACCACAGCTAGCATGACTTCTACTTTTCATTTGGTCATGATCACACAAATGCTGGAGAGAGTCCTTTCCCTCTTGATCAAATTCTATATTAGACTACACAGAAAATAGAAAGGGGTGGGGGATGGGAAGAATAGAGTCTCTTTCTATATGTCCCAATTTAACTTCTATAGCAGAAGGTTGCAAAAGCAGGTCAAGTTGGGATCTTGCTCAGTTATCTTCAATATACAACATGATAATGGCTCACACGTGAAGACTGGTTGTCTGGAGTCAACAAGAATTGCATTGAGCTACATGAAATATTTCAAATTCAGTAGCCTCCAAACACTGACAAAGGAATGGCAGTTCTCCTTAAATCTCGCCCGATATAGGCTGATTTAAATTTGGCGTGGACTTTTCAACATACAGGGCCAAGGCCTTTACTACAACTGTCCAGAAGAAATTAATACATGTGAGGAGATGGCAGGATGCAGAGAGGAAGGAGCATCTACCCTTTTTGCCAATAAACATGATGTCAGCACAGCAGAATGCACGTCTGTGTCCTCTCTCAAAGGAGCTATTATAAACTTCTCATTTGATGCTTAAAGGTTATTTTTTGTATGACAAATAAACATCTCCTTCACAGACTGTTATGGATCAGATAATGTAATATACAACCAATGTTGGAGATGACAAAGACTTATTAGGTCATCTACAGCGCGTTCTTTTGCCAATGCAAGATCGCTCCCTGCAGTCTTCTAGTCCTTCAATTTACTTTGAAGAGTCTCCAGTAATGGAGTCTCTTCTTCAGTAAGCTCTTCTAGCATCACAGAGATTCAAGTTACAGGAAGGAATTCTTAGTGGTGATGCTAACATTTTCATAGGTGCTAAGCACCATTACTTGTATTTCTACCACTTTTGTTACAATCAATAGTTTATATTTTTTACTCACATCCCATTGAAAAGCCATTTTTTCCCTGTCTGTTAGGATTTTTCCTTCCCATCTTTGACCTATGTTGTTTTCCTCCTATACCTCTTTCTTGTAATACCTTGTTTTCCTTTCACCTAGCTCAGGTAAATCTCATTTTACTATTTTTTGTGCACATAAATCTGCTTTCATTAGGGTGATTTATGTTATTCTTCCACTCTGAGCAATGCTTGTAACTATCACTGATTTAGTATCATCTGCAAATTTCATTAACAAGCTGTTTGTCTTTCCTAGATCAATTCAACAACAATGAATTTAATAGGGTAATACTTACAATTTATTATTGTAGATTTGTACCCAGATGTTCTGATCAATTGAGAGAGAGTATAAGTACATGATTTCTATTTCCCACACAGTGTTTGCTAATTCTGTTCAGTTTACCAGATAGGGCAGCATAGCTGCCCCGTTAAAAAATGCTCAGAAGTAAACCCACATAAAATGCTTATTTGCATGTATGAGCCTACATACATCAGATATCTTTTTTTGCATGTGTAAACATGGAACTGCTTTTTGTTTAGTTGGGTGGGTTTTGTCTAGAATTTAGAAGCAGAAAGTACCACACACAGTCTAATCATTACCAGAGAGGGAGGACATTGGCGAATATCCATGAGTTTTCAGAAACAGTAGCTGGGTTTTGCGGAGTTTTTTGGTTTCCAAGGTAAGATGCTGCAAAAAAGTTTTAAATTTAAGCACGACACCGTACTTCCTAAACTCAAAAGATATTTCTTTTCCTAACTACACAACAGTGACCACATTGACCTGGGTGGTTGCAGCACATCGGTTTTATTTTGGGGTCTCAAGCTAATGTATTCAGAAGAGCACTGGTATATGGCTACCTCAGTCACAAACCATGTGTGGAAAGCAACTATCAAAGCAGTAAGTGGCTTGGCTTAACTTTCAAAATGAACTCATTGTGTTCTTTAACATACCTGAACAAAACAATACTATTTTGAATCTGCACTGAAAGTTACAGGTTTCAAAGCAAATAAGCAATTCTGATTTCCTAGGCATCAACATTTCTACTAATTCCCTACTGATGGCATTTAGCAAAGGCAAGTGAAAGAGAAGAATCAACATCATATTGGCTAAATCCAGTAACATCCAGGCAAGGCCACAGAGTGTTGGCTTTCAATCCCAATGCAGTGTAAGAAAGCTATTAACAAGCTGTTTAATGGTTTTGTGTCCTCACACGTTGCTACTGAGTTCGCTCCACAAAGCTCCTGTAATAGCCTTACCAGCATGGTCTTTGAGGTGTCCTGTGGGAACTGTGTAAAGGACGAGGCCACCACACTACGCAGCTTTTTTGTTGGTTTATTCATGCTCTTACCCCAACACTTGTCACACAGAGATCCTTTGAAGCTGGATGGTTTGCACTGCACTTGACCTTTGTGGTTCCATTACTGACTCCACACCTCCTTTGTTAATGGGCTGTTCTTTAGAAGAGCACCTATGTTCAGTTCGGCTTGCTGCGACATTCCCTTTCTGAAATGGTAGTAAACCTCAAGGGTTTGCCTTGAATCTTTATCCTGCCTGGAAGTCCTGTAATCTGAATTAAACCTTTCCCCACCTCTTCACCTTTCCCAGTCCCTGAACTGCTCTAAGTCTGATCCCTAGCCTGTAGAACTCTTAATTGCTTTCTCCATTCTCACAGTCCCTTTCGTCTTCACATCCCTTCCCCACTGCCTCCAGCCTCCACTTTAAGAAATTTCTTGCCCAGAGACAGAGAAAAGGGGGAGATAAAAACAGATGCTCAAGCAACTGTTATTTATACTTCCTTACCCCCGCACAAACCATCATGCAGAACCTCTGAACAGAATATGAACATCAAACAGCTTGATTCTGCTCCGAAATCCCTATCCCATGACATTCTAACAGGTTCTGCACAGTAGGACTCAACACTGCTGTTGGTGTTTCTGCTCAGCAGGGAGGAGCACTCCTGTCCCACAGAGCATACACTCAAAAGAGGTAGCAAAGAAAAATAAGTAAATGATCTTCATTTTAAAGACAGGAGACTAAATCACTGAGCCAGCTAAGAAAAAAATATGCATTTTATGTCTGAAATATAACATTCCCTCCATGAAAAATGTCACAAGGTAAACATGATTCCGTACCCTTTTTTGCTATTGTTCAATATTAGCTTTTAGTTTAATTTCTGGTAAAGGCTTTCTAGATGCTGAAATACAAAACTTTAGGCACTAAACTAAAGCACTGAGAGAACAGACAGCAAAACAGCTACCGACAGTTGACTTTGAGCACCTGAGATTTACTAGAAAATATCCTGAAAGAAATACAAAAACATGCATATGCTTCACAAAGTGAGGCAAGCGACCCCAAAATATGCTTTTTTGTTACTGTTATAATCAATGGCTTGGCTGTGAGTTCAAGAAGATTGTAGCCAGGCTCGCTTGGGTTGCACTTATTCTGGGACATTTATTATTGTAATTATCACTGTCTTTCAGCTTAACCTCTCCCCCTGCTTCCCAGTTTTCATCTGGGACCTTTGCTTTCAGTTGGCTTGTTTTATGTTGTGCCTTTACCTTGGAATTTCAATTTATTGTTTTAGATGAATTAATGCTAGTTTATTAATATTTTAATATTGTACCATGTGGGAGTCAAAACGGGGCATGAGGGCCTCTTAAGACACAGAAAGGCAGCTGGCTCCACTTGAAGAAAAAAGCAGCCACAGTGAGGGAGGTGAACCCATGAGACTCATTTTTAACCAGAGTTTTAAATGGGTGTTTGTTTTCCATCTCAGGAGAAACAGAGAGAACAACTAGGTGAGATGGAGAGGCAGCAGATGTGGATCTGTTTCCTTCTAAGAAGCAGGAAAGGGGAGCATTTACTCTAAGAGGTCCATTTCGAAATTCCACACCTGTGTCTCTGACACTTGCCATGGCTGGTAGGGGCTAGGACTGGCTGTACCAACATGTCCTCATCCTTCAGAATGGCCATGCCTCCCCTGGCATACAGGGCAGCTGGGATTTGCAGGTTTTTTTCTTTTTTTCTTAAAGGAAGAAACATTGAGAAACAAGCACATATATCTTTCAAATAAGAATGCTAAGAAAACATTTGTTATTCTTTTGCTCAGGTATGCTAGTCTCAAAATTTTGAACCTTAGCCATTTATTCCTTCCCTTAAATAAATATGCTTCTGCCTTGAAAAGAGCAAGAGATGAAGCCAACTTGTTGAAATGTTTCTCATTTCCATGCAGCATATACAGTATGATAAGCAGTTAAAACAGAAAAGTAATATTTGGTATGTCAACAACTTCTCTTTCACTGCCAAACACCTCAAAGTACAGCAAAACAAGGAAATTTAAACGGGCTCCAAGATGTAAATACCTTAGGACAAGGTCAAACAAGGTGGCAAATATTTGTGTTTACTACAAAATTCTGCCTGATGAAAAACAAACAGGTGTGGATATTTGGTTTTTTGTCAATGCAATATAAAGGGCAAATGTGGAAATCCATCCTACACACAAATATTCCTATTTTTTAAAAAAAAACAGTTCCTTTTCTATTTGTTCAAAACCTACTGATTTTTTATCTGATGTCATGTCCACCTCTAAGAATGAAGTAAGGCCAGGGTATACACAGTCTCCCATTCCTCATATTCTGAGAAAGATCTACGCCCCTTTAAGATCAAAAATAGTGACACCACCTTCAATAGCTGGGTGAATATTGGCATGCTTTAAGTGAAACTCTTGTGTATACCAACACCAAAATGTGAGGAACTCTATTATGATAAAAAAGTCAGGCCATCAGTTTTTTAAAAACACAGCAAAAATTCTGTATCTAAGAGCTCTGTTGTACAAGTGGTGGCATCCGGCAAAGGAAAGTGGTCAGCATCTCTTGTGTGATCTACAGTTCAAACAGTTATTCAACAGGCATAAAACAAAATTTCAGATTCATGGTCCATTGCTAAAACTACGCTGCAACAAATAGGATTCTTGCCTGAGGTAGGACAAAGCTGAGTCCCAAAACCTTTTGAAGCACAACAGCCTCTCCATAATAAATGCTTAATTTAGAAACTGGTGGACCAAATATTAAGTGAAATGCTCTGATAGTGAAATAATAACATTCAACATGCCTGCAGCCATACCATGTCCAACTACAATCCCATCAGGTCACACAAACTAAGCCAGGTCAGTTTAGGTCAGTGTTTGAATCAAACACCTCCAGAATAGTGCAAGAGTTGCAGAAATGTTACTGTGATTCTATTCATAATAGAGATCTTTGCTTCAAATCAGGCTACATATGCACTGTAAGCTAACCATACCCGAGTTAACCCTTCTTTAATTAACTATTCTTACTCAAGACGCACAACATGGCAAACTTCATAAAATGGTTATTAAAAATAAATGTTATTATCAAAGGCTTCAGAATCATATTATTCTATTATTAAAGAAACTAATGTACCAGAAAAAAAAAAATATTTTATAAGCTGCCAAATTCTGTTAACTATAGTTGCTGTGTTTACTCCCTTCCACTTAACCAACTCAAATGAGAGTTATTAGAATACTCCACAATGTCTCTTCATGCTAGATCAGACTCAAGTTAGCGTTAAGATTCAGGTTGTAAATTGAATCTTTTCTTCAGTGACAACAGGCTTTCAGGAATGACCCAGTATCCAAACAGAATGCTAAACAAAACTGGAGACAGACAGACACATTATTTTAATTCTCACCAACACTTCATTGGTAAAAATTATGTGCTATATGTTACTCTAGATCCTTCAATTCGTATCAAAGCAGAGATTAAAAAGCCCACTGGTCAAGTACTCTAACACTGTTTCAATGAAAGCCAAATCAAATCCTAGGGGCAGCTTATGGAACTGTTTCCTAATGCGTCTCAGATACTAACAGCCACATAAATCTCTGCTGAGACAAGAACTACCTGCTAGCATCCATCTCCTCCCTGCTCCTGGAAGGCAGCAACTAATAACAGCCATTTGTGACTGGTAAGAATACCTGCAGGATTAAAGAGAGGGGGCACACTGAAGTAGCTGGTTTTAACCCCTCCAAAAGGCAGCCCCAAAACTGTCACTTTTCAGCTGAGACCGGAGGGCCCCCTCTGACCAGAGGGAGGGAACACCTAATTTCAGTGGGACAGCAATGCCACTGGCAGCTGCCTTCTCCACAAACCCATGTCAGGCACAGGCACAGCACAGAGAGGGCTAGCAAGCTCGTCTAGCCGTACCTCAGAGCTCAGGCTTAACACAAAATCAGGTTTACTAATTGCCAAAGGAAGAAGAGAAGCACCCTGAATGTGGACGGTTCAATGGAGGCAATTACATTTCATTTTCATGTAAATTTAAACACAGAGTAAGATCACACATATTGGGAGAAATGGATTACAGGTAATTGTGGTTTACTCTAGCCAATGCATAAACTGCAATTGGACTACGCACCCATAGTAGGCAACAGAACTAGACACAGCTAAGCTAGATATGTCACACTCAGTCATTTAGCAAAAATTGTACTGCATTTCTCAATAGAGGCTCAAATAAATATTGAGAAGGTGTCTAAGATACATTAATGTCAAAGTTTTAGTTTAATGCGAAAAAGAAATTGCATTTTATTTCATCATTCTGTTATGGCACGAGTTGGACTCTGCTGCTTCTGAATGATCAAACTACACTGTGCTGCATAAAGCTAAATACAAACCAACAGTGCCTTTTATAATTAAGTCCATTAATACCCGACTTCTCTGCATTTACAGGAAGATGAACAAAATTGTCCTCATATTACCCTCGCAGGAGAAGGTTTTTTGACTCTTTTCAGACAGTCTGTCTACAAATACCATCCTGTGGTAAGCGAAGTTGCAAGAACATTTGTCTGAAACTATGTAATGGCAATTTCATTTAAAATAGTATATTTTGCTTAGATTCACTATTATTATTTCTAGTCGGAAGAGACCTTTTCTGCAGAGTACAGAGAACTCTAATTTCAGTCAATACATGTGCACTGTCTGAAATCAATATCTATAGAAGATATATTAAACTTCCCTTGAAAAATGCCAGTAAATAGAGCCAATTATTAGATTTTATACATATATTCATGGAATAGTCATTGTCAAGATAAGTAATCCATTAAACGAATGAGTGATTTGTCTAGTAGCAGGAAAGATTTAATCTTCAGAGCATAGGAAACCTATAAAAGCTGTGAAGTCAACAATATATGCCAACCACAGAAATTCCAGGCTGAAAAAAACTAATGATCCTTAGTTTTGAAATGGCCAATGCATGGTGCTTGAATTTCTTGGAGGTGGGAGGTATCTTCTAATTTTTGATTATTTGTGTTGCTTTTCCTAGTGTTTTGTGACAAAAGCTTTGAGGTGGTGACAATAGTGCCAGTGACAGTAGCAGAGAGAGAACACAAGCCAGGAGCTACAGCTGTTGTTATTCATCCTCTTGTCGTGTAGTCCTAAATCCAGAAGTCAGCGTAAAAGTCTCTCTACTGTAGGACTTTCCACATACCTCTACTTTAGTGGAGTTGCATCACAAATATTTTTAATCAGCATTGAAGAGAGAGAAAGGAACAATGCTTTTTTTTAGTCTCTACAAGTAACCAGCTGCCAAGTGCTGCTGATGCTGCTTCAACAAATGCAACTGAGCAGCACTTAGCCAGCATTATGAAACATGATTCTCAAGAAAGACACTTCATCTATGCTCACAGCTTTAAATAGTTTTAGGGCTCTCTTCACCATTAAAGAGTTGCAATGCTGCTTGCTAGAGAAGCTTAGAGGGACTGAAGCATTAAGACTGGGCTGAGTTTTGCTGCACCAGTAATATCAGCTAAATATAAGTAGCCTGTGAGTATGAAGACCAAGGGTATGTAAGACAAGCTCTCCTCTTCTGCATAGTGTTAAACCTGATTCATTCTGGGGAAAGAGCCAGTATTTCCAGTTGTGCCTACCTGCAGCAATGACTCAAACGTGTGAGCTGCTGAGCAAGCACAGCTCCCCTGAGTCACCGAGCACAAAGGGTGCTCAGCACCCTGGAAAATCTAGACCTAGCCTGCTTGTAACAAGTGCAGAGTACCTGCAGTTACTACTGGTTTTGCTGGGAACACCCTTAACAATACATAAAATCATGGGTAAAAAAAATCGGAAAGGACATATCCTGTCCCTCCTCAAGAGCACCTAAGCATGCAGAATGCACTCACATTTCAGTCGTGGCCCGATTTTCACAGACGCTGAGGAAATACTTACAGCTCAAGTCTGAAATACCATATTAAAATCTCCAGAGATCATAGATACTTCATATTGAAATCTAGTATCCGTGGCCACGTTTGAAAGGTTGGGTCTTTTAAATTTACTACTAGGATTACAACAACATCCCATAAAGATGATTTTATTTTAATTTAAACAATTATCTCCAGGAGCCTCCTCTGCCAATCACCCCAAAAATACTATGTGGTTAATATCCCAAGTGAGTGAGTGTCTGATAGCAGTTTGTAAAGCTATAGTCTTGTCTTCACACCTGGATCTGAGCACTTCCAAAGGCAAATTAAAAATAGAGTTGGAAATAACCATATTCATAAATATAGAGAAAACAGGTAAAAGCTGATCACTACTTGTCACCTTAGGGTTTTGCCTGAACGGAACAAGGCTCAGACTGCAGGTAGTTACGTATACAATGGCCTCCTTCTGATTTTACCAATTCCTTGCAATGCCTTTATAAATATTATGTTTTCTCACATCCCACCTTTGGGAAAAACAACTTTCATATCTCGTATAACTGACTGAACTTGAGTTCATGAGTTTAAGCAGACTGTATATTCATGGTTTTTTCCAAAAGATTCATATACCTGGTGTTACTTTGTGCTGTACTATCATTCTAGTCTCCACAGATAACCACATCTCAGACCAAGATTTATTGCTACAATCTGTATTTTAATTGATTAGGTACCACACAGTATCAAGAAGTTATGACTTACTGAATAATTCTACTTTTCCTCAAAAATGAACTAAATATAGGGACATTTTCCCTGCAATAACAGCTTCATACATAAAACAGCTTGAATGCTGGCTACATGACCCTCAAACAGAGGGACTACATATTAGGATTGTTTAAGATAAATGCAAATTTTCATAAATAAAAACATTTGAAAGGAATATCTGAAGATCCTGCTGCACTAGAACTGTTTGCCTTCATAGGTAGAAGGCAAATAAAAACTGGTGAGACTCATTCACTCAAGTCTTACTCACACACAAGGGGAAGAAAAACATGGCCAAAAAAAGGTGACTCCTCAGAAGCACCTAAAATTCCAATGCTGAAAGTGTATGACAGATACCTTGAAAGGAAAATAGAATATGAGCTCTTTGCTCCCTCACCACAGAAGTAATGGAACATATCATGTGAAAACAAGCACTGTAATAGCCATTATTAAATCTGAATTTTAAAAACTGTGAAAAACAATAACAGCAGCCTTTTTCTATTTGTGTCAAAGACAAATGTTTGAGCAAGTTCATATTGCTTGACCCACTCTGACACACATATATTGATACAGATCATAGGAAAAGCAGTAAGAGGCATGTCTGTATTATAGCTCCCTTCTTGCTGCTTATAACCCTCTTTGATGTGGTCAGAGTTTTCTCTTCATAAAAAGCATTACACAATTAGAAGGTACCTGCTTTATGAAGAATTCAATCAGCAAGATGGCACTCTCTCATGTATTCCAAGGAGCATCGTATTTTCTTTGTGAACCATAACTGGATAAATACCAAAACCAGACATACCAAAGTATCATCAAGGGAAACATACTCTCGAAGCACGATGGAGTGTCTATGTATAAAGCGTTCACATACATCAAACACACGTATTTATAAGAATTAAGGCTTGAAAAATTCCATCTTTTACTTTAAGCTCTGTTGAGGACAATCCATTGAAATGTCCCAGTGGTGCTGGTGGTGGCCATTATGAACAACATGCAGTAGATCATGCAACACTGAGGCCCGATAGCTGATTTGGTTCTCAGCACTGCATAATTCCCAGAGTTGGCTGTAGTCTGGGAGGGACACACAGGGCTGTAAGAGCTGACTCAGACCCTACACAACCCTCATTCTGGCTCCAGTGGTACCTCCTTCCCAGTCCTTCTTCAGATACTGATTTCTGTTTACATTCACTGTAGAAAGACAATAACCTGATAACCCAAAGTTCTGTAGCATTTGGAACAAACTGGTCATGGGAATAATTGGGGTAAATCTGAAAGAAAAGCTTCAGATAATAAATCCGTTCAGAGCTCTATGTATCAGTTTCTTGCCATTACTGACATGCTCTACAATGCAACGGCTATGGCAAATAACCTATACAAAATCATTCACTGAGTTATAGTGTTTAAAGATAATACACTCATAAATGCAACTAGTTTGGGTGTGTGAATAATCATATGATTTTCATGCCATTCATAACATGGGGCACACACACATGTTCAATTTATTGCAACCTCATGTGAACCATAGTAGGTGAACCCTGATAACTAACCATCTGCACACACTTTGAAAATGTGAAATAACATGTATTGTCTTCTACTATTTTCTAGGTAGCTTTACAAAAAAATGAGATTACTATAGTGTTTTACCTTGCAGTTGTTAGGAGGACACACATAGTTCCTACCACTTAGCTGGCATGTAGCAATTTATGAAGATAAGGTATCTTGGGATCATGCACACACTATACCTTTCCTCTTTAGATGCTCTCATTTGCTAAACATTAGCAGAACTCTACCTTGATAAATTTTACTCTGTGATTTGATTGAAGAGAAATTGCCCTTTTTAAACAATTAATCACTTGTTAAGCGTAAGTCCCACAGGTTGTTTAGCTTCCATGAATTGCTCCCCTCTCAAATCCAAAAAGCCTGTGGTAGAAGACCAAACACACACCTAATGAAGGCTTTCCCCTGAGAACAGAGCTGAGACAACAGTCATTTCTACCGCAGAAATACAAGTATCAGGAATCAGCTCTCTCTGCACACATCACTTGGTAGTGAATTTACAAGTTGGCCTTTAACGTCCATATTTATGTTCAGTACGTTGAGTGATTCCTTTGCTAGAGACTGTGCACACTCACAAGGCAGGAACTGTCATCAAACAAGTCTCTCATCTATTATACGTTACTGCTGGCTTCCTCTTGCTGAACCGCTCTGCAGACAGAGTCTTCCAGCCAACAGAGTGATTCCTTGCCATTGCTTCACTGCAATCAATGCTGCTGTATAAAGTATGTCAGTTACAGCTACACTGGTTGCAGCAATAGAAAGATTCATCTCTTCACTCAAGCTTGCTAATGAATCCAAGCAAGGTTTTAGAGCAATAAAAGCTATTTTAAATGACCAAAAAAAAATCGTTTTACTCCCTGCACTCTTTATTTCTACAAAGGCCAAATAACCAGCACTTTACACAAGATCTCAATCTCAAGGAGAAGAGGAAGAGTGCAAGAAAGCTAATGTGAAAGAGTGTAGTATTACTCTTTGCTAGTGACTCTACTTAACGCAATGGAAAGCATAGCATCAAGGCCAGAGCCTGCCAAAATTTAAATGCTAAATAGTGAAAGCACATTTACATTAACAAAGCTGTAACATAGAAGTTGCAGTTTAGTTGATGTCTTTTTGAAGGCTGGATGAAGGGTTTTTTTCTATGGGTAGTCCTATAGTTAACATCTAATTCCTAATTTATTTTCTCCCTGATTCATTGAACCATTGACATAGAAACAGGGATAAATTTAAACTTACAACCCCACCTAAAAAAAAAAAATATCTTTACATTTTAACCAGTCAGTTTTGAGTGCAGTGTTGCTGCAAATCAGTCTGGATTTCTGTATAGGTTCAGCTTCAATCCATGAAAAAAAAGAGAAAAATAGTCAGAATGGGCTAGGGTTTCCCTTCATGCTGGTACAGTTTCAACTATTTATGGAGAAATTTCAGAACTGCACTACTAGTATTCTGATAATGTGCTCATATAAGATGCTCCTTCTCCTGACTATGGACAAGCACCATGCCACAGAATACAGGATTAGAAAAAATAAAAATCAGAGACAACAGAATCTGTTCCTTTGTTTAACTATTTAAATAGAAGTGGCTTTCCTACTGTACCCCAGAAGTAAAGCAGCGCCCCAGTCAAACCCACACACATTAAGATGCAGTTCTACAGGAAATAATGCCCTTTGCTCCTAAAGAAACATGCCAAGTACACTGCTTTTGACTTTAAAGCTTCCTAGTCACTGAACACCAAATTTTTAAAATGCTGACTTCTGAGATGAGGGCCCGTAAGCTTTTTGACTGCTTTTGGACCTGTATTCAGACTGCTCTGAATCCATCACCTTATTTACGTTGGCTATTAGCCTTTCATCTGTCTTTACAACTCACTTTCTCAGATATGAGGGGCAGTTAACCCTACAAGAATATCAAATGCCAAGTTATCTCTATTTCACAAACCATTCAGAGAGAAAAAAACATTATATACATCTTGTAGGTAAGAAACCTGTGGCAGAGGGTAAGGACAAATTTTTCAAAGCATGCCCTCCTAGTTCTGGGATTCCAACAGAAGTGAGCAAGCAGTTCAGCACATAAAAATCAGTAATGCCTGCTGCTGAAATTACAAGTCCTCGGACACCTTGAGTCGTGTTCACAAAAGCACAGAGTTGCAAAATGAGAGGTTACTTGTGACGTGTTTCAGATGCAAGTCAAGAATGGAAACCAGAACCTCAAATGTTCATTTCTATGTTTTTACACCAAACCCCCAGGACAACAGAGGCAGACTGCATCCACAGAAATACCCACAGCAGGACCTAAAACTTATGTAAATAATCTGTTTCGGTTCCTTTGCAGAGCTGCTGTTTACAGGCAAGGTGAGACACGCGTGGCTTCACTGCTTCCTTCTGGGTTGTTCGGTGGCACTCTCTGGCAGAAGAGATGGCAATACTGGGCAAAACCCCTGGGGGCTGCTGTAACTAGTGCTAAGAGCCAGCAAGCCCTTTTGCCAAAGCAAAGCATTTCCGAGTAGGTGACTGCAGCTACCTCCTGACTCAACTCCTGAGTAGCATTAACTTCCTACCAGCATTTAACTCAAAACAATAACCCCATCCCTCTTGCTTTTTTTTTTTTTCATTTTCAGTAAAAACCATGTTGCAATAAAAATGCACACCTTCCTCTCCCTCCACCTCAAGTGGTAACTGAACACAAAACGCACGTGACAGGGTTACAAATTTTCTCCTTTGCTTTGCAAAGCTTAAAATCCTTCAGAAATTCCCTAACTTCATTTTTCTCCTCCATGTTAGCCGTGCGCTATTTACATGCCAGATGGGTTTTCCCCAAGCTCTCACACCACTAAGAAAACTGCAGCGTTTTTTGTTAGTTTTTCACTGTATTAAAATACAAGAAGTGAACCATACACAGATAAAATGAATTATAGGTATACCTCCCATACATTCTGTACATCATGCTAAGCAAAAGCTGTGTTGTGTTAACTGTCAAGCTAAGAAATAGCTGACATTTGTTATTTTAATTAATAGTTTACTTTGCTGAAATAAGCCTCTATGAGAAGCTATGACTTTTATTAAACCTTCACTACAGCATTATTTTCACAGATTGGGAGGCAAAAACTAATTTTCAAAACCGCTTTGCCCTACAAGGTCACCATCAACAGCTTGAATGCACATGTCAAGGAGACATCTGCTTCAGAGATACCATAAATGTGTATTATTTCAAAAATTTAAGATCATTTTCATTAAAAAAAAAAAGAAATATTATTCAGTAATTACATATATTTTAACTGGTGTTTAGTATTCAAGATTTTTACCCCCTGTGGATTTTTTCAATATTTCATAGCTGCCACCCTGGATTCTTAGATCTCAGTATTTGCTTTAGAAATCATAATAAAGCAGACCCATGGATGAATTCAGACAGATAAGCTGACTGTCACCGATGTAAACAATTTCACAATTACACAGTAAGTTTATACATTTTCTTTACCCAAATATTTGAGGTCATTGATGAGACCAGAGAATTTCTCATTTGTGTTTCCTATGAAAATAACAATCTTATTTTCAGATAAGCAAATTTATTCAATTTCAAACCAATGTAGGTATGCTTGACAAAAGAGAAAACTTCTTGGTACACCGACCCAGTGATTCTCTGGACACAGTTCTTAAGTTAGCAGTGTCACAGGCTGTACTGTCACTGATTTCAGAAGAGCTTCATGTAGGAAGAAGACACAATGTTCTAGAGAGCCAGACCTTGTCTTCCAATTTATGATCCACCTGAAGACTGTAAAGCAGGATACTATTAAAAACACCACAATCTTTTTTTTTTTTTTTTACATCAACGTATGAAGATCGATGTATCAATTGATTTCTATGAATTATATTTCACTTAACTTTTTTTATTGAGGTCTAGTCTTACAATGAATAAAACTCATGCTCTCAGGATTGATCTGTTGCTTCATATTAATGGAAAGACTCCCATTGACTTCAAGCTCTCAGTGTCACAAATAACAAGCCTGAATGTTTATGGCTATGTAGTGTAACTGCAGGCAGGTAATAGCTCGCTCTGCCTCCACTCTGGGGTGATTAAAAGTTTCATTGTCAAGATTAAAATAGACTGGGGATTTTATTTGTTGGCATATACATATTATGCTTTGAATTTCAGAAGATGGAAAGTTCTACTCATCTACTTCGATATTTTTATTTTTTAAAAAAAGGAATTTTTTTTGCTGCTCGAAAGCATAGCAGTAAAGCTGTTGCAGTCAACTTTGATCTTAAGGATCCAAGAGTGACACAGGTTATGGAGAGAAAGAAATTAATTATTAGACCAATACTGGAAAAAAGGACAGGATTTTGGGCTAAAAACCTTTCATTGGGGTATATGCATAAAAGAAAGAAATATACAGTCGCTTGAATATAGATTTCCTTACAGGTATACGAAAAAGATTGTTTCTCTCATGATTTCCCTCAGGGGCAATGAGTTCTGCTAATCCTGTGTGTTCTCATCTCCCATAGTCCTCAGGATTTTATCACTGACCCCATGGGACCACCCAGCAGCTGTTGGTAACCACGACTGGGACAGCTACTGCATCTGTGTTTATGCTCGCTTTGCTTATACCTGTCTCTCTGTTCACATTCTATAAAAATAACTTCCAAAATCCTCCAAATGACAAAATGTTTGGTTTCATAAGGCACCTTCTAATAAATAGGGGTTTTTGTAGCAGGTATACCCGATTCCCGTTTCTGGGGGAATTCTGGGTTTAAGGAGCAAGCCAGATGTTGCAAATTGCAACTGCACGGCTCCACACAGCGTCTGTAGCATCCCCGTTGCACGCATTCATGGATGAACCGCACTGGTGACAGGTCTGATTTTGTTTCTGCAGAAGTCAGCTATTCTGTCCTGCCTCGGGCCTGAACCTGCTGCAGCTGAATCGAGTATTTGCTGAGCCCGAGGCCGTAACCTGCTGCTGTTGCCTTCATCTTTTATTTGATAACTGCCTGATGCCACCTGTCTACCTCACATGATACAGCAATTGGGACCAGATCCCCTCCACCACACAGAAAGCTGGAAATGCACGTCCCTCCCAGTGTGTTTAGAACTCCACTAACACAACAGGAAGATACTTTCTCGTGTAACTAAAGGAGCACAAAAATGCTCCCATCACAGCTCAAGTGGAACAACTTTTAATTCAGATATCTCCGGAATGGTAGAGAGATCAGGTTTGCAGCATACTAGGAGAGAGACAAACAGCTCAGTTACACACACCCCATGGACAGTCGAGCCATGGGTTTTCCTCCCTGATAAAACTGTGTGACAGCTTTAAGATTCCTCATTATAACATTATCAAATGTTGTACCTATTAGCTGGCAACACGGCAAAGAGGAATCTTGTAGGATCAAGACTAAAGACTTGGGTGAACCCCAGCAAACCATCTGTAGTGACCTCAACTCCACAAAACCGCAATGTACCAAAGGAAGCTTGCAACCCTGTTACACTGCCTGGCTCAGAGGGTTTGAAGGAACAGGAGTGCAATTAGTTTTTCTCATTAGTTCCTATAATCTACATTCTACTATCTTCCACAAATATCGCTTATTATTATCTAAATTATTGCAAAGACATGAATTTTTTTTTTGCAAGAACACGTCAGGATTCTTTTACATTGACAATGTCAAATGATGTTATTTGAACTTCTACATTATATTAAAATCTTATTCAAACTTACATACAAACACTGTATTGTATTTATATATAGTATTAAAAAGTAAAACCAGAAATAATAATGGAAATTGCAAAGATAAAATGAACATTTCAGTGACTTAGTGACTTGTATCGATGACAGATTGAAATTTGGAATCTGGAATGGGGTTTAAATAAATAAGAGGAATAAAAGGAGCTCACAATGCAGGGAAACAGTTACTTCAGTCTTTTGTCTCTGGCCAGTGAACAACAATATATATATCTACTACCTATTAACATCTGCTAACAGCAAAACACGATGATATCAAGAATTTTTATAAGGTATATAAAGATATTTATTGAATTCACGTAATTTTGTATCTTTTGGAAACTCATTTTCAGTTCCTGGCAGTTTATTAAAATTCAAACTATACATCATTGCTTAGCAATAAACCCAAATGCTGGGAACCAAATATTGCAAACTAGTGCCACAGGAAAATATATAAGTTTAACAGCAAACAATTCTGACATTTGCTTTTAACTGAATTTTTTGTATATTTGCTATGTATTTTCCAATAGGATAAAAAAAACCAATATACAACATATAACCTTTTTAATATAGAAAGGCAATATTCTTCTAAGCTTTCCTAAGAGGTGATAGAGTGGTAACTAGCAAATCTATAGATACATAGTAGACGTTTACAAGATATCATTCAAACAATTCATGGAAACAAGCAGCACTTGAATGGTTAATCTCCTGTATTTTTAAAGAAAAAATATTTACTGGTTTCATTTTCTGCAGTTCTGTCATCAATAATGCAACTCTGTTTTGTTTACATACGCCTTAAAAGTCACCTGGGCTTCATTCTCCTTCCCATCTCCTCTCCACCCTTCATTTCTAAGCTCATTTGTCTGGGAAAAACAAAATGAAACTAAACAAAACAAAACAACTACACACACACAAAAAAAAACCCCACCATGCACACCATAATATTAGGATCTTTTATGGCTGAGAACTGTTACTATAAACTGTAACAGATATACATAGGGAAGTTGTTAAAAATGTACCAACACAAGTGAAATCCAAAAAAACTAAGGTGTGTGAGAAGCATATAAAATTTCTTTATGCATGTCCTTCAAAAACGTTTAATACATAGTCAGGTCACATTATTGCACATCAAATTCTCTAGGTCTCTAGCTGCCAGTAGCAATTATCTGTAAGAGAACATATTTTCCCTTGTGACTAGCTATCGGGAATTTTTGAGTATACCTAAGCATAGCCTTGAGCAAAACTCCTACGGGGCATATTTGGAATAGAGTATTTCATTTGGATGAAATATTAAGGTTTCCGTGCAATATGTCTATCTATATATTTATACATCTGTTTCAACATATTGATCTGTTTATCTGTTTACTTTAATTACAGTAAATAGTTGTATTAACATGAAAATAGTCCTGAATCTCTATATTTTAAAAAGTGCAGTTTCCCTGGTCCTGTGGCTGCCATTTGTAACAATGCACCCCATAGCCACAGCTGCCACCGGCCCCCTCAGCCCCACAGAGGGTGACTCCGGGGCTTGGCTCTGGGGCTGCATCGCTGCACCCCTCATGCGGGACAAACAGCCCTCACCCTTTATCAGCTCATGGCAATGAGCTGTGCTACTGCTTGTTAATGGTGTGACCGATGATCATATATGCAACCAGCAATCGAGAAGTGGCGGGGGGGGAAATGGCGGAGTCTTGAAGGAGAAGGAGCAAATTCCATCACTGCAGAAGAGGGAATATAAAGTCCTACAATTGATCATCTTTAAAAATGTATGAGGCAATCCAGCTTGCTAGAGGACTTTAAACAATGCCTGCTGTGGTGGTTTACAAATCTCTGCATGCCACAGGGTCAAGCTGGCTACCACAGGTTTTCAAACAAATTTCTAGTTTCATAGTGCTCTAAGATGGGAAGGTATCTTTAAGTTTTCTAGAAACACAATGCCTACAAAAAGGACAGGGAAAGAAAACAGTCTATTATAGTTGGATGATAATGGTCCCACCGCATACAAGAACAACCGGACTGTGCTAAAAAAGAAACACAATGAAAATGTGTAGTAAACATACTAATGAATGAGAATAATTTAAATTCTACCTTGTGAACACAGGTCTGACCACCTGCTTTCAAATGAGATTAGGTTGGTTTTATTTTTATATGAACTGGGTCTCAACTGTACATTAACTATAAGAACAATTACTTGGTCTCATATTCATCCTCTGAAATCCACAACAATCTTTCCATTGATTTTAGAGGCAGTCAGATCAAATCCTGTACATTTATGCATTATGCACGTGTATTTATTGTATAATCACATTTAAATGTATGACAGTATAGCTGTAAAAATTAAGGTACTATTACTCAGAGAGAGATTCTAACAGTAATAGATAATCACTAATTTTCATCAACACGGTAGTTTGAACGAAGGTAAGACCAAGCATAGCAAAGACTTTGATAGCTTTGATATGTGCTTCTATTACTGCAAAAGAAAACAGCATTACAGCTTTGACAAATGAAACCTTCTTTGAGCCTTTATAGCCCTGGTAGAATAAGAGTTGATACTTTCTAGTTTTCAAATGACCATGAAATGTATGAAAAAGCAAAAGAGCATAAATTCTCATCTCTTCTCTTAATAATATATTCACAATCTTAAATGGTGTTCTTCTTTCCTGGATTTTTCCAAATCTACCCTATTTATCTGATTGTATTTCTGTCCCATCTTTCCACATATTACAGCTAATTAGTACCCCCTGATGAGAAACAGTCCACCGACAGAAAAAGCAGTTGGATAAGGTCTACAGTAACAAATTTAGTTCATTTAATATCATTTGTACTGCTGCATTATTAATAATACATAATTACCCCGTGCAGGCTGCAAGGGGCAAGAATAAAATAATTCATTAATTTTTTGGCCTTTATGAAAGGAGTAGTATATTTTCCAGGGGGGGGAAAAAAAAAAGTATTGGACTTACAGACTGCCATTCATCAGTTTTGCGTGTCTCACTAAAATATTAACTTTTTTGCATGGAAACTATTGCTGTATTCAAATGAAATCCTTACAGTAGCCCAAGATATGGTGTGCCGTGCTGCTTCTGGATCCCTACATTGCTATCCTGAAAGCACTGAACAAAGCAGCGTGACATCTGACTACCTAGAAACTTGAGACTTCCAGACAGCTACCGAGGGATGTTTTCAATGCATATAAATTCCAGGCCAAACCAAAATACAGACTTTCCTACAACCTACACTGGGCTATATTTGTTGTACAATCTATTGCTTATCTAATAATCTATTTAGTATTTAATCATTTAGATGTACAAATTACTCCAGGCTTTGCACACTGCAGGGAGTCTTAGTTTTGTCCCCCCTCTTCAGTCCAAATCAGCACAATAACGTTTTACACCAGTTACAAAATGGTGAAAGAGTCTATTAAATTGCAGGCTGTAAGTATGCTTTAGGATATAGAATAAATTCATCCAAATGTGAATAAAAATCTGTTGTTCTCACTCCAGTAATAATCTCAGTATTGCTGTGCATGTTTTGCCTAAAAAACTGATATTTTTGGTTTTCGGACGCTTGCTGTAGCATTATCAGGCATACTGAGCTCTTTTGCATAACTAGCCTTTCTAGAACTCTCGTATGAGAGGATGAGGGGGGATAGATCGTATGCTAAAACCCAGAACTATGTTTCTATATTTTTCCTGGAAGCAAGAGTCTGGTTGTCTGCTAATGCTGTAATGCCTGCTTTTATTAGAGGAGGAAGGTTCATGTCTCTAAAGCAGTTTCCCTCTGGTGGGGAGTGGGGGATGTGAGACAGGGACACACAAAGCATCTGACTCTTTTTTTCCAGTATGACTTTGGATCACAACCTGACTTACTCTCAGAAATGCTTAGTTCAGCTGAGACAGTACCTCAGACATTTTGGGAAACATCCCCAGTACCTTCTATGTACTTCCTCCAATAGACCGTGATTCAAAGACACAATTCAGCTGCATCAGAATTATCTTGTGTAGGATACCATGTGCATGTTTAGAAAGGGCTGCAGGACTGAATGCACTGATGGAGTTGCTAGATGGTAAGCGCATTCTCCATGTTTGGGCACAACTGGGACTCATCAGCTCACCTGTGTTCACCTTAGGAAAGTAAATGAAAATACAAAAAATTACCAATGGCTCAAAACACAGTGGTATGTTAGTGCTGAAACAAGGCAAGTAAAAAGAAGAAAATATTACAAGGAAAAAGTGAATTAACATTTTCTCATATAAAGGTAACAGGTGAGAGGACCTTGCAATGAAGACAGAAGTATAGCAACATGAAAATGGAAAAATGCTTGTTGGTTTTTTTTTTTTAATTAAATAGAAGTTGTGTATGTGAAGGGCATGAATAGTTGCTATAAAACAAAACCACATAAAAAATAAAATCAAGAAAGAGAACAGCAAAATGAATGCATGAGACAGAAAGCAGAGTATGACAGGTATCACTAAGATCAGAGATTTTCCAGGTACAAGACAGGCTGAATAATGGGTTCGGTTCAGAAGGCAGAGCTGAACTCATCTTGAGGAGAGGGGGAAAAAGCTCATTCTATTAATATATGAATTGAATTAACATACCTGCATGACAGAGTACGTGGGAGAAGGGCCCAGCTCAATTAAAGCTTATCAGCAGGGAAAAAAAAAAAGAAAAGAGTGCAGTGAATAGCTGCTAGTGCCACTCAGTCAACCACAGAAAACGAGTCGTTGGGTCTGCGTTACTGTAACTGGGGGCATAATTCAGATTTAAGCTGTTAAATGTTACAGATTATTTAGCAGAAACACACCGCCAAGCAAAACATTACAGTGAAACCACCTTTTAAAGAGATGACCTAGCAGCGGATACAAGGTCACCTCAAACCGTTTCTATCACTCTGTATAAGCCCGAGGGGAAATAAATAAATAAATAAATAAATAAAGCTCTAGTATTTTATTACAGCAGAAGGAAGTGGGTCATGCTTTACACTTAGAAGTCAGGACATGGTTCTCTCCTCAGGTCCCTGGTTGGAAATGAGCCATGCAGCAGAGAAGACCATACAGCAACAGCAAGGGTTCAGATCCAGCTGGAAACAGCAGAAGTTACACGGCCAAAATTATAATGCTTAAAGTCAACAGCCTACTGTCTGACAGTGCTGAGGAAGGGAAATTAACCTACCTTCTGGAGGTACTCCGGACCCTTGAGACACGCACATCCCTTTCAAGTCTCCTCCACCACCCCCAAGAACAAAACAAACCAACAACAAGAAAACAAAACCAACACAACAACAAACCTCTTACTTGCCTAACACAGAGATATCCAACAACATAACCGTGCAAGAAAGTAGAAAATCCTTTTAAACTCATAAAGATATATTTTCAAGAGATGAATTGCAGTGAAGCAGATAACAGAGACTAAATCAAAGTTTGGAGTACAAAATACATTTCAGAAAGATCTGAAGTGTTTGATATAAAATATTTTTCTTTGGTTGACTTCCATAGCTACTTATTTTAATTCCACAAATTGCTAGTGATCCTAAAGGTTTCAAGTGACTCAAAGTGTTTTAGAGAAAATAATCTTACCTAACATACGATCAGATAGGACTTCTAGGATTGTTCAGATTACTGTATGTTTTGTAATAGTAATTTATTTCCTAAGAATTAAAATATTAAGACATTTTCCTCTCTGTTTTTCACACCAAGCTACACAGTGATGTGTGTCTATAGCTCCGCTTTAAATTAATGAAACCATATGGTCTTAAATCTTCAAATTGGAAATACATGCAAAGTCTTTGAATTTTGAATTATTTGAATGTCATTATCTGACATACATAACAAATGAAGAAAGTTGTATTTTATTAAATAATGTAGGAAACAGTGGTGCATGATTCATCCTTAATTTTGAGAAGTCACAAAATGTCATTATTTCCCAAGTACTTTCTCAAAAACTTATTAAATTGGATATATTCTATATATGTTCATATAAATAATATATATTTAAATATATAAAAACAATATACTTCTATATAAATAATGCAATTCTAAAGGATCAGAGCAGACTTCTAATCCATTTTAAGTTACACAATATAATTGAATTTGAGGTTAACAGCAACTTTATCCTAAGTAGTGTTCACTGCCGACAAGTTCAAGTTTCACTGTATTTACTCCAGGATGCCACACTGAAGATATATCACAATATAAAATAGATGGTAACAAACAGAAAAAGCCAGAAGACAACTAACATATAGTGAAGGAAAACGAACACACAACAACAGACATTACTTGACAATTGGTCTGAATCCTTCAATATAAATGACCCATTACTAATCCATCAGGATTCACTGATTGTAGTAAAAGCTGTGAGAAGAGGGGCCAGACTGTCCCACCACCAACAGAAGCTGTTCGTACACAACAAGCAGCACTGCTGGGAAGTTGAGCTTCTTTTTCCTCACTGGGAGAAAAAAGATCTCTAACATAGCTGGGTATTCCTCCCCACTTTCTCCCAGGGGTTGGAGATCTTCATTGTGCTCAACTCAGTTGCTGTAAATGATGATCAGGAACTCTTGAAGAGAAGAAACTCACAGGATAAATTTAGAGAAGCTGAATGTATCTTGTTTTCATCTAGTTGATTAAATATTCCAGAGGAATATTCAAAGGATAAAACCTTGAAATTATTATCTACTCCCTAATGACCAGAGATGCTTTGGAAGTAATTCAGAGCAAGAAAAAAAAAAAGAGGTTACCACAATCAAGGAGTAGTTTTCTCCACCTCAAGAAAAGACGGAAAAAGAAAGTCAGAAGCCATTCAGCAATTTGTTATTCTCACACTCTTCTGCTCATCATAGCGCATAATGGCTTGGGGTTTGGTTTGTTGTTGTTTGTCTGGTTGGTTTTTTTGTTTAAGATTTATGCAACATTTTGGTTCAGACAGGTTGTGTGAAAATGATGGAGACCACATTGCAGCTTATGATTCAGAAGCTCTTGAAAAGTTGGGTGCATCTATTTCTGTAAACAATATACCATCATCCAAAGCATGACACAGGCAGCTCTCGTAACAAAACATTAACCGAGCTCCACTACATGAGTAACTTATCTTTTCCACACTTCTACTTCAGGTGAAGTTGTTGCACTATATTGTACTACACCCCACCTCACTTGTTCAGCCTTTGCTTCTATGTCAAAAACCAGAGACCACAGTCATTGCTAGCACATCTATACTGATCAGCTTTTTGGCAACCTGTGCTGACCTCTCAGCAGCGACTATTCTACGGTCCTGTGTGCCAATGAACTACTTTCTCTGCTAAGTAAGAAATATAATTTGTTTCCTTCATTACAACTGCTGTTAGCAATTTACACCAGCAGTAACACACTGGTGAAGACACTGCGGGGAGTGTGCAGCAAAACATCCGACATAGATGTGTCTAGTACAGATTTGCTGACCCCACAAACCCTGTCTCTGAGCCATCATCCATAAGCTTCTGTATCAAGTTTCCTCATCCTCCTTTCACTGAGATAATACCTGTATTTGTTGACTGAAAATGCATTACATCTGAGTTTTTGTTTTTCTAAAACCAGAAGGAATGAAAAGGAATGCAAGATCTAAAACTGCGTTAATGGAATCAAGTCCTCTTAACACTTACACCAAAGCATTCACACCACGAAGTTGAAGCTTTCGTACATTTGGTCATGTTTTTTAATTTGTGCATTAGCCAACTGGGATAACTGTATTTTAATGCTCTCGAAGTGAAAACATATCTTTTACTCAAGATTTTTAAAGGTGTCACATATCTGAAAGACAAATTAAACTCTGTCAATCCCTTTTCCCTTTCTCCTCACCAAAAGCAGCTGCAGTGCTTGGTGCTCCACCTGCCTCCAGCAGCTCTGTGCTCCCCCTGGCTCCCCCATGCTGGTGACCAACGAGCTGTCTAATAGCTACAGCTTCCCATACTTCTCGCCTATTGAAATACAATATCATTGTAACAGGCACACTATTACATAGAAATATTTTAAATGTTGGATTATTTTTTTATAGAGGTAGGCCAAAAATTCACTAAAGTTTGCATATAATGAAAATATTTCAACGAGTGAAACATAACAATGCAATATTAAGTCTAATACTGGTGACATTTCACAGATCTTGTCAGAAACTAGGGAGAAGGCTTTATTTGAACTTTGTTGCCCTTGTATTAGATTTCTTTTTCAGAATTAATTTATTTCCTTGTAGTTCTCATTATGTTTTTATTGCATTCATGGAATAGCGGAGCATTTCTCCAACTAATTTAACACCTGTAAATTCCCATGGCTGCTAATGAAAGATTGTGTAGACTACCAGATAAATTTCTAATTCATATTTCAAAGGTTGTGAGTTCAAATCCTATTAAGGTTGTACTTATTAATGATTCTATTAACTCTTTTCCATCTCTGAAGTTATAGATTGGATACTTTCAGTCTTTCTAAAGAAAGAAAACACATCTGCTCCAGAATGTCACACAGAGGGGACAATGAAGGAGAAGGAAACAAACTTAGTAAAGGGACAGTTCAGATGCAATGTCTGCACTTTTTGGAGGGATAATGCCACTCTTGCAACTAAAGGCACAAATCAATGGACTACATGTCTTGAATCCTTCAAGTAGAAGTAAATTCTGGTATATACCAAAGAGTGAAAATCCACAGCTTTTTCATAGAGTACAACTGATGGAAGCTTTGGCTTTCATTCCTTTCTAACATACTTCCTTACAACATTTCTCATTAAACCTCCCACTGCCTCAGTTTATTAATCTATAAAATGGATGCAATACTTAGTAGCCTCCTAGCTTAACAATTCTGAATCCTTTGCACATCTACAGCTATTTCCTTTAGAATTTCAAAGCTAATAAATTAAATGCAACTCCAATGGGATTTTGTCAAATTTAATTCTTTAGTTAAGAGATTCTTAATGGAACAGCTATAGATGTTCAAAGGATTAATTATAGCTGAAAAACAAGCACTTATAAAACTATTTAGCTATATCAAAAAGAATATATCTCTGGAAATAACCCTGCCCAATGAGACAAGGAGCTAAGCAACCTCTAATATTGCCCTTGATTGACATAACTTTAAATGCAGCAGCATTCTGGAACAATGCCTTAATTTATGCTGAGACAGTATCTACATCTGCTATCAGAAATAATTATGCAAAAGGTTTGAGAAGTTTTTTATATATTGTTTCGCATATTAGATAGCATCTGAAAAGCTGCATTTTGTGTGCCATTAAAGAAAATAATTTGAGTGGTGTACAAATATGCAACAATTGATTAGCAAGCAGTATACTAGATTCCCTTCTCATTCCTTCAATAATTACTTTTTTTCAAAAGAACCCCATAATTTTATTGGAGTAACATCATGTTTTCCATCTCTCTTAGAAATTTACAAGTATTCTCTGTAGTCTTACGCTGACCTCAAAGTCATAAAGCTAAAAGAGTGGGCTGTTATCTTCATTCATTTTTTTAACATATTTTGCTTCTCAATCACTTCTTAATGAGCTTATAGCATATATTTCCACCTATTGTACAACAACATTCTATTGAAATTTAACAGAATCCATTTAACACCCACAAATCTATAACTATAACTTACTTGGGATCGAAAATACCACAAAAAAAAAAAATCTACAAATAACACAGGATTTTTTGAGCCAATCTGAATCATCATTTTAATGATGATATAATGATATAATTAAAAAGTGAACATGGAATATTTCCAACTGGAAGAGACCCTCAGGTTCACCAAGTCCAACCATAACCTAACTCTGACACTAAACCATGTCCCAAAGAACCTCATCTATGTACCTTTTGAACACCTCCAGAGATGGTGACACCACCATTCCCCTGGACAGCCTGTTCCAGTGCTTCACAAGCCTTTCTGTGATTTTTTTTTTTCCTAATATCCAAGTATCTGAAACACCTTTATTTATGTCGTAATAGTAAATACAGCTTGTTCTCTCATTTGGCTTTCTCCTTAGATCAGCATAAAACTGCTCAGATACATGAGGCTTTGGCTCAGAAACAAAAATACCTGTTTTCCCACACATACTGCAATAGCACGAGTCCTCAAAAATGCCAAAGCGTACATTCTCTGGTGGAAAGGCTTGTGAGCAGTACACAATCATTGACAATACACATATGTCCTGATTCACAGGAGCCACCATACAAGGTCAGAAACTTTTTATCATCTTCTTGCGTTACTTTGAGCCGTGCTTTACACTGTGCCTCATGTTTGGGCCACATTTATACCCTTAGCCCAATGACAGCTGCAGACTGTAACTTCCCTGACAGAATTTGCTTTCAAAAACACTGACTGACAAGTTCTTCTTTGTTCATTTTATGGGGGGGAGGGAAATATATATCTCTCTCTATATATATATATATCTATATCTGAGGGTCATGCTCTTGGTATTTTCAGAGCTCTAAAAACCCTGGAGACATGAAGGAGACAGCTGACTTCTTGCCATTGATCACAAATTCCATCACAAAGAGAAAGACGATTGAGGCCTTGATGTAAACTGTCAGGATTTATACCGAGTGGGGTTGTCTTCAAAAAAAGACTGCAGATAAATAAAAAGCCGGATACCAGGCTCTTCAGACTGAGCATTAGAATCAAGGTGCATGAGCTGAGGAGCCCCATCAATAGTATTTCTGCAACAACAACCTGCCAAGAAAACTAGGGAGGCTCTGAAAAATGAGTGGACGGGGAACGGCAGAAAGAGTTTGTTTATCCATATGGTAACAACGTTCACATGGCTCCTAGTACCATGTAAGATGTAGTAATGTACTTGAGAGGAAATCATTTTAAAATATACTGTCTCCAAATTCTTATGATTCATACTAGCCTATAAAATCCTTAGGGCCAAATACCATAGTCCCTCCTCAGCCCTCATTCAAGGAAAATCTGCCCAAAATCAATAGGAGTTTGCTTATATAAGGAAAAAGTGAAAACTAAGGATAAAATAGGGCTATGATTCACGGCACACATGAAAATTATTTTGGTGGTTCACACATGCAGACTATGTATCATAATAAAAAGATGCTGTCCCACTGATGACCTGGTTTTCAAAATCTGTATGCATTTATTAATGGAACTGGACACAAATTTCAGCACACTCCAAAACCGAGGTGTGTCACCTGGCTGGCAGTTCACAGCAACACCTCTGAATGTCCTGGTCCATCCTGGTAAGCGTTCAGCCCCTGCATTGCATGAGCTTTCTTGTTCACACAATTATGCACAAGTATTTTGAGAAATGGTTGCATGTGATTAGGATAGGAAATGTCCTACTTATGGTGCCCCTGCATAACAGTTCAATCATTTTTTTTAATTTTACCTCCTAATAACACAATCTGGGAATTATTTTGGAAGATTTGAGTGCTTCAGAATAATTCGTCTCTCACAAAGAAAAAAAAAAAAGACAAAAAACACCACCAAAAAACCACACATACATTACCATGACAAATATTTAGCTATTATGTGGGTCATGTTTAATTCATTTTACTAAGTAAGAACGTTATTAATAGAGACGCTTATGAAAATAAGTAGGATTGGTTTACTATTTGTAGTGAAAATTTCCAAACAGACGTGAGAAGGACAAAGACATTTCATGAAAGATGTAAATCAAACAACAAATTATTATTCATACTCTTTTTCTTTTTTAAAAAAAATTGAGACAGAAAACTCTGCTCAGCATCAAAGACATTGATGCAGCTTTTAGGGTTTCTTGCATTTAATCATCTTTGTGGAGAAAAGTGAGCCAGTGGTCCCCTGGATTTCAGGCAGTTCTACCACCCTCCTCTCATTAAACTTTCCACTTCCCTAATTCATCTTAACTCATTATCTCACTCTTACCAGGTTCTTGTTTTAGACTACAAAATACATCTAATATAACACAATAAACCAAAACTGTCTGAATTTTAGTAGTATGTGTGCTACCGCTCTTCCTCTTCAGCTATTCAGTTATTCATTCTCTACTCCACTCCATCATCATTTTCTGCTCAGACACACCATTGCAAACCCCTCCCCGCTCTATCATTTTCATACTTGCAATTCCCTTATGTTCTCAGTTTCTCCTACCAGCAGTTTTTTTTTCCCCAAACTGTTTCATGATACTTAAGGCTCTCCTTCCCCCCGCCCCCACTCTATCATCTTGTCTCTTTACTGCTTTTTGTTTATAATCATCTTTAAACCTCCATCACTCACTCACATTCAACGCAGCACATTTAGGTATTTACCTTTTTTTTCCCCTCTTTTTCGCAATACCTGTTCTCTCTCACTTTGATCCCTCCCCTGCTGCAAAATTCCCCTATGAAGTGAATTTTTCTCACCCTCTCTCTCTCCAAGATGTTTTCTGAAGACAAAGCAAGATTTCTCATCAGCTTCTTTACTGACACATTAGTGCATCTCTTCCTCTTACTGTGCAACAGAACAGCCTGTGTGTGCATAGTGAGGTGTATATTCTAGCAGATTGCAAGGATGGTGAGTATTAAAATGCATATATGTGTGTGTATGTGCATGCTGGTATGTGTGGGTGTGCATATAGATGCAAACTGACAGCTACACTCCTAAACTCTATGAATTACTGCGACATGCACCAGGACTTTATCATTATTAAATTCTACTTCCAAATCATACTGCAAAAATATTTTGCCTTAAGCAAATCAAAGCAGATACTGAAGCTTAGTATGAAATAGGAAATATCTCCACCTGATATCTTTAAATCTGCCAGAGAGTCTGAACCCAAACTAGAACACGAGGACAGTACAAGTGACAAGTTGATTATATTTTTAAATGTTTAAAAACAAACAAACAAACAAAACCTGCTGACTCTCACAGTATGACATTCAAAGGAACAAGGGAACCTGCCACTGGACTGCAAAAGTTGGAGAATTAGCTGTCAGTCAACATGGGGCAGCTAAAGCACAGGGGACAGGGATCCTCTATGAGAACTATGCAGCCTCTGGGTAAGAACAGAGTAGAAAAGAACATGAATATCCAGCTGGGGCAAGGACAAGCATGCAAATACTGAAATGTTCTTGTGAACCCCAGTGAATCTCTAAACTGAGGAGCACTCATGGGTCTGATAATGGCATACATTCTTTTTGGACAACCAAAGCACATTTAAAATATTTAACCCTTTCCTGGAATCAGAAACTGAGATATGGTCATGCACATACAACTGAATTTGACAGCTCCTAGTGCCCACCCATGAAAAAAGTTCGTTTCATGAAGCAAACTGTAATGAGACAGAAATCTTACAGGTCATTTTCTAGATTCCTGAAGCTCATACTGAAATTTCAAACAACACTCAAGCCACTTCATTTTTAAAATCAAATATAAACTACTGATACATCTGTTTTACAGAAGGTTGTTTTTTTCAGGTAATTTCCTTGCAGTGAAGCACCGTGACTAAGGAGACCATGCCTGCTGCTAACCTCTTACCTCCAAATTTTGCTGTTTCCTATTTATTCTTCTTTCACACCTGCTGTTTTTCAGTACAGACCGATAACTCAGAGGTCATGCTAATCTTCATGTAACAAGTCCACTGGATTTCATAGAGTTACTAGTAAGAGAGGAACTTAGATGCTACTGAACCTCTTAAAGAATTACCGGGATGGTTCTCTGTATGTATAAGAGCTTGCATTTCCCATTCCTTAAAAATCAGAAGCATACAGAAAATTTCCTTTTTCAAACATAGTATTAGATGGGCTATTACATCATGTATTCACTTTGCTCCCCAAGAGCTTGACAAAGCAAGTTCACTTCTCTGCATGTCTTGATTTGAAAAAACAGTAAAAGATTCTCCTTCTAAGTACTCTGAGGTTTAGAGGCCAAAGATCTATGTTAGGCAAACAGATTAAGAGAGCAAGAACAGTTTTACAGTTAAGATGCACTCAACCAAGTTGATTATAAACTGCACCCAAAATACAGAAAAAAATAGTTTCATCTCTCATGTGCCTCATTTAGAAACATTTTTCTCTTTTCTGTTTCTCTGTCTCCCCACCTTTATAGAACAAAAGGAGCAATGACGCTCACTGCTGACAGTCTTCAAGAAGGGTGTGAGAACCAGAATTAAACATATACACAGGACATTGGCGGAATAATACCAGAGACAAGAATAATTTCAGGAGTCATCTCGTATTCACCTACTCAACAGTTTTATAAACTGGAACTTCATGCCATGCTTTCTATACTGAAATAACAGGTCTTTGTTTCAAAAAGAAAATAAAATACATATGAAGGTAAGTGCAAATCTCTCACAAGATCTATGTATATATAATAGCGGTAATGTTTGGTGGCACTTTTTTTCATTACTGCAGCTATGTGCTGACTACATTCAATTTGTCCTGTCACCTTAGCTCAGTTCCACAGACATAATTGTTATTACGTTTTCATCAATAACTCACTTACTTGGAAAACATAACAGTCTTTGTCCGCCTCTAGATACGAAATTATTTTTGTTTCTTATCCACCATTGCTGCAATAATGAAATATCTCAAAAATTATTGTCAGATGTGTTTCTTTTTTGAAATGACATCATTACACAGCGCCCCATGACAAACAGATATGAAGAAAGAGCAACTATTCAGAAGTCACATTTCCCAATCAACATGAGCTTGCAATTTTAATAGTACCATCAGTCAGATGGACATAGAAGTGATTGTGTATTTCATCAGGTTCCAGAACTGCTGTCAGTCAGAAGTTATGTGTCACATCCATACAAGAAAAATTCTAGAAATATAAATTATCCTTCTGTCTTCTGTAATGTATTTATACAGTGACTCTATTGAGCAGCATGTAAGGAAGAGACTTGTGACTAACAGAACACTCGCATGCTCAGTGTGTGGAAAAGCAGGCAGAAGAGTGTTTTTGTCATTTGCAGGAATGAAGAGACACCTAACTTTTCACCTGCCAGTTTTGCCAATTTTGTCAGAGCTGAACAGCAATTCAGGCCACTCAGCTGTGCCTCCTCGTCTCTTCAAGCCATCAGCAGCGTGTCACTGTTCAAGCAGATGCAAAGGGTGGACACAGCGCAACAAGCACACACAGCGGGAACTGATATCACTCAGTAAAGTCACCGTCATGGCCACCAGAAGTTACGATGGCTTAAGGCCAGCCAGCTGAGACATGTAAGAGATGGAAACATCGCACCCACTGCTCTCGTGTGATGGTTGAAATTAATCTTGTCAGTTTTTGTCTACCATTTGTCTACGCATTTGTCTACCATGTGCCTTTTGCAAGTTAGTGCTACCAAGAGATGAGTGCTTATGAGCATTCTACAAATTGCAAGACTTAATATAAACGGTGGTTCATAACTAGCTCAAGATGAGAGATATTATTTTGATGGAGGATTTGGCCCATTTCTGAAGCTTCTCTTGTGCACTCTGTGCCTATGAAAGGGATTGCCAGCCTATGCACTGTAAATGGTAGGCAGAAGGTGTTGAGCTTTCTGGAGACAGAAATCCAAACCCTACATTACATGATCAAATTTCTAAATCTTTCCTACCTGTCCAGGACTTCAATCATACTGCATTACTCCCTGATTGGTCTCTAGGGTGACTAGTGTCTCTCTTCTTTGCACACATTACTTGTTCAGACTGTGCAGAATGAATTGACAGGACTATATACTGTAACATACAATCATTTCTAAATGAGCATTAAAAAAACATTTTCTGGAAACGGCGAATGGAACTAGCAGAGCAGAAGTGCTTTGCCTATAAAATGCCACAAGCAGAGAAGATCCCTTGTAACTGCAGTGTTTGTGTCACAAGAGGTGTGATAGTTGAATGGTGAATAGTCCTTTATTTCATACTTGGAAAGTATTCGAAAAAAAATATTTTCCCTTGAAATCCATGACTGGATTGTGTGCAGGAAAAAAAATACAGAGTGTGTCTAATGCAGTTCTTTGCAGTTGCCTCCAGAAAAATAAATGTTGACTTTTCTTTTTTAAATGAAATTGAAGGAAGTTTTTTCCTTCATCTTGTGCTTATCTAACTTACTGCCATTAACCTTGCAGATAATAAGTCTTCCATCTTCTTCTCTAATGACAGAAATAAAATAAACTCATCCCACTTCAGCACTGCTTTGAATCTCTACCTTCTGATGTGTCATCAAAGCAGTCTTGAACAGGCTTTTAAATGAGAGGGTTAAATGAATGGCAATTCTGCTGTGCTTCCTCCACCCACCTGTTGAATCCCATGACCTAGAAATGGAAAAGCCACTTGCATCTGTACCTGCAAGTTCAAACTGCTCCACATGATTACTGCAACTGCATTCAGGATGCAACAGTGGGACACTGAATGGCAGAAAATAATATTGAGACAAGGGCAATACTAAGTGAAACTCAAAAAGGAGAACAACATAACTGTCTGCTAGCTAGACACCCAGAACTACCTTCCTTAATACATTCCACTAACCGACACAGAACAGTTACAGCCCTGACCTGATGGCCTTTCATTTTATTAAAATATCACTGTTCTTAAATTGAGCCAGAAGGACTCCAGATCTATAATTCTTCTTCCACTCAAAAGCATACTGCTGTTTTGGAAAACATCTTGATCTCCAAGGAAGATTATGAGAAATCCCAATCCATTAATACTCTTCCTTAGGAGTTAATTTCATCTCTATGTATGTCTATAAAAGGGTTCTTACATGGAGGTCAATAGAGTTGAACTAAAGCTGTGCAAAATGTGCAAAGATCCACATGAAACTATATAAAACTCACCAGGTCTAAGGTGTGCACTAATAATTTGAACCAGCAGGGCTTTGCTCTAAGTTTTATTGAGCCAGAGTACCTTTCATTAAAGGCAGAAATGTAATTTTGAGCATTATCTGGAATGGTACACATTTCTGGAGGCTAATTATTTCACTTTTTTCCCCTCCACTCTTCCCCTTCCAGGTTGGATGCTGTGGCTGTTGCACAAAGCCACTGATCTGAGTTTCATGGTTAGACTTCTGGAAGCCTAATTGGCTCAGCGGGACCAGCACGACGCCAGCTGCAGCTACGCAGAGAGCCTCTCTGTAGCTGACTTACATAATTCCTATTTCCAAAAAGTAAAAATTCTAAAAGAATCTCTTTTAAGCACTAACACATTGTGTTTCTGTCTCCTGCTGTGGCTGACCCAAAGAGAACAGCCGCCCATCACCGCTCACAGTGAGCGGATCAGTCCTTCAGCTCAGCAGCAGAGGTCTGCACGTCTGGGAAAGGTCTCGGGTTCACTCCCTCCAACAAAGCAATTATGTGGTTACAAACCTCTACGAGTTTCCACAGAAAGTTTCACTACCTATTTGTGTAACCAGGGAGAAGGAAGCGAATCACTGTTAACTCTTTACCTGGCTCTCTTAGAAAAGCCCAGAATAGGGATTCAAATTTGGAACATAAAGTATTCCTTTGACGATGGCACTGTCATCCTTTCCCACTATGTCATTCAGGTTTCAAGGCTACAACAAATCCATCAGCAGAGAGCTAAGAAATACTTGTTTCCAGTGACTCTTTTGTTAATAACTCTACCTAAAAATCTTTAAGTACAACATATGCATTCCACTCTCCTGATTACATGTGCAGTAGGAGCAATTTAGCAGCCAAACACTGCTAACAAGCATGCAAGTTCCAGATTAATGCATACAGATGGAAAAAAAAAAATGATACACTGTTTATATGAGGGAACTGGAGCTTCAGTCTTCAACACATCTAAGTCTACTTTTCGTAACACCTGCATGAATAGATGTAAAAAGCAGCAGCAGTAGCAGAAGGAACTCCTTACATTAAAAAACTCCTTGAGAAGGGAAGAGTAAGGTATGAAAGGCAGGGGTTAAGCTTGCTGTATGTTCTCTTCACTGTAATTTTTATTTAAGTAGTTTTAACTCAAATTGTAATAAACTTTCTCTATGCAAATGTAAGTTGAACTAAAAATTTGGATAATTATTCAGCTTTTTAGACAAAATAGGATGAAGGATTTGGAAATTCTATTATCGATCCTAGCAATTACAAAATAAGATATTGAATTTTATAAGGGTAATCAGAGCAAAAAAGGTGCAAGCCATGAAAGAAATAAGAGAGATTAAAATTTAGTAAGAACTGGATGACCTTAAGAACTCAAGTAGGAAGAGAGAGATGAAAGTGGATAATAAGATGTTATTAAGCTAAAAGCTTGCAAAATAATAATTAAAAATTAGCATAAGCAAGTTAAGCTAGCATACCATGCTGCAAAGCTGTGGTGTCATGGATGTCAAATATTTATGTATCTGTGTCAAGCTGGCTTAAAAAAAAGTTGTCAGCAAAATCTAAATAATTATTTTATCGACTATGGCCTAGCAGCAGATATATAGCTTTGTGTCTTGCCTCCTGAACATTTGGAAGTAGCTAACATCAGAATTTACTTTGCTTATTTTAAGGGTAGAACCTTCAGCACCTTTTAAAAAGTATAAAACTATATTGGTAAACAGTCTGGGATTAAAAAACAAAACAAACAATCATACAGTACTGTGAAAATGACCCCAAGACTCACCAATGAGGAATACATAATTATAGAGGGAAATTAAATTCTCATCTTTGATAGCTTTTGGAAATTACATTTCCCCCCACATATATCCAGAACACTATCCTGATTTTTTATCATTATCTAAGTCTTTTTTGCATTTATGTTTTTAAGTGGGAATTCTGTTCCTTTGCATAACCTAGATCCATCGTAGAAAGTTATGTTGAGAATGGGTATGAGCAACACACGTGCTGATCATCATCCTTCTGCCGGCCTGCCCTTGAAAACTGGGGTTGGTGTAACTCGGGTGTGGATAGCTGAAGTCTTAGGTGAAGGTTTCTGTGTAGTAGTTCTGGGGGAGAAGCCACAGCTCTGTCTCTGGTTTCTAGATGGCAACAACAAGGATGACGAGGACGACCACCAGAAGGGCACTTGTCACAAATGCGGTACACCTCTCCTAGGAAGGGACAGTTATCAGCTAGTACCCCTCAGCCATCACTCCTAACGCTGCCCCACAGAGCTGCTGGGCTAAGGAGGAGAAGGAACTGACAGAGCAGGATAGAAAGATCACAGCCAGATGTGGGGTACATGCTCACTACTGGGGAAAGATACACCATACCATACAACAGCAAGAAGCTTTGAAACCACTTGTGATAAAATGATAATCAAGGCAGAGAATGTATTTTACAATCAAGAATGTGATCTGGGAAATCAATTTGCTGTCGATCAACTCAAACTACAGTACCATCAGCCGGAAGAGTTGCCTGTCCTTGAGTGACCAAGGATTGCAAGGTTCTCTCTGGCATTAGGGCCAGGCTGCTCTGAAATCCTTCATCACTCTAATTAATAATAGCTGTTACTTTGTTGGTGCATATACAGGTCAGAAGTCCGATAGCTGGTGCAAGACTTTGTCTCATTAACTTTCTACTTACACATCAGTCTTGCTGCCTTCCCTTGTTCCCTCTGCTAAACATAGTACGAGTTCTGAACTGCTACAAACTGCCAAATTCCCCACTCCCCCAAAAGATAGAAACACTTCCTCATCTCCCTGTTTTACACTGTAGCAAACACGGACACTACCTGCACTGCTCCTCTAGTTTGCATGTGTACAATTTTCTCACAATCCTCCCCCATAGTTAAGAGAGAAACTTACACAAAGCCTATCAAAGACCAACATCTGCTGACCAGTTCAATAAACAGCAGTTCGGGGAAGATGATCCAGAAAGCCTGGTGCAAACATCTCACTATTCACCTTGGAAGAGCAGGGAAAAGTGGGGCTGAAGCACCTGTCCTGTGTCACTCAGGAAATCGTGGTAGAGACTGACAGCACTCTGGGAATCAACATTCCTTGGGAGGGAAGTCGCTTGTAGAGGACACTCCTGAATCCTCTCTAAAGCAGCTGCATTAAATTATTGCCATGCTTTCTTGTTCTACAATTCATCCTAACAATTGCATAAAGAATTATTTTTAAACATTTATATCATTTGACAATGAAAATTTCCATTAATGCAGACATCATAAACAGTATTTAAAGTGATGCTCTCTTTCAGGAGTCCCTCATTTCTCACAAATATGCAGAACTATATAACTGAACTAACAAACAGTATTTCATCACTTTTCTTTAACTTTCAATAATTCATAGCCCTAATATTTACTCTATTACCTGTTCAGCATAAATATTAATGACATGCCACTACAAACTTTGAAGTACTTTCTGACTAGATCAACAGCAAGGAACTCTTGCCCTTGGCCTGAAGACAAAAGATTGTCACTGTGATTAATAACAAAAGTGACAAAACTTTGTAACTATAATAAAGAAACATATTATTCTAGAGAAATATTTCACTAGTTGCTAAATGCATTTCACAAAGGCCCAAGATGTGTTTTGATTAACATGTCAGAGAACCCACCCTGAAATTGTTGTATCACCTGGAAGCACTTGCAATCTTTTTATTGCATTGCAATATTCCAAAAGATCTATGCGTCACATTTAACAGGTTCTCCATTTCATAAGCTTAACATTTTGATGCATTAGTAAAAATGAAGGTTACTCCTCACTTTCCCTGACAGAATAATTTCACCTTAGTTTTAGAGGAAAGAAAATTTAAATCTCATTTAAGGGAGAAGAATGGAAGGCACTGTCCCACGAAACTATCCACCTATACACAAATAAATTAAATGGCAATCTTTTCTTCAGTTTTCGCTGAAGTAAAAACAAGACTCATCTATGATTCCATTGAGTTAATTTAGTGAAAATCTAGAAACTTCTGATGACACAGATCTACCAACACATTCACAAGGTTTCTGGATTTCCCTAATGCTACTACTAGTAATGCTCTATCCTAACTTTCTGTAATGCACAAAATTCTATTCAGTGCAGTTCAGCCTCTTGATGAGCCAAGGTTAGCATTTGCACAGAGCTTATATGACGACAGTTAATGAAAGTAGGAATCTGCAACACTGTCATTCCTTAAAGAAGTATCCGGTGAGAAATTGTGACCTTATACAGTCTAGGACAATCTGGACTCCGAACTAACGCTTATTCTAGTTAAAACAGACAGCTTCTCCCATTTTCTCAATTTACTAAAGGAACAAAACAGGCAGTTATCTGCCCCCTCACCCCTCTTCCTCCCCCCATGATGCTGTATAATCTTTAAACGCATTTCTCACATTTTGACAATTATTGACAGTCCTCTATTAACTAGGGGCTGCCTGAGATGAGGAGAAACCTATTAGCTCTCTCTTCCACAATCATCAGGAAGAACTCAAAAACCAAGTCAGATTTTTAGTGGCAATGAGTGTAGTGTTTTGGCAACCTTCACCAGTCTTTGCTCTTAAAATTTGTTCAGCTCTTCTCTCCTATGTTTGTCTTGCTGATTGAAGTCCAAAATGTGAGGGCTAGGATATGCCTAGTTTAGCATGCAAATGTAAAGATCAAAAGCAGTGTTCCTTTCTATGAACATACATGCACTCTCAGGCAACAACCATATATGTCCCACTGCTGCTTTTGCCACTGGGAATATGAGATCTAAATCAGATTCAGAAGACAAGACTGAAAGTTAGTGGAATGTAGTTTCCACCTCTTCCAACACAGACATGAGTTGTGACATAAGCAATGATTTCTATACTATGAAATTTCAAAGGACCACAATCAACATGGGTTTCCAGTGTTTGTGTGGTTTGTTTGTTTGTTTTTTGACACTTTGGCCTTTATGTAACTAATACTTTGGGTACGAAACTATTTCAATGGATTGCTCAAGCATATGGAGGCTGGCATATCTGGACCCATCAGTCAGGTAGAGAAAGACTTGGGCTCCAAGGATGTACAGTGCAGCTCTCTGAGAGAAAAAGATAACCAGTGCCATCCTCTGTTGTCATTTAATACACAGATTTAAAACCTGGCAATCCAGACTCTACCAGGAGGAACTACACCACCATGACAACAAGACTTCTCTCTTTACTTTCCTGTAATTTATAAACCTTTCCTACAAATGGTCCCTTCTGGTTCAGGGAACCTACCTGTAGTACTCCCTTGATGCAACCACCAGGGTCTGTACAGAGTTGTCTTCAAGATGAGTTTTTTATAGCTTTTTTAATAATATCAGTTTGTCTCTGATCCTTTTTTTTCCCACAAGGACTTCCTTTTTTTGCTTTATGTAAACATTGTCTTTCTATTGCTGGAGTGACCGCTTCTCCTCTCTTTAAAATTAAAAAAAAAAAAAAAGGAGAACAGAACAGAACAGACCAGACCAGACCAGACTATTTCAGCTGGAAGGGACCTACGACGATCATCTAGTCCAACTGCCTGACCAGCTCAGGGCTGACCAAAAGTTAAAGTATGTTTTTACCCTTAACAATTGTCCAAATGCCTCTCAGTAAATAAATGGTTCCTGATGTTCAGTCTAAACCTCTCCTGGTACAGCTTTGAACCATTCCCACACATCCTACCACTGAATACCAGGGAAAAAGAGATCAGCTTGGAACAACAGAAAAAACAGCCATGGAACAACTGAAGAAAAGCATTAGAACGAGCAAGAGATACAGTAATCCATCATGAAGGAATTACAGGTTGTTTGGTGTCTGGGCCCCATTCCTCCCCTCACTACCCCTCAAATAAAATGGAGGGAACAGAGTAGAACACTTCCTCAGTTCAACATTTCCACAGGTCCTAAGCCAGAGTCAACACTTTTAGAGAATGATGCATGAAATAATTTCTATAGAAAAGCTGAAGACTCAGTGTTACCTTAATCTTGTCACAAAGCAGCAAGGATTGTTCAATATCTCCTATGAAAGAACCTAAAAAACAGAAGCCTTAACCTAGTCTACCATTCAGTGAATTCCTGAATAGGTAAATAAAAGGATCAGATCATCAGGGGAGGACTGTGCACAGTTTCTATTGATCCTCCCAAGGCCATTTAATTATTTATAATTTCCTTGATTACCTGTGAGAGGGGTCAAATCACTTTTGTAACACATAAGGTTTTTATGTCATTTTTCAGCTGGCAAGGTAAATGATTATGGCTTTTTCCCTCCAGCTCCAGATGGGCTATTGTTGTTAATCTCTGCTATGTTAATAGAGTATGCAATATTAAGGAATATAAGATATTTATAACAAGTTATAACAGAGCTATGACCCAAACAAATCGGATATAAAATTTTAATGAATTGGTCCCTGAGTCTATTAATTTAGTTAAAGGGTAGAAAACTAGCAAATATATTCTCTGTCTCGGGCACAACAGAAAAACATTAGCCAGGGTCAAACATTGCTGCATGCTACTGAAAGAAAAGAGCATGTTAGAAGGTGACATACATTTTAATTTCAGGAAGATCTCCTAGTAACATCACTATAGTGATGTTTCCTAGTAACATCATTATAAACAAAAAGCTGAACTACTTTTTCCACAAGATGTTCCTCTACATCATACAATGCTGGAAATACACATATACAAAATTCAAGACTGTAAAAAGCTCACAAAGGTCCAAGTTGGGCTCACTATCATTTGTAGTGGAATAGTATTATATCCACAGAAACAATGTTTTCAAGTTCCTTCTGGGAAACAATGCCTTTTTGCATATGTGCATATATAGATAGGTAAACACTTATCAGATTACTGATTCCAAGGAATATTTCCTTGGGATACATTCTACAGAAAATCCTCCAGGCTAGCTTTAAAAGCTGCTTAGAGAGTATATCATCTTTTTTCTAGAAAAATGCATTCAACTTCGGTAGAATTATTCTACAGTATTTTTATAAAGGTCTTCTGGAAAAATGCCTCAGGAAATTAATAGTGATTAAAAACATACATTCTACAGATCAAACTCTAATCTATTTTCTGTAGCCTTATTAGACTGAAATGTAGCCTTATTAGACTACTGATAGCTTTTGGTACCAAACATGTGATTTTTTTCCAAAAATATCGATTAATCAATCAATCAATGAAGGTTTTGTTGATGTTTGATTTTCTGTGTGTGTGTGTGTGTGTGTGTGTGTGTGTGTGTGTGTGTGTGTGTGTGTGTGTGTGTGGGTTTTTTTGTAGTTGTTTATTTATTTGGGGGGTTTTTTGTTTGTTTGCTTGGGTTTTGTGGTTTGTTGTGGGGTTTTTTTGTTTGTTTGTTTGTTTTTTTGAGAGTTCACTTGCTAACCTATAACCATGAACATGTAATAGTTGCATACAAATTTATTTGCCTAATGAATATCAAGCCAGCTATGTGACTTGCTGTTATAGAAATCTTTAATCCAGGTGTTTCATTTTGCTCCTTTTTATCCCTCTCTTTCACTTTAATACACAAACTCCTCATTATATCTTTATCTGACTCAATTACCCTTCAGGATGATCTGTCCATACTTTCCGTATAGACACTTAATTAATAGCACTGCCATTGTATTATGACTGTCAGAAATGTTACATTGGGAAGTGCTGGAGGTTATTTACATTATACATTATATTCCTGTACACTCCCATGCCTACAGAAATAAACATAGGAGATTTAATTCTTTCTTTTCCCTGGCTCTTGATCACAGATGTCAGTTTTCCATAACTGAAATTATACCTCCTTGAACCAAATTCATCCTGATCCCTCCCATAAATACCAGCTCAGCTACTGCAAATGATGAGAGAAGTCACCACCGCACTGCATGCAGGTCTGAGTGACTCATCTGCAATGAATCCACACCTCTGACACAGCAAAGACTTCCAGAACAGCTCTAGATGGCTGCCAGAGGACAATGTGCCTGGCATCCTCCGCTAAGGCCTCTGGAGACCCCATGCCAGTGAATGATTACACAAACAGAGCTGTGCCTCACTCTGCCTCACTGGGTTTTGTTTTCCACAGAAACTCTGTGCATCACACAGGCAACACTGGCAGAGTGTCACATCCACACCAATATGGCTTTTGCCTGTTCTTTGGGATATTCTAGAAACACTGCATTATACTTTATACCCTAACATATTTGTTGTCCTTTGTAACTCTTGGCAGTCTCCAGGATTTTTTTTTTAATGTTTCAATTGCCATATAAACCACTAAAAGCTCCCATAAACATAAATATTAATGTACTAATAATGCATACTTCTCTGCACTGCAGAATAGCTTACTTTTACGACAGTTCTGCTTTGTACAAGGTACCATAAAAACAGCATCTTGGCATTTTACTCATATTCTCTCAATTACTTTAATACTATTAATTAAGTTCTAAGTTTACAAGTTAAATGTTGTTTACTTTTCTGCTTGCCAACACGCATATATAGGATAAAATCTGAGAGTCAAGCTAGGTCATCTGCTACTTCATGAACAACAGTCAGCAGAAGTTGAATCTATCGCTTAACTCTTTGCTTAGTGCTATCAGCAGAAATTCAGAGAGCATTTCCCAGCTGGGGCACATTATGCTAGAGATTTTCCTGCTTGGAGAAAACCAGAAAGGCAAGAAAAAATTCCTAACAGCTGCTTTTTTTACTTGGTCAAAAAGGTATTAAATAGATACCACGCTTCACAGGATTCAACACTCCGAAGCCTTGACTTGTGACTGCTTTCTGTGAAATAATTGCTTATTGATAGCTCTGTGCTCTGTTTCCCATTTCTCTTTGAGTACTTCCCCCACACACTAAAAGCACACAAGGAATCGTTTCTCGGTGGAATCAAACTAGTAGAAATCTTCTGCTGAGAAGTGCTCAAAAACAATCTCTCCCAGTCATACAACATGGAGAAGCTTATTCATTGGTGAGGGCGAGGAGAATCTATTCTCATTTGTACCTTATAATGACATTTATGATCTTTTTTTGTATCATAATATTTGGAAAACGAGAATAAGGTGGATTTCCAGGAGAATCATGCGCCAAGCTTGTTGACTTGATTGACTGCCTCTAACCAATACCTTGGTGAAAGCTTAATTCAGGACATCAGCATCCAGCCAGCTATCAAGAGAGGAAAAGAAAGGACCATAAACTAAGCAACAGAGAAGCGTTCTAGTTAATATTTTAACTGCTACGTGACAAATAAGACCCCTTTGCAGAAGTTTATGGCAGCAGCAACAACTTGGAAGCACAACATGATCTAGTGAGAGTATCATCATCTACTTAGCATGCTCCCTTTTCTGTAGCACAGAGGAGCAAGGTTAGACCACCACATTTAGTATAGTGGGATCCACACAAAGTGTGAGTCAAAAGTCACTGTTAAGAGACTCATTTCAGAATGAGGGTAATATGTTCCTCGTGACAAAGCCAGAGCATTATGGCTCACATTGGGGTTAGGGTGATAACATTCCACATCCCATGCCTTGTGGAGGGAAGAATCTTAAAAGTTAATTTCTCACTGACAAGTACCTTGGAGTTCATAACACTGCCTGTGTTTCACAAACGGTTTACGGAAAACTCAAACATTTAACTGTTATCAGATTATGCAGTTCATATTCTTCATCACTCTGAAGCAAGGAAACATTTAGCAAGGAAACACAAGAAATTTTGTGAATGCTGAAACAAGCAAAACAACTAGTTGCATTAAATATCATGAAAAAATTTTATAGCGTGATAAAGTAACAGAAATGAAAGACATCTGGATGACAGTTTATCAACTGCCTTCTATCCATTCATCTCAAGGTCTTTGAAATCTGCTATAAAGTTCATCCCTGGACAGCAAGTATTATAAGAATCATTTAACTGAGAGGTAAACAGAAAGTCATCATAAAACCATCTTCTTCAGGCTTCATCCATTGCCACCAGCTTATGATACAAGTACAGCTGCTACCGCTGTCCCCATCTCTCTTCCCAGGCATAAAAGTACTAGACCTGTCACCAGCAATAAAATAAATAAAGGCTGTATTATCTGTGCTGGTTTCAATGACCAGAAACTTTTCCCACAAGGAAGATGTTTCCAAATTACAATGATTAAATGCAATGCCATTTTTAAAAAAAACAACACTATAATTGTATACCTTCAGGTCTGCAATCATCTGTGTAAAATGGCACACACTAATACTTCTGTTACATAAAAGAAACTACCCACATGCACAAAGATAAACAGCAGTATGAGCTCTACATAAAGAAATAAATTTTCTTACTTTGTCATTATGTTAGTAAGACCCTGAAGAACTTTGAGACTGGTCCTAATGTCTCAAGATTCAGTTTTCAGGGAATACAAGCAAGGATGGGCAAGGAGATCTGTTTGTTTAAAATTTTAAATAGATACACACAAAGATTTCCCACCGCTGCTTGACAAAATGAGTCACATAGCTAGTAACTAAATTAAATAGATCTAATAAAATGTTTTCATATTAGGCAGGAAAACTTAGAAAAGCACATGTATTGTTACAACCATTTAGCAGACCAAATACTGCTTGCTGCTTCAGTCAGTGGAAAGAAGAAAAGCATATTCATGTCCTAATCAGCAGCTGGCAGCCATGGTGGCTGCCCAGACGTGCCAAATCCTACAGTTTATGCAGCCTTTCCTTCACAATCCCACCCTGCTGGAGGACTGGTTCCTTCAGTTTGGGGAGGAAGAGGGGAATGCAAAAGAAGTCAGTGGTAACTACGCTACGTTAATTTCCAGCATAAACTGTTCATTACTAAAGCACAGCTTTTCCCCACTTCCCTCCAGTGGAGCCCAACTGCAGAGGCCAGGAACGTTGTAGGGGTTTGAAGTGATGCAGAAGCGCAGCATATATTTTACATTTCAGATTTTAGAAAATAACTTCCCTTTTCCTTCTCAGGCCTTGCACTGACAGGAGGATCAGAATTCTGCAAACACGGTGCTGCAAATATCCCCCACATCATCGCAACCCAGGGACACCCCTGAACACTTGAGCTGCAAGGTTTTCCTCCCCATGACTGCTGGGGTATGCAATACAGAGACAAACAGAAAAGTAAAATACTCTTCCTCTTCTTTCCACTCAGCACTGCCATTGCCATAATCACTACCTGCTACATTTAGGCTTAACGTTAATTATGAGCAAACAAGCAGTCATAATCTCAAAAAGCAACTTTAGTATATTAATGCCAGTAAGTTTAACAGGGTTCATTCTGTTTTGTCCAAAAAATTAAAGTCTATTAGCAATAAACAAGCCCGCAGACTATGAGTTCTATTTACAACCATTTTTTCAGGCATTAACAAGACAAGAGTATAATACTACAAAATACTTACTACAAGAGTAAAAAAAAAGTTATTTGGGTGAAAAATGGTAAAAAAAAAGTCTATATTAAAGCAGCAGGGGAAAGGATTTGGAAGCTGTATGACAGCTGTTTCAAATAACCACCTTTTGCAACTATACTAGAGATTTTTGATTTTACCTTGATAAAGTAACACAAATCTTTATGAACTGTGTACTGTTGAATTTTTGATTCAAGAATTACAGTTAGGGCTGTTTATTTCACATATACGGAAGACAGTAAAGCTCATTTTCAAATAAAATACCCATGTATCAGAAGCTATGTAGAGAAGCAAATCACAGAAACATTGCCTTGCTTGTACAGTCTAGTACAGTGCATGTATACAGTGTGGTTTTTGTATTTAGAGATCATCATTAAGTGTTTTATGAGTATCACAGCCCTCTTAAAAAGCAGATTTTTTTCTTGAGGAAAAGCAGACACACATTTGCCTTCTGAGCCTGTTGCTTTGTTCATTTTTTAAACAGCCTTGCAGCCTATCATGAGGGTACTGTACAAGTAAATACAAAGTGATATTTCTCATTTCTCTTGTTTATAGTAATGATGCTGCTTTTTCAAAAACCGTTGACTTGTGGTTTATATCACTCTTTCATTAGCTCATCTTGCTTCTCTAGGTTATCCAAGCCATCCATCACCCCGAATTACACGCAAAAATGAGTCCAAAACTCATCTGATTTGCTATTTTCTTATACTTGCACAGCTCCCACCACAAAGCGTGCATTCTGCACCATTAAGGGGGTAGAAAGAGGGAAGACATAGACTCGGTTCTAATTCTATTAAAATCTTTCATTCTCCCTAGCCTGTAAGGGAGCCATCACATATCTTAAGGCACTTGCAAGCGGCTTGTAGACGTAAGAAAATTAACAAGAAGGAGCTGATCTACAGTGACAGATTGTGTACTTCCATCTGAAACTTATTTCTGTGGCCTGTCCTACCCATGAAAAGGGAGAGCTCCGCACCCTGACCCTCGCTGGTCACTGGAGCCCTCCGAGGCTCTCACTGGGGCTGCTGCCATCGGGAGAGCCCAGCCTCACCACTCCAGCAGCCACAGCCACGCTGTCATCTTCCTCTCAGACCTTCCCAAATCAAACCAGACAAACTCTTTTGAAGCCCCTATCCACCTTAATAAACATTACTGAATTAAAAGGTGCCTCGGACCACGCAGGGCTCAGCTCAAACCTTGTCTGATCTCAGGTTTCTGAAAGCAGGTCATGGAATAATCCATCTGCTCAGGGACACCTCCCTCTCCCCTTGCAGATGGGGTATTTGACAGCAGCCCTACTAACCCATGTGACTTCATATTTCTCCAAAGCTGATTTTGGTTTTGAGATGCCCAGCCTTTTCCTCCTAAAATCTATCTTTACTATAGAAAATGGCTTTTTAATGTCCTTTGTGCCAGAGTTTATCTGTTATAAAGATAAAATATTTCAGGCAGTGCCGTGACCGACATTAAGAAAATACTAAGGATACTGCACCACAGATTCGAGTCAGGCTAGTTCGCAAGAGACAGAAATATGTGTCTGCAAAACCAGAAATGTCTGACAACAATAAAAATATCTTTTCCACCAGTGCGTATTGTTTTTGTCAACAAGCTGCATTTTTCCCTTTTCACATTTTATAGCATTCAGAAAGATATCTTAATAATCTAAATAACCTTAACATAACTCAAGTTAGAATACATGATGGGCCAAGGAAAACAGTGACAATAGGCAACATGGTGCCATCAAGAGCATCACATGTGATGATTTCCTGAATACAATATCTTAAAATTAAAATTTTCTGTAATTGTTGCAGATTTTTCACACTTCCAACAGCATACACTTTCAATGCTTGCTTTAAAAATGTTTATAACCACTGAAAGTATTTAGTGGCTATGAGGAAATCAGAAAAATGTAATTGAAGGTTATGAGAAATTAATTCACATCCAAGTAACTACAGATTTCCACAGAGTTTGCGTTGTCATTTTTTTTTCCTCCAACAAAGCTATTCCAAATTTGTGATAACAGAGAAAACAAAACCTCACAAGTAGGAGAGAGTAATGGAAGAACCTAGGTATCTCTTGCTGAGTTCTTACAGCAGCTACAGATGCAGTTACCAGCCATACAGTGTTCTCAACGGTGCCTAGACTTGCTGAATTGATATTTCTCTTCCAATGACATACACTTTGAAACAAAAATAGATTAAATGTGTTGCTTGAGTTTCCAGAGAGATGTAATAGTTACATTAATAGTGACCACATTTAGGGGAAAACACGAAAAAGTTATTTTTATTTGTTGCTCTTAAGGAAACTTGGAGACAAGATCAAAGGGCGCTTTGATTTGTTTGAAAGTTTTAAATTATCCATTTCCAGATTTTATGAAGTTAGTGTGCAATCTGTGAGTACTTGTGCCATAATCGAGAAGGAAGGCTCCTCAGCTTCACATGTCAATGCTGTAAACATGTAAATCTGGAAAATATTTTCCAAGCAGGCAACCATGTGTAAAATTTACAGAACCTGTCATGAAAGAACGGCAGCTGCAGAAGTGCAAACTTTTCACTGCATCTTGAAGAATCCAGATGGGGAGATGTGAGAGATACTTTTTTTTCCCATTATGGAGGGTTCCAGCTGGATTGAGTTGTTGGTGCCACCAACTTTTAAAGCAACACTTCACCCAGTAATGAAACACTGATTACCCAATCACAAACAACAGAACAGAGGAACCTCTTTAAAAATAAAAGAGAGAAAAAAAAAAAAACTCTTAATTGCACCAGTATGTGAAAGACTGTGGACCAATTTATGACCATTTTGCAATATGTCCAGATGTCACTGTGTTGAGACCACCAAAGTTATATTACATGAAACTTAAAAAAAATAAAAAAAAAATCAGTTTGGAATTAAACAGAAATCCAGACATGCTCTTGAAAAGCAAAGGTACATAACTGAGATTTGAAATATCTGTATTTTTATTGTGTATATGTGTGTATATATATATACACATACAAACCCAGCGAGTCTCAAAATCACCCCCATCTTACAGTCCCTCTGTGGGATCTTAGGTGGAACAAAGCTTTGACCATGTCTTCACCCAAGTACTTTCATCACTACAGAGAAATGGGAGACAAGGGTCATGGCCCCCCCTTACTAACCCTGTGGTCTCAGCTGCTTGCCCCTGGACCTCTGTCCACCCTCTGCCACTTCCAACATGAGTGAAAGGACCAGCACAGAGTAGTTGTTGTAACCACAGACAAAGGAGAACACTTCTGTGAGTGTTGAAGAGGAGTGCTAAGCACACCCCACCTATTTTCCCATAGACTGCTTGGTCATCTGTACTTTTCTAGCTCATCTTCTTTGAAGATGCCAGGAAATACAGAGACCACTTTGCAGCAAAAAAAATAATCTTGGTCAATTCTTACAGCATCATTATAAAATACTATCCAGCAAAGCTCCATGCAGTAGGAGTAGTTAGGCAGAGAACACAGCGATCAGTTTTCAAAAAGAAATTAAAAAAGGCCTAATTTCCAGTTGAGCTGAGCTATCACAGTCACACGTCTGTTTGAAATAAGTGAGAATGTAGTTGAAAAACCACCAAACAGTCTTAAATAAAAATCACTATTAAATCAAATACCTAAAAAGATACAATTGTCAAATTTAAATCCATGACCTCCTTATAATGGTTCAGAAGTCTGATCTTTTGGTTTAAAGTTTGTCCCTTGACACTGAAGCCAATTCTGGGAGATTATCTGTGCCAGCCGTCTTTTAAAATCTTCACAGAGCTGTGCAGTATTTGCTTGCTATTTATAGTTATATTAAAAACCTCTCAGGATATATTTAAAAATGACATATATAAACTACCAGATGGCACAGAAAACAACGACAATTTGATGAATATAGAAATCAGTGCAACTATTTCTAACACCACTAATATGTAATATTTGTGGTATCTAATATTCTGGTATAATATACACTATTTCAAAATGAAATCTGCACTTAAATGCCAATATCCTCTCCTTCTGGCTTCTCACTTTATGACACTAACATAGGATCTCATTCACCAAGCCAATTGAAATTTTAATAAAAGAAAGCTGGAGTTTCTAATAAACTCCTGCAGCGAGCGGATAATACTAAACATCTTTAGCAGCATGGTGTTTTTTATTATTATTTTAGCTGTATATTAATATGCTAGTATTTGTAAACTCTCTAGTGTCACCAGATTTATTTCAAAAGGCTTCTCTGCATTCCTCCATGTGAAAAGTGCATGTGACAACGAAATAATAATTTCAGTGGGTCTTTACTATATAGATGTCTAAACCGAAAAAGAAGATACATCTTACCTTAAAAAGGAAACTTCTGATATTATTTACTTGCCATTTGGGAAGACAGCATATTGGACTTTCTTGTTGAGGGTAAAATTATAACAGCAAGACTGGTGGCATTTGCCATGTGAAGATTTATTACAGATTCTGACACAGATAAACACATGTATTTCTTCCTGCCTCAGCTCTACACACACAGCCAGGTGAAATGTGCACAGAATATGCTGCCCAAACACTGGCCAAAACCTACAACTGCTCACAACAAGCAGTGTGACTGGTAGTTAGAGAACAATTGTTTTCAATATTTTTCAGACCTCATCAGCATCGCTCACAGCCCTGCAAAGCGTCGTCCACCCACAGAACATGCTGGAGGGCATCAGAGCCCAGAGCCACGCTTTCACCTTCTCCCTGGCAACCAAGAGCTTTCCCCCACAGGACCCAGGCTGCTGCTCTGCTCAGCCTCTTCTCCTGTCCCCCAGGCTTCCAGGATTGTAACACTGCCAACATTAGTGGTTGCAAGAGACCCACCAAAGCCTTTGAAATCAATCCCAAAATGGCCCTTTGTCTTCAGCAGACACAGGGTAAGACATCTAGGAATCAAGTTCTTCTCTTTTGAGCACAAAAATCTGTCTACAGTGTTTAATTCAAGCACGTTGCCTCCAGTATTTGTGCAGCAAATCAATTAGCAGCATGTTTAGTAACATATACGTAAAACCTTGTACTAATTTTCATAGATATCAAATTTAGCTTTCAGTTGCTGAAAACACACATAACTTTCTTATCAATTTCAGGATAATAACGGTGATTGTCAATGACAAAAAGAATATCACTTATTTGATTCTTAAGCTGCCTGTACACTACCATTAATTCTTTATCTCTCTCATCTTATTAGTTATGTTCTCAAACTGTACAGTATGCAAACATTAATTTGAGCAGTCACCTACCCTTAAAATGCCAAAGTTTGTATTAGGCTTTGGCAACTCTAAAAAAACCTGCATTCATTCATTGGCTTGTAAATGAAATTTATTCACAGAAGAAAATTTCTCCCATAAACTGAAGCAGCTCATCATTAACATTCAAGGAACGCGAACACAGGCTTCATAGAAAACCATTAAAATATACAGCAGCTTTCAGCCTATTTTAAGAATTTCAGAGAAATTTTGCATTCTCTTTCCCATGATGCCATGGTGATGTCAGGCTACATTTCAAATAAAATGACAATGAAATCATTTCAATTCCATGCAATGTGCAAAAAAAAAAGTCAATTTTTCTCTTGGCAAACTGAAGTCTAAAGTAATTAAGCACTGCTGTGTGGGTGGCAGCTTCTTCCTCTGAAGTCAGTCTGAGATAATTACCATATTAAAGTCAAAACATCATGTGCTGGGCTGATAGATAGATGGATGGAGAGATTGGGCATCTATTAAATGATCCATTCTGTTATGCTCCCTGGGAAACGTGCCATTGATGCCAATTAAAAATAAATATTCCAAGTGAGTATTTTAAGTGACAAAACTCCTATTCAGTAAATTCAATTTATTATTTACCGATCATGAAGTACTTAAAGACATAAAAAAAGCCTGGAGAGATAAGAACCTAGAAGGAGAATTATATACTTTATGAAGTTTACGAGCCTCTCATTACCCAGTTGCCACATTCGTGTAACATGGTCTACAGCATCATTTTTAGCTAAGATACTGAGCTATTTCCCTTCCATCATAAAATCCTTAACTAAGGTGGAAATACAACACAGTAGATAAAGCAAACATCATCTAAGACTTCTGAATTCACAAATGTTCTATTGTAAAAAAGGTCTTTGTCAATTTTAATAATAAAATACCCCTCAGTACGTATTCAGAATCAAATGCCTTCAAGTCTACATTTTTTGTGTCAGAAAAGTAAATGGACCGAAACGGAGATGATTAATTGGTGCTATTTGTTGAGATGTATCACAGCAAGGCTTAGCACGATGAAAACACACGAGAAAAATATATCCACACATAACTAGTATTAATGTGTAATACCAACACTGTCTTTGCTGCCTACTACTGTCACTTCAACAGTAAAATGTTTCTACCATTAGGATGGGAAAAAGATGCTCCGCTAAAATTTAAAGGGAGCACTTGTTTTTATGCATCAGTTTTATTTCATTCGCAGTGGCTTTAGAGCATGGTCACTTGCAATAATCCTGATCTAGCCTGGTATCGGAACACATTTCCATCATGCTTTACCAACAAAGGGATACATGCAAGCTTTTGCTATCAGAAGCATCACAAAACGAGCTGAGTCTCCATCCCACCTACACTGCAGGTTATGTTTGATCGCATTTAAATGCTTTGAATGAGATTTATTCTTCACTGTTGCTACGATGAAGGTCACAGAACTAAAACTATGACTGTTTAAAATTAAGGACAGGAATTTCTGAGGCTCAGAAGAAGGGCTTTTTCATATTGACCAAATACAAAGTAAAAGAGTGTCATGTGAAAATATACATGCACTGATATAAAAATGCTAATGAGTTTTCTCAGCAAGAAATCTAAACAATCAATATTTTATCTTTAATATTAGATTCAGATCTTGCTCTAAAGCACCTTGCTCAAGGTATTCAGATTCCAGAGAGGCCAGTATTTGAGTAAGCTCAGTATTTATGTTACCATCTACAGAAAACTCTGACAGACAGTCTTAAGACCTTTCTGTTTAACAGATTTAAGCTAAAATCCTAGGCTGAGAGAAGCTTTAAAATTATCCCGAGGAAAGTTTAAGAATCTGTAAGGGCTCAGTCTCACAGCAACTGCAATCCAAATACATGATTTGTAACAGCAGAATTTATTCAGAGTTTGTATTGTATTTTCAACAGACAATTTTCAAAACCAGCATAATTCAATTTATCATGTATGGTATAAAATAGATCACTTTCTGTATACTAACATGCAAATACCTTTGCTACCTCTTAGGAAGTATTTAGCACAATGGCAAATAGCTACAAGAAAGAAAAAAAAAGTGTTCGGGAAAAAAAAAGTGTTCAAAAAAAATAAAAAAGACAAAATGGTCCTGTAAAAGTGCATAAGTGGGGAACAGGCAGAGCAAACACAATGAGTGGGAGTCTGCTTACCATCCCCTTATTCAAGGACAACAGAGTTACTGCAGATTTGCTTTCATCTCATGAAAACAAATTCTAACAAATTCAAATCCTCTTAAACTTAATATATTAAATAGAAAGACTAGTAAACAAAAGATTTATAAATAAATAAAAAAATGATGAAAAATTAATGAACTGACTTTAAAAATTTGTACTTAAAAATAACCTATGTAAAGCTTGTTTTTAAATACCACCTCATTTTGAACTTTTTCAAGGTTCATTTTTCACTTTTGAGCATCATTTTTTCAGGCTTTCCTCTGCAACCTACAAATTCTCCTTACAATTAATGAAATCTGAAATCCTCTGATGCTAATATGAACTCAAGGGGTGACATTTTGAAAAACAAAAAGATTGCACGAGGCAAGCAATCAGGCAACACAGAAGCACATTTTCTGTTGGAAAAATCAGCCTTTAATTTAAAAGGTGACTGTTACCCATAGCTTCCCACACAGACTTCCCCACCCCAGCCATCTTTGTCAGCCAATTTGCTTTTTGGTTCCCCAGTGCTGCTGCTCAGCCACTGAGAAAATGTAGAATGTTTAAATCCTTTACAAGTTCTATGTTTTCTTATTTCATTTCAATTGGCTTTTTTTATGGTAGCTTGAGATACTTTCATTAGTTTATGGATGTTGTTTTAGGAATATCCAAGTACATAAATGTAAATAATCTTTGATAAGTAAAACCTATATTTTTTACAAAAATGCAAGTTCAATGGATCTCCATTCCTCTCACACTTTATTCACAATCATAATGCACAATTTAAAAAAAAAATCAGGAAGCAGTCCTCAAATAATCCCCAAGAACATTCATCTTCCCATCAAATGTAACAAACAGCACTTGATTATAAATTTTGAAGGAGAAATCAACATAAGATGACATCTTGGCATGGCTATTCTTCAACCCACATGAAGCCACCTTCCACAGCATGCAAAACTATTTACCCATCGGTAAGCAGCCTTCCAATTCCTAATAAATCCTTCTTCATCTTTTGTCGTTGCACCTGCATTACTTATCAACCCCTCACGTAGACAGGTTTTCCAATCTAACACAGACAAGGAGTTCGTCAGGGGCCAGTCCACTGACAGAATTTTTGGAAGGATTTTGAAAACTGAAGTTTACAGGTCTGATTTTACCCTCACCAAAATTTGGCACAAGCAAAGCCTTTTTTATTTGTGCCAACATCAGGCACATTGTTACCATTCCTTTTATTAGACCATCACACCCATCCTCAGACTTACCAAAATTTCACTCTTATTCTCTGTAGACACAATGGTCTTGACCTCAAAGCTCTGGAGAAAAGTCCTGTAACGTACTATAAAGTCAAGTGTGGACATTGTCCAGTTCTTTTCAAAAAAGAATACTACCTCATCTCTAAGAAAGCTTGAACCAGGATTTCACGTCACCTCTACCTGTTTCTCAACTGATCATGAAGAAATTGAGGCCAGTGCAGCAACCAGGGCAGTGGGAGACCTGCTAGTGAGCACACAGACCGCTTGGCATCTCGAGTGTAGAGAAAGGATCAGACAAAAGCTGGGTGTGCGAAGCCTTCCCAGAGCATCGTACAGGGAAGACAGACAACCGGATAATTCTAAACCAGAGGACTGCTCAGTCTCCTGAGTGGGTTCCCTTTCTTTTTCTTTTCCTCAAAAAAGACAGCTATTCATCAATTACTTTATGTGCTGTATTTGTGTAAAACAAATATAACATATATTCACTATATGTCATCATAATAACTATCTGATCAGTGTTACAGTGCCTGCAAAACTTTGTGTTCTTACAGCATTTTGCCAGTGAAATTTCCTTCTTAAAATGCAGAAACATTTTCAATTTATAGAGGAGGACACCAAGGCTCAAAGAAAGAGGAAAATTTGTTAACTGTTGCGAAAGAAAAGTCAGTGTGTGAAATGGGCAGACAGTGGAAGTGTCCTAAACACCAGCCTTCATGACCTCTTTCAATCTTAGATCGTGGTTTCTTCCCTCATTTATCCGCTTGAAGCCCCTCAACAATCACACCAGCAAAGCGGACATCACAGTAGATCCAAGGACCTATTTTTCCAACATGCCACAGAGCATATAGATGTGGAAGTTCCTCAACTGGCAGAGGCACATTTCCATTTTATTCTGTCTTACAAAATCCAACATTTTTGTGCAGAGGAAAACTTTACACAGCAGAGCATTTTCAAAAAAACCAGGGATTAATTTAAACCATGAGGGTGAAAATTCAAGACAGGTAACAGGTTATCAGGTACTCACTTGCCTCTAGCACATCTTATTAACCATTTCTGTGTTGAACAACAAATGAGAAAGGGAAGCAACAGATGTTGCCCATCTGGGCTGAAGACTGAAGGAATTCTCCTGCAAACTGAAGCAGAAGACTGAGAGAGTAAGCCACATGGAAAGAAAAATCGAGAACTTCAGATGAAAGTACTCTTACAATAATCAAGACTGTACGTTAGTAGCCCTATTTATAACAGCAACACTACAGGTGCTCCCGAGACTGCTACTGTTATGTTACTTGCAATTATGTTTCACTGTAACCCATAAATCTGTCAAAACGAAGAAAGCAATTAGGCATTTCCACATGAACAGGCAAGGTTCTTCCTTCCCACACAAATGGCACAAGTAAACACCTTAACCCGTGTGCCTGGTGGGGATTAGGCACCGAAACCTCCTCCTGCCTAGTGCTGCCAAGTTCTGAGCTGCTCCATGTGTAACACTCTTATGCCAATTATTAAATGAACTGATTTGCAGTTACAAATAATCTGCATATTAACTAGGAACTTTACAGACTAAGTAAAATGAGATGTACAAAATACCAGAAGGAGGGAGCATATGCATATTTCAGAAAGTCTAAGGGACAAGAGGTAGCTGGAAGGAAAATATCTTGGGGGAAGCTGAGGTACAGTCAAAGGTCTCTCGCCATCACTGTTCCTCTCTTGAACAAAATCCCTGTTTGTCCTTGGTGTCAGCAGCTGGTCTTTCTCCACTTGCAACTTTCAGGGGACCAGCAAGAGGAAGAGCAGAAAGAAGAGGCCATATGGCTTCCAGCACATCGAGCATCAGTGGGCTCCCGATGGCAAGCTGCAGTGATGGCAAAATGATCAGCTCATGGTTCCTCTGCCATGAAGACAAAATGCGGTTTTCTGTCAGCCCAGTCACAGAGAACAGAAAAGCGATTATTATGCTATTGATTAAAAATAAGCAACACACACATCAAAACAACCACACACATCAAACACAACACATATGAAGATGTGTGTAAATTCTTAAAACCTGGGAGCCTGGATGGGTGCAAGGCAAGGTGCTTTGAAGCAGTAAGAGGCCAGATGCAGAGGAATAAATGGCAATACTTTGTGCTGCATCCACTTTCCAGATATTTTTGAAAATTACAGTTATCAAATAGAAATACACAGCCAGGTAGAATGGACAGTTTCACTCAGCTTTAGAAAGCAAGTTCCAGATTACTTCAAACAGTCTAATTTTCCATTAAAAGTTGTTTTAATAGCTAAAAAGAACTGGACTCCATACGTCCTGATTTATTACAATAAGCAGTGCTCCAAATTCTCAATTAATAAAGCATTTTACTTTGATGACTATCATTTAGTTTGCCCCTTGTCATAAACAGGGTAAGCACTCAGAAATATTTGGACGTACTGCATCTTTGATACAGTCCAAGGCACAGTGTATTCTTGAAGACAGAGTGACATCTAAAGGGATTTTGAAATACTCAAATCCTGCACAGTGAATCCAAACTGACAAAGTCAAGGGCATGTCATATTTTTGAAAACTGATGAGTTTTCAGGTTCGCTGTGGTTGATTGTCCCAAGTAACCATGAAAAGAGGATCAAATTCCAATTTTAATGACATGCCTCAGGGTGCCCTGAGGACAACTGCCATTTTTATCTTAGATTCTGCAGGTCCTCAGTGAACAAAAGGGGGAAATCAGCTTTGAATGGATTCCTTGCACTGTTGTCAAAAGTAATCCAACTGCTCTAAATATCTATATCCTAAAATATTTTCTTACAGCAGTTTTTATTAACCTGAAGCATTAAGAGAGCAGAATATTTAAATGTCATTTTTAGCTACCAATTCTCCAAGCAGATCTCATGTTCCATAACCAATAGGTATTATAACTGGAGTCTTTCATAACTGGAGTATATCTCTCAGATACACTCACACACACAAAGAAAAATCAAAATACACTAGCTAATGGCTATATTTGGGATCCAGGGTGGTATTTGCACACGTACAAATACTTACCCTATATGTTAAAAATATTTTTTAACTTATATCATTCCAGACATACTCCTGAATATAAAAGTCAATTTAGGAAAGGAAAAAAAAAAAAACACTATCAAAGACAACAGTACAGCAGAAATGGTAGCAGGTGTTTTGCAAACATGTATGCAGTAATGATGAGTTAGGTACCTTTACAACAGACCTTTATTTCATTCTCCTGTTAAGTATCTTCCTGAATTCACTGACAGTAAAAAAAAATTCCTACATTAAGAACATATTTTCCCCTCTGAAATTGTAGTAAACTCTTGTGAATTTATTTCTACGGACTTGAGGCAGGAGTGGGGGGCAGTCGCTACTATCTTTAACTGTCTATTCCTTAGAAGTACCATGTCTTCTGATGCAGTTTTATTTATTTATGAAAAAAATCATGAACAGTTGTCAGGATGCTATATCTCATTTACAGTCACAATGCCCCAATGAACTACTTAAATGTGGCTCAGCAGCAAAGCACTGGCAAGCTGAGTTAACTCTTTCCAGCTAGAGACAACGTACCTCAGCTTTGAAGATACATATTTACTAGAGGAGAAAAAATGGGCATTTCATCAGCAAAATACTACTTACAGCAAACCTGTGGTTAAAACGTTGAAAACGGCTCTGAAAGGTTGTCCAAAAGTACATTTATTGTACATCAGTTGTAGGAATGTGGTGTCTTCTGCCTTAATATTTGCTCATGCAACTGATTTGGGGTTTTGTTGGTTTTGCGTTTGTTCGTTGTTTGGGGGGTTTTGTTTGTTCGTTTTTGTTTGTTTTAAAAAAGAGAGTCAGTCCGACTAAACTTTCCAGTACTTCCTTTTCAAGTCAGAGGTAGTTGGCACAGCTAATGTAAAACAAAAAGTGGGACCTGAGGCACTGAGACAGTAAATAAAGACAGACCCTTTCAGCAAGACTCAATCAAGGAGATTAAAGCAACATGTAACTCTAGATGCATGTTAATAAAACAAGTGGTGAAAAATAATAAATAAAACATACAGAAAGATACCTATCGCTATGCTTCAATTAGTCTTTGTGAACACTATCTTTTTTCTTCCTCTTCCAGCACTTTCAAACATATTGTAACTGTCCTAATTTTTTTTTATGATTTTCAAACAAAGAGTTCACATAAAGAGGAACATTTGAGTTCTTATTTTAAATATTATTCTTTAATCCAGCACATTTTTTGGTAGGTTATTTGAAACAGCCTGTGATTAGTGGTGGGTTTGGGCCTCATTTAGATACTGACCAACTTCCCAAGGTGATCCAGGTTCTCACCCCATCTGCTACGATTCTGATAAGGATTCCCAGGCAGACAGAGTTGTAAAGTCTTGAAGTAAGGACAGAATTATAATGGTCTTTATTAGACCATGGATGAGTGTCTATGGACACAAAGAAATTCATTTCCACTGTATCTACAATGCAGTTTGAACTTTTCCTTTGTTTGGCAAAGTACATCAAGTCTGATTTAACAATTCTCTTTGTGGCTTTGCTTTTCTCTCTACAGTTTCATATATTTACAAAAGGATAGGTGCATGAAGACTTCTGATATAGTATATAAAAAAATAGACATTACTATACATCCCTGCGTACAATGGAGAATCACCACCTTATGAGGAAAACACTATTAATAGAAAGCATGATTTATAAAAATCTTTCTGCATATTGAAGTCACAACAATGTCAGCTGCTAGCATTTTACAAGTCATGGTCATTTACTGCACTGAGCAGAAACACAAACTCATTTTCCATTAAGCAAGCATTTAGCTCTCCAATGAACAATACAAAAGTAAAAGCTGGTATCCACAAAGCCGAATGAGTTGCTGGCATGAGCTGCTTACAAGTAGAACCTACTACACAATCACGTGCTGTCAATACCGGCATTACATTTTATTCCCGAAGCATTCCTGGTTGATAGCATCCAAAACCAAACCAAAATGAAAAGTTAGTTCGTTCAGCAGCAAAAACCTGGAGTTTTGATAGGCAAGACAACTGCCCTGGGAGGGGTCCTCTCCTGAGCAAGGGTAAGGGACAGTCCCTGCTTTGTTTTGAACACCTCGACATGGAATTAGCAGGAGAGAGGAAGGAACGGAAAGCAGAGCAACATGGAATTATCCAAGCTCAGTGCCAGGGGAGGGATTTCCTGACTCTCCAGTAGGTCACACAACCTCTTCTCGAGTCCACATAACATAGCACAAGACTTATCTGACAGAAAAAAAGAAACATAGCCCTGCAGACAACACAAAAGACAAACCTATACTGATTTAGAATACTCTTTCAAAGGCAAAACTTTAATCTGGCAGATTTATTTTATAGCCATATTGTTTTTTCTTTGTTGTTCTTTCTCTTTTTAAATTTAAAGGAATTAAGTTGTTATGGAGTAGGTCAAGTGGGGCTCTGAATTTGATCGTTAGGAGGATGTATGCAGAAAAATATCTACTATAATTCACTAAAATTACCAAATTTTGAAATAATAATTTTTAAAAAAGCCACAGGATTTTTTTTTTCCAAACATTCTTTAACCAGAGGCAGGGCTTGTTCATTTAAGGGAAAATATATAAATATCTCAATGCCTTTCTAAAGGGTAAAGAGGCTAAGAAAATAATATATTCCGTTCACAGAAGAATGAGTTACAGATGCAAAATCTCAAATATTCAGCTATCTTTGCTACAGCTTATGCACATATCAGTTTCAGGAGGGAAAAAAAAAAAGCAAGCTCAAATAACAAGGAGATTGATCAAGCAACAAAGGAACATAGAAAATGAAACAATAGGAAAAATTAGTTAGGTAAATATATCTCAGTACATTCCTTGTGTGCATGGAAGCAGAAACAGACAAACTTCATTAGTTCGTGAATGTCCAGTTGTCTCCTCTGAGCAGTCACCTTCCTGCCACAACAACCCCCCTGCTTCCCCAGTTTTTCTATATAAATATTCACATTTTAAATTAGCCAGAGCCAAAAGCAGCTTTTCAGTTTCTCTCAGCCACACACCCTTGCATCAGATGTGCAGACATAGCAGACAGCAAGGACCGGCCTGCAAACCACTGCCCTTATTTAGAGAAATGGGACAGAAATAGACACTCTCTGCTCAATTTCCTTTCATTTTTGCTGGACCCCTGTTGTGTTCCTGGAGCATAAAGATAGAAGCAGCAGAGACAGAGGGTACTCACACATTCAGCCCATGCTCCCAGTATCTGCCAGTATTAGTTCATCCCTTCGCTCTCAGTCAGGAGCAGGACACAGAGTAGGGCAACGCTTGGTGCTTGGCGCTTGTCAGAGACTAAATATCCTAAATATCCAAACCTTTCTCCTCTCTCGTCTTGGTGCATAATCAAATAAAACAGATCTATCAGGCATGACACCATACCACAAATGATAAATGAAGATCATCTTGGAAAGCCTCCAAACCATAGACATCCTGGTTAGGCAAAGAAGACTGATCTTAACTCACATGAAATAAAGGTTCTGTATTTTCTCCAACTTCTTAGCCCAGTTCAATTAAGTATACACATCCCACATCAAACACAAACACCAATGAAAGTTAAAAATCAAGCTGGAGTCCTCTAGTGACACTCCAAGAATTCATTTAAAAAAAAAAAAAGTTTAATGGATCTATTAGAAAAATTCAAATTTTCCAGTGCATCCTTTTTGGAATATCTTAAATCTGAAGTATACAACAGATGTTTCTAACTTCTTAATTGAATAAAAGAAGCAGTCAGTAAGACATAACTGGTAATTTACATAAGACATTTTTTCCAGTATTTCATGCTGCTCTCTGTATAGTAGGCTCAGTAACTCTGCCATTTACAGATCAAGAGAAAAATTAACCAAAACGACCTATCTAAATATTCCTAATCCTACAGTTTGTTTTAAGTTACATATGTATTTCAATTCACATGCTTACTCTTTGAAAACTGAGATCTCAAAACATTGTTCCATCATTTTATCCCAACCCAAGAACATTACATGAACACAGCTATTTAGGAACACTTCAGCACAGGAAATATACTGAAAAGCACCTCCTAGATTATTCAGCGATGGTTATACCACCGTATGTTTCATCCTGCCATATAGATATGTGCATGTACCAATGCAGGCACCTGATGGTAAGAAACCTTTCATTTCCAATTTACTTGCAGGCCATTCATATCTACTTGTTGGTATTTGAACACTGCCCTTCAGCTTGCATAACTTTTTTCTTTGTGTTGTTTGTCATAAAGTAGGTTCTCCAGTGCCCTAATCACTCCAGAAGACTTCTCTCACCCATTCTACATTGAATGTATCATTCTTGCAAAGGCATAATCCAGAATGTACAGTGGTTTTAATACTTACCTGTCCTCACTGGAAATGCAACACCTGATGAACTTACGACCACATTTACTTTTCAATGTTGGTACCCCACAGGCATTCCTGCAACCTATTCACATATCTATCTTTTTTTGGTTTGTTATCTCTTTTGTTATCTTCCATATTAAAGCAAACAATGTGATTTCAACTGAAGATCATTTTATATCTGAACACCAAACACCAGGCCAGTGCTTCCTTTAGTCCATGTAAGAAAAGCCAGGAGTGGAGTGGGAAGAAGGGAAATCAGTGACCAAATCAAGGTGGCTTTTAATTGAAGAAAAAAGGAAGAACAATGATGTATAAGAAACCCTGGTACTACCTTAAAGAAATCAGCTAAGGAATATTTTTGAATATCAGAAGCTTCCCAAAGCACAGGTTTTACTATACACAGCACAGTGCTGGACTAGATGGGTTGCTTTGCCAATGCCTTGCTTTCAGACACCAACTCAGATTTTGAGAATCACGGTATCCTTTAGCTTAAATTCCTCATATTAACTACCTGGTAGCAACTAAAGCCCGTCTAGGTTAATAAAAGGTTATTCCTATTCACTGCGCACATCTACATGTGTGCATTATAGCACCTTTTTTCTTTGTCCCTTCCGAAAAATATATCAATAGGAAAATTCCAAAGCTCCCACACACACCCTCCAGTTTCTTTCACAGTACTAAGAATTGAGAAAATCTCTTTATGTAAAATGTCTGGAGTATTCAGTCTTGTAGAGAAAAGCAGAACACAGATAAAAGTTCACCTGACATAAAAAAGGAAGGATGGTCAAGACAAGGTGGGTTTTGTGAATATCAAGCCTCAGTGGCATTCTAAATGGAGAATGGTCCTTCCCAAGGCTAGGAGGCATCTTTTTTCACTGTGGGTGATCCAGGATTAATCTAAAGCAAAGAAGTAATGATTACAAATTACAGACCAATTTCTATCTTGCCTGCTGTGACAAAGATTACTGAAAAATTGGTTCACTCTCCAATGATGAATTCTCCATCATGGTATACACTAATATTATACGGAACCATCATCCACATTTTTGGCCCCTAATGGAATCCAAATGGCCCTGGAAACATGACCAGTAGTTTCTTCTGCACACAGATCAACAGTTGCATTTCTGGGCCTGTGCTCATGAATTGACAAGCTTTGGGGAATTTTTTTTAGTTTCGCTTTTTCCTGAATTTTTGCCAGTACACTGTAGCAATGAAACTGGTGAGTGAATACACTCAGATTGTGGGGCTAGTCCTCAGTGGCTCCCTCCATTTGCTTTTTCACAATGTTCAGGTGTGTCTGGAAGAAACAAAATAATGTTTCGTTTCATGTTTAAATTCCCTTCAGTATGTAACTCACAACAATTAGGTCTGCTCCTAGAACTCCAAAGTGGAACCATATTTCTTTCTGCAGGACATATCACTGCATAAGAAGAGATTAATAGTATTGTAATACCCAAGGAGAGGACAGGTACCGAACACTGGAGAGAACACTTTTATGGGATGATAACTTTAACAAGAACAACACAAAAGAGTAAATACACCTCCTGGGGAACAGGTCTTACTAGGCTGAAATAACAAGCTGCCTCCTCCAATGCTCAGATGTCTATTCTAATTGGTTTATAAGTTTTTACTCTTGGATCCCCTAAATGTGTTTTACAAGCACAGAGAATGCAGAAGGGCAATATTCTTCCACAGTGGCATTCCATTAAATCCAGTACAGCTCAGGGGCTTTTTCAGTCACACAAAAATAGGAGAAAGTTCTCCCACAGAAAAGAGTGAGATGCGCCTCCCAGGCGAGCCGGAGAGGAGGGAAGACAGATCATATGAACTCAAACAATGATTGTAACAATACTAATAACCCTAGTACGGGTTGAATTTGGAAACAAGACAAATGGTAAAAGGTAGATGATAACAAAAATATTCAGGTAGGAGGTTATTTTGTAATGAAATGGTGAGCTAGGATTGGGATGGGGGGAGAACTAGCTGGAGATTAACACATCTTTGCCAAAAAGCATCTTCCAGTTGAGAATATTAAAGCATTGTGAGAAGGGCAAGATAAAATGTTATTCTCTCCAATTTATGCACAAGAAAACTAGAGAATGGAAAGGCAGACTACTCAGTGTCACTCAATAAGATGTAAAGAGGGCAGAAACAGACCCCAGGTCTCTTGATCACAAAATCTCTCCACTTCATTTAATGAACTCGCCTCCCAGATGCAGAGAGATATTATAGTGCCTTAGGGCAAATCTAGATTTTTGTAAGTAAGCAGAATGTGAATCAAAATGGATAAGGAATTTCATCCTAACTAAAACTCTTGCTTAAGATACAAAAATTTGAAGATGTGCTTTAAAATGTCAAACAGTTTGGAAAGAGACCTTTGTTAAACAAAGCAGAAGAAGAGTTTTTCATCCTGCCTCACCTTCTACAAACTCATAGGATATACATCCAAATTCTCCCCAGATGAGCTACTAAGTTAGGAGCTTGAAATTTTACAAGTTTTACAATACACGGGAAACTGGAAGCACGGGGAGGCTAGGGGTGGGGAGTAAATAAGCGGGCACTTTCAAGATTTCTGCAACTAGAAAGATCTTCAAGAATGGCACAGCATGCTGGGCAGGCATGGCCCACCCTGGGAATGCAAAGGAGAAAGCTGGAAAGAAGTTGCGGGACAACAATTCCCAATTCATGTTTCATGGGCAATCCAGTACTTGCAAAAGCCTTCAGTACTGTTAATAGTCGTGAGATACTAAGGCAATAACGAGCACGAGGGAGCACAAGGCAAAACGTGATGCTGTCCATAGCCCAGCACTTGTTCAGTACTGTCACCAGCAGTTCTACAGTGATTGGAAAAATGCTGCTCTAATTTCATTTAGCCCACTTAAAGATTTGAAGGAAACAGAAATAAAGCTTTATTTAATGTTCTAAACCACTCTCAGTGTAGGAAGCGATTGGACAGCCATGCCAGTTTGTGTTCAATCTGCACGTTATGTTTATGTGAGCTTATATCTTTTTAATGCAGCACGGTTACACTTACAGCAGTTTGCAGCTTCCCCAGGAAACCATTGTAAATGGGACCTGTGCCCAATTGTTTTTATCCCAGTTAAGTAAATAAATGAAATATGCTAATTAGCACCCTATTAGCTCACAGCAGGGAGTAATCCAGCGCACTTTGATTGGAAATTATTCTGTCATCCAGGAAGCTGCTCTGTAACAGAATGTAAACTGGTCCAATTTTCTCTTTTTACCAACCGTGGATGTCATCCAAATAGCAGAGATGCCACTGAACACGATCTATAGGACATGGTGATGTTGCAATGAAACTTCCTTTCAGTCTCCCATGAGTCTGGCCTAGAGATATGCTGGCAAACCTCATGACTAGAGACACTGTATGCATTTAAATTTAGGTGTCATTTCATCAAAATCACTTTCAAGCACATAGTTGATTCGCCTCCCTATATAACTGACATTTCAAATATTGCTCCAGAATATTTTCCGAACTTATCACAAATCCATAGTAATGTTAACTTTTTTGTTTTGGTTTGGTTTTTTTGGAATGCCAGAAATATTGAGGCTGAGACACATCAGAGGTATATCTGTACAGAACAGGAAAATCTGGGATAAAATAGTCATAAATTCCCAATTTCAATATTTTCAAATTGTAAGCAAACACAAATACATTTTTACATGATAAATATAAAATGTGACATTTAAATATACATAATTATATATATTTTACCTCTTTGCTAAAAAAGCAGAGTTGCCAGACTAGTTAGTGCAGATCTGTACAGTCAGCCTGGCAACTGAACTTTGTCCACATGGAGCAGTCAGTCCCAGGACACAGCACCCTGGTCCCAACAGCCAGTCCCAGGGAGACAAGAGAGAAAAAGGTAGAAAGACCCAGAGACCTCTGCAAAAAGCAGGATGGCAAAATGCTCAACTAAAGAAAGTCATGAACAGAACCCCCCAAACAGGTCTCCGTCCCAGCTCCAACCAAAGTTAGCCAGAAGATCCTGAGTCTCCTTAAACATGAAACATGATGCTAATGGGATGAAATACTCTTATTGATGAGTCTGGCTGTCAGTCAAGCTCTGCCCCACCTATGCTCCCTTTACCGGCTGCCTCACACCTGTGGGCAGAGCTCAGAATCATCCTTGGCTCTCAGACCAGAGCAATTAAAAGCATTAAGTCTGCCCCTGGGTGTCATCTTCTTGTTCTCAGACTAGTTCCAAATAATGACCATGCTAGTTACAAAAGAGAAAGGTTTCTAATAGCATGAAGGAAAATTAACTCACTTTCAGTTAAAACCAGCACATAAATTTACATGAAAAGTTACAGGGATTACCTGAATTTTCTGACTGCCATGTAAACTACATAAGGTCCTAAATTTTTGATCTGCTGACTAGAAAGGCAGTTTGGAATGAGTTCTCTATAAAACTTCTAGGTCTTCCTTCTGAAAAGGTGCACATTGCAGCATTACTATATTACGTGGGTTTAAGGTCTAAAAATACAAAATGAAAATAACTTTTACATTAAAAATGTAGCTATTTATGACAACTTTGTTTAAATTTAAGCAATAGAATCTTTCAATTGACATTAAAATCTAGTTTTGTATGAAATTATAGTCTCAATTCATTAATAAATTTGTACTGTTTATATTCACTACAGATTCTGTGAGTGTTATTTGATCTTGATATCCATTTACACAATAATTGCAGTATTTACATACGTGAGTGCTAGCCACTGGAATCAATATTCTAAATTTCAGAGGTTCCACTTTAAAGTTGGGCAATTCAAACTAAGAAAAGGAAACCAATGAGACCTTGCATAGCACACCACAGTCCTCCAGTGTTTCAAATCTACAATAATTACTCTTTCAAAAGGCAATTTTTCAAACATAAAGGAAAAGAAGACCATACTGTCAAGTGGCTAATGTAACATGGCTTTGCTACCTCCAGCTTAGCAATGTCAGTTAGGTCACCCAAGGATCAGGTCTTGCTCGTGCTCTCAGGAGGGACAGTTTTATTCTGTATGTTTACAATCCCTGACACAATGCAACTCTGAATCTCAGGGATCCTCTTCTTTAATAACGAAGAATATTGTGTGTTGTGTATCCAGGACTGTTCAGAAACATGCCCAATGGGTTTGTTCGCTATGAGTTTATTTTATTCTTCTTTTTCCTTTACAACCAAGATGGTAGAGTCTTCACTGAAAACTAAATAGGAAACATCAGTGACTCACAGCATGATGTGCACAGACTCAAAGGACTGTTTATAGATCTGTAGAGAATATATAACGTGAATATCTCTCTATCTGTCTTTTGGGAATGACCCCTTTTATCATTAGAGTATATGCTTTCCCTCATGCAGAATAGGACCTTGTTTTTTTCAGTGCAGAATAAAACCCCACAGCCCCAACAATGTAACATGTAAGAAACTGGTATTTAGAGAAATGAAGCAGTTAAGAAAACTGCAGCTCTCTGACCCAGCACTGCTCCTGAACACAGCCACGACAGGGAACCCACTGGCGGAAAACCTGCAGGTGAAATATCCTGTAAATTCTCACACTCCACACCCGATCTGGGAGAAAATCTGAGCCCATCTGTTCCTTCTCTACTGGCAAATGTTCACCAAGGGGAGACTAAGAAGCTACACGTTTCACCAGTAGTTGATATCGAGTCAGCATCAAAGAACACCAGAACATCCCCAAAGAAGCCAGGAGGACTGAAATGCTACGCTGATGGTGAAGAGACACCATGGTCAGCTTTGCATTCATCTGCTCCAGTAACTTTGGATCAAGTAGCTGAGTATCTGTCTGCTACATACATTTAACCTGTTGAAAAGTCACGTGGAGAGAGCAAGCTCTGAATGCTTTTACACATTCACAGTTGCTGGGAAAAACATTTCCTTGAAATCCACACGTTCAATATATCCATCTCACTTTGAGTCTGGCCTTCTGAAAGGAAAATTCACAGCCTGGCATCAGGAATGAAAAAACAGAGAGAAAAATCCCTATTGACACATTAAATTAGACATGTTTGCAGGGCTGCCAGAGATAGCAATTAGTCTGCTGCAGCTCCTGTGGATGGATTACAGCAGAAAACACTGACTGCTACCAGGTAATTCTACCTGCTAATTACTTGGAAAGGTGCAGGTACTAAACTGACCTGAATGTTTTCATGGGTCCTGGGACCCATTAAAGCAAAGAACTTTAAAAAGCCACACAGTGATGCTGACAGGAACTCTGGAGCTGTTGAAAACCCATCAAAAATATTCCTGCAGTATAATGATTAGAGTTTCGTTCAGCCCCAGTCTGTGCAGGCATTCACATTTAACCAGCAGTTACAACAAAAAGAAGTGCTTTAATGGAGTGGCTTCCCCCCCCCGAGATGATGACTATAAAAAGCATCCGCAGAGCCGGTCCTGATGGCTGCCAAGTAGCAAGGCACCGCCCGTTTCAGCTGCGGAGAGATTAGTCCGTCTTGAAATTCTTCTGTTTCGAAACAGGATGGTTGAATTCGCGAAGTGAAACTGCTGATCGAACGGTGAAAAAAAAAAAAAAAAAACAAAAAAAAAAAACAAAAAACCTAAACCAAGAGAAATTTGCGCAGTTTCCTAGCGCCCCCTGCCGCCCCCGACATCCCCTGCCCCCCAGTTCCCCCACTTCTCGGCACCCCAAGGCCAAGGCGCCAGCGACTTCCAGGGGAAAAAAGCCGACCCTTTAATCTAAAATTGCTTCTTCTCAAGCAAAAGTCGCACTGTGGGAAGCAGTGCAAGGTGCATTGCTCTAGCAAGGAGCTGGTAGGTAACAGAAACTAGCAAGACAGCAAGTCTGCCCTGCCTGCCCTCTGCAGCCGATACTGGGGAGCAGAAGCTAAAAGCTGATGTTGAGCCCCCACTGCATTTCTGGGCTTCACCCAAGACATGCAGCCCCTCAGCACAAACCAACCAAACCTCTCAAACAGGGGGCTAATGCGGGGAACATTCTCTTCTCAGAATGGCCCTGAACAGCTTGTTTTGCCTTACTACACAGGACATCCATGAGAGACGTCAACTCTGGCGTAGCAAGCCCTAGTTCAACTGTTCCGAGCACCAGGATGTGTGGGTTGCTGCACAAAAAGCATGAGCTAGAGTTCCAGTGCTGCTCTCACAGGATTGCTGTGAGGGTGACATAGCTTGTCAGATCCAAACCATTAACTCTCTGAAGAGACAGTGCCTTGTGATTGTTTTTTTGGTGCTATGCTGAAACAATACATGCAAAGCTCAGATTTGGGCACTCACGTTGCAAACAACTTTCTATTGTGGCAATAGCCTGACTCCAACCCTGCTGCCAAGGAATGCTCCAGCCAGCAAGACCTCCTTCCTTTGGCAGCTCTTTGTGAAAAGAACTCATGATTGTGGGATGTCCAAAAAGAAACCCAAACCAACAAGACTCAAAGATCTTTCCATCACAAAGAGAGCTCTGCATGCAGCCACCAAGGCAGGAAAAAGAACAGAAGGGATACGCAAGCTTTCTGTAAATAAATCTTCACCTACCACCGCTTCCCATCCAGCACACTCCCCCTGTTGGGGACTGGAGTTGTCCAGTGTCAGACAACAAATCCAGCCCAGGTGTCATAGTCAGGAGCACCTAACAAATGTTATGGACACACTGGTAATTTCACATGTCTTTGCAGCATTTCTTTTAGTGTCTTCTACAGTACAAAGAAGAGTGGAAAAATCCGACAGAGCTGCCATACATGTGCAAAACCTAGATAATCCAGGACCCACAAAACCTAAAAATTCGACATCTAAAAATTCAAATCTTCTACCACTGCAACAACCTGCCATTTGTCATTCTATAAGAATTTGGGTATAATTAAATACTGCTAGAGATGCAAGGAAAGCTGTGTTATTTCCTGTGAGGAGAAAGAGGTGACTTAGAGGTTTTTAATATTATAGTTATTGCTTTTCAGAAACTCTCCTCAGGAAACGTTGGAAAATCCCTTCTCTCCAAACAGACAAGCCTAAAATTACAGATTCATTAAATCAGTGTGTGGGTACGAAGTTTCTTCACATAGTATCACTAGGTTTAAAACAGAGAGAACACACAGCCTCCTTTCATCTGCTGAGGATGAGAAATCTATAACAAAAAGGGAATATATAAACAAAGAACACTGCTCCTTGGCATAGTATTTGCTGTCAAAACTTCCTCCTGCTCAGGGCCCTTTTCCCCACCCTACCCACATTTAAACAATCACTGTCCCAAACTGTTATTTCAGGGTTGTATGAAACACTTTAGGACTTACTTATTCAGTGAGCAGTGATGCCACCAACCCTTCAGCCTGACACCAAAAACATCTGATCAAGACTCTGCAACAGAATTTAATCCACTAGGCAGCTGCCTAACGTGAGAAAATATTCTCTACACAATGCATCTCATCACACACTTCTGAACAAAAATATTCTTTTTAGCATACTGAACAAAGAGTCTGCTATTCTGTTTTTTGAGATCATGGCATACATAGAATTATTAAGAGCAGTGCAGCAGGGACATTAAATAAACAAGGCCCATAAGACCGAACCAGTTGAAAATTACTAGATGTATGCAGTTTAGGTCAATCTGATTATCTTCTAGCAAGTGTAACTAAACAAAGTGAGCAGGGAGTAAACAGTTTCATAAATCTAAATACTTTGAGTTGCATTAATTTATCTATTCCATGAGACTAATCTAATTTATCTGAGTCAGTAAACAACAAGAAAATGTGAGCTGCTCACATTTTCCCGCAAATAATATCCCACCATGTTGTCTGTGATGGTGACAACTTTTGGTCACATTCCACCAGACTTTCACAAATATTACCACTAGGCACTATTTTTTTCTCCTAAAGGCTTCACTTCTCTTCTGTAAAACAAGCAGCTATTATCAACATGCTAGTTCTCCAGCTAGAAAGGGAACCAGGTGTCCAAATCAGGGCTCAGTGGAAGCTGATAATTATGTATGTCCACAGATTCTCCGGTTTAGTGGATCTGTGCTACCTCCCGAGCCAACACACAACTCTTGATAATGAGGCACAGAGGTAGCAGCTGCCCTCTGGCTCTGTACTTCTGCAGAAGTGCAAACCTCTTTATGGCAGCTTTGTTAAAGCTGGATTTTGAGAGTTTCTTGCCTAGCAGCCAGAAGCTAGCACCTTGTTTCAACAAGGTGCTTAGATCTGTAAGCTATTTTAAACTGGACAACAGTCCCACTGCAAACAAAGGTCCTATGGCCTTGACATTAAATATGCACTTGAGAGCCCTGCTCAGTGGTTGCTTCTCTTTGTGGCTCTCCAGACGGTTGCCAGAGCAGCTCAGAGCGGAGGTGCAGTATGTTGCACATGCAATAAGCTGGTGTCACACTGCACAGGTACACAGAGAAAAGACTCAGAAGGATCATCTCGATGCATCTGTGAATGCAGGACAGGTAAACAGGTTTCCCTAACATTTACATCAAGTTCCAGCAGTGATTTCCCTTATGACTGTGAGAAAACAATTTCGTTTCTAGGCTCTGTTGCTGATATATAAAAGGGACTAATACTTGCATAACAATATTTCACCAGCTCCCAGAATATTGCAAACTTGAGTGTCCATAAAGCACAATGAGAAGTAGACTGATGAGACTCACTATTCCTGCTCCAAGACCACCCCCAGTGGCTCATTAGCAGTTGACTTTACAGTTATACATGCAATTTTCCACATGGGCCACCTCCTAGGGAAAACAGATGGTGAGAAAGAGCATTCCTTCCCCCTGCCACCATCCCCCCAAAGAAGCAACTTTGACAGGTATTTTCCCACCATTAGCATTAACTTCACAGAAAGAAAAAAATATTGGTGTGTCTTGGACAAATAAATAGCTACACACAGGAGAAACTAACACATCCAAAAGAAAAAGGGTATTTTTATATTTGGAAAATTACACATGCATTCTTGTTTCTTTTTTTCTTTTTTATTTTCTTTTTCCATTCCAGGAAGCGCACTAATGTTAGTGACGTATTTGGTCTGTGCTTCAACTGGACTATAACACATTACTATACAGTAGATGACAGTTGAAATAATCTTTTTTTTTATATATTTGGCTTACATACATTCTAGACTTTCCCAATTTTGTTCTCACAGACATACAAGAATGCAAGAGAATTAAAATGTATAGCTGGTTCCAACAGTACAATTCTGTCTCTTACACAGCTCAAAGAAAACTGACACATATGGATATTTTACTCAGTCCACGGAGAACTTTCTCTGTTCCATATCGTGGCAGTGCTCGTAGTGCCAAGGATGGCAAACAAAGCCTCATGGTCCCCTCTCACAATACAATAATATTTATGTATGAGGTAAAACAACATATAAATCACTGAGTCCTATTTTCTCCTGACACAGGTATGTTGATTTAGACAAAGTCACAGACACAAAGCTTTTTCTTCAACATTGACACAGAATGTTCCAAAAGGACATTAAAAGATGGGACCATCTATTTCTGAAAGGTAGAGATGTTTTCCCCGGGTCACCCGTGTTTCATATTTATTTCTCTGCTCGTGTTGTAACTGATTTAAAGGCATTTTTAAAAGACATAGATTCGGGTCTTTCATTTGCAAAACCTCTTGCCTTGCTTTCAGTAATTAACTGCTGATATCTTTGAATGAAAAAGGATGCAAGAGGACCATCATAGGTCTGACACTCCAGAAACTCTCTGCCTCCAGCAGCCCAGGACACACACTAATGAACTGGCTAGCTCTTCAATAACAGCTGATTTATATAAACTACAATACTTTCTACTGAGTTAAGTGTATTTATAACACATTGTAACATATAAATATGCAGCAGGAGGGGACCCCATGCTTTGCATGTCTTTTGATCAGGCACTGTGTTTATTGTCACTCATTTTGAAATTAGATGCCAAAGTAGAAGGGACTTCAATCACAGTAACCCTATCTCATGGTGGTTTTGGAGAGCGCCCTCCAGCAAAATGGCTAATTAGCAGCATTTTCTGAAGATTTGGGGCATCCAACTTGAGACAATCTGTGTCTGATTTCCAGAAACGCTGAACATTCACAGCTCGCATTGGATCAGCAATAGCACCAGGTAGCTCAGCCTGGAAAGGCAGAGATGCTTCAGAAGATGAAGCATCGCAAGACACAGAATGGGTGGTCACTTCAGTCTGCACACACACTGAGCAGCATCAGAAAATGTTACATGTCACCTGATTCCATCAGCATAAAATTAAGCTTCTTGTTAACAGTCAAGCAAAATAAAAATGAAATAGTTGTTTTCTACTTAGATTGCCGTTTTGAAGATTGTGGCATCTGTTGGTATGTATCTGTTGTAGAGTTAAGTATGAGCAGCATCCCATGCACAGACTCATGGGTCTTGGTATAATACACATTTTAAGTTGTTCTTAATTTCTGGGTTTTTTTTCCCTAAGACTCCTTATGTATAGAATTGTGATTTTGCAATCATAAGGTACATCCAGTCACTATTTTAAAGTATTCCTTACAGCAAGAATGAAACTCAATAAATTTAGATAAGTTTACAAAAGTGCCTTGATAAGGCTAGAATTAAAATGATACTGGAAGAGAATCCCCTATGCCTTCAGCACTTTGCAGTAAAAGAAACATCTTTCTTTCTTTCTTTGTCAGGAGAACAGCAAACAAGCTGTGAAAACAGCTAAAATGGATCACAGAACAAAAATGGTTGCATTTCCTTTACTCATAGAGTGCCACAGGATAGACAAAATATTTATATCACCAAAATTTCTACATTTAGACAAGTCAGGAAAGAAAGTGCTTGGTCTAGAGAGTGTGGCAATTTTTTCCTGGTGACAGGGTAATTTTGGTTTTGGTTTGGTTTGGGTTCGTTGTTGTTGGTTTGGGGTTTTGTTTAGTTTTGTTTTTTCTTGGTTGGTTGTGGTTGTTTGGTTTTTGTTGGGTTTTTTGTTTTGGTTTGGTTTTTTAACCTATTAAATAGTATTTTTGCTTTATAGTTGCTTTTACAGCTGCTGGTTATGCAGCTGACATGACTGTCATTGATAAGAAGACATTGCACTGATTTTTATTAATATAAGCAGCAAGCATCCAAAGGCTGACGCAAACAAAAATGATGTCATGGTTGCAGAGATTTGAATTCACATTTGAATTCAAATGCTTGCAATTACTCAACTACATTTTTACTTTTTGGCTACAGGGCGATGCAGGCACAATGTTAGAATAGACCCACTCAGGGGGAAGCAGACACCAAACCCTCTAATGATGGTCCCCAACTGAGAACTATTTGAACTGTTCCAGACATGTGCTCATGGGAAAGTGAAACAAGCCTCTGAATTTAGACAACTGTTACTAAAGCTATAGTTTACCTCACAGAGTCACTGCTTGAAAGACAAACATTTCCAAGCCATGCAAGTAAATGGACACTAAAGTACCAGAAGGGATAGTTCTCAATTCCCATGAGTATAAGCTAGTCCAGTCGAAAATTTTGCTCATTGTGACTTAGAAGTTTTATTGCTACAGCAAGTGACTGGCAGTGTGTTTATACCCTCTGCAAATCATCAATATCCTGTGTGCCCACTGCAATATGCTGTTACAAGGTAAACCTACTTACTTTCCATGGAAGTGTTAAAGGAAAGCAGCACTGCACTCTCCAAATAGTAATTAAATAGTAATTTAAAAAAAGCTGCCAGTACCCACTCAAGAATTATGAAGAGGAAAGTAATACAGACTGCAATTGTGCAGCCACCCCAGGAAGCTCGGGCCAGTGGCAGTCCACACCACTAGTGTGCAGCAGTCTTTAGGGGATTCTTGGGGAGGAGGGTCAGGGCGGGGAGGATGACATCTCCAGGCAATTCCCAGCCCAGAGACATCTAGCAGCTTCTCACTACCATATTGCATATATATTTTATAAACACCTATCCAATCATAAGGGTTTTTCTTACAGGGTGCCAAGATTTGGTTGATCTTTCCTTAGAGAGCAAGAGTATAGAAAAGGCACCCATGGCATAGGGTTGCCACAGCACAGCCATAGATTCAGTAAAATAGGGTCACAAACATAAGGAAGAAGGTTTTTTACAAGAAGGGTGGTGAAACAGTGGCATGAGTTGCCCAGAGAGGTGGTAGATGCCACATCCCTGGAAACACTAAAGACCAGGCTGGATGGGGCTCTGAGCAACCTGAAGTTGTCCCTGCTCATTGCAGGGGGGCGTTGACTAGATGCCCTTTAATGGTCCCTTACAACCCAAACTATTCTATGATTTTGTAAGAATCCAACAGGAACCTCCAACAGAGGAAAACAAACATATGTTCCCTACATGAATCTAAAGCAATCTGAGAGGTGCCCTACAAGTGTCCCTCTCTATTTGCTAGCAGCAAAATCTGCTTACGGCTGCATCTTTCTTTGGATTAATTCACCAATTAATTCAAATGGATCTTGACTTCTTCTTGCTTTGCAACGTTTTTTCTTGTACTCAAATGATCTTCAGGTTCAGAGTCTGCAGAAATGCAGACTGTCAAATTCTGCAGCAGCGCTGATGTTCTGGGGTAGCAACAGCCCTTGCCTTGAAAACTGAGGAAGCCCAAACCAACGGATGAACATGATACTCACTGCTCAGGTTCACACAGACCAAAGCAGCAGGTCACTTCTATTGGGAGGGAGCAAAATATTCTCTACATTACTACTACAATTAGAAAATGAGAGCTTGGATATCAGAGTAACAACTATGATCTGAAACAAAAAAACAAAGGATGTACAGTATCAGCCTCCATATTGCACATCCAGGAATTGTGAAGAGAAGGGAAAATCCAGTCTGCATTGCTGGGGAAAGCTATAAAAAATTCAGAAGCATTTAATAATTTATGCAGTCGGACCACTGACCTTAAAAGTTGTGTTAAAAAATTAAGAACCTCAAAGAAAAGTTATTCAAAATACCGTCTGTACTTAAATAGGTTATTAGTTCCCCAAAATTATTAAATATGACTGAATTTAATAACAGATTATGTATGAACACAATTATGTATATAAGTAAACGCGATCAGAGCTGAGAACATCGGAGCGCAGCTACGCAGCATCAAGATGAGGCAGTGAGCGAGTGTGACACCTACAGAAAAAGCCAAGCTGAGGCACTGACAACTCTCATCTGTGCTCAGCTGCTGTCTGGCACAATACTGAGGACATTTGCAGCCTGGCAAAATATTTATTGTGAAACTCATCTGAATCTAGATTTCATTATAAATAAGACAACCACCCTTTTCTCCATCATACCTCATGTTGAAAAAATTACCTCTAAATGTCAGATTCTTCCCCTCCATCTTATTATCGCTAATCTATTCACCACAGAGGCCAAAGTAAAACAGTGCTTGAACAGTAATTTAAGAAACAGGGGTATGATCTCAAACCTGGTATAAACAAGGATGTGTTTGTTAACTGTCACTAACATGGCATTCAGTGGAATAACAGAATTCAAGATGCGACTGAAAGTGAAGAAGGTGTTCTTCACATCTCATTAAAACTTTTACACAGATTTATTGGTACAGAATACTGGTATTTTGGTCAGTTGACCAGTAAGTAATCTCTAGTTATACACTCTGTAAAGCACTTCATTATTCGTTGTGAAGAAATAAACTCCAGACTATTATTTTCTTGTACACAATGCAAAGATAACAAGCCCTTCTTTTGAGAGGAATACCTTTTTGGGGTTCAGAAAGAAAAAAAGATAGAGCGAGAAAGCAGTGTTAACCTGCACATACGAGAAGAGCATCTTTGATTGTCAAGTGCTGAAATATCTTGCTCAATTTGCCTTGACTCTGGAAGTGCTCTCTGATCTCAAAAATGTTGATGCTAAAAAAAGAGCATTGTCTTAAAAGAGCAAAGCAGACAGTACTATAAAAATAATGAGCTGGGAAGACTCTTAAGCCTTTTACATAATAGAACCTCTCACTACACTGAGGAAGATTCCCTCAAGGCCCAATGTAGCTCTTTACTTTTATTTTGGCTTAAACAGGCAAACACCATAGCATCAATTAAAGAGGCCACTTATTTACTAAGCATTCAAAGTCTACAGCAGTTAAGAGGATTAATTGTCTTCATGCATATAAAATTTAAACATGAGAGATTAAAGACAAACCAACCTGGTCACACACAACTAACTTCAATTAACCTATCTGCACTCCCTAAGCATTTTTGTTAATAAGCACAGACCACTGGTCCCAGTTCAGATCCTGACCCTGCAACAAGTTTTCTCCATGTGAACTGTGAGAGAGGGAGCACTGTCAGAACATAGCTTCAGAAGGAAAAAGATGTCAGCTCCTGGAATAAACTGTAAAGCAGTAGCTGCAATAGTATGTCAGCTGAACCACGGTGGAAAACATATGTGGAGCCATCCATAGCCGCCTTCGGAAATTACTGGCATTTCAGCATCCAAACACTGGATGTAACTTCACTGTAATGTGAAATTTGAAAACAGCTCTGACTACTAATGACAGGACAGGAAACCATCCAGTGTTAGAAGCTATGGCTGCTCCATTCATTTCAATGGAGTAACTGTGTTGCAGTGACTTGTATCTACCACATTAAACATCCCAAAACTGGGACTAGAGCCACTTTATCCTTACGTAATTAAATTAATGCCAGTCTCGAGCTTCGGCTCTGCCTGGTTAGGAACCCATGTTCTTTCTGACCTTCACTGCACAGGAGATTGCCAGCAAAGAGCTGCAGCATTAGGCAGGCTTGGATAGTATACACTTGTCAATATTGGTTTTCAGTATTAAAGCCAAGTCCAGTTCTTCTTAGTGAGGCCTTTTTCACAGCAAAATACTACATTTAAACCTTCCTGTGCTATACCACTTTCAGTCATTGCTATGGACAAGTGTTGGAAGAGTGAGGGAGGTAGGAAAGGTTATTAAAAACTGAGTATTGCAACCATGGTTTTTATTTGCCCAGACTGTATAGGATTTGACCATAATAAATACAAGAAATTTCATTTAAGCATAAGAACAACTTTTCTATGAGAGGAATTGAACAATGGAACACATCATCCAGAAAGACTGCAGTTTCTCGATCTTTGGAGATATTCAAAACTCAGCTGGATGCAACTCCCCACAACTTGCTCTTGTTGACCCTGCTCTGAGCAGGAGGGTGGCACTACATGATCTCCAGATTTCCCTGCCTACCCCAACTTCCCCGTGATCCTGCAATAACAGTTAAAATAGTGGCACCCACTGCTTCTGGTCCCTGTAAACATGCCTCAGTCACCAAGCAGAACAACAGTAACACAAAAACCCCTCTCCACAAAGCCAGAAACCTCTCTAATTCACCCATGGTATGCAAGTTTCCATACTACCCAGCTTCTGAGATTTCTGATTTCAAGCCACAACACATCTTCAAACAGCCCCCCAAAAGATCATAATGCAAGTCCTGCATTGAACACAAGATGTGATGGAGTTTTTAATTAAAAAAATGTAGATACCACTGGCAGCTGTCACACTGTGCCTTCCCAGTAAGGTAATTACATGACAATTAGGTAACACAGAAGAGTCACGTAGCAAAACTAAATCTAGTATCTCTAGTTTTCCTGATTAATAGTTCACTAGAAATGATCTTGAGATAATACCAGTTTTAACCAATAGTCTCATTTGCAAAAGTGTCTATTCGGACAGATATTTTCCCTTGTTTTACTCCTGCTACCCCTGTGGAAGGTAATCACCAGGGCCAAATGCATAGGACTGTGAATTTTACTCCACCTTCTGAACTTCCAGCAGTATTGTTGACTAATTTCACTAATTTCCAAGTCATTACACCTGCACAAGCCCATAGGCTCTTCATGGATACAAGCAGTCAGAACTTAACCTGGTCAATCTTTACTGCTCATAATGGCACACAAAGAACATTCCACAGAAATTATACAGAATAGGCAGTTCAGAAGAGTATGCCTGGCTGTTGCACCTCCTCTCCCTGCAGTCAGGCTTTTCCTTCCAACCAAGAGGCCACCTAACTCAAGGTACCTGGAGGAACCCACAGCTCTAGAATAAGACCACTATTTATTTTTTAGAAATCAAGTGAGATTAAAATACCTCTTTTAAGTAACTATTTGTTAGAGAAGGACTGTGTCTCTTCCTGCTCTAGACAGCTGCTTCAATGTCTAGTCTCAAGTGTCCATTTTTGGCAGTAGGAACAATTAGTTCATTTGTAAAAAAAAAAGTTTCAATGTAAGAAATTGCATGTACACTCTCTCACAACATCTTATAACCAGCTGACTGCGCAATTTCCGGGTATCTAAGTTTTGGATGTAGACAGATAACAGTGAATCTAACTGGGGACAGATGGCCCATAGTGCATTTCAACAGCTTCTCTCTGACTGTAACCTTTCTGCTAACAAAGAAATGCAGAAAACCTGTGATGGTTCTTTAAAATAAGTGGTTATACATCCAGTAGAATGACGACTTAAGGCAGAGGAGCAGCCTATGTACCTCTTGACCTAATTTCCCTAGAAGCTCAGGTAGAACTTCTTGCTCCCTCTTCAGAGGAACACAATAATACATTGTCTGCAGGCACTGCCTGCATGTCCTCACATTCTTCAGTTTTATCTATTCTAGAAATCTTTTAGTTTATGTTTCCTTCTTGAAAGCCCCTCCAGCACCCAAAGTGATGAAACACAAGGCTTAGCTTTGTTGTAAAATACTGCATGTGGTAACATCTGGAAGTGCTGCAACAGGATTCTAGGATCAGGGAACGGGTTTATTGTTTGGGTTTAAAACTTAGAGCTTCAACAATGTAGCAAACGGTTCACAAAAATATAAACAGTAGTCGATTACTATCCCTCTTCTCTCTTTTTCCTTTTTGTAGGCTGAATACGTTTGATGTAAATACCACTAGCAGAGTGAAAAAAAAAAAAAAAAATCAGGACCCAGAACCTTAACAAAAAAGAAACAAACAACAAAAAATTAAGTCTGGGGTTTTTTTCCACAATTGAAACTCAGTCACAGGGGTAAGGTCCTATGTGTCACAAAAACTATGGCAAAATGTACACCAAAATTAAGAGAGGAATATAAGAAATTGTAATCAGGCAAAAATACAGTTATTCATTTAGTAATACCTTTTCCAAGCAACTATGTATTTAGACAGAAACAATCTGACAGTAGATGTTTCACAAAACGCAGACCAGTTGCAAAACCTGGGAACTCATCAAGCAAAACCAGTTGGTTTTGAATAAAGATCCAAATAGAAACAGTAGATTACACCAAAACCAAGTTATGTGGAAATTCGCCAGTTCAATGCACTTCTGCAGCTGGCTTAGTGAAGCCATTTCACACTCGGCTGAAAGACCTGCACAGTCCCCACCAGCACAATGCAGTATCTGAACACCTTCCAGTCTTCACCATGCAATGCTGACAGGACAACAGCTGTTGATTTTCTCCATTTTACAAGTGGAGAAAGGAGAAAGGAAGGGTTTGATACACCAGAGCAGCTTGCAGAGATAATGCTGGGCCATGCAATTCTCACCCACCAGGCACTGGGCACCCAGTGCAACATCAGCACAGGTGGGACACAAGGGAAAGAGGCCAAGCCTGGGTGCCCAAGTGACTGATCCAATCCACAGACAGTTACCTGTTAACCTCCTCCTAAAAATATAGAGCTAAGCTCCATTTCTCCACCAGCAAAAGCCCACAATGGTTTTACATAAAAAACCTACTTCTAAGACTCCCTTCTCGCCCCCAAAAAATCTAAATACCTCGTAACCTTGAATTAGTTTTCAAACCATCCAAGTGAAGCACAAACCATAAGCCCACTTTACCAAAAGATTAAGTACAAGGTGTTTCTTTCCTGTTTAAATTCCTCTGCTTGACATAAGTAAAATTCATCATGAGAAAAGACATTCCCTCCACAGCTCAGTCCTTAGGATATTATCCTAAAACACCAGCGACCAAAATTAAAATTTGTACTCCAAAGTAAAAACAAACAAACAAAAAACCACAACAACAACCACCACACCACACTATGTTTTTTCTCACTCTGGGCAAGCATTCTAATCAGAATACTTTGACACCCCAGAGCTCCTCAGCTCTTGGTTTCAGCTGCTTTGTGCATGAGCAGCACTCAGCTGCTGAGTTCATAAAGTGCCTCTGCGATTCAGCTTCACTGATCATCTTGCAGAGCTCTGGCTTCAAGTGAAGGCTTCAGAAAAATGATCGGCCAAAAAGTATTCACAACTGGTGGAGGTAGCAAGGGATGGATGATTTTAAAAAGTCATTGCCACTTAGAAGACAAATGCCTAAGGGCTTCCACTATTGTTCAAGTACATTTGATAATCAGAGCCCATGTTATCATTCAAAAGTCACAGAGAAAGTCTGAGCCTTCAAAAACCAAACCACTGGAACCACAGCCTCTTCCTTTCCTTTAGCATATTGTATACATGAGCAGAAGGAGTATCTGTAATTTTAGAAAGACTGCAGAATTAAGCAGAGCCTTCACCTTACTATGTACTGCAGGGCTAAAGCCCACAGTGTTGCCTTAACTGGTTAACTTAACTGGTAAAATATTCCCAGCAATGGAAAAAGTATTAGGTCTGAGGGCACATCAGCTAAGTTAAACTGACCAAAATAGCTACTGAAGAATACACAATAGAGGTTTTGTAAGAGTTCTTCATGCAGGCACCTGACTCCCCAGTAACAGCTATTCTGTTTCAGGGGATTAGGACAGTACCAAAAGGACAGGCGTACATAATAAAGCACTAACTTGGGAATAAAATTGTTCCATAAAAAGATAAAACCTTGCTTCTGAAAATCCTTATTGTTCAACAGACAGTAAAATTAATATCAAACCAACCAACAGAGTTTTCCCTTGCTTAAGCCAGCTGAAAGAGAACATTTTTTTCTTCTTACACATTCTCCCTTCTCTTATAACCCTGAACAGCTATATCAAGCAAGGTGCTCTCAGATTTGTCTGGAGTGCAACGTTTATACCACATCACTGATTTACATTCCCAAATAGTGGTTGTGAATGTTGGGACAATGGTCTGAAATCCACAATCCAATCTTATCAGTATTGGAGAAATACACACATTATAAGATACTTTAGTATTAAGCCCAAATGTAAAAATGTTAATCCGAGGCATCAAGATGCCCTAAATATAAACACAGTAATAAAATAAATAAAAGATAGAGAGGTGGTAATTTGAAAATCATCAGTTCTTCACCAGGAAAGCAGAGGAAGTAGAGAGGAAGCTTGACACCATAAGAAGGGATGTACAATGAATGAAGGCCATCCTTAGACACCATTGTACTCTACATGAAGAAAAGCTCTTGTCCGTAATTCAACATATGCCACTTAAATAATTAAGACTTTTTTTAACCTTGTGTTTCACATTTGCTAGACTGACAGAACCACTTTAACCTAGAAGTCTTTATGTATAATCTTTGTTTCTTGTCTGTGTTCTTTTGTTTTTATCTTACGTTCTATGTGTATACAGCTGGTATATAAAGAACCTTAGCCTGAGCAGAACTAAAAATCACTGAGAAATCCTCACTGAAAGAAATCACTTCATCATGGGATTAGTCTGTTGAAAAATGCTTTTTTTGTAAAGCTGCACAAATGTGGAAACTGACCATGTGTAAAGTCAAAGTTAGCTGCTGCATTCATGAAAGAGACAGACCGGTTTGTATTATCAAAAAAGAGATGGTTAGTTTATCCATCCCAGAGTGTCATTTCACAAATCTTTGACAACCTCATCAAGTGAGATATCTCAAGTCAGTTCACATTCCAAAGAAAAAGTCCAAAATAATTGCTTTACTAAAAGTAATAAGGGTCATAAAAACTAGAAAGCTATGATTTTATCAAAACAAACATTAACAACATTTTTGACAGAAATTCTAGGTGTTCTTATGTATTTTAAAGCATGATTTTTTCATCTACACATTTAATACTTCATTGCACTTCTGCAAATGCTAAAAATCCCCAGTAAGTCAGCTTTTCTTTCCAAACCTTTGCTTCCTTTAGGTTTGGATACAAGCTCAGATCCAGCTCACATGTAACAGTAGAGATGCAATTTTTTATGTTATGTAGAACACAAATTTATGGCAAATGACACAGCAGTCACATGTGTTGCAATGTTGATCACCCAAACCTCAGTTATCCAAAATTCCTGCTTCTGAAATGAGGTTGTATGCTGCTGTATCTATCAGGGGAACTTATTTAACGTGATTAACTGAAACCTTGATCCTCTGAATTCATGTTACATCTGACATTTGGATTATTAAAGCTATAACTGCTCTGAAAAAGAAAAGGCTAAAATGAGCTAAGAGGCAAAGACCATTCTAATGACTGTGTTATTTTAAAAAGAACGCCAGGTGCTTACCCAGGCAAGCAGAAGACAGAGTTCCCCACCTTGAATGGCCCGCAGTGTACTCAGGCACAATGCTTGAAGGCACAGAAAGGCCTGAGACGAAAGAGTACAAGAGTTACAGTAATATGATTACACGGTTGCATAGTTAAGGAATGTGAAAATCTTGATGGTTCAGTTGCAAGTCTGCTGGTCATTTTCTGTGTGTAATTATTATTGATTTACTTCTTGATAGAATCTCAGAGAAAGCACGGAAAAAAACATTTGAATGAGAAGATCCAGACGTAAATGCAGATTTTAAATGGTGTTTGCACTTGGCACTAATTATTTTAATGGTATTTTTAATTCTGTTTTCTAAGTTAGACATTTTTTTTCTCTTGACTTCACGCTATCACGTACGCTGTTTTAGCAAAATAAGCAATGGAGTGTGGAATGGGCACTGAAGGCAAAGACTCAATAAAAGAGCAGCATGCTTTTCAATCTGGCCTTCTAAAACATCCACTATCAGAGGGCTTTGGAGGTTTAAGGGATTAGATACCATGACACATCTGTCAGATTATTATGTAAGAAAACTCTCCTGCTGTTCTCTGTGAATAGAATGTCTGCTGCGGAATATTTAAAAATAGTTTTAAAAACAAAACCACACAAAATAGGCAATATTTCAGTTGCTTCAAAGTGTGTTTTCATGGGAAAAAAATGATAACTTGTTTTTCCTGGCCTAAAAACAAGTTACATTTAGGACTTTGACTGCAGGCTTGTATCTGAATATGGATTAGCAGAATACACATGCTTTTACTGTTCACAACAAAGATTATACAAAAATATCAGGATTTGTGGGTTGGCCTAACTTAGCTATAAATTACAGAGTCAGGAATCACTGACAGCAGGCAGAGCATAGCAATACATTATGAAATGATAATTCTTTTACATTTCAGTTACATGGTTAAAAGCATTCTAAATGACTGTTGATCTTAGGAAGCTTTCCTGTATAAAACAAAAGCCACGATAATTTCATGAAAAATACCTAATATCACCGTACTGCTCACATGTTTTTTTTCAATAACATGGTTATCTCTTGCCCGTGGTGTGGCAGCAGTGTCCATATGCTGTCACTGCGGGCACTGCAGAGCCATGACCAGTCCCCAAACCCACACCATACACGGCTGGAAAGCCACAGATTCATTGAAATTATTATTAGAAGAAGTCTGAAGCCATCATCCACCACCAGTTGGATACTACAGATTTAAACAATTATTGTAAATTCTGTATCGGTCAATTCTTGCCTTCCAGTTCTGCAATTCCCATGCCTCTGTGGGGCTCTTTTAGACAGCTCACCCTCACAGCAGGGAACCAGATGATGCAGGGCTTTTTAGGTGATAAGAGCTCCAGTACTGTGTTACACAAACAAAGCACAGAAGTAAACACAGCAAGAGTTGAATTGGAAGTTTCTCCAGTTCCAATAATTTCTCTCTCCTAGCAGCTGAAGTCTACCTTTGCCAGAAGTTCCATTACCAACTGCACAAAGCATTTTAGACTCTGCTTTGCACAGACAGATGAACAGAAAGTAATTGTCAATAGATGGAAACTAGAAAGAAGCAGATTAAAAAAAAATATATATATATATATATCAGCAAAGATCCGGAACACAAGTATAGCTTTGGATCACTAATAAATATGGCCAAAATGTGGGGGAACAGATGGCAGATTTATTTATATTTTAAACAAATTTGTGCATAGATATAGATAGATAAAATTTCTCTGAAATCTGACCTTCACAGGAGCATAATATGACAATGAGAAGTATTCCCTGCTCAGGGATCAATCCTTCTTTTTTTCTTTTGTGCTGACATTATCACAATTTGAAGCAACAGGGCTCAGGTCTTGAGCACTAGCCATTACTCTCAAAGGGTGCAGATTAAAGCAAGAATCTTCTGTGCCACTGCAGTCTGTACTGGGGCCCTTGCTGCGCACATGAAGCCCTCAGCATAGACACACTCATTTGCTCCCTACTTCAGAAACATTACACCACCTACATAGCAGCCCTCACTTTTTAAGGATTTCTCTACTTACAGTGAGCAGGAACCTAAAGGCAGCATGTTCTCAGGCCAACAAACTAGTTTCCACCAAAACTTCCCAGAACTTTTGGTTTAGGACTGGTGTTTCACTGCCTGCATTCCCGCAAACCAGAGCATTGTGAGTGGAAGATTTCTACTGATAAAAGAACAGTGCAACAACAGTCATGAAAATTACAGATCTTGCTCTAAATAAGAAAGATTCAGTAACAACATTGCAAATTATATTGACCAATACATAACTTGTTAGTAAAGCAGAAGTACCTTTTGTTCACAGGCATTGTACAAATTTTGTCTGGAAACCATGAGTTATATTTTGTGCCTGTGTGTACCACTGTCATATAGATAAGTTTACATAGATAAGATAAGTTTACACAATTTAATAGTTAAAACACCACTCCTTATTGTGTATATACATAGACAACTTCAGTGAGTTAAAAAAAGTCAGTTCAACAATTCAACATTTTTCACAAAACATAATTTCTAGGAAATCACTTTTTTTTGGTTTAGAACTACGCAGATGCCACTTGTGGAAATGCCCCTTCCTCAGCTGGGTTCCCTAGCCTGGCTGTTTAACCCATGGTGGATCTCATTAATTCAGAAAGAGGGGATACTCTTGTAGTCAGCACTAGGAAAGTGAGTTCAGTCTATAAAACTAAGCGATCCATAAGGTCCACCAGCAGCCTTTCTAAATTCAGTTTTTTAAACTATGCTAAACACCTCTAATTTGGATAGAATCAGTTTAACCCCACTCTGCATAAAACTAGCCAAGATTCTTTTGCAAGAACCCATACTTTTGAAACAGGACTTTCAGAAATGCTCTATTTCGATCTTGGATGAGAAGCATCCACAGTCCTGAGTCTTGAACACTTTGGCAGCCTCAGAATTATTAGCCTATGCTCCTTCTAAATGTTCATTTAGTCTGAATATATTTGGAAAATCATTATGTCTTGGCTAGTAGTCAGAAAAACTTTTTTTTGAGCCATCTATTGTTTCAGAATTCTAGATTTAAATATTTTGAGTGAAATTCATGTGTGTACATGCATGTAGATCTGTAAATATATACAAGTTTTGTCCTATTTACATGCAGTCCCTACACTTAGACTTTGGGTAGCTTATGCAGACATCTCTTCTGGTGGGAGTGAAAAACAGGTTGAATCCAATGCTTATGTGCAGCTGCAAAGAGATGCGAGAGCGGCTCTTCAGGGGCAGCCTCTGCCTGGAACACACAGGGTCACTCTGCACACGGAGGTCTCAGATGAAGAGCTCCTCGTTCCAACAGACACACCACAACAAACAAACACAGGCTCCAAGCCTCAGGCACAGCCAAATTGTGCTGTGTATTTGCTTAGCTCTCCAGAACCCACTCTCACTCCCACATTGGAGCTACCCTTTTGTTCTTTACAGGGAATTTTCACAGAATACTGAACTCTGAAATTAACTTATACTTTTAAATGGAAGTAAATAGGGGCACATACATTCAAAAATTCAGGCTATAGCAGAACATAATTCTATTTCCAGTGACCCACACACCTAGCACTTCCTGGCTCCAGCAAGCCTTTCATGTGAGGTTTTCGACTATTAAAAACATACTATAATTTCCGTTGCCTCTGGCCACATTTAGATTCAAACTTACTCCTATTTTACATACATCTCATGTTTCATTACTGTTACTATGTGTCATCCACATTCCTAACAGACCTGACGGGATGCTGGTTCTGCTACAGCAATTCTTCAGCATCTCCATTATTCCTGTTTTCATGCTGTCTGACCCTTCCCAGCCTTTCACAGACCTCAGGATGTCATTCTGCTGACATTTTGTTGGACCCCTTTTAAGCAAGTCCTAGCAAAGTCCATTTGGACTGCAAGATCTTTTCAAGAGTATTTGCAGAGTTCGGGACCCACCTGCAGCCATCAGGGCTGTCAAGCCATGCAAGGCCACTGGTACAAGCTGCACATTGGACCTCCAGCACCACCAACCACCTCAGGACCCTGGTTGACAATATGTCCTTCCACACACACGTCTACTCTGTGGAGTCAGTGTTACCGCATTGAAGAAATGTCTGTTACTGGTACGTTGGAAGCAACTGGAAAGTTTCTGGCACTTAGTTTCTGCTGCCCGAGCAGAAAAATAGCTGCAACAAATTTGGATTTCTTTTAATTCAACCTTTGGACTACACAGAAAACTAAACAAGGAGAACGGAGTCAAATCATTTATTCTCTCCTGTGTACAACAGGGGAGAGAAAACAGCCCTTTCCAGCCTGTCACAAGACAGATTTTGTTGCACATCTCCCCCTCTCCCTTCCCTGCTGCAGTAAGAGCTTCCCTGCTTTCAGCTCACAGAGATGCTGGGGCAGGACCCAGCACTGCTCTAAACCAGGTCACAAGACCATGACCCCAACACCTTTATGCCAACCAAGGACCACAAGATATAGTAACATATAGACAATGTAAACAACCAGTGTGCTAATAACCAGTCCCAAATCAAAGTTACAAGAAAGAAGACAAGTAGGGTTTGGACACTGCAGAGAAGCCTATTTTGTCTAAAAACAACCTTATGCGTTGCAAATCCCTTATTCTTTTATTTTGAGGATTGCTTATCTCAAGTTTTGCTTAAAAAAAAAAAAATCACTATTATTAACTTAAGAAAGACATAATATTTTAAGAAAGAGACTTCAAGGAACTTCTACATGCTTACCTAAAATGTGTCTTGACATATCTGAGTGCATTTATCAGCTTTGGGGATCAAAGGATTATTCAGCAGAATGAAACTGAATGTAAAATAAAACAGGCTCTAGACAATCAGGATGGTGACAAACATCAATACTAAAAAAAAAAACATGCATGTTTCTAGGCTTACAAATTTTTGTTCCAAGTCAATCGAAAATGTAGCTGATACCATGCAAAGCATTTAAGGAAATTCAAAATGCTAAATACATTTTGATGACTTTAACCAAAGAAAATTCAGGCGTGCAGTCTGCTGTTGAAAAAAGTTTACAACGAGGAAAAAAAAAAAAAGCAACAATGTTTCAGCAAATGTATAAACATGTATCCTAAATGCAATCATAATGAATGAGTAAACCTATTGTACATAAACATCTGAAAGACAAAAATATGATCCATAAATCATACATCATCAGTAGCCATAAACCTAATGAATAATTGCACCAGATCCATCACATTCAGAGGCAGGTAAAATATAGACTCTAAAGGAGAGGACAAGGTGTCCCTGCTCACAATGTGAAACAGCCCCTCGCCCGCAGCACGTACAGCGTGCCGATGGTGCTCTCTTTTGGTCAATGTGCAGCACTGACATAAATTTCTCCGTGCAACAACTCCAGCCCTGTAAAAATATTTATTCAACTCCAACTCCAAAACCAATCTTACAAATAACCCTTACCTTCTGATCTGCTTTAAAAAGCTGGTTATTTTTTCATCATTATTTCAGCAAAGAAATGGCTGCTGTTGTCCTAGGTCCTTCATCAGGCTTAAGTCTACAGGCTACTTTATCAAAGTGATCAATATCACATCTACATGCACAAAAATATTAAGCAAAAATACATATGTCAAAAAGGAAGAATAATTTTGGAAAAAAAATATTATGATAAGCTGTTTGGTTCTTTCATATGGCAATGATGGTTGTACTTCATTTCTCTTGAGGTTAAACCAGGAACAGCAAAGACCAGCAAACAGTAAAACACACACTGAAAATTTCAGTGTAAATAATCTGTGCATGATGACAGAATAAACAGGATATGACAATCAAAATAAACTGATCCATTCACTTCATGCCCTAGCTCATTGAGGGAACCCCCTCTCTGGCATTTCACCCTCACTGGGCCTTCCTGCCCTCTCAAACCACCTGGTTTAAATTCTTCCTTACCTGACACCTTCTCACCAGTAATATCTCTATATCCTTGTTTTCCTCAGCTGTTGTCCTATTTTGTCTCCTCTGTTTCAGATTGTTTGCATGTGCATCTGTTATGCCATAAAACTGTTTAATAATAATCCATGTCCTTTCCACCTGGTCTGCACAGAACTGCAGTAATAACGTTTATAACCACTTCCATGTGGTAGTTATACAGGGCCAAGTAACCTTCAGGCTATTTCTCATACGGGGCAAATAATCTAAATTAAAGAGATTAATCCGTAGGGTACACATGGGCTTACAAGTACTAAAGGAGGGCAAATACTTTCTCTCCATTTATTTTTGTGGACAATCTTCTTAAAATAAGCACCTAAATAAGGCATTCAAACCTACATGTGTAAAAATAGATGAGAATTATTTCATATTAACATAAAAGAACACTTACAGCTCTCTTGGCTTTCAGTGTCACAAAATGAAATGCTTAACACCTTTTAATACTTTCTCTTTAACTGGGATGTATTAATATGTATTTGACATATAATTTTAGCCCCCACAGTTTGAAAGCTTTGTCTTTCTGTAAAAAACAAATAAAAGAAAACAGCTTTTGCGTAATCACACAAAAAAGTAGCTACTGAAAAACTTAACGATAATTAGAAAAATCTCATCTTTTACTGTCTATCAAAAAGCTGCTTCTCCCGCGTGATCCAAATGTACTGCCCTAACCTCTAATTCAATGGAAATCACACCAGGCGATGAGAGTGTTAAATCAGATGAGAGTTTCTGAGCATCTTTAATACTTCCCTAAAAATCTGTGAGAGAAACTGTGTAGCTAAATTCTGCATCCACACACATACCAGAGTAACAACAGTAGAATGGTTGTGACCATGCCATCTGAATATAATAGTATTCCCACTATGTTTGCTGCCCCAGGAGTAACTAGATGTTATGCTTAATGCGGCTATCCTGATGAGTGAAATTTTAAACTAATTATTACATATAATTAATGAAAATACATTAACCGAGCCATACTTCAGTCAAACAATTCTTCCAAAGTCTTGAATTGTGAAAACATAAACTGAGTAACTCATAAACAGCACCATACCTCTGGAGGAGAAACTTAGCTGTTTTAACTAACTGCACCATGTGTATCTTTGCAACACAAAACAAAAGCAAAACAATAGTGTATTTCAGGGAAAGTGTATCAGATAAGCTGCAATAATGGAAACTGTTTGCTATCAAGAGCACCAAAATGAAAATCTGTTGATATGAAAAACTGGGGTTATAACATTATAGAAGACAAAAGATGATCACTACTAACACAGAGAAAAAGACATTGTCAGGGCAAAGAACAGTTTTTTCATAAAATCTAACTACTGATTAAAGTATTATCTGCATTAAATAAAAACTTCAAAATTAATTACTGATAATTCAAGTTTGAATCAGATATCGAACAAGCACACCTAACACAAAACTTAAAACTGGCCCCAAATCCGCAGAAGTTAAGACTCACAGGAGGACCCAGAGAGAGTCTGCTGCAGCTCTTCTCAGCCCCCTCCTCCTGTGAGCAGTGCCAGAACTCTGTCCCCAACCATGCAGCTCTAGAACCACATCTTAGATAGCAAAACACACAGAGGACGCTTCTGACTCAGCCCTCATCACTACTGCTGCAGAGAGCCTCAGGGCAAGGCCAAGGGGGAGGCACCTCGGCTCAATTCAAGGAGGAACCTTGTGGATCACATCTGAAGTGATTGGTATCTACACCCAGTGCCCATATGCTTTCACGGGGTACTCTTGCCATTTGCTACACAGCCATAATTCTTTGTTCTGCAATTAAATACTGTCTGCCAGTACCTTGACAGCAGTTGTGCGATCACTTTGAGTCAGGCAGAAGACAGTGCTCCTCAAAAGCAAAAGTATATGAATTCCTGCAAACTAATTGCAGAAAAACCCACTTTTAGCTTTCTACTCTGCTCAGGTACAGATTTGTCACTTGTGAGATCAACTGCAACACAAGGAAAATGTTTTAAAACTGCACTGCAATGTGTAAGAGCTTGATCTTTCAAACACTCGCACAAGTTTAGGTCTGATGCTTGCTAATATGGGAAGAGTCACAGTGACATCTACGCATCCGCCCAGAGTTTGGAAAACCCCTTGTCCCACAGAATACCACCCACTGCTGCATCTCTCTGGAAATCAACCACAACAAACCAAAAGTCAAATTTCAGTTTTCTACTGAACACTGTTAATTGTCTCTTGATCCCCTGGAAGGTCCACCCCGTGCAGCTCAGCATTCCACTCCTCTTCTATTTTGGCCACCGTGCAAGGCAGCTGTAGGGAGCAGGAGAGGAGCTGCCACAGCTGGGGACCAAGGAGAAGGGAGCAGCCAGGCTCTGCTCACCTCGCCAGGCTGGAGCTCTCTGCAGCTGGCAGGATGCAGCTGCTACATCCATGACCCTTCACAGTTCAGACCACTTAATACACTCTTGCTGCTCTGAACTCACCTGAACTGAAACAATTCCAGTTACAGTTGAGCCTGAACATGAACAGAAGGCAGAAATTTGCTGGTTACAGTCCCTTGACACAGCTGATATATCTGAGAGCAACTTTCTACTGCTAATATTTTATTAAGGGTCACACAGATTACTTAGCCTTTTAATTTACAGCTTACAGAATAAATGCAAGGTTAAATATGAAATCCCAATAATCCATAGTAAGCGGGGAAAAAATATCCTGAAACACTGAGCTTTAAAAATTCAATTAAAAATATAAATAAATAAATAGCCAATCACTGTTTTTGTAATTATTTAAACTTTGATCTTTAAAATCTGCAAGTTGACTTATATCCTATTGCTACAGAAATAAAATCATTTTCACAGTTGGTAAACACTGAAGTTTAACAGTTAATTAAATCCTTTTTGGATTTCTTTTCCCCCCTCTTTCAATTTTAACTGAAAAAAGTTTAAGCTTTTAATAGCAAAATGGAGCAGCATTATATAATTCTTTTACTTGATGTTTTTAATTGCAATTACTGGCTTAAACTAGAGAACTCCTTTGGGGAGAGCCTGAGAAGAGTTATGGCTTTTCTTCCTTAACTAGAGCAGTAATTAGAAAATACTTGGCTTTTCTACACCTCTGACAATCTGCCTTTTACTCTTCTAAACAACTACGAGTTTCCAATATCACTAAAATTACATGAATTAGGTTTGCAAGTTAATCACCAAATGACATGACATACTTAGTTCATACAAGTTACACATTAGTGTCATTTCAGACTCCCGAGTGACACTAATGTTTTATGGAGCATTATAAAAAGATATTAAAAATTTAATTTTCATGTGATGCCACACAACTCAAATTATGTAAAAAAAAAACCAAACTGCTTTAAAAAATGGATAAATTTAAGGATGCCACCTTTGATTTCTATTTTTTTATTATAGGCTTGATCCAGAAAGTATTTTTTACTAAGTGTCACTCACCGTGTTTCAAAAAAGCCCTCATATTAGCAACTGCTCAACCTGACAAATATTACAACCCAGCGGAGCCTGACTGAACTCAATTCAAAGCATAAGGTTTTCCAGAAACCATCATGACAGATTTCTTTGCAACCTGCCAGCCTCATGCTGATGGCTTAAACCCATCCACTCCCGTTGCCCCAGCCCATCTCCTCCGCAGCTGGGCTGAACACAGCTCCAGGGCTCCCAGGCAGGGACGGCTGGGCAGCCACAGGACAGGGCTGCATTTGCCTCGGGCTGCCTGCCAGGGCAGAGACACCAGCCCTAAAGGGCTTGGTGCATGTTCAACTGTCTCACAGGTCTTGGCAAAGGATGCTTGTCAAATTGCTGTCTGACAATACAGAATCACAGAATCACAGAATTGGCTAGGTTGGAAAAGACCTCAGAGATCATCAAGTCCAACCCTTGGTCCAACTTCAGCCCATTTACTAGATCATGGCACTAAGAGCCATGTCCAATCTCAGTTTAAAAACCTCCAGGGACGGTGAGTCCACCACCTCCCTAGGCAGGCCATTCCAATGCCTGATCACTCTTTCCGTAAAGAACTTCTTCCTAATATCCAGCCTAAACTTCCCCTGGCAGAGTTTAAGCCCATGTCCCCTTGTCCTATTGCTAACTGCCTGGGAGAAGAGACCAGTTCCCACCTGACTATAACTTCCCTTCAGGTAGTTATAGAGAGTGATGAGGTCACCTCTAAGCCTCCTCTTCTCCAGGCTGAACAACCCCAGCTCCCTCAGCCTCTCACCATAGGTCATGTGCTCAAGTCCCTTCACCAGTCTTGTTGCTCTTCTCTGGACCCGCTCCAGCACCTCAATATCCCTCCTGAACTGAGGGGCCCAGAACTGAACACAATACTCCAGGTGTGGCCTCACCAATGCAGAGTACAGGGGAAGGATCACTTCCCTTGTCCTGCTGACCACACTATTTTTGATACAGGCCAGGATACCATTGGCCTTCTTGGCCACCTGGGCACACTGTTGGCTCATGTTGAGCTTGCTGTCAATCAGTACCCCCAGGTCCCTTTCTGTCTGGCTGCTCTCCAGCCACTCTGTGCCCAGCCTGTAGCGCTGAAGGGGGTTGTTGTGGCCAAAGTGCAGGACCCGGCACTTGGCCTTGTTGAACTTCATCCCATTGGAATCAGCCCATTTTTCCAGTCTATCCAGATCTCTTTGCAGAGCCCTCCTGCCTTCATTACATACCTCATTACACAAATGTTGCTGGCCCTTGTATTCCACCTGGTAAAATAATATATATATACACACACACATATGCTTGCTTCAGTTAAGTAGGGGTAGGGTTGTTTGCACCATTTGATTAAAATGAGTGTCCACAGGCATTAAAACTTCTGGAAAAAAAAATTCCCAGTAAGCAATAAATACCAGTACAGCATAATTATTTCTAGACTGCTCTCTTTGACCTTGGCAACAAGAAAAAGTTAAGTTGGGGAAAATCTCTCTCCTTTCTCCAGCAATTTTGCAGAAAACAGTAGTAATAATAATAAAAATAACAATCAAGAAAAATCATCGTCCATAGCATTGAAGTAATTTCTCCATTGCCGTGGCACCACAAAACCTTAGTCCTTTGTGCTGAAGGGCTTGAGATTGGAAATGGATTATTTTCTTGGTGTTTTGAATAAGCATATCCTGCAGGCTGAGACAGTCCCCCCTTCTCAGAAAGGACAATTATTTTTCATAAGCTTGCCCATGCAGACTTACAGAACGAAAACACAAATGCAGCCCAGCATTAGAGGGTGGGAAGAAGGGGACTTGCTGCAGATGATGAACGACACAGGCCCCTGCCACCAGTGTCTTTGCTACTGGAAACGCTGGCTACCATGTGCGGTGTAACCAGTGACATTACTGATGTCTGATAAGGTCTGGAGGTGGAATAGAATGCTGTGTATGTACTATGACAGAGTGCAATCCACGGTATGTTGGTGCTTCATCATATAGCTTGGTTGCTTTCATGTTTCCACACACAGTTCCCAGAACTACAAATCATGTCAACACACAGTAGTCTAAGACCAACACAACCAACCTGTGAAACCATTTCTCCCCACAGAATAACAAAACTTGGTATTAAAATTTATAGGGTACGGACACAAGAAGGGAACATTTCTAGACTCCAGTTACTGCACTATACTGAAGAGTGATGGGTCACCAGCAGATGTGCAATGAAAGCGAAGTTGCTTCTGAAAGATACAATGTTTTCTTTTAAAAGAGTAAACCACAACAGCACAACACAGTAAAGCACAATTTATTGTTGATTAAATAATTAGAGTATAGTGCTATACTTCCTGCTGAGATTCTGCAAGCTGAACTGCAACTCAGGTAAGATAAAAATTCCTATATAATAAAAATGCTGACACAACATATATGCATATTAGAATTTCTGGATATTGTTATCATTGTTGATACAAAAAAGTTATACAATTGTCCTAGAATTGTAGAACAGATAATACAGCAGCCAGCTAAAACAAAAGCGTGTACCAACTTTATTTACTTGACCTGACTGCAATAGCCAGTAAAGCTATCCCCACCATGTTGTTGTAGTCCATACAGGAGAAAAAAATCTACTGTGAAATAGATTGTATCATTCCAAAAGCTCATCTAAATGCCAACCTTCATCCAAACGTGGGTGTTTCTCAAGAGTAACCATCTAATTACTTCAGTTTTATAATACTGAGTAGGTTTTCTATTATCACTAATAACATAAGTATGTGTTTACTTGAAAGAAGATAAATAACAAGCAGAGATGTTACAAAGTGTATTAATTGGATATTGTTTGAGCAAATCAAACCTGTTCTACAAAATATTTGTATTCAAACACAGTTAAGAACGCTGATTCACACTAGATGATCACTCATATTAAAGCTCTTTCCACAAACCCAGATTTGTCAACATTTGCAAGTTATAAGCTGTACAGTGTTTATTATTTCCTCCATCTGAGCAGGCTGTAGGTTGAGGGAAGGAAGGGAAGAAAAACTGCAAATTTTCATATTTCAGAGAGAAGGGTCTGTGCTAGCGGTGCCTTCCTCTGCCACAGCAAACAGCCACGCTGCTCTGACAGCTGGAACCACGTTCCCCAGGTAATGCACCAGCAACTTGTGAGCTTGTAAGTATAAAACTACAGCACTGTACACTGTTTTAAAAAAATAAACAAGCCTCTGTTACCTATGTTCCCGTTATTCACCAGTTGTGACCAGTACTGTCATACTCAGTGGCACACCTGTGGAGCAAAGCATTTAGCTTCTTGTTATGCCAAAAGCCATGTCATGGCTGAAGGAAGTTAGGGAGCTGCCTCTGGTTCACATTCCCTGTTTCAAAACAAAACCAGAGGATGCGGTGACAGGAGAGGAACACACACTCTGAAACCACTACAGACAGAAATAAAAGCATGCACAAACTCTGTGCTTGGTGGGCAACAGCGTAGTGCACCCTGAGTGTACCCCAACCACACAGCTGCAGGCAATCACGCTGATTAATCTGGCAAATCACTCCGCAAATTAAGTAAATTAAAAATTGGAAGGATGCTGTCAGGTCCATCTTACCGATGCTAGTAGAAATTATTTTAAGTGCCAGAGGAACTTATTTTTCTCTATGTCAGTAAGCTTTCTCAAATGCTTCTGGTTGTGTAATGTGTTAAACACCAAAGCAATCAACAACATGACTAAATGAAAACCACCCTATATAGCGTATTTGCCTAATACTATGTAATTTGATGCAGCTACTTTATTCATTCTCTGAATCAGAATAAAACAAATCAGATGGCTTGAATCCTTCACGATTGTGACAAGAATCCCACTCCCATGAAGATCACAAACCCTGCACTGGGAGTGAAGAGGCTGCACGCCCACTGGCAGCTCAGCAGAACACCCACAATCACCCAGCGGGGATGAAGGGGAACGGGCAGCTGGGCTGGAAAAAAGTCCAGCTCTTCCAAGCCTGACACCTCTCTGAGATTGCTGACTGTTTACTAACATGGTCAGTTACTAAAAATACATCCAACACTGCACAATGTCCCCTACTTCATTAGGTACCAGGAAAAGTACATATTTCCACATAGGACAATTTACCCTACTTCTCATTAGCAATATTGAGTTGTTTGACTGATTTACTGCCTTTTTAAGGGATACTGCATATCAGTTATTTTACCAAATACTTGTATTAATGAAAGCTCCAGCTGTATGCAAGTCTCTGGTGAAGCCAACAACGCCAGAGCTGCAAGGTAGTGACTTGAGAGCCAAGACCGTTCAGCATCAGTAGAGGTGCCTGCACACATGGGCTCCTTGGCACGCTCCTGGGAACACACCCCGAGTGCTCACCTCTGCCTGCTCTTGCACCAGATGCACCATTGCTGAGTATTGCTGAGTCCACTTGTTTGTCACTCAGAGCTCTGTTTCTCCTCGCAAAGCAAATCAATCCCATCCCTTCTGTGCAATGACAACCAGACTGCTTCTTACACTGGAGTCAGATCAATAAATCTGTGCAGTACATAGAAGTTTGCAATGCAGGTATTACATGCCTTTTTCTTTTTTTAATCTTGAAATGGAAAGCTTCTATTTCGAAAAGAGGGTCCTCTATGTCCTTCTGAGAAGCTTTTAGGTGAAAGAGTGGATTGTGGCAGAAAAAAACAAGTGGGTGTAATGCTACAGATAGTCAGAGACACTATGCCACTCAGTTAAAAATCATACATAGCATTAAATAAAACAGTCTTTTGTTCTGCTGTGACAGAGCAAATCGTTTCCACAAGAATGGGCAGAAGGAAAACCTTTAATGCAAAAACTACTCCAGGATAATGCTTTTTCTTACCAGGTGTCCTTACTTCTTATGACCATTTTGGGCTCCACTTTAGTTCATAACTGCTACCCTCAGCCTTCAAGGCCAGTGCTTTTGAGCAAGTGGACTGCCCCGGCTGCCAAAGCCCGCTGCAGCAGCATGTCACCTGACAATGCTCAGCAAAATGGCGTGACAGTAGTCATGGGCAGTGGGCAGGTCAGGGCACAGCAGAAAAGGTGGGTTTGGGTCACTTCCCTATGCTTGTCTACCCTTCACAATGCTGCTGGTAGCTCCTGATGGGCAGAATCAGCACAGCACATTGAGCAGATTCTGGGCATCCATGCCCGCCACCGCTTCAGCTGGACATGGGCTCCACAGGGCTCTGTGGTGCTAAGAGCCCACTGGCCTGTCTAGAGGGCAGTTCAGGGCCACACACTGCAGTTTTTAACTGTATTCTTTCATAGTATGAGTAATATCATCTGTGGTGAAAGGAGGGCAGTTCTAAGTTCAGTAGAGTTCTCCTTACTAAGTAAATATTGCCTTTTGTTTTAAAAGAAGAAACAAGGATATATAAAATCAAACAAGAATGTATCCACCTTGCTCCCCCACAAGCAGAATCTTCTCCTGTTCCATATACATAAATTGGTAAAAATTACCCCAATTTCCTTGAGTCCTCAAGTGCTACAGGTATTTACACACCCACAAAGACCCTTCTACATTAAGATGCAATTTGAACAAGGTAGGGAACTGCACAGAGGTGGCTGCCAGAGAACAAAGAACACCGATACAGAACAACTAATGCATGGGAATTCTACCACATACAGAAAAAATTGCAAATGTTTTTAACAAATGCTGGAGTGACAGACTTTCCAATAAGTACACTATGCAAGAACAAATCATTTTCTCCTGAAAACAGGAATAAATGCAACAGCTTCAAGTTAACTGTTTTAACACTGCAAGCAAAGCTAACTTGCAAATACTCACATTTGTTAACGACTAAATTAGACGTTAGGACTGTCAGTGCAATTTCATCTTTTCACTTTAATATACAGGGACAATCAAAACCTATAAGTGATCGTTTTACATTTAGGAGTGAATTTGTTCTAGAACTCCTAGCCCCGCTAAGGAACCATTCAAATGTAGTTTTAGAAGCTGATGAATTTGTTTACTTTCCTGCAGAAAAAAACAACAATTATAGACTAATTATCTCATAACAAGGACAAGACATTCCTTTCTAGACAGGACATTAACCAAAGGCTGAGGTCTACCAAACAGGTACCTTAGGAGATATCTTAAGTAATGTTTCCTTTAACATTACTTCAGCAAAGCAATCCTTTGAAACAATATTTTCCTTCTCTTCTAACTTTGTATTTGGACTCCAAAGCTTGTTACCAAGACCCAGAGAAGTAATTTTTAGATGTGCCATCTTTTAACAGAAAACTCCACATCCTCAGGCACAGAACGAGTCTGGCCATGTTGAGAACACAGCAAGCTAGAGATTTATTTAGGCAAGATACAGATCTGGACCTGCAGCATCTGCTGTGGAAAGCAGCACCTTTCCCAGTCAGCCCTGGAAACCCATTTCACAGCCTCAGTGAACACAGCTCCTGCAGACTTCAGTGGGTATTTTTCTCCAGTAAAGACTGGAAGAGCAGATGCCATCAGGCCATGCTGTCGCAGGATAAGAGCCGTTTCACACCACAAATAAAGCATGAGGTCTTTGTAAGGTTTCATAACCGGCATGTCTGAGCCCAGCCCTGCAGCTGCTCATGCTGCCCTCGCACTAGCACAGTGTGAGAGCTGGGACACGGAGCAGTGAACCAGCCTCCACAGCACAATGGTCACGCCAGAGCAGGCTCCTTCTAAACATCTGCTCAATACGCGAGCTTGCCACACGTGCACCATCATCAGCGTGATGAGTTTCCCTCAACACAGCAGACACGGGGAATTGCCATCTTTCACGGCGATTGTGGCTGCCCTCAGCCCTGCGCCTTGTCCTACCCACGGAGCTGCGGCGAGAAGCTGCCCCCACAACAAGGCAAACCCCCAGAGCCCTCCCCAGCCGCCTTCACCTGCTGCCGCCTGTCCTCCGAGCGCCTCCCCGCACCACACGGGGCCGCGGTGCACGGGCGGGGAATTGCCTGCGCTCGGTACCGGCTCCCCCGGAGTCGCCGAGCCCCGCTCCGCTACCGGGCAGCAGGCCGGCCGGGCGGCGACAAACCAGCGGAGCCTGCGCCTCCGACTTGCTCTAACAAAATAACAACGTAGCGGAAAAGTCTCCAACAAAGGTTCTGTCTGGACGCCCACAGGTTTTCTGGAGACTCAGCTGCTAATAAAACTTCGAGAGGGAGCCCGAGCGACACCCCCCCGCCCGCCTGTCAGCGGCCGACAGGGAGCGGACCGACCTCGCACCTCCACGGCCGCGGAGCACCGACACCGACGCGGCTTCTGGGCACTGCCGGCGGCACGCACCCTTACAAACCACCACCGGCTTTCCTTCCTGCGCTGAACAGGTAGAGATCAACCTGCGGTAAAATAATTACCTGTTCTTGTCCTCTTAGTTACAACTCTCACAGAACTTGGAAGTACACTGGAGCTCCCGTTGCGCCACGAGAGGCATTGAGGAGGTTGGTCTCATCTCCGGTTTTGATTAATTAGTTGCTTCTTGAGTAAGGACTTGATAGTGAGGCTCTGAGGAGGGGTCATCAGGCTGAAGGCTCAGAGGTGCTCGCAAAACCCCAAGGCCAGAACTAATTACTATTTAAAGGCTTTTTTACCAGAACCACTTAAGTGATTGCAAAGGCAATCCTGCTGTTTTGCAGAAGGAGTAAATGCTTCCACCTGTGGCACTATCTGGAGTCAGCCTGTATCTCACCCACAGACCACACACACTGGGGCTGAGGAGCTGGCAGGGTAGTGCAGCATTACATTTATTGAAAGCATTGAGTCACACATTATTAGGAATACAGTACCACTTTAGGAAATAAGATCAGAAATATGAATATATTAAGTAACATCAGATGTAAACCAACCATCTGGTCCATTTTTGTACATGCCAAATGTATTTTTTTCTAGATCTGTCCATACTGCATAGGTGTGGCTAGTAGCCCTCCTTCTGCTGGCAAAGTGTGCTATACAGATTGACCTGTTCCAGCACTGGTTACTAAGAACAGAGATCATAATGTGGTTTAAAAGAAGACAAGCTGCCTTGACTGAGACCTGGTGGGAAGATGCTGGTACCCACATGTGGGGCTGCAGGTTGTGCCCTGCTCTGACCCCAGCGAGCAAAGCTGTGGAGCTGTGCCCAGGGAGAGGAATTCTTCTGCTTGTTGACAGAGCTCCAGGAGGAGGTTGACAAGTATCAGGGAGTGAGAGAGGGAGACAGACAGGTGGAATCACACCCTGCCCTCCCTGGGACAGGTCCAGCAGGCAGATAGGGCATGTGGTACAGAGGACTCCCTGCCCTCTCTGCACAGTGAAACATAGTGACTCAAGGGTCAGGGGACAACAGCAGCGTGTTTCTGCCTGGTGCAGGAGAAGGGTCTCTGCTGTGAGTACTGCACCTTCCCAGGTTCCCTTGCAAAACAGCCATGAGGCTCTGCAAGTACAACCAAACAACAAAATTGAGGAAGGTGGTTCAGCTGAGTTGGAGGTGCCGCAGAGGATAAGTCAACCTGCACCCTCCATCAAAACAGCTGCTATAAAGAAAAAAAAAGTGGGTTGTGGTCATAGGAGACTCCCTTCTAAAGAGAACAGAAGGCCCTATGTGCAGACCAGACCCACTTCTTAGGGAAGTCTGCTGCCTTCCTGGGGCCACGGTTAAAGATGTGAAGAGAAAATTTCCTGCCCTGGTTAGGCCCTCAGATTAATATCCTCTACTAATTTTTTAGGTAGGAAGTGATGAGCCTGAAATGGAAATTGAAAGGCAATCAAGAGGCACTTTAGGGCCTTGGGACAACAGGTTAAGAGATCAGGCGTACAAGTAGTGTTCTCCTCTCTCTCAGGGTATGATGAGGAAAGATATAGGAAGACCCAATACCTGGCTGCAGGACTCGTATCACCAGCAGAATTTTAGGGTTTTTGTTCATGGGTCAGTTTACATAACATCTGACCCCAATAATCCAAGGGGAAATGGCTGGCAGCCTGCTACACCACTTAGACACACATGAGTCTATTGGGCCAGACAGGATCCATCCAAGGGTACTGAGGGAGCTGGCAGAGGTGATCACTAAGCCACTTCCAATTATATGACAGCAATCCTGGCTAGCTGGTGAGGTCCCAATGGACTGGAAGTTGGCAAATGTGATGCCCATCTACAAGAAGGGCCAGAAGGAGGATCTGGGAACTACAGGCCTGTCAGTCTGACCTTGGTGATGGGGAAGGTCATGGAACAGATCATCCTGAGTGCCATCACACAGCACATACAAAACAAACAAGCCATCAGGCCCAGTCAGCATGGGTTTATGAAAGGCAAGTCCTGTTTGACCAACCTGATCTCCTTCTATGACAAGGTGACCCACTCAGTAGATGAAGGGAAGTCTGTGAATGTTGTGTACTTAGACTTCAGTAAAGCCTTTTGACACCGTATCCCACAACATCCTCCTGAAGAAGCTGGCAGCTCATGGCCTTGATGGGTGTACTCTGTGATGGATAAAGAACTGGCTGGACTGCTGCGCCCAAAGAGTTGTGGTGAACAAGCCAATCCAATTGGCGGTTGGTCACGAGTGGTGTTCCCCAGGGCTCAGTATTGGGGCCAGTGCTGTTTAATCTGTCAGTTATGTGGATGAAGGGATTGAGTGCACCCTCAGTATGTTTGCAGATGACACCAAGTTTTGTGGGAGTGTGGATCTGCTGGAGGGTAGGATGGCCATACAGAGTGATCTGGACTGGCTGGATTGTTGGGCTGAGGCCAGTTGTATGAGGTTCAACAAGGCCAAGTGCCAGGTCCTGCACTTGTGTCTCAACAACCCCAGGCAGCGCTACAGGCTCGGGGAAGAATGGCAGGAAAGCTGTCTGGCAGAGAGGGATCTGGGGGTGTTGATTGACAGTCAGCTGAGCATGAGCCAGCAGTGTGCCCAGGTGGCCAAAAAGCCAACAGCATCCTGGCTTGTATCAGGAATAGTGTAGTCAGCAAGACTAGAGAAGTGATTGTGCCACTGTACTTGGTGTTGGAGTGCCCCACCTTGAATACTGTGTTCGGTTTTGGGCCCCTCACAACAAGAAAGACATGGAGGTGCTGGAGAGAGTGCAGAGGAGGGCAGTGAGGCTGGTGAGGGATGTGGAGCACAGGTCTTGTGAGGAGCAATTGAGGGAGCTGGGGCTGTTTAGCCTTGAGAAAAGGAGGCTGAGGTGAGACCTTATCGCTGTCTACAACTACCTGAAAGGAGGTTGTAGCATGGAAGGTGTTGGTCTCTTCTCCCAAGCAGCAAGATGAGATGGCCTCCAGTTGCACCAGGGAAGGTTCAGACTGGATATTAAGAAAAATTTCTTCACAGAAAGGGTTGTGAAGCACTGGCACAGGCTGCCCGGGGAAGCGATGGAGTCACCATCCTTGGAGATGTTTTAAAAAGGTATAGATGAAGCTCTTAGGGACATGGTTTTATACTAGATTTATGTTATGGTTGGACTCGATGATCTTAAGAGCCTCTTTCAATCAAAATTATTCTATGATAAAAAGGGGGAAAAAGGCATGTGAACCTACTATCTAAGGCTCTGTTTGAGTCTGGCAAACTAAGCTGGAAGCTGGTTTTATCCTTATGGTCAAAGGCAGAATACAATGGAAGCCTCCCCCAAGAAGAGAGAAATTACAGCTTTTATTAGGTCTCACAGATAACAATAGTATGCTTTATCAATAGTCACTGTATGGACCAAAAGAGATACACAATTAATGTGAACATACTCTATTACTGAACTAGTATTACCACAAAAAATGAAAAAGACTTTTCCAGACCAGAAGACTGCTTGTATTTGGCTAATCCCAAGAGATGTTTTTAACTGTTTACGAATAGCCTCTCATTATCGTAGATCCTGCAGTTCTAGAGGTGAGGCACTACAGCACAGGCATCAAAAATCTCACCCAAATTCCCAGTTTTAGATATGCTGTGACTAAAATTTTTTAAAATTCGTTGCAGACAACTTCAGTTTCAAATTTCTTAAGTGTCTTAAATTAGTCTTAAGTCTCTGGATATCAAAAACCTCTAACATATTTGCTCCTGAGGATAATTAGCCCCCAAATTATTCATTTAAGTATACCTGAAATATATCTATAATTTACAAACACGTTCCAGGGTTACAAGATTGGTAAGTAAACAAGTCTTTGGTAAATAATTACTACTCCTTTCTATACTCAGTTAAAAAAATTCATTTTTAAATCTAGATTAACTGATTTTTTAAAATAATTATTTCTATAATGAATAAGGCTCATATGGCACAACGCTGAGTGGAATGAATTGGTGTACCAAAACCTGAATGATGCTTTCGGGTTACAAGTCCTGTTAATAGTAGATTTCTGCTCTGGCTCATTTCTTTTTGTGCCCTTCAGCCAGATCCAGGAAGCTGAATCTGAATGGAGGCTTTCTAATTAATTAGATTTCCAACATTTACAGGTGCCAGCAATCTAGAAAATACTGTCCATTGCAGGGGTACATTCTAGCGTAGGTACTGGGTTGTATGTTAGAAACTACAAGAAACCAATTAGATTACGGTTGAAATAATACATTACAGCTGCAGTATTTCCTAAAAATGTTTGCTTTTCCACTTGTGCAGTGAAACAGAAAAACTATGCACTATGCAAGCCTGTGCAAGCCAGAGGTGACTGCTTGCTCCCAAAGGAAACCTAAAGGCACAGGACATAGGTAATGGGAGTGAAAAACTGGTAACAAACATTGGTTTCCACTTTATTACAAGAATCCAATTAGACACTGAATGCCTAAACTGATGTTTTTACTGTTTATGTGCTAGATGCCTTCACTTTGGCTGAAAGATACCATACCACATCCTTTAAGAAAAATAGCAGCATTAAATATATCTTGTAATTTCAGAGGAGAAATAAAAAAATGTCTGCCTCAGGTTTGGCTTAAAGAGTTTTGGGGATTATTTTAAACGTGTCTAAGAAATGATCAGATGATTTTTTATGACTGTTGCAGTTTTACTGTTCTACTACAGTTTTTAAATCATCTTCCTTATTAAAGGATAAATTACATTTGAGACAATAAATCATATAACTTTACAATAAATAATATTCAAGTCAAAGTATTGTACTTACAAAATAATATAACACTGTAATAGGATCTTCAAGATCAATTCCATTTTATATATTCTGCAGCAAAAATTACATTTCTAGTAGGAAGGAATTACTCATAAACCTAGCAAGATCTACACATTCACATGTGTGTGTAAACAACTTAACAAGGTTTATTATATTTCCCAGAAAAGCTATGCTTTTACAGTAGGTTTTCAGCTAAATTTTATCATAATATGGTAGCAATTATATAACAGTGCTTTTATTTAGCTCCATGACAAATTTTAATTTGAAAAAAAAAATAGATGGAGTGTCATTATTTACAAAGAACAGCAACTTTCCTTTTGTTTCACAAATGACTGTATCTGTGTGTGAACAAAATGTTATGGCGAGGCATTCCAGATGAACTGCAGCTAAGGTTGGACGAGGATGATTTCATGATGAACAGTGAAGGTCCTGACAATAAATACCTAGAAAGGATATGAAAAATATAGCAGCATTTACAGGCAAAGTGACATTCAAGAGTAAAAGAATTAGTTGTTCATGCGCCATACCTTAAAACTATTGTATCAAAGAAACTACATACAATAAATACTACTTATGAAACATAGAGGGCACTAGGCACTAGCTAACTCAGGAAACAGATCTAAACTCAGAGAAACTCTCAGCAAAATTTCAAGATGTTATATGAGGATCAAACATCTTTCCAGTCCTTTATGTTTGAAGCAAGCAGATAAATAAAACAATGGCAGCCTGTGTAACACTACTGCCAAAAATTAATACTTCACCCACTGTTCTGTTATTATAGAACTATTTATTCAACTTATACTGGATAAAAACTGCAATTGGTGTTAAACAGCTTATAAAACATTAAGTTGTAAAAAAAGTGGATCAGTGAAGAAACAGAAATTTTCAGCTTTGGTTTCCAGTTCTAATTCTCCACAAATAGACATGCTATCATCACTACTCTAGTAAAGCAAGAAACAATGATGCTGCAACCTAGTCAGTCACATCAGTGATTATTAACCTTTTAAATTCAGACAACTATATAGCCTGTATTTTAAGTAATACTACAAACAGTAATTTATCAAATGCTTAATATTCATTCTTCAAATTTTTCACATTTTCAGTTCCTAATAGTTAACTGCGGAAGTCATCAGATGAGGACAGTAAGTGTGTAAAAGTAACCTCCACACTAAATCAGAATTTTGTAATGAATTATGTCAATGTTAGGATGGATTAACACAACACACTGTATAAACTATTGCTTAAAAATTGTTGCATCATTCTAGTGAATCATATTGGTTAATGATGAATAAGTTAAAACACTGATCCTACTAATCACATCAATACAGCATCGCAATGGGAGACAACATTTGGTTTAAGCTTTGAGAAAAGCTGTTATTAGAAAAATACTATCACCAATATATTTTTTAAACAATTTACAAAAAAATAAAGTCTGATTTGGTATGGGTCGGTGTTAAGCTTGGCAGTTCATTACATTGCCGGACTGAGTCCTACTGTTGCTTGACGATATAGTAAAAAAAAAAGCATGCTTCCCAGAGAATACACCATGTATTAGATAAGATTATTTAGCAAGCTGTAAGGATCTAGCAGTAGATGGGATTTTTTTTAGATTTTGCAACCTAGGTGAATAAATCAAAGTACAAATTCTAACTTTTTACACGGTTTGATTTTAGCTATTATTTTAAAGATATTTTGGTATAGTTTTTGAGCTCTCCTATTGTTTTCGATACACTTTTAATTTTGTGAGGGAAAAAAATGACATTAATGCACATTTACATTAATACTCCCATTCATTCTCTTCATGGCACATCGTGGATTTATGGTGTGGCGGTGAGACTGAGAACAGAATTGAAAAGTGAAAAAATAAATCTGTGGCTGCTTTCATTATCTTCTCTCTTCCTATTCAAGTAAATTTTCTCAGCTAGACAGTTATGTATTTGTAATCTTCAAACGCTTTAGTTTCACAAACATTTGTTTCATAAACACAAAGAAAAAATGGTTTGTGCTCAGAAAAAAGTTATTCTAATTAGATTTTATAAAATCTTGAAAAAATGGACTTCTTGTACATTTATTAAATTATACTCTGATCTCAAAATTCACAAAATTTAGCAGAGTCAAGAAAACTATTATTGGTAGGGCAGATTCTTATATCATTTAAAAACAGAAGCCTAGATGAAAAGTGAAATAGCATTGTGGTTATCCCATTTCTACAACAATAGTTCATTACCCTACAATTGTGGGGCATAATGGGCAAGAACATTTATTTCCATATATATCTTCCATTTCACAAATTCAGAATACCATGGTTAACTAGCATATTGCTGTGTCCACAGTACAGATGTAATATTTGTGGAGATTTAATCAGAGTTGTCATGACACTATCACTGAAGACATGCTGGTATTTAGGATACAGAGGGCTTAGATTAATCTAGCCTGTGAAATTTATGAATAAACTTCCATTCACCATCCAAAGAAATACAGAAACAGGAGATGAGAAAGTTCTGTTTGCTGCAGTACATTAGAGCAATCTGATCAGTTTGAAAAGTTTGTGGTTGGCCATGATGAAAAATTTGCTGCAGTACTAACAGTAAAAGCAATAAAAACTTCAAGGTTGAAGATTTTCTAGTCTTAGCTAATCCAGATGACTTTACCATACTCCTGTTACAGCTCAGTAGATGTTAATATTGAATACGGTTTGTTTTGTGGCTAACATACTTCTGCTTTTGCTGTGACCAAACCAAGTGAGTTTCTGGTTGGCTTTAAATTATGTTAGAGTGCCTTAAGATCCACATGACAATAACAAATGGGTTCAGTGTATCAAATAACTAGTCTGAGATATAGCAAGTAAGCAATTAAGTCATAAAATAAGTTTAACAGATAATATATCAAAGGTCTGCTTTGCATGTAATATTTAACTCAGAAATCCCTTCTATGAAATAATGTCTGTAAGATGTTTTATATAAACAAAGCATTTGTAAGTTTATATATATAATAATTCCAATTGCCATTATGGATAGAAATTGGAACCTCAGTAATTTGAAAATTACATTTCATTCTTCACCTACAACTGTTAAATTGCAGATCGCAGACTCCCACAGTTGGAGCATTTTCAGTAATCCCTACACTGACAACATTATAATCCCTATTGTAGCCAGTTGGAGAAATAAACCAGCCAATGGAGAATCGGGTAAGTGCCAAATAATTTCTTTACTATATGATGCTGTTTTGCAAGGTTTGAAAATATATTTACGCTCTGTGAGATGAACAATAAAACTTTCAATGTGCAGGTTTTGGAAATCAACTTTGCAAAACTGTGCAATACAGTAAATCAGATGGCACTTACCTGACCCTTGGCTGGAACTGTGCCCCTACAGCATCCCACTGTGAATGTGACGCCAGAAGTATCATATATGTTAGGATACCTCTAGGAATGCAAATCTGGAATCAGTGACTTTGAGGGATCTGAGAAGGGGAAGAAAGGAAATTCTCAGTTTACTTTATGGAAAGCCTCTGCTGCAGCTACTTGGGCAGTAGACAACCAAGATTTTAATAAGTAGCTTCACACAAAATCTGTGTATTTAGTCTTCTCTTAGCAGCTCTTCCTGAGTAGGCTAGAGAGACCTGAGCAACAGAAACTCGGGAGCAAGGGAAATGTTGGGAGTATTGCACTTTGGTTTTTTTAATACATAGTGAACTAGGCTTAAAGAAAGTCTAGTGGTAGCAACGTAGACTGAAAGCTGTTCCAATATTATCCTTTATACTTATAACTTAGGAAGAGAATATTGAAATGTATACCTTGTATCATCCCAGTAGGGGCTAATCCCAGTTGGGGATCCTCTTGAATCTGATGAATATTTGTAAACCACCAGCAGGCAGTGTTTACAAAGTTGTACTATTCGTCGGCAACACTGGAGTTGCTCAGGCGTCACCACCTCTGTGCTTTTACTGAATATGGTTTCCCAAGAGCTCCTGTTATGGAAGAAGACATGATTTCATGTTCTCTGTCACAAATTGCAATTTGAGAGCTTTACTGCTTTGTATCAGATGTAACAATAGAAGAACAAGAAAAAAAGTATGACCTTACCTCTTTACAGGAAAGGTCTATACTATTTAACACAAATGGTGGCAGATACTGAGTCCAAAACACAAATTAAGAAGTTAATCTTCATATGTGAAATGTCCACGGCCATTTTTCACTTGGTTTGTTCCTTAAAGCATTTATAGGGCCATTACTTAGGTTTAGCACATAAAGATTTACTGTCAGATTATTTATATGAGTCTTAAAACAGGAATAAGAAAAAGCACTTACTATTTTTAACAAGCTACCACCTGAGTGCAAATGTGATGTGACATTAAAGGAATTAATAAAAATAATAAATGATTTCTAAATGTCTACACAGCATAATATTACTCTTCTTCTAATTCAAGTACGTGACACTAAGAAACAAATACTAAACTAATTTGCAGGAGATTAGTACGTGCTCTGCTTCCTTATCCAAATAATCATATGAGGAGAGTTTCTCAGTTTAGTCATTTAAATACTACTTGTCATTCCATCTGCTCATATGGGGTTGGTCTTCTACAATTACGCACAACTTGCAAAGTATACCTATAGACGTATTCCTTTTTCAAATGCAGACCATCATGCTGTTGTTTTCTTAAAAAGCCATTTCTCTTTCCAAAAAACCCCAAACCTTCCCATACCAATATGAGCCAGGTATGTTTTACCACGAAAGATGACAATAGTTCTTTGCACACACCTCAACCCTCTGGTTTGTGCCAAATTCTGACCAGATTACAGATTGATACATCTGTTTTAAAGGCAACATGGTCCCTGTGAAGACCTTTTTTCAGGTAAAACATTATCCAGTAGCACAGATAGTTTGTAAGCTTAAGGTTTTTTGTTTGTTTAAGAAAGAAGCAAAAAGTGAGAAAAATCTGTTACATCTGGCTTCCACATAGCATCCAGGATGATTTAACCTTGGTCACTGACATCAGCAGTAGATTTCACAACCCTGCTGTGGGAGGTTTGTCCTTAAAACAACATCAAAGAACCAGCAAGCTTACTTCTGCCTAGTGGGGTTTTTAAAACTACACCATATTAGGATGGAACTATGAACATCAATGACTAAAAGATAGTCTCTATGTATAGCCCAAGGAACTGATGACCTTTTGGATACTCTCAGATCCTTCTTCTTACCGACCATTTTGAGGGGAAACAATTAACAAGTGCATAATGTGCATTCTCTACATATCATAAATGACTATATGTGAAGAACGTATTGACCTGATTCCTTTGTTCATATAATACACACAAATTCCATCAGCATACTATTGTGTTTGTTGTATTCATTTTCAATAAATCTCTAAGAACACCTTATGCAAGCTAATCAACTCCCCATTCTTTATACATTCTATATACTTACAGAGAAAATCTGTTTTTGCATGCAATATATTTCATATTTAAACATTTTTATTTTTATTTTATGAAGAATTTGGCAGGTGGGAGGGATTCTTTTATACCTATGATCTGATCCTCCAAACCTATCCTTACATAACTGCCTTTGATTTCACAAATGTAGATTTTGAATTGTAGGATATTGAATCTTCCATTTATGGCCTGATCTATTTTTCCTCAACAGAAAACTTGTATTTGCTACCCAAACCAAAAACATCTGCTTACCTCAGTGTGGATATTTCCTATTTTGTATATACTTCAATTCCCACCAGTGTGGGAACCAGTGAATGTAATCAAGCACAGTGAATGTAATCAAACCCATTACTTGTAAATAACAGAACTGACATGGCATTTGGCATGAGATGTCAGCTGCACTTCTGAATTCTTCCCTTCTAAGTCTTGACCTCAAATAGATACGACAATGATTTCTGCTGATGGCAAGTCTATGTTTGACATTTACAGTGGTCAGGCCTCAAAATTGTGTACCATCCAGTGAAAGAGTGGACCTAAAGCTCAGATATTTTGAAAATTAGATTTTTTTCTTAAGGTCATTGTATTTGTAAATACATAACTAAATGTATGCTTCCATTACTGAAATGGTTGGCCTAGATGATTAGATTTTTAATACTATATGTTTGGATATTTATAAAACAATTTCCATGTATTACAGCAATCTCTTGAATGAAAATGAGCAACAAAGTATGTCAGCATTGATTTTAATTGTGAAGGTATGAAGAAGACCAAGATACAAAAAATAAGCTTACCCTGAATTACAGAAACAGTTCCATAGACCTTGACCATGGCTCCAAAGTAAGCGATTAAATACACGGTTGAAGAGACGGTACAGATGTAAATTTTCAATGTCTGGAGCCTTCCAGACACGCTGTAGAACTGCACGAACACTTCTCTTGACTATATCCAAAACCTGGGAAGGAGTATTCCAAGCAAATCAAAGCAAAGGCATATTGCAAAACCTAAACCCAACTGTTCAGTGATTCACTGCACGCATACACATAAACACACACACAAGATGACTGCATAACTCTGAATTCCCACAGATGTCTATGTTTCATTTCTGTGCATTCATCAGCAAACTTTTACGATACACTTTCTCTGTCAATAACATTTTGCAAAGTCAAATCAAAATATTTTCTTTTTATTACAAAAAAGTTTGTTTCTATTTTTTCAGTCTGTTCAATACTAGCTCATTTAAATTACAAAAAGAGTTTAGAGAGAAACAAAATGGACACAATTGCAGACTAAAAGCAATAAAATTAACAGCCCAAATATATATTTGAATATCATGTTGTCTTCTTTTTCCACCCTCTTAAAATACTATTTTATAAATGAGTAGAATGTCCTGAAAAGCTGCAAACTACTTTTAGTTTAATGTCTGTTTAAGCTCAGTGTTACCCTAGATCAAACCTTTTTAGTTTACCTTTCATGCAGGGAACAGTGTAGTGAAATCAATAAGAAAGAAAATAATCAGCAAGAGATTTAAAATAGCAATGTTTATAGAAGCACAGCAGATTTATTATATATGGACTCCATTTAAACGCAACTGTAAGGATGCAGGTGAAGAAAAGGCTGAGCTGCATTCGATAGAGCACAGAGAGCTCTACCCAGCAAGTCTTGGCTACTCAGTGCACACACATACTCAGAGACAGTCACACATCCTACTCATCAGAGTCCTCCGGGATACACCTTTGCACATCCCAGGGACCTTTCCCACACAAATGGCTGTGATTGTACACACCCTTTCAAACCAACTCAGTCCCTAAATTACAGAAAGGATCAACCATACTTTTCTTTATGCTGACTAATAGTAATTTATCTCCCTGTGTGAACCAGAACAATTTCACCCCATGTAGATTCTCTCACTGGTCTAAAAGACATGAACAAAGAACTATGGTGTCAAAGTAGAGTTTTTCCTTTCACTTTAGCACTTGGAGTTGGAGAAAACTAAGGACTGAACCTCGCATCTTAAAGCAAGACACAGACTGCCAGGTAGTCTGGAAAAAAACTTTTTCTGTTTTGACTATGTTGATACTGCCAATATGCCAGAGGGAAAAAATCCCGGTTAATCGTTCTTAATTTGCAAACATGGCCTCAATCATCCATTTAAGAAAAGAGACAAAGCATTGCACAAGAGCTGGAACTTCACGAAACCTACATCCTCATTTTTCTAATTTCCCTAGTTTGCCTTCATCTTTCTGTTTACTTTAATTTACATCATTTACTTTAGCACAACCAATTATTTAGGTGTAACAGAACAAAATGCTATGAAAGAGTGTATTCAAAACCCTCTGGTAACCATCAAAACACTTTACAAGAAATTATATAAAGTGATGTAACATGAAGCAGTCACAATTCCTCCCATACAAAATATCTTTTTCATAAAAGTCTTGGGAGGCTAAATTTCATTTTAACATGTATTGATTTCATTGGTTTACTCTCAACTTGCTTCTAAATACCTCTCCTACCTCTGCTGTAATGCTGGAATATTACACGCTAAGAATATCAGCAAAAGTTTAATTTTTCTACATCACGTTGAATAATTGTTAAGCAAATACAGCTGTCAGGGATGAACACCGTGAAATCTAGTACATTGCCCAGGTATTTTCTTCTTGCGTGTTAGAATTTCCCCGTAAGTATAGAGAAGGGGCTGAGTTTCTGTTTTGTATTTCACAAAGTTGCAGAAGGTCCCTTCGAGACAGATTCCCTACTTGCATAAATATTCTGTACCTTGAGCTTGCTTCTCCTTTATCCACCTCATTGGAATATAAAACATACTTCTTTCAAAATCAACAAAAGCTTACACATTTGGCAGCCCTCAGCTGCAATGTCATTGTCAAAGTTAATCCGTTTTTATAAACTACCCTTGTAAGAATAACTTTCTGATTGCTTGAAGGGATTGAGGTTAAAAGCAGTTTAAAAGAAAAAGGCAAATCATTTCCAGTGCAAGCAAAGATGAAGGGCCCAGCAGTGCTTCAGGAATTATAAGTCTCCTAAGTTGTAAATGATGTTCCCACAAGAAAAGCAAAGAAATACACCCTTCTGATTGCACCGTTTTTGCTAATAACGACATAGCATATCAACCTATATCATCTTGACTTTGTACATGTGCCCTTGGTTTTACATGACTTTCAGTCAAATAAAGGACAGAACCACCCTTCACTGACAGATTTCTGAAATAACACTTATAGGAGAAGATGTTGACTAAATTTGAAAGTTTAAAAAAACACACCACACACAATAACCAGACAGGCACAGGTAAATTAAGCCAGATGGCCCAAAGGAGCTTAGGAAGGGCAAGTGGAGAATGTAAACAGCCTCAGTCCCTCAAAGAGCAGATTTTTCACTCTCCCTGTGGCAATTCCTTCCCATAGTTTTGGGGAATGTCCTATGGAGAAGGCTTGAAAGAGACATCTTAACCAGTCTTGTGTGAAAGCCATGAATCTCAGTTGCAACGATGAGTCCAATCTAGTGACTTCTTGCCACACTTGTGGCATCATAGGTTTTAAAAAGCAATTCTAGCAACATATCCCACACCAGTTCCAACTGTCCCAAAGATTCCTGCTGAGAAAATGAGATCTCCATTGCAGCAGTAGTGTGAGTTTTGGGCCCTGGTATGTATGTATGTACGTATGTATGTATGTATGTATGTATCCCTCCTGTCCTAGCAGTTCTTCCTCCGTATCACCATTTTCTACAAGCCCCCACTAAGAATCAATCTGGTTTTGGGCAAAAGGTTACAGCTGCCATATTCACACAACATGTGCATGTGTATTGGGATTACAGCACTCTTTCCTGTAATTAAAAAGAAATACGAGATCATTTGAAGCAAAGGACTATTCAGCAGAACTGCTGTAGATATCAAACAAACATGACACTATTTCAGTCAATGAAGTTGGTTGCTCTACTGATTCCTGTCAATGGCACAAGAAATAATTCTGCTAAATTATAGATCTGAGCTGCCATTTGACATGGGTTGAGAAGAACTTTGATTAAATTATAGCCTACATTTCCAAGTTCTTCTTCAGTTTGTCATGTCTAATTTAGTTTTAGAAAGCTGTGTGGACACATATTCCGTTTAATATCTGTACTTAGCTTGAACAATCCAATATGTTTTTATCATATGACATCACATTAAATAGACATGTTTTCTCCGTCCAGTATGAAATACAAGCATTTAATGCAATATTCAATAGAATATGATCTGAGGATCACACTGCTGATTTTATAAAATGTGATTTGAAATGAGGATCTGAAATCATTCTTCCCGCATTCTCTAAAAACCTACAGATCTTTTCCAATTATCATGTTTATCATGTGTGCAGCATTTTGATTAAGTTACTTTCTTTTATGGTCTATAAAGACGGATTGCGAAACTGAAACACACAGTTATTAAATGCCTGGACCTGGTATGCTAATTCTCATAATTGGTCTTTCTCTGTCTCAGTCACTGACACAAAATACTACTATATTATTTCTGCTGCAGTAAGGAAAATAAATATGACACTGGGAAGATGATTTTGACTGACATACGTCATACAGATACGACATACATACTACCGTATGTCAGGTTTTAAACAGATTAAAAACTGTTTAGATGTTATGCACAACAGTAGCTCCTAGGTAGCAAATGAGTGAAGACAGAATGATAAATATAATTAGTCCTTTGCAAGACTAGACCACTTAGTCGAACATTATAACAATGTCAATAATCTTCGCTTGGCAGGTCTATTTTTTATTCAACATGATCTATTGTAATACTGTGGGTCAAAGACTCGAATAACCAAGTGCAGTATCACTAACTCTAATGGAGTTTTGATTTGCCTGGTCTGAAACTGCTGACTGGTTTATCCCTTATCAATCAAATCTGTTGAATCAATACACTTCTAAGAATATTTGCTAAAAATTAGGTATGTAAGCACTGGTCATGTATTTGTTTGCTTTTCTTTCAGCAGACTAATTTTTTGATAAATTGTTTTTGAAAATGTATTCCAGAATAATTATGCTTGTCTTAATACAGAGCAACATAACTTTCTGCCCTGGAATTCATTCATATATATGTTAGTATTAATAGCTTCTCAGGTCACTCTCAGCTACTGCTAAACACTAGTAGAAACACTGCTATGTGTCTATTTCAGATGATCTTCAGCAAATGAGATATATGTCACTTACTTTTCGTTGCTTCACAGAATCCAGTTTTACCAACCAATAGGATGCCACTTTTGTTTTATGATACTTCCAATTATCCATAATCTGTAGTCATTGCAAACACAGGATAAAAGAAATACACATAAAAACAACTGAAATCTGGCATTCCATTCATGAGTATTCCTAATGCTAAAAAGTATGAGCACCTAAAAAACATCTGTGAAAATAACTTTTCTCTGAAAGAAACAGAAAAATATTTGCAAATTTATGTGGGGGAATGTTTGCAAAGACTTGTGCGATCTTTCAGTTTAATTCCACCCTCTTTTCCACCTGATTCTTACAGTTGTATGCAACAAAGCAGGTAGAAACTTGTCTTGACTGATTCAGCTTGGATTCCTCGAACACAGCAGTAAGTTCAATAATGCATAACCATTAATCTATTTAAATTGTGAGGGTTTTTGCTGCATAAAGGACATTAGACATACTTTGAAAACATCCTTTCTATAAATGATCCCATATGAATTGCAACACTCTCCTTTTATGATGTCTAAGTGCTATCAAAATAGCTCAAGCCATGAACATATTTTTATTTTTATTTTGTTGTTTTATCTTTCTATTTTATTCTTTTCCAGATGTACGACAAGTTCTGTCTCACTGATAACTAATATGCCATTGCTTGTTTCCTTGCATGCTGAAATATTATTTCCCATCAGAAACTGGTTAAGGCCAGAAGAATTTATAAAAGAATCCTGAAATAAGTGCATGTATAACCATGATAATGTTATATGAGAAAGCACCACTAGATGGAGTGCGTACACATGGTCCCACACTACATAAATGCACACACACTCTCATGTGTCTGAAAGATAAAATTTAATGAAGCGTTTTATTTCTGCTTCTAAGATGAGAAACTCAATACACTAGTTATGAATGCTCTCTTCCAGAATCACTGAAATCAACCATCATTACAGGAGAATTCCTTTCCACTGTGATGTAGTTGCACAGATTAGTAGAGACATAACCAACATTTTGAAAGCTCACAGAGCTAAGAGCGTTTCTGGCTGGATAATTAATTAGATGAATTTTAATACACGGTGGACTGTGCTTCCTACATCAGAATACAGGTGTTAATTTAAATTACTAGATACCTCCATAGTTCTACTAGACTAAGAAATGAACTTCTATCTTCACTTTTTTCCCTTTTCCAAGCTGAAATTAGTTTCTTCACACTAGATATTTTAAAAGGATTTAGATGTCATGTATTTTCTGCTTAAATATCTTATTATTAGGTGTTGCTTTTTAATTGCCCTTTAGATTGGGCATTGTTTCACGTGTCTGATACCAAATTATGAGGCTCATGACAATGTTGGATGCAAGAAAGGGTAAGCTGGCACACCAGAAGAGGCAAAAAGAGTGTGACCAATGTTCTTTATAACTAACAAACTGTTGTGGTTTAATCAGGCAGGCAGCTGAACACCAGACACAGCCATTCGCTCAGCCCCACCTCACAGGAGAATGGGAGAGGGAATCGTAAAAAGGAAAACCTTGTGGGTTAAGATAAAGACAGCTTAATAAGACAGAAAGGGAAAATAATAATAATAATATTAAGAATAATAGAATATATAAAACAAGTGAGGCACAATGGCAATTGCTCACCACGTGTCAACTGCCACCCAGTCAGTCCCGGAGCAGTGGTGCCCTGGGCAGCTTCCCCCAGCTTTCTACACCGAGCACGCTGTCAGATGGTGGGGAATGTCCCCTGTGCCCCATCCCAGCTCCTTGTGCACTTGGCACAACGTGAGAGGCTGAAAAGTCCTTGACTGCTCGACAACAACTAAAACATCAGTGTGTTATCAACTTCATTCTCATTCTAAATGCAAAACATGGCATCGTACCAGCTACTAGGAAGAAAACTAGCACTATCTCAGCTGAAACCAGGACACCAAGTTCCAGTTTGCCCTGCAGCACACCAGTCTGAGTTCTCTACCTAGCGTGCCGGCTCAAGAGCAAGTTAAACATGTCAGGGTCTGCACTAACAAGATCAGATGAAATATAAACTGTTAATGAATTGTAACATTCTTCTTAGCTTAAAGTTTAAACTTTCTCTACAATGAAAAACTGAATTTCCTAACCTTCCTGATTGTTTCTCATATATTTTATAAAGACATAGGAATGTTTTCAGTGTTGCTCTTTTAAGGTCAGAAAGTATGCAAAAGCCCCAAGCCTTCAAAATCTTTTGAATTATCCTGAGTTTTAGAAGTTTTAAGGCCACAGGAACTTATGAATCTTAAGCTGAGCTTTATACTTTATTTTAGTAGCCTAAATAGTAAGTGCCTAGCCTGCTATTCTTCTTTCTTATTTACAGATACTTACATCTTCTATAATTAATTCTGATTCTTCATCTGTTTTTCCTGGGAACTTCATTCTCATGTCATTGATAATGAGAAGAGTCTCTTTTGTCAAAGCAACTTCTTGTTCTTTTGTTTTCTGTTGCAGCAAAGACTCACTCTAAAAAACAATATGAAGCAGAGGAAAAATTTCAGGCATATCATTAGGTTACATTACAAATACATTTCCTTGACAAAAGTAAATTCTGAGTAAATTAAGTGACATAAAATATATTATTAGAGTGTGTAGACATATCTAATACAAAACTAATATACACACATACGCCTCATGTACCAGTGCATCATCTTTATTTATAGTTGCCAAGAAATTAAATACAAACTGTTCAAATATAAGTTTCTTTTTCAAGAATGAAATTCAAGATTTTTAGGCATTTCTAAATCTTTGTATATTGTAAGAACTACAATATTACTTAAGGATATTTCTGCTTAAGTAAGTGATAAATATTTTTGAACTTAACAAAATATTTTGCTAGATGATACACAATAATGTGGCTGAAATAATAAGATAGCAAATATTTACAAATCCAGTTTGTTTATAACTGCTGGAATAATGTGTCTGTAATTCTCGGCTACAAATGGCACGTTCTAAACTTAGTTTCCACACCTTTAGACTACATATGGATCTCAGCAGGCTCCAGAAGTGGCAATATACTGCTCTTTTCTTGCCTAAAGGTTGGATAAACTAATACTTTATCACACACAAGTGACTTCTTCTAAGTTACAGCTTATCAATTTAAATTTTATTCTATAGCAGTAATATATATTATTCTTAGTTGCAAAAATAATTATGAACAGCATTTCATTCACAATACAGTGCTAAGTTACGAGTATTTCTTATCCATTCTGTGAGTAATTTTATTCACATTATTTTAAGAAGCATGACTTCAGTTGTATCATCCAGCATAATTGTTCTGTATATCAAGATCACCTCTGTGGTGGAGCTTTCTCAATGAAAAAGAGAGTATGGTTTCTTACTAATGTTCATTTAAGTGAGTAGCCCATTTTTAATGTCAGATGGCAAGAGACTGTTTTTAATCTTTCAGTAATTTGTATTTGATATAAAGTTAATGTGAATAGAAAAATCTATATTAGCCCTGTCACATTAAACTCTCAGAGTACATCTTGATGATAAAAGGGCACTTTTTAAACCTGAGATAGGTAATGTGATAAAAAATATCTTCATCATGTTGTGGTGAAGATACAATCATCTTAATGTCTTTTCAATTCTATTAGCTGACTTTAAAGATGGAAATCCATGTTAAGGAGTATTTCACAAGATGTCAACACACCATTTTAAAAGGATCCTTTTTCATTGTTTAGACAAAGCCTCACAGGCAAAACAGACAATGAGCATTCTACCAGATAAAAAATATTATAAGATATGGTAAATACTATGAAGCAAGTTAATTAGCATTACAAAAGAATTTCTCAGAATTTAAGCTCACCACAATGGAGAAAGGCTGCAAATATGGGTTAAAAGTGTCAATTTGTTTTGCCCCATCTTGAGAAAAATTATTTGGATGATGAAATATGTAGGTTGGAACCAAAGCATGACTGGAAATGCACTGGCACCAGCACACAATAAAATACTGAATGAGGCTGAGGACTGATCCCAGCAAACATTGCCCAGGGATAAGTGGCTATGTGGTACATTATGGAAATACAAAAGAAGTGCCTGCATTGTGAAGGAAATACCAAAACGGATGACAGTCTGGTTACAAAAGGAAAAAATGTATGATTCAGAAGTACATTGTGGAATTACAACTAACCACAGAAATTCTAAACAGCTGAAAGTATTTAATCTGATCTATTTGTTACTACTTAGACTGAGTCTAAATGCCTGTCTCAGGGACTGGCTTCAAAATGAAAGAAGTTTTATCTTCACTCTAAAAAAATGATGGCTTCTGACACAGTTATTGCAGTGGCAAATCCTAAAGATGACAAGACCTATCTACAAAATCTAAATTGTTCACTTTGCAAGTATAGCTCTCCTTTCCCTACAATGGACACCCATACAAAATCTTACTAATATTTTATTCTATTTACCCTTGGTGTATACACTGGGTTTGAAATATTGATGCATTTTTGTTACTGTAAAGATATCGAAGGTAGGCACAACCTTCTTTCAGAACCAACAGTCCCCAAAGAAATCATAGAAACTTGAAGTGAGGTAAAAGACCTTTTTATCTTTAAAAAAAAAAAACAAACAAAAAACAAAAAACACTGTTTAGGAGAGAAGGTTTCCCAGTCACAAAAAATCAGATTTCTATCTGTATTACTGCACCAGGAACACTGAAACATCACAGCTAGTACTCACTGTAAGTCATATGCAGGTCTAGAGCTTTCCTCAGCTCCTGTCAAAATAGCATTGACCATAGTATCTAAGGTTTTCTGACATTGTAAAAACTAGTAATGTGTTTATTGAATTTTAGACGAATGGAACTGATTTTGAATGCAACTGCTGTCTTAACTCACCCCCGATGAGTTCATAGCTCCCAAACTGGGTGTCTGAGAGACTCTGGCTGAAGATGGGCTTCGATTTAAAGAATGAGACCTGTTCACTGAGGATGCACGCTGGATTTGCAGAGGTGCTTTGGCTGAAAAGGGACGTTGTTCTGCTGCCTGTGACTGCATAGTCAAGATTGATATTGAACGAGGGCAGCTTACAGAACGCCTTATTGGACCTGTGGATGAGGTGGGGGATGAACATGGTGGAGATTTTATATTTTTAATCGAAGGCTTCCAGTTCATTCTACCTGCAGACAAATTAAATGAATGATGTAATTACTTATTATTCTCTTATATACTCTGTAAGTAACATTTCTTTCTCATAGTTTGCTTCAGTCAGGTGGACTCCAGTCCTCTATAACATGCATCAGATCTATGACAGAGTGCTCATGCCCTATAGGTCATAGAGTATTGTGGCTACTGTGTGATGCTTCTGGACTGTAAGAATATGGAAGCAGGAGAGAAAATGTGATGGTTGGATCCCATATTTCCAGATCTGGTCTCCTTCATCTGTTCCTGCACAGCTGTACAGTTTGTATTTCAGTTTCCTGCTAAATAAAGGATGCTGCCAAGAACAATAAAATTTTAGAAACAGCGTTACATGTGTGCAATTACATGATGAAATTATTTGGGACAGTACGCCACTAAAACAAAAAATAACACGCTATATCATGTTCAACAGAACATGCTCACACTAACGGTCTGCAACAAGCAAGAAAACAATCAAACAAAAACTATGCAGGGATTTCATCTGGAATATATTACTTTCTATATTCACCAAGATACATTTCTTTATCCGTTCTATACACAGCAAATTCAAGCTTAGTAAGACTACCTTTTACAGGGGAAAAAAATAACAAGCTACTCAAAAAAAAAAAAAAAATCTAAGAGCAAAAAGGAAAATTCCCACCATTTCCCAGGTATATTTTTCTCTTTAGCATTTTTGGAAAAAAAAATTCATTTTTTCCTTTTTAAAAACTTCATTTTCATTATTTTAGAAAAGATTTTCAAGAAGATGAGACAAGCAAACCAGTGTTTAACCCTGAAGGACTTTATATAATTCATCATGAATGCTTGGAAAAGTGATCATTTAACTTACCCGAACGTTCCGAAGATTTGTCTTTATTTTCTTCAAGATCGTATGAAACTTTCTTCTCTTTTTTTTCATTGTGATCTTCCTTTTCAGTTTCTTCTCCCGATTCCAACATACTGCTATCACTATCACAGCTACTATCACTATTGTAGTTCTTGAGTTTTCTTAAGGGCTGTGTGCTTTCTGGCATTGAATACAATGGCTAAAGGAGGAAAAAACAACTTAATTCCTTCATAATCCCAAAAGAACACGTTACTATCACACTAGGTCCCTGATTCAAGCAGGTTGATTTGTACATATTTAAACCCTCTCAAATTCGATTGGAAGGTTGTCCTTAATTTTAGAATAAATGCTTAAATATTTCATTAAATTCCCCACACAGAAATCCTAATCTTTGTCACATGAAGAGCAGCAGAATACAGTAAGGGGTAACAAATTATTTCGAGCCTGACTTACATTACCAGACACACTGAATTATAGTGTGAAATCATAAATCAGGTAATACAGAATACCATTTACAATCAGTTTCAATCCCTCACTGATATATGCAATAACTGAAGCTATAGTTTAACAAAAATCAATGCGAAGTAAAGAAACACATCAGGGAACTTTGGCTGGTAAAAGTTCTGAAAGAGAAAGCGATGAATCCACATCCTGCAGAAACTGACAGAAGACAGCAAGCTGCGCCAGGTGTACTGAGTGTCCCATATGCACATGGGATTCAGTGCCATTAGGTAATTAATCTTGTGCTATTACCAAGGATACTTCAAGACAAAACAAAAAGTAGGAGACAGAGAAACTGATGCAAGAGCAGGAACTAAAAATTAAATTTTTTCATCTTCCACCTACCATCAGGTAGACAAGAAAAATGCAATATCCTCTACTATATCTATTATCTTAAGAAGGCTCATGTGGTCACTTTTTTTTTCCTACATATTTTCTTTCCAGTAACTCTCAGCTATAAAGACGATATGGTGACGGCTGCATCCTCTTAGTCATCTAATGGACTGCAATTAAAACTCCGATTGAAAAAGATCAATATAATTTCTGAACATATTTTGGGTCAGAGTGAAATAGAAGTACTCTCAGGATGAATTTAAATTGCCCTATTATCTTAGCATAATGTAATGCACCAAGATTTATTGTGAATGGCAATTGAAAAAAGCCTCAAAGATACTGTTCCTGCAAGATACACTTTGTAACTAAACATATGCTACCTAAGCTTCTATTCCAGACAAGGAAGAAGAGAGATTTCTGCCACTAACTTAAAAGTGACAGTATGTTCCTGCAAACCCAACCCGTTAGATCAGCTAAGGACAAGTTGAAGAAAAATATTCCATTGAGGAGCATCATGACAATTGTCCAGTTACACAAATAATATTTTGATATCCATCTACTTGCCAAAAGGACAAATTAAGGTGCCTCTAATTGCTTTCTCAAAAATAGCCATTCTAATCACGAAATGCTCATGGAGATATATCGATCAGACATTCCTGATGAGTTATACAAGATATAATAAACATTTTCAATCAAAACTCACAGGGGTGTTAAGATAGATCTCGTTCCACTTATCATATGAATATTCCTCACACAGAATATGCTAAACAAGAACATCCTGCCTGAGACTTCACATCAATTAACAAAAAAGAAAAAGAAAGGTCAGATAAATTATGAAAAAATCATTAATGTCAAATAATAGCTGGATCTGGGTTTAAATTGACCTCTTAAAATAAGAGGTACTTGATTGTTCAGCAATTCCAATGACCTTGATTTTGCCCTCATGCTAACCTGATTTTTCTCTAATTAAACTCATCTGATTTTATATCAGAAGAATAAAAATAAAATTAATTGCTCATTTCCTTTAAAATATCTGTTATTTTATTTCTTTAGTTCTTTTTCCTGCACAAGCAGGTGCAATGTAATGAACACCAGTAAACCACACAGTGTGTAAGGACGAGGTGCCCTCTAGAGGCTACAAATAAACCAGACATTTCTAGAACATATTTCTCAATCTAAGTAGAATTCAGTAACATTTTAATTGCAGGCAAAAATGCCTTCATTCTGGGAAATTCTTGACTTCTACTCTGAGCTCATAATCACGTTCAAATAAAAATAAGCCTGAAATACCTCGCAAATATGGAACAGCTGTTACACGCAAAGCTTATTTATAGACACTGAGCATCTGACCTTCTAACAGCAGCTTCTCTCAGCAGGCCAGTCACTGACTTGTAAGGGACGACAGGAATTTATGACCTTCTGAAAGAACCTTTCATGTTGGGCAACATGATGCAAAAAGTACTGTTCCCTCAGGTTTGTTTTGTCCATGCTAATGGATTTTCATTTGTGGGATTTTATGATTACAAGAAGATGAGTTTTACAGCTGGGTTATTCTCTTACCTGAAAGACTGACAGGCAATAGTAAGTTCTACTGCCTACCTCACTCGCCAGATTTCTATACAGATTTATATTTGGACACTACGTATCTCACAGTAGGCCCTTTACAAGAGGTGGCCAATCAAGTGCATATTACTCGCCACACGCACCTGGCCCTTCACAGGAAAGAGGAGATGCCTGTTTGGTACAAGATACAAGGACCATCCGCAATGGGCATGTGCATTTTGAAGGGAACACGTGAGATATCGTGCAACCAGGGAAGTCTCCAGTCACGTGGCTTCATTGTAGCCATGGTTTAAACGATTGAGAAGGATACCAGGGTCCTAAAAAATATTCAGGAAAAGAGACCCTGTACAGCATGGAGCGTGTACACTGGAAGGAAAAGAAACGATCTCCTTGGATGAGCTAGTTTCACTGCCTTCCCTTTAGATTGCATCAACGCTATGGGGAAAAAAAAGTAGGGATTTTGGTCACAAGCAATTTTTAATTTCTCCCATAAGTGCAAACAATATTGTACTGGTATAGCAGCTTGTAAGCTATGGAACCCATTGGCCTGCTTTAAAAGTAGACCATGTCATTTAGTTTCACTCATAAATTGATCAAACTTCATGTCAAATCTAATTAAGACAGGTTTCTCAATTTGGACTCAGTTCCGTACTAAATGTTTATGGCCTCCAGCACAGGAATGGCTTGTGTACAACCAGTGCAGAGATAGTACAGATCAAGTCTGTGTGCACACAGCCAGTCAAATAGATGCTCTCAGAGTGCTGCTGGGAAAAGACAGGCTTCTGGCAAAAGCAAAAATGTGACTGAGATGTTAGACTTGAATTAAGTGATCCTACATTAAAGAACTGAAAACAAAACCCCAAGGAAAAGAATCCCTGAAGAATGTGGATTGAGTATATTCCTAGGGTGGGCTGGATTTTTTTTGCCCTTCTTTAAATGAATCCATCACTGTTAAGGCATTAGCTCACAAAATTCCCATATTTGTAATGAGGTTCCTGCAAATCCATCTTAATGTCAGGCTGGGTATGCAGATCCTCTTTCCAGCATGCACGCCTGTAGTGAGATGTAGGATTCTTGCACATATATAAAGTATCCCTGAAAGCTTGGGACAATTGTCAGCATTTATTTTGTACACAAATGCCCAGATTTGTACACCATGTTCTCAGAAACATAAAATGCTGTAAAAAGATTTACATGCATCCATTAACAAATCCGTCAGAGCTCAGGAACATAAATGTAGGCTCTTCCAAGAAGACCTGACCTAAAATGTTTGCAGGGTATAAGAAACATACTTAATTTAGCCAAGCCCAAACTATTTTTCTTTACCGGCTTACAGATATATGCAGGCTATTTAAGGCAAAGACTTGTATGAACTAGGCACACGACCAGAAAGCATTAAGTGAAAAATAATATACATTCACTTTAAAAGCAGATTTTGGATATGAAACAGGCTCCAAGATATACTGTACAACCCTTTTAGCAAGTAAGCAAGCTACAGACACATCATAATCATAACTACTTCTCTGAGCTTCCATAGTGCCTTTTATCCCATGATCTCAAAATTCCTTAGTGGCACTAATCAATTAAAGATGAAAGCATTCTTTCGAGATAGGCTATGGATATAAAAATAATTTCACACACGGAAATCAAGCAATCTCTCGTAAAACAGTTGTTGCCATGCATGATAATTCCTCAAAATAGCTTAGAGAGGAAAAGAAGGATCTCATATTCAGTTAAAATTTTAATGGGTTTTAGTTGGACACTTAAGAAAAAAGAAAAAAAGGCTAATGGCAGTTTGAGGAAGAAAACTTCCAGCAGGATCAGTTAACTGAACTCCCCACTTTAAATTCCCAGACTACTTCTCTACAGAGTGAAATGTAAAAGTCAAATACCTTAGGTCCTCGCTGCCTTGTGCATTTTCCCATCAGTTTTTCATCATCTATTTCGCACTGCTCCAGAAGATCCAGAATGTCCTCCTCCTAGAAGTGAGAATTTCACAACAATTAATTCAAAGCAGGACATATGCTACCCTTCTGAAATTCAAGCACCGAGTGGTAGGAATTTGAAATTACTTTGATTTTTAATTCCTGAAATAAGACTATGAATCCCTCCACAGGATGACATAAAAGTATTTCACTTGATGCATGTACCTCTGCTTGCAATCAACATGAAACTGGAAGTTAAAATCAAGTCTAAAATTTATTAAAGAGAAAAGTCTAAAGAAAAGGTTGAAGAAAGATTATTGTAAAGCTGCTGGATGACGCCAACTACAAAGACGGGAAATTATTTCTCAGATTTCAAATGAAATCACCTTAGTTGGTTATTTTATAGCCATTTCCCTACTGTCTCTGCATAAGTAGGCAATCAGGCAGAGCTTTTGGATGCCTTAAACTAGTGGAGCTGGTTTCACTGTATCTCTTGTTCCAGTCTGTACAAGTGGATTAACAGGCTGGGGACATCACTGGAGGAAGGAGGAGACAATTACCAGCTCCTAAGTAGTTTCTGCCAACCTCTGGTTTGGCCAGGGGTAAGGCTGAGCATCAGGGAAATGGTAAAGTAGCTTAAAGCCATCTAGCCTGTCTCCAGCCTGGGTTCACTGCCATTCATCCAGATTCAAGGATCTGGCCCACAAGTTGCACAGAGAATAATAATAAAATGATGGAAACACTGTCAAATGCTATTTATTAGACATCACACATTATTATTGTGAGATTAATCCACAAGGTCATGAATTCCATGGAAAAAGGAAGTCAGTACTTCTTGGGCTTCAGTACCTTCATTCTTTTTAAAGGGTTATTCATTTCCCGCTGAAGTGAAGCTGCTCTCCCAGCAAGAAATGTCTGGAAAGCAGCGGCTAACAAACTCTCATACTTTTCAAGTAATGTCTTATCATCCGGAGGATAAATTCTCCTAAAATAGGGGAAAAAAACATTGCATTTAAGACACAAGCTGAGCTACTTATCACACTAGGAACAAAAATAATGCAGCTAATACAGTGTCTTCTATCATGCACATGCAGCCCAGCTATAATAATTATATAATATCATACCATAAAACATATACTCTGTACATTGCTCTCTACATCTAATTTTAACACAGTGAACACATTCATGTTTAAGTCAGCAATTAGACAGTCAAAAGAAATACCATGCAGGTCATTTTGGAGATATACCAAAACTTTGTTATGCAGCACCCTGAAATTTCAGTGGGTATGAATGATGCATGCAGGTGTCAACAACATTAATAAAATATTGCATGTAAAATTCAGAGCCACAAAATAATTTTATTAGCAATAAAAATACACAAAACAGTGAAAATCTGAACAATTGCATTGAGTTAATGAGCATGACGTAAATTAAAGATTGAATATGGACTGCGTATTAATGCTTTAAATAATGAACAGGAAGAAACAGATAGTACAAGAAAAGAAACTTTCTGGTATACGGATGTACAGGGTCACCCTGCTTTTCCATTAAAGCAGCTGTGCCATTATTCTCTAATATCACAGGTAGGGAGGTTATGACAATACGTGAAACAGGACTCAGTGATGTATTCACACTCATTGAGCAACAATGAGCTTTGAATAAAACTATTCTAATCCATTTGTCATGAATGCCTGAAACACCGCCAGAAATTATGAAGGTGGACGACTAATTTCTAGTGTATTGTAGGGAGTAATCCATAATTCAATTCTGCCTGCATGGTGCAAAGCACAGGTGCCATTTCTATATTTACTGGCATTATGGTTTTGTGGATCTTTTGTGAACTTTTTACCAGTTACTTCCTCCTCCTTACTTTTCAGTCTTTTCCTCCTAGAAAAAATATCTCTCATGATGATTTTGTTGCAATAAAAAAAGGATTGTTATGATCTCATTAAACTCGGGGCAGTTCTACAGCAAACCAAAGATGGTTCTAGTTTGCATAAAATACCTGTAGGATCTCTAATCTAGCTGCGGTCAACACTTTTCAATGGTGTTGATTCTACCGCTAAAAAAGTGCTATGAAACAATACTTCAAAGAAAGGACATTCATTTTAATATATGTAAAAACACAAGGCAGTTAAAGGCCATTTCACAGTCATGTACATTCTTTTCAGTCCCTTGTGAATTCACAAATGCTTGAATGCAGAGCTCCTACCTGGAGCACCCCAGGGCTCCTTCTGGCATCACTGGGCCAGTTGTGCTTCCAGACAGACACCTGACTAAGCCAGTTGCTGAACTGATTTAATCCATAGATTAAATCAAAGCCTGCTGAGGTTGATTGAGGTTTCTCTGGATTTTTATTCAGAAAGCAATATTTATCCATGCAGCAACACCAGCACCCAGAATTTCCATGATTCTCTGGCAATGCCTGACAGAAGCTAGTCCTGCTTGTAGGACAACATCACTAGGAGAAAAGACTGCATAATGCTCAGATAAAATTTCTCTGCATCTCTAGCCAAGATTCCTTTACTTCTCAGGCTCTGCTGATTCTTCAGCCTTTTTGCAAACACAAGGCAATAAGAAAACACAAAGCCGTTTTGCCCTTTTACATATGCACGTTCTTCATGAAATGATACTTGCACTTTTTCACAAGGAAAAGAAATACTTTTGGATTTTTATTGATTTACACTAACCGAAAGCTAAATAAAAAGAACATTTGACTCCTTTTCAGTCGAGAGCTGAATGAGCAACCCAAAATGTGATCAGTCAAAAAGTTTGACTTCAAAGTTACTGAAAAACCAAAATGTATTAAAGCATCATGATAGTCTACGTAGCATGAAAATAACTGCTCCATTGTGAGGGTTTTTTTGATGTACTAGTTCAGCTACACATACATCAAGAAAGGATGTATTTAAAGATGAATATATTAAAAAGAAAGACGTTTTGTAATCAAAAAGTTAATTCATCAAAAATGAAACTTTCACAGAAACTTCTATTTGTTTAAACAAGAACTTTACTGGTAACACAGAATATCTGCTCAAAAAAGCAGCGGTGAAGAACATCAATAAAGGCAATTTGACTAGTTCAGAATAAAGGATGTGAACCCAGACCTCTCATGCACTGGATGAATGCTATAAAGAGTGGGCAAACCCACCCATCATTTCTCCACAGCCTTAGGCTCCCTGGTACCAAATGTCCATAGGCCTTGCTTGCACTTTTATTGAAGCAAATATCAATAAATAATAATAAAAACTTCATAAAACAAAATTCTTGTTTTCTGGCCAATGCCTATTGTAACCAATAAGTTAAAACTTCCTTTTGAATGTATTTTGCTAAGGATTCTGAAGATACTTATGTTTAAGCCTACTAAGATCTGAAATCAAAGTGTAGAAATATGAATACAGTATTACAAATGCCATTTTATCTAAAATAATGGAAGTACAAATAAAGTTTCTGAATTCTTGGCAAGCCCCACAGATAACACTCGTATTTGTTTTTTTACGGGGCAATACTCAGATTTGACTTTTTTATAGTGGAACACTCACATCCCTATATTGCCACCCCCCTAGAGATAAGAATCATGATATGTAATTGCACAAAGGTCCATTATGACAGTCATGGCTCTTGATACACTGAATGTGAACAATCATGTCTTTCAAGCAAACATCTTGCAAAAACACTAGTGATGGGTATCATATAAATTCTTAAGTGCATGCAAAAATTTTGAATAAAAAAATGAGCTGTATTTAAAAAAACCTTCACTACTTGGTGCACATGTGTATATTTTCTATAAATGCCTACACATTTTTGGCAGAAAATTATAATCTACCATAAATACTTGTTTCCATTATTCCTAAAGAATGAATTGAATAGTTCCCACTAATACAGTCAAAAATGGTTACCTGTAGTTCCCCATGTGTCTATTTTCATGCTCCTCTTTGGAAATCTGTTTACGTACTTGTGCAAGTCTTTCCTTCTACATATCAAGAAAACAAGGCAATTAAAAACAAAGAGCACAATCCACTGGCAAGGAATTGCACATTTTTTCCTTCCTACCAGTTCTTCTTTTCTCCTTTCCAGTGTGTGGCGCTGCTTCTCCCAGTCTGAAGATCCTGGCAACAGTTTTTTCATTGAACCTTGACCATACAGTCTTTTTTGAGCCTCAGCCTTCTGTTGAGCTAAATTTCTTCTTTTATCACTTGTCCTGAAACACAGGTGATATTAAGATATGTCAATTCAACGCAAGAGAAATGAGTTGCACTTTCATCTCAAGTATATCACCTGTATTTTTCAGTCAGTCATGTGCACTTTCTGATATAAAATTAGAATTTAAACACTCATTAGGAACTTTTTAAAAATATTAATTTTTATGGCTAAAAGATTTTCACCCTTTAAGGTGCACTGCAATGACTCTGGACTGTAATTTCATGTACAAACATGGTTGTATCTATTTTCCTGAAGTGCAAATCTTCTCCAACATAGCCCAACTACGAAGTTTTCCTGTAGAGGGTTATGGCTTTTGACTGTATGTGAAAGTATCGCCAAGGACAATTTCCTGTGTGGTCACCTGTCCATGACTGGACTCCTATGTGCACTTTGAGACCTGCTTGAAAAATCGTTTAAAAAACAAACAAACAAACAAACAAAGTTTAAAAGTTACCGCTCATTTTTTTGCAAGCGCATGAGCAAGAGGAAAAATTAAATTCGGGTTAATTTTAATAGCAAAACTGACAGCAAGAGAAAGATCTACATTTGAAAAATATTAAGGTGGAAAAACATGGTCTTTTCTCCTAGTCCAGGTCAATTTAAAAAAATATATATATATATAAAAAAAGTCAAAGCAACAGAAAGAGAGCCAGATTACAGAAAAGAAGACAAGTTTACCGTATGTTGAGAAGCTTTAATGCATTTAGTAGAACACCTTTTTTTACGTCATAGTCTATTTTTTGATCAGTTCCAAAGCTTGGGGCACGATTAACCTGAAAAAAACAAAGATACAGAAGACTCAGGAATGTCACCTTCACTGGGAACACATCTATTGTAACAGGCTTTGGAGAAACCATTATTTCAAATACAGCAGAGATTAATAGAACACATGTTGAGAAGCTCATTTTCATTTGTATTTTTAAAAAAATAGAGCATGAGTATTAGAGATATTGGGAGCCAAGACATGTACCTTTCAGCCACCAATTTTCCAGACACTTAAAATGAACACTATTCAAGTACCAGCACTGAAAATACAGTCTAATCTGTTCTTGGTTGCTGCAAATGTTACCATGCAAAGCGCTGCTGAAAGTGTTATAACAGTCTATGTGCCATGCTGTGGCAGTCCAGCACAGGAAGAGTTAAACTCTTTCCTAATTCCCAGTCTTATAACAATTTTGAATACCTCTCTCGAAAGTAACAGCTATATAAGGAGAGAAACAGGCTCTAATTCAAGGTCTTCTAAAGTATATTTAAAAGAACTATTCAGATACACTTTACAGCAACACCAAGAGAACTAAGTTATTAAATCAGTACATAGTGTGACAATATAAAATAATTAACAGTCTCAGTAATGCAAATCTTGTAAGCTAAATACAAGATAAGAGATTAAAAATGTTACCATAAGTATAGAGGAACAAGGGAAACACAACTGGGAAGCAGTGAGACTGAATAACAGACATGAGCAGCCAGGAGTCTCAACCTACCACCACATAATCACTGCCAAGCTCTGGAGCCCCTGCAGAAGAATGTCAGCTTCTGGAAAGCTTTGAGGGAGGATAATGAAGTAGCTGCATCAACATTTCTAGGAACACCTTCCAGGCTGGTGTAAAAATGTACCCATGAGCAATGGGAGCTAATAAGAGGCAGGAATCTCACCTTGACAGTGAATGAGCAGCACTGGTTACAGAAGGGACGGACACTAAAGACATAGGATAAATTTCAGCCTGGCATTTCACCTCTTTACCAAAACAGTCAAAGAGGATATTCTCACCTCCTACTGCTGCAGCCTGTTAGTATGGAGTAGGAAAAGAAATTTTCCACTGTCACATATCTACTGAAAAGACCTTTCAAATATAAAGACAGATTACATGAATGATTTTATAAACTTAAAATCAAATGAATAAAATATTACATCCTTTCAGAAACAGAGATTTAATCTCTGTTCAATCTGTAGGACAGCATGAATGTTTTGGAAGGGATCTCAGTCTTTAATAAAGTGATTGAGACTGCTAACAATAGAATTCAAAAAGCAAAAAAAATAATAAGCCATAAAAATCCTATTATATGGAATGCTGTTAGTGGCTATCATTGAGCAGATTTTTTATTAGAAACAATCATGAAGTTCATTCTAATCACTCATTTCTAAGCTTCACAAATTGTGAGAGTGCTAACCCCCTTTTTCTCAGCTTAAGCAGAAGGCTGCTTTTCCATGGCAGTTTAAACTAATACAAATCCAAGCTGTCACACTCAGCCTACTTCACTGTCTTGGCACAGGGGTTTGCAGAAAGGGAGGAAGCTGATCCCAATTATCCACATGAATATTAACCTCACCAAAAATTATTTTTATCGTTGGTCTTTGATCATCTCAGAAAGCAATCCTACAGGCAACCGTGCCGCCACAGGGCAGGGAGCATGTCTTCAACAGGGGACAGAAGCGCAAGACCTTGCAGCTGGTACATTGATCAGTCGAAGCACCACAGAACTGCCTCACACAGGTGGAGCTTCACATTGAACCTAGTCCAGTGCAACCACAGGCTGCCAGCAAGGACCGGTGCTGCCCAGCTCCCAGTCCTGCCTTCGTGTCACTTCCTTCTTCCCTGCATCAGACCAAGCTTTGCAAAGTCCCTGCATGAGGAAGTTCTGTCAGCTGATTTAGTGTAAAATTATGGTTTGCTTGGAATGGTAAATGAGTTGTTCCTTCAAACAGCAACAAGAACCCAGTAGGCATGACCACCAGACAGAAGCAAGTTGCTAAACCAGCTCTTTGGACAAGTGCCCACAGTAACAACGTATATGTTAAATCAAACTGAACACTTTTTCACTCTCTATTCACTGAAAAATTGTAAAGAGTAGGAGTTGCTACTGAAGTCAAATATGGAGCCAGTTAAAGCCATGTGTGCTTAGTGGATTCATTGCTACTCCTTGAGAGCAAAAAGAACATACCAGTGGTACTGTCAGAACAGGTACTCATAGCAACTGATTATCAAAGCATTATACATGTATCTATCTGCTGAGAGACAATCATTTAGAGTTCGATGACCTGAGAACCAGGACACACACATGACTTGATTGTATTAATATAACATCAGTAATTTGATCAGGAAGGTACATGTTGAAGACTGTTGGCAAAAACAGGATTGTATGAGGGGCCCTGAAAGTACAAGCAATGATCATAGAGAAGGTCTTGATACTCCAGAGACTCTGAGATCCACACTGATCACAGTGGCCAAGTTGTGCTCACTACAGGAATGCAACCTTGGGAACCAGACGCCACTGGGTTTAGAGATAACAAAGAGAACACAGAGCAGAATCGAAGAAATGTAAAACAAACCCTTTATGGCAAAACTTGGAGACAAAGCAAAATTTCAGGCCAGTGAATGAACAGCCGATAAGTGTATGGTGGCAGCAAATGAATAAAACCAACCCTAAGTGAAGCTAAGGCCAAAGACAAAGAAGCCTTCACCATCAACAGTGTGTTCTTCCTGGTGAAGAATACAAGACACTGACAACTTGCTATAACCACCTCCCCATCTCCCCATCTTTTTTCAGAGAAGTACATAGAGTTCTCCTGCCCCTTGTTGGCCTTTGGGTCTCCAGGGGCACAGACAAGGTAAACATACCACAAGAGAAAGTAAATACCAGAAAGATTCTGTATGTGAGCTTTAACTACTTCATTAATAGGAATTAGCAGTAATTGGATACTTTGGCCTAAGATGTCCAAAGTCCTTTAAGTTTTGAATAGATTTTCCTAGTTCAGTTACACTAAGTAACAAATTTGTGGATCTGTGTATAAGGTGAGCTTCTCTCACCCACATAAATCACAAGCAAAGTTGGGTACCCTACACCCACAGCAGTTATTAAAATGACATTTTCTTCTCGTGGATCACAACTTTGTGATCTGAATTGGATATAGTGAGGTTGAATAAGATGAAGTCCATCCTAGAACTTCAACTGTATGATTTTCCTATGTACATAAAATAACATAGCTTGGAAATATTGGTCCAAAAGAGTAAAACTGGATTTTCTGGGAACAGAAGGGAGATGTAGGTAGTTGTTGCTGCTCAGAAAGGATGGAGGCTGCTGGGACTGCACAGACCCTTGCCAGAAACATGAGATGCCACAAGATGGCAATCACGTATTTCCCACAGCCCTCACTTCGGTAGAATGTTCCGGAAGTTCTGTAGCATTAAGGACCAGGAGAACAAAACCGCAGCAAGGCAATATAAACAAAAGTCATCTCAGGAAACCAGAGTCATTATAATGTTACACAATTTATTTCTTATAATAGTTTATTAAGCTATCTTTATAACAGAAAAGCTGCATGAGCTATGGGAACATGAAACTAGATTTACCATCCTAATCCAATTTTGGCAATTTTCCCACAACACTGGGAACATTCAGGGTCTTGCGATTAGTACTTGTTACTGCTGTTAGAAAGAATGATTCACCACCATGAGTGGGGTTTGCCAAGAGTGAAATGGTGGGAAAAGGTAAGAGTGGAAATCTGAGGAGGAAGCCAGAACTGTGTTAACGAAGAAAAAAGAAAGATAAACATATATATATATACACACACACATATGTACAATGTACACTGCATATTTGATCTTGAATACGCTATGTATAGTATGCATAGAGTGTGCACATATATCCATACTGTGTATTTGTTCTGAGAGTAAAAATTAGTGGATGAGTACAGAAACTGAATTACTAAGTTTCAAAGTTCGAAATTTCTGTTAGTTTAGCTCAACATCTGGCAAAATACGTTGAAGGATACCTGTATCACCAAAAGCAGAAAAGGAAATAACTAGCCTTATGCATTTAAAAAAATAACCAGGTGCACAACCATAAATCCTGCATTATTCTCCAGCAACTGAAAATACCAGACCAGCATTAATTACTTTATGAGATCTCTCCCTCACAAACAGGGCATGTGGGATAGTATCACTCTCCTATGAGCCCCATTACCATAAATGGTGAATCAAACCCCCTAAAATCTCCATACTGCATGTAAACATCCATGGACATAGAGGAGTGTCCTCCAGAATGGCTGATTCACCGTAGAAGAGGTCTGGCACCATTTCCTATATGGCTGGATGGAATGCATACATACACCAACATCAGTCTGTGCTTAACTACATACACTTACATGCAAGATACAGGCAACCTATAGAGGATAATCTGGAAGTGTAGAACTAAATCAAAGGGACAGCAAGCTTTACTTGACAAAAAGATAAAATGTCAATGTAGTACCAACTAAGTTCATGTCATGTGCTACTTTTGGCTAGCACATCAAAGCCAACAAATATGCCTATGTCTGCATGGCAACAGTGAAGGAATTTATATTTTTCTAATGAAAATTATACTGAATTCCTGAGAGAAATAAGCATGACAAAACAACTCTTGACAGTATTAATGGCCTGAGAACAAGGTTATAATTCAGTAAATTAATTGTGTACATTTTGCTCATCAGCAGCCAAATCATACTCATGATTTAGTGTCAGACAACACATTTTGCTTTTTTCCTCCAGCGGTACAGCCTCCCAACTAGTTAACAAAATGATAAAAGACAATCTGAAAAATGACAAGTGAACTCCATGTGTATGTTATTAGTAGTGTAATTAAAGAGACACAATAGACAAACCTCAAACATTCCCGGTTGAAAATGTGTTGAAGCATCACTTAAGATTAACTGTACCAGTAACAAGTCAGAGGAAAAACGTTTCTTCCAGTCCACTCAAGCCAACTGTTTCACAGCATTTCATGTATACTGAGTTAGATTCCTCTGTTTTTGTGGGTGCTTTTAAAAGCCACAGGAGAGGAAAAGAACACATATCCCAAAAAAAAGAAAATTAAGACCATGCATTCATAAAAATTGCCAAAGCCATATACAGAGCCATACTCATAAAGGAAATTTATGTAGCACCCAATTGCTATAAACAAGGTCCTTCAGCTACAATAACAACTAGATTGACATCACATTTCTTAGTAAAACTTTCAAAAAACATCTGAAATGCAATATTCCTTCAAGAAGACAATTACCTTTACCTCAGTCTCCAAAAATCACTGCAAGGCAGTGTTCTCATATGGATGCTGCAGAAAAGACATTATCTATGTACTCAACAACAGCACCTCCTTCAACACGCAGATTTTCTTTGGGAATTTTCTTACGTAGGTATTGATTCAGCTGGGGCTTACTTCACTTTACTCTTAAAAATCTACATTAGTTTAAGCATGTTTACCTCTAGGAGCCATGGTTTTAGTTTTCTGTCCAGCAGAATATCAAATCCCAAGACTTCAAAGCAGACACTGTCACTTCCCGGTGCTTGCCCTGGCCTGCACATGCGATAAGCATGAAGAACATGTGGCTCGGCAACAATGAGAGTCTTCACTACTAACTCCTGTAGGGATTTTGTTCAGAAAAATTCTTCAGGAGAGAAGACACCAGTATATATTGAACTAACATGTTTTATACTTTTAATCTTTGGAATGTCATTATTAAAGATACTACTCAAAAAATATGAAATATATGGTCTATAATAAATAAACTGTTTGTGTGGAGTAACAGACGTTTTATACAGCTCTAGAGTACATTGTTACACTGCTCATAGTTCATATGCACTTTCAGATACGTAATAACTTCAATGCTAAAGGTATATTTGGAACAAAGGATAGCATAGCCAATCTTCACCCATTTCATTTTGCAATACAATTTTCAATAAACATTCTCAGAATCACACGTACAGATGATGCCCAAGCTCTAACAATCTTAGGCCTATTCCTCACCTAAAGACACCTGTAACGTAACCAACTGACTTCAGTGACACAGGTTCCACGTCACAGACATATGCACTGCTGACTACAATTTTGTAAATATTCACACATAAAATTAACTTCATACTCTAGAAAAGACTCCAAGAATTTAAATGGGATGGTTCCTTTCTATCACATTATTTATGTGAATAATTCTTTAAAAGGGCTTTTGTGTCTCAGAAAAAGTTTAACATTTAATTTCTAATCAAACTCTAAATTTAGCCTTTTAAAAATATAATCATCATTTATAGTAATGTCCTGTGTTCCATGCATTGCTGGGAATTTGGATTAATAAAGTTTCAAAAATCATTCTGGATTCCAGTAAAGCAGATGGCAGAAACAATTAATTTTCTAAGAATATACATATACAAAATAAAGTGTATTAATTTTATCTTACTGAAATATCACTCCAGAATTTAGAGACATCCAGATTATTTGTTTCTAGAAATTCAGTAAACCATTTTATGGAGCGTTTGCTTCCTTTGTCTTCTGTTTCATCTCGTTCAAAGTGTTCATTATGTTTATTGACAGAGTAGTTAGTCAGATGCATATACAATTGACTCTGAAAAAGGGAAAAAAGATATTAAAAAAACCCTTAGATACAACTCTAGAATAGTCAATTCAAAATAATTACAAGAAAAAAAAAAGTTAATTCAATAATGACACAGTGAAAGAGTTCATATTTGCAAATAACACTATGTGTAGATTTAGTGTTTCCAGTTCTTGGAGATTTCACCTACTGAATGGTTCAGCCACCTTATAACAATACTTCTGCTCATATTTCAAACAACCTATGAGTCAACATCTGTTTGGGCAATATAATGTATTTGTCATTTTTACAGGTCTATATGTAAACAACTACCTAAAATGTGAAGAACAGTTATCATAACTTACAGAATGGTTACATTCCACAAGAAGCAAACAGTAAAGATGGTATTTTAAAGTGCTACTTCTAAAAGGCATTAAAAAACACTCTGGCATCTGTTTCATAGACAATCCCACATTTCAGTTTTCACTGTAGTTTATTTATGAGAAAATTTCTCATGATAGTGATACTTTAAAATATCTTTCACATATAAACTCATCTGTCTTGTTGATACCTGCCAAAATTGCTCATTTTTGACTGGCCAGTAGCCATACATTAAAGGGAGGTAAATATCAATATATACTTTACATCAATGAGGGAGTGCTATAGTTCCCTTATGGAGCAAAATGTCACGAGCAATACATTCATTTATCGGTTGCATTAAAAAAAAATAGATAGATAGATAGATAGATAGATAGATAGATAGATAGATAGATAGATGGACGGATGGATGGATGGATGTAACCTTTCCGAGGACAATTTCTAAATCATGATTTATATGTTTCCATTATCTCCCAGTACAGGTATCAATTCAGCCTTCCACCTACACTGCCATGACAACTGTCATCATCACAGTGACAGTTGTCTCTCATATTTGATTCCTTACTTTAGTTGATATTCTAAGCTGACCATAAGCCTTCTGTTCCAATTCCCTTTTGATAAGACAGAAAATAGATAACCCAAGATTTCTGCTGTCATTAATCTCATTGCTCTTACTTTTGTTTTAAAAACCTTAATGAAATTAACAAAATCAAGTCAACTTAATTGCAGGTTAGTTGACAATATATTGTATTAACACTACAACTAATTAATTTCTCCCATGGCTTCCAATTACTGCTTTGAGAATCATTCTGAAGCCTGTTGGTTTTGAGTCATTATATATGTCATCTTTCCACGAAATTCAAATTATTTCAAACGAAGATAATTATTTTTCAGACTACAAAAAAAAATGGAAATGTTTTTAGAACATTCATTAAACATCTGAACTCAACTTTAGTCTGAAGTTATAGGAACAATTTCATCCAAAGAACAATGCCATTAGTGATAAGTCAGGTTAATTCATACAATAGACAAACTACAACATGAACAGCTGTGAGAACACAGAAACAACTGCCTGTACTGTTTATCCACTCAGAGCATATTTCAGCATTGCTAATGCAGAGATTAGCAACAATTTAAAAAATATTAAAGTAAACTATTCAAAATATAATTTTGGAACTCTTCCAGAAATGCCATTTGTACTGGGCTCCTGCATTCTTCCAAGCAGCACTATGAGCTAGTCACAATTTTAAGTGACAAGGAGGAAAAAAGGCTCCTCATCTGTTGTCGCATAATTACATGGAAACCGCTCTAAAATACGTGGTATAGAAAAGGAAAGATACAGTAGCAATGGAGTACAGAGTGAGGTCTAAGAATCTCAGACCTACTGGTGTCTCCCAGTGCTTCAAATCTATTAATACTTCTGTCTTACAGACATCTGCATTTCGGTCTGTGCCAGAGGAGAAGGCTGACAGCTCTCAACAAGTGAAGGTACAATACAGTGAAAAGGAGGCTTAAAGTGTCCAAAAACTTTAGCCTGTCCCTGACCATTTCTTAGTTCTCTCCAAGTTTACAGGCAGCCCTACTGTATGATCCTGAAGTTGTGAAGAACATTCTCCTTTCCCTGCTGAAGCAGGGACCTGACACAGCCCCAGCCGCAGATCCCTTCGCATTCAGGGAGTGCAGTGTCCACTGTCGTGCTCTGGCCTTTTGTGACGCTCTGTTTTCTGCTGAAACATTGCAGGATCTTCAGCAGAAGCTCTAAATCAAGCAGGAGATAAACCTTATTGTACCCCCCCCACCTCCCACTGTGTCTCAGATAAATATATAAAAGCACTGTAACTGTTCTTGAAATTATTTTCTCTACTTCATCTTCTCTCGATTGAATGTCTATAATTGACCTGTTTTGCTTTCTTATAAGAAATATTTAAACTTTTTAGCATCCAAACATGCAAAGACATATACAATTTTCACACAGATGCAATAATATAGCTACACTTGTGATTTTGATAGAAAAGCATGAGTTAAATATCTATAATTTTCTCTCTTCAATGACAATGCCAAAGGTCAGCCAGATGAGCACCCAATTACATCTCATGTCACAACTTATTTTCTTTTACATCCTCCAGATGCCACACAGGCAAAAGTCTACATGCATAAGCAATAAATTGGAACAAACTCCAACTTACCAAATTTGAGTCACTGGGGGGATGATACTTTTCTGTGCCCATTCTCACCAGTCCATCATGATATAAAAATACTTTCAATGGATCACAGGAGGTCACAAGAATATACACACGTAAATCAAACTTGTAGCCTTCCATAAGAAATGGTTTGTCAAGATATTCCTGAACAATCAAGTGATCCTGAGCTTGTAACTTTTCTCCATTTCTTATTAAAGAGATCCTGGTAAAAACAAAAGTTATATTAAAAACATGGAACTTCGATATCATTCTTCAAAACAGATTTTAACGATCACCCAGCCAGGTAGTCAGGTCAAAGTCTATCTGGAATAAGAGACTTACACATTTGATTTGTAGGGTGGATAAAAAGTGCCATTCGTTTACATGGTTCTTGGTTTCCTGTCCTTTATGGTGCTTCACTGGATGAAAAAAGGCAACGAGCCATTTCAAAATAACTTTCTGCTTCCTTTGATTCAACAGTTTGTAATAATGGGTTCCCTCTACACTTGGAAATTGTTTGGCAGAACGACAAGTCTCCAGCTTCTGTGATTATTCTTACCCATGTAGCTCTAAAAATAGGCTTCCACTCTTTCATTGTCACAACTTCTGCCTGAGGCAAAAGTTGCAAAGAACTTTCAGTGCTAACCTGACTTCATGATGATGTTTGCAGAGCAGGACACTGATTGTTACGACTAAGGATGGCATAGATTAAGCTCAGTAGTTCTGTATTCCAGTTTCCCCACATCAGAATGAAAAACTGTTTATATACAGACTATACATTGGTAGTCCCTTACTGCATAGACTTTTAAATAACTGTAATAGCTAACATTTTTCATTGTATCATTATTAAACCCTGAACTGCCATAGCTTTTTTGCCTTAATCTTACCATCTATTATTTATAATTCATTTCAGTGTTCTGGTGCTGAATATCTCTAATACATTGAAGAACTTTCCAGGTATTTCTCTGAATTATTCTGCTACCTTTCCCCTCAGCTTGTATTTGCCCTTACCAAGAGGACTAAAAAATAAGGAAACAGAAAAGTTTGGGGACTTTACTTTTACGGTTATCATAGAAACATAGAATACCAGGTTGGAAAGGACCACAAGGACCATCTGGTCCAACCTTTCTTGGCCAAAGCACAGCCTAGACAAGATGGTCCAGCACCCTGTCCAGCTGAATCTTAAAAATGTCCAATGTCGAGGTAATATTTTTAGTAACTAAAAGCTTTACTATACTGTAAAACTCAAATTGATATTAAAAGCAATACAAGCTAAAATTTAAATATCTAAAACCAAAACAGCCCTTGTCTAATATACGAACTTTCTTATACTGATCATAAAATATGAACCACAAACTTCTTACTAATACACAGCTTCTATAATGTTGTAAATAGTGCTGAATCTCACCTTTAATAGGTAAGAATACCAAAGTTAACATGAAACTTACCCATGTCCCATGGCACCGTTAGCTGGTTTGACTATGAAAGTTTTCTGTCTACGTTTCTTTTTCAATTCTTTTACATAGTTCTGAAACTGTGTGTATTCTGCAGGGAAGATCCATGTTCGAGGAATAAAACTATACTCCTGAGGCTGACTCTTGATCATTCTGCAAAAAAGTGTAATTGAGCCAATATCTTTTAACTACTTGGATGTATCAGTCCTTAGGATTAAAAAGCATTTGCAATAATTCGACAAGGAAACCTTTTTGGCAAAATGCTGTAATATTAAAGCAAATTTCTGTGGTTGTTTAAGAACAGTTAGAGCCCTATTCTATATTCATATGCATACTTTAAGAACAACAAAAGCAGATAATCTTGTGCGTTTTTGTTTATTATCATACCGTATTTGCTTCTAATGTTACTGGCATCCATCTCATTTCTTGGTGTTCATCTCAGTCCTGTTATAGTTTTTGTTCAGTTACTCAGATGATTTAATGCTATTCCTATTCTTAGACATATTAAACTTACAATAGACCACGTGATTACAGATCTTCCCCTACCTAATAGACTCCTGGATTCCTCCTTTCCCACTCCCTTCCCACCCGTTTTCCTCTTGGGAGAGGTGGGTATATTTGGCAAGTATTTTAGTTTTCTTATTGGTATGTATTTGGGGATATATGAGGATCAACATACACAAAAAACAAAGATCTGGCCTATTTCAAGTTTCTTCATGAGGGCAAAAAATATTAATAACAAGGACTGAATTTAAAATTAAAATTGAAGCAATTTAAGAAGAGTTTTCTTTGTCTTTTGAAGGAATTTCAGAAGTAAGGAACTGTAGTAAATATACTTTGACACAGGTCAAGCAACTGCTCATGCACTTCCCACATAGGGCAAAACACACAAGCTCAGGTTTGTGTTTGGTATCAGCATGTTGTGATTAAGAGTCTTCGAGCACCTTATTTAGTCAAAAGGAACCAAAGAAATGCAAAGAAAGACAAGGGGGTGGAAATAGTAGTAAACCTAAAGTAAGCTTAAGACATCATAAGGAACAATCTGAAAAACTGAATCTGGTTAAAGGATGCAGTGAGGTCCCAATCTCCCTGCCTTAACAGGGAGATGCAGTGAGCATCTCTCATTTCATAGCTCTGCAGTCTGAGTGCAGAAAAGACAAACAGAAGAGGGAAAAATGGTAGCGAATTCAGTTAGCAGAAGTTTGCACCGTACAAAGCTGTGTAGCTGGAAGCATATACCTACAGCTGACTGCCATTATGGGCTAGATACATATGGGTCACCTTTCAACAAAGTAGCTTTAATACCAGTTAATGGCCGAATTATAGGAGCAATGGTGGCACTATGCAGACTACTAAACCATAGTTCTCAGCAGCATAAAATTATAGTCTTTGCTGAGTTAAACACTTGTATAGATACCTTGTTTCATGTACTTAAGAATACCTGAAACTTCATACATAACTTCAAGTGAAATTAGTTAGGATAACTCGAAACTACTCTGTAACATAGAGCGGACACATTTAAAATACAGATATCCACAGACCAACAGAAAGTGACTTGATGTTTAAAAAGAAACTAACTGACATAAGAAGCTCCCCAGATTTGATTTTTTTTTTAAATGGCACTAGTATGAATTTAATACTTTTTAATTAATTACAGATTTAGGTATACTTCTCCTTTTGTAATGAAAATCAACAACATCAGGATAACTTAAATGTAAAAGAGACTTACAATATCATTTCAATTTTTCATATCTACTATGAGCCTATATAACGCTCCTAATGCAGCACAGGACACTTTTTCTTTAAGTGGCTCAAATACTAATGGAAAAAACAGAGCTGCCAAGCACATCTGTAAGGCGAGGACTGCAGCCAAGTCCTGCTGGTATAATAGATTCACTGTCACCAAATTGTTTAGCCAACTACCTAACAAACGCTCTCCAGAAACCACAACAGCTATAGTAGTCTTGAAGTACTGCATGAGGTTCAGTGCTTCTGCAGCTTCATTGTAAGTATTAATTTTACACATCCGTTTTGATGAAAGACACCAATTATTCATTAAAAAGTTTTTAAAAACATAAATAGATATAATTCATGATTCGTGCATATTTTTAAACTATTCTCCATCTGCTATATATTTACAAATGTTATTACCTTGCTAACTGAATAGCTTATCTAGGCAGAAATTATCCTATTTTTAGGCAAAAAGCAATTCTTGTGTTAGTTTCCATCTCTCTCCAAATTATTTATCACATGCACCCTGAAGTGTTACATGATAAGAGACTTGTCACTTAACTTACAGGTTTCAATGCACATTCTCTCTACTCAATGAATATAGCTTCACAGTGTTCTAGATATATTTATGTTATTTTGTGACTGCAAGTACATCAGCTTTATATGCCTTTTTCTAAGTACATCAGTTCTATACATCTTTATCTTATGCATAACTGCATAGACTACAAATACTTAATAACACAAAGCAGAATACTTAACCATTGTTAACAACTTCTGGTGCTCACTACAACTTTCAACAAAAGTATTCAGATCTGTTCTTCCCTTGGTCATATTCGGAATTGGCTTAGGGACACCAAGTAGCTTGTAGAATCAAGACCCATTCCACCACAATAGCCCTATTTTCCAGCACATCTGCAGTCCACTACTGCATCCTTTAGCCTTTGCAGTTCTTACCAGAAGGTCTAAGAATTAAACAAAAAGTTATTGTTCTTCTGAGTGCTATTTTAGCTCATGGATGTGGTCAGACTATGCTCTTGTTTCTCAGAGTGCTTTCTGTGCAAAAGAATCAAAGGTGTTGAACAAAATGTAGGTTACTGAAGACATGACCTGTCAGTCTAATAACGCAGGTTCCACTACCTCAGTTTCAAGATCCTCTAACTTTTCACGTATGAAAGGAGGTTAGTGGGCAGGTATGGATGATCAGCTGATAAATCTTTTAAATGTAAACAACAAAGGTGCAAAAAAACCCATCACATACACGGGTCTGTTGCCCTTCCCATTTGTTCTGGACACCTTATCCCCCACTTACTGTATTCATTCTGCAACCACACTTATCCTTCACATGAGATCTCATCTAAGAGACTCCTCACAGAAATTGAGACCTAGTTGGCCCCACAATGGCACCTCTACTGTTTTTTATTTTCTGTGTTCCAATTATTCCCCGTGAAACCAATGCTCGTGCCTCCTTTTATTTTCAGTTCCATTTCTGCTTCTACCTGTTCCATCACTCTGTGTCCCTACACTTTCTGTGCGGGGTTGTCTTCTTTCAAATTACACACACTACATATTACAACACTCCCTTCCACCCTTTTGCATATGAACATCACATTGCCCTGTGGCGCAAAGTGCCTGAATACTGGCTGTAAGAGGAATTCCTGAACAGCATTTGCCTCTCAGAGCCCAGTAGCTTTGTTCTTTTGCTCCATTCCCAACAGTTTGCATAAAATGGAAGGATGAGTTCAATATAACAACTAAGGTAGAAGTAAAAGAAAAATAATCTACTCTCCACCAATGCTCAACAGTTGTTTCAGCAACTCTCAACAGTATGAAAACCACAGCTATTCTGTGTGAGTCAGTATCAGGAATGGAAAACATTGCAAAAGAACAGAATTAGTGTTTCTGCACTACCCTGTTCAAATACATTTTAAGACAGAACAGCAGCTGTATGGAACAAAATCCTCTACCAACAAGACCCTGCCCAACCACAGACTGCAACTGACTTGTGATTTCTATTTCACAAGAAGTCTCAAGGCATTTTGATTTTTATAAATTACGAATACTAAGCACTGAATTGTGAGGCTAGTACTGTGAAAAACAGACTGATTAAAACCCTGTTATACCTCATGAAATCACAACACAGATATGTTTGACCCAGAGTTATCATATCAATTATTCCTATCTTATTATGTGCAATCTCTGCACGGAGTACCTTCAAACTGTATTTCGAACCTTGAACTCAGTAGGCTGAAAGAGGTATAACCAAACAGCATTGGAAAACAATGTGTGTGTGATAAGACAAGCCTTCTGCCCCTTCTTGCACACAACTGTAGCAGTATAGAGGGACAGCACTGCCTACACAATGTTGTTCCGCTCTTCTCAAGACCTCTCCAAACAGCTATTTGCCTCCGTGTGCTACCTCCATGTTTTTACTTTTAAGTTTGGAAGGGGCAGTGAAAAGTGCTTGTATAACATGTTTTGACACAAGGGAGTCCTGGCCCACATGTGGACACCATCGCAATGCATGTAATATTTGCATCATAATACTTGGATACTTTCTAGAAGCAATGTGTTGTAGATACAGAACAGGAAAAAGACAGAGAGAGAGGTGGTATCACATTAACTACATTAATGTATGAAAAGAAGTTCTGTTCTGGTGACAGGAAATGCCATGTAAGTAACATTGGGGATCAAAATATTAACTCTCTTAATAATTGCTCCTTATACTAATTTGGATTAGAAGAATCAAAACATTCACACACATTTCTCCCTAAGCTTTTCCTTATTACCAGGTTGTTGAATTATTACTTAGTATTGTTTTCTCACAGGTCTTACTCACAGATTCTTAGCTAGGATAATTCCTCAGAACACAGTTATTCCACTAGAGTGAGGAGAATTTATAATTGAGACAAATGAGCCTCTCTGACTTACTTCTTATATAAACAATAAGATGCTTCACGTTTCCTAAATTTGATATACACAAAAATAGTCATTAATTATTTTAAACATCCATCCAAATCCATCCAAATACTAGTTATCTTTTCCATTCTACCATTACATGATATATGCCTGGGTATTATGTATTAAGTGTTTCACACAATAATTTAAGGCACTGTCCTACATTTTGCAAGGTTATACAGAGAACTGAACCCACATTGTTTTCCGCTGAATTCAACTGGAGAGATACAGGAGCCCACTCTGATGCTATAGATCAGGACCAAAGTTATTAAGGAACTTCAGAAATTATTCTTGGTCCACTCAAAGCCTCTTAGTTAAAATAAACAAACCTTATAAGCAATAATTCAGTATTGTACTGCATTTAATGCCATGGTTGAAAAACTTAATATTAAAAGAAGATTACTTAGTCATGTTTCTTGCCAGAAAATCCTTTCTGCAGATCTCTCCCATTCCTGGAAAATGGTTGATTCTCTGAGGAAGGAGAAAAAAAAAAGAAAGTTAGTTGGTAGGTTTTAGTTCTGCTGGCATACCTAATACAATCATTTAAAATGTTTGACTGCATGCTCAGACAAACATAATTATTGTTACATATAAATCATTCAAGGTAATATCTTACATTATACTATGCATTCTTAGTAATACTAGAGATACTCTAAGTTGTATTCTCCTCCACCAATTTGAGTATGTCCACTGACTTCCTTTCAGACTTGAAAAGATATTATCATACTCTTACAAAGCTTTCTAGGAACAAAGAATGCCACCACAAAGTTTAAAAAAAGTCATTATTTATTCACAGAAACTGGGGAGAGAGCTCTGCTTCTTAGCTTACTGCTTAAAAGCTTATGAGCAACTTATAAAGGATGTTTTGCATCTTCTTTCAAATTCTGATCATTCACAACACCCAACTGGCAGACAAAAGCATGAAAGAACACCCCCACACATTTAAACATCAGATTCCAAGTGGTATGAACAAATAACTCTGGAAATGAGAACAGGATTTTAAAATATGCAGTGGTATAGCCTTATTGCAGTCTGGTTGGTGGTGTTTTGTGGAGTATTCTTCTCTCCATAAAGAAACTGACCAAAAGTGAGACATTACTGGACATTTCAGAGTGCAGTAGTTTACTGACACATGTCAGAAATCCTCACTGCCACTCTACCTGATAGTTCCGTAGTTCAGCAATCTTTTCATGTTGCACAGCAGAATCGCTCCATATAAGATTAGCTGTTTCATCTTCATCACGTGTTTTCACAAATCCCATTTCTTGTATTACCACGCGTACTATGGAGAAATCACAGACTTAAGGAATATTTTGAATCTCTAAAACTGATTCATTTTCGAAATTAAAAAAAAAAAAATCTATTATGATTTTAAATACTTCCAATATTCAACCCTTTGTCTGAGAACAACGTTGGCATGCAAGCTATTATTTATCTTGCAATATATTCATCAGTCTATTGCAAACCTGTCATTACAACGTTATAGCACCTTGTACTGAGGCTGGAATCAGAGCACAACCACTGATGGGAACAGTAAAGAGCTTCAGGACATTCCACAACTATCTAGTAAAAGTTCACTTGCACGGCTTTTAGACTTAATCTTGGCTAACACATATGTTAATTTTAAAACAGTGATGACACAACTGTCACTGCAGACAGGGGACAAGAATGCCTCCTTAGTCAAGGTCCAGTAGTTACAAAAGCAAATGCCTAAGTTACGTTAATATTTAAATAAAGGAGAAAAGATGGATTATGTGCCAGGCATAACAAAGGTTCAAGAGAAAAAGATTTTTTGGAAGTAGTCCCAAGCATCAAAATACAAATCACTAGTTGATTTTATTAAGAAACCTCTATAATAATTAGGGCATTTAACATTAAATTCACACTCTTCATCTTTCAAGGCTTTAAGCAAACTTCAAAATACAGAAGCAATTCATAATTAGAGGGTTTTTTCCACAGCCTTCTTGATTAATTATTTTATTTCAAGTCCCTTCCCTGAGTAACAAATGGGGCATGATAGATGTACAGTGTTCAAAGCTATCAACTCAATGGTACAAAAAAGAACAAAGGTTTCTTACAAAAGAAAATCTTTCGGAAATGTCTCGCTGCCAGTTTGACACAAAGTCCATTAATTCACCCCATTAGTTAGTGATTCATTCATGTCAATAGCTATTAGGATGAAAACAAAATATGTAGCTTCCTACCAATTTCATATTTTGTGCCAGCAACATTTGCAGTGATGACTCCATTCTTCTTCTTTCTGACTTTTCTTTTAATTGTGCTTTGATAGGGTAGTTCCGAACTCAAAGTCAGAGGAGCAGTTCCATGGTTATCTTTGAAAAATAATGTTATAACTATCAATATATCTCAAATAACACACAAAAATGAACTAAAAGTACAAACATTTCCTTCATTACAGCTTTGAGGTACAAGCATATTGAATAATCAACAGGCTATATTAAAAATCCAAGACTAGCATACCTCCCTCATGAGGCAAGGATGGCATTATAACCTAGGATAGTGCAGAAGCTGAGCCGAAAATCCGTTCCAAGTCCTCAGAAAATGATGGAGCCGTCAAAGGCAAATTATTTAAAGCTCCAGTCATAGCATTTCAGTCTCTGGTTGTAGCAAATATTAGTTCTGGAATGGATAAATAACTATGTTAAAAACATGAGAGGCTTTGTTATAGAGAAATCTAGACAAATATAAACAGCAGAAAACTAAATATGGAAATGTTTTTAATAACAAGTCAAAAGTAATGCTTATTTTTAAAGATTGATCAAGTTAATGTAAATATGGAACTTTGTTCATTACAATTCAATTGGTTTGTTTCTGACAAAAAACATTCTGCACTAATTTTCAAACTGAGATTATATTAACTCACCTCTTCACTTTCTTTTGTGTATGGGAGATTCTGGACATGAAAATAGGTAACACTGAAGTCAATCAATATTGCAAACTTGTCTCTCTACAAAGCTCACTGAATTTACAGTATTTTTAAACTATAATTAAAAATTTAAAATCAGACACACTGTATTATGTGTTTTCAGGTACTAATAGGCAAATCACTGAAATCACCTTAATCTTTTCCAGTTTTTCATTTTTCAACATTTTTAAAATGTTGAGTAACTTCTTAGTAACACATGGCTGTAGCTTCATGATCACTCCATGACACAACAGACACAACTTAAAAAATTCTTTCAGTGACAAGTTTCTAAATTGTCAGTTTCTAAAATGAGTAATTATTGCATAAAATGCTATTTTTCATGTCTACACTAATAAAATTTTTTTTTTTTTGTTTTCCTCAATGGATACATTACCGCATATGAAAATCTCACATATTAAGAAGTTTTGTAAGTCCAACTTAAGCACATAAAAACAATGGGTTAAAATATTAGGGAAAAAGCCTCGGGAATAAAACACTGCTAAACACGCTGCTGCATGACTTCAGGCAAATTCTGCAAGAAAACAAATGTCTTTGGCAGGCTGCCTCAAGCAGATTTACAAGGTTTTTGAAACATATACAAGCCACTGAGTTTTAAATTCTTTCATTTCTTTTCTGCAATTATATGTGTGGCAAAAGCTCCTTACGCTAGCTTTAGATTAGTTTATGTTGCCACTTGGGGTGATTGCAAAACTTATTTAAAATAACTTTATACAGAGCACAAGTAATTTCTTCTGCTATAAATACCAGAAAATTACAGTAAAGTGCAGCCATGACTTATGATGTGAAACATACTTAGTCATAAGATTAGACAAGATTTGCATTAGTAGAATTACCAAAACATTACTTACAAATCCTCATTTTTCATTTGTACATGCGTGTGTATACGCATGTCAGCGAGACAGAGATATATTTATATTTTGGACAAGTCATCCTCTTGGTAAAAACATAGACAAGTAGATACCTTGAGCTGCAAGATCTTATTTCCTTTCAAGACAGAAATTTACCCTTAACAATCCATTAACACAAAAGAATAAAAAGAGCAGATTGTGGTTCTTTTACGGCTGTGGTCAGCATGCTAGGGGCAAAATTCTGCTTTGTAATAAGGCAACCAAATCTCCATCGTGTTTATGTAGCGGAGTGTCACAAATTAACACTAGAACATGACACTATATTTATGCAGAAAGTAAGAACAGATGTTTTATGTACAGATGAATGTTTGACAGCATAGTAACCCTCAGCCATACCTACTTGCAATCTACTTTGCTGAACCAGAACTTACTAAGAAAATCCCCTCAAACTGAACTAAAACTGGGAGGTCATTTTAAAGTTTTAATGTTTTGAATGTTCTGAGAAGGTACCCTGAAAGTCCTCTTGCCTGCTGGTGTCCTAAAATTACACACAGAGATGGGAAAACAAAGCACTCAAAACCACTGAGAAGGAAAAGCAGAGCTGGGCAAAATAACTCACTGAATATTGCACGTTATCTGTGTCTCAAGCTAAGAATACCACCAGAGAACAAGACACGGTCAGTTCCTGGGATTAATACTGAAGTTCATCTGTTAGCCAGTTAAGGACTTGTATGCACACACACAACTGTCTGCTAGTTGTTCTGTCACCATATTGGCTAAGACCTTTTAACAAATTTGGAAGAATGTCAAGACAACTAATATTTCCCTATGAGAAACACCAGCCCTTACTAATATAGCAAGATTTACAAGCTATGATACGGTAGGAAAAACCTAGCAGCTCACAGAGCTTTCATTCAGCTTATAATCACAGAAGAATATCTGCCCAAAGTTACACATTGTATTCTGAAAGTGGACCATAAAGCTCCAAACTGTACCACATTGTTGAATTACTGTTTTTCTTTATATAGAAACTATTCTACTCCCTTGAGAAGAATACTCTTTAGGCTTTAAACAGAAAGCACCAACACTCAATGTCTGTGACTTTCAACCAGTCAACTTTTTAGCACACATACATGACTTGATGGTAAAGATTTATGGTCACCTTTAGAGTAGCCTATGGACAATTAGTAGTTTGGTCATATGGAAAACAAAGTAGTTGGACTGACACTAACATAAATCTTGCAAACTGATCACTGAGGTAACTCTTTTCTGGACAAGATTACGGATGACGCACTTTTATCACCACAGCTGAAGCATGCACTCCTCTAATGTCAAACCTTGTTACAAAGACACACATAGTCTATTTGTCAAATCCTGATTTGACAAATTCTTCAAAGACAAAAGGGATTGCTATTTTACTCTGTACTCAGATTTACCCCAGGACTTTGATTTTTCACAGGCACCAATAAAGATAAAAGGTATTCTGCCTTAAGCTTGTACACAGTAATTCAAAAATGTTTACAATTGCTTCACTTCTCTTAAGTCACCCATCTCCAACCAGGCATTTCACTGAATACCAAAACACCAGCAGTTCTAAATTAGTTTTCCAAAGTGTTTTACACAGGATGCAGTCTTTTCCTTTGTTCCCACTGGAACCATCTCCTCTCCAGTGGGCAAGTACAGGTCCAATGAACTGGATACTCTCAGCTTTTCTTCCCACCATGTCAAGTGACAGATAAGAGGTGCAGCATCTCACCCAGGGGAACGCATTACCCAGAGCACTGCCTGCAAGTTGTAGGCTAAGCCATGGGAGCGGTAGACTTGCTCCTGCTTAGATCTCCATGCTTTGTGTGTTCCCAGTGCAATGCCATGAGAAGTTGCAATTCTGCAGCAAGAAAATCTAAGACCAGGCTACTGAGGAAGCTGAAATCCTCCCAAGTAAAATAGAACTGTTCCTCAGACTACACTTTATACAAGCAGTCCTCTAACTGAAGGAATGAGTCATTTGAGAGCCTGGAACACATCTCCAGGAGCAGTAACTGAAGGGCTGTTGCTGGAGGGAGGGAGCTGGGATGAGAGGGACACACACTAACAGAGCACCCAGCACAACCCTGCAATGCCACAGGCCCTGGCAGCCAGGAGCTCTCACACATCCTTTGTCTTTTTGACTTCTATACAGCAGAAATCATCCCAGAGTTACTTCATTCTCTGGCCCAAGTCCTCCCCAGGCACCATTTTCTAGCTCACATCTCTTGTTCTGTGATTGCCCAGCAGAGCTGCCTCAGGTTTGACAAAGGACAAAGACCTGCGGCACAGACCACTCTGCCGACAGCCTCTGCTGTCCTGGCGGAATTGCCAGTTACAGGGCAAAGCTTATTGCACAGCCCACCGGATCACACAACAGTAATGACAGGTTATGAATCACACAACAGCATTCTCAGGTTATGAATACATCAAATTCCAAGTTGGTTCCTGTAACGGTGACAAGGTTTTGTTTATAAAATGAGCATAGTGTATAACCTGTGTTCAGCTACAACAATGTAGAGGTGTCTCTCTCTAGTGACCTACAGTTTCGAAGAAATTGCTTTTAATAATGTGGAAGAAAGTATTCTGTTTCCAAACTGGGACTGACAGAGCTTGCTAAACCTTGGCAAGTCAGCTATTGGACATCTCTGAATTCACACTCTGACAGAAAAGCATCACAGTTCCTGCTGTATACATCACTTCCCTCCTGAAATTGTGATACACACAAATTTGTGAAGGTTTGTTGCTCACCCATACTGATTCAAGGGTGGCTGAACAAAAACGGTTAACTTATAAATAAAGACTTGTGAAGAAGAAATTAATGCATCTTCATCATTCTTATACAAACAAGCACCTTTATTCAAAGTGTTCTGGGGGGGGAGGAAAGATGAGATGTTATCTTTACCGTTGCCTGGAAGAGGTGTGAGAGTCAGCAGGAGAGATACACTGCACACAATCTTGTCCTAGAAAGAGACAAAAGAAAGAGCTTTTTTGCCTGCAGGGACAGCGGAGGTCAGGTACTCTTGCTGGAAAGAGAAGCATTGCACACAGACAGGGACCCTGGCAGATGCTTGAGTCCATCTGAGGGAACTGTCTGAGCAAGGTATGAGGGTGACTGCGTGACAGGCAGGGAACAGTGGGAAGAAGTGGTTTCATAGTTAACAGAATAATCCATGTTTCCTTGATAACAAGTTGTAATATGCTGCAGAAAATAAAAAAAATTAAGAGTATTTTTTGCTGTTACACAAATTAAGTGTATTATAAGAAGTCAGTAAATTTCCTGAAAAATATTTGTCTGCCCTTGATTATACAGAAACTTTTTTGAAAAAAATCCCTGTCTTAGGAAATGAGTTATTTGCTCCATGCTGTTCTCAAGTGACCCCTGTCTTTCATGAGCCTTCACTTTACGTGCTGATGTAGTGTGGAGCTAAAAAGGTTACTTCTAATCTCTAAATAGGAGCTGCATGCCATCAGAGCCCTTTTTTCACCAAGGAGTAAGCATCCCAGAAAAAGGTTGAATTAATCAGATCAAAATAGAGAAGGGGGAGTCAAATTCGAACTCATTCTCAAGTTGCACTGCTTTATTTTATTTCAAAGAACACTCAAGTCAACGAGATTCTTCCAGGAAACCTGGATCATACCAGTAACTATGAAACTGTGAGAGATTTAAGGAATTTTCTTAAGGTTGTTCTGTGGATGGGTTTCTGTTAGATAGAGATTTATTTCTGAACTAGACAAAGCAACTTCGAGGCCGGCACGAAGGCTGAAAAACACCTGTTATGAGAGTGAGGTATTTCTATAATAACAAGACCTGAACATGAACAATATCCGATCAGCAAATGCGTGTTTGGAACGTGGATGCACGATCAAGAAATAACTGGATATTTAAGGAGGCTTGTCTCTGTAATAAATGGCTTCGCTTGAATTCATATTGAATCGTGTGGAGTCCATGAGTTTTCGCCCTTGCATGAAACCACTACTGCGTACCCTGACACAAAGAAACTAGATCGCATGTGTACATTTAAAATAGATTTGATCTAATAGATTAAAGCATTAAGAATGATAATTTACTAACCAGATACTCCATGTTGCAAAGCAGAGACAACACCGTATCACTGAATGCACTGTTTTTAATGTGAACCTCTTCCTTCGTTCTAGCTATTGTGACAGTGCTCGTGTCCAGCTTGAAAAGCTCCATGGGCCATGCATGTGTCAGATTTAGGCCATGGCACATAGTTCAAGACTCCTCAAAGACAACTAACATTTCTTAAGTGCCTTCCTATTTACCTATGTGAAATGCTACAAAAACTGGCTTGTCAGTTTTGTTTTAATTTCCTGCATTCTTTGTGTACAGATAAGTCACCATTCACCAACAGTGGAATATTTCAGAATAGATTTTAAAACTAGCAGACTGCTTTCCTCTGAGCCCATTAGTGCAATTTACTCAGTGCTGTCAAAAGTGTCTGGGAAAGGCACCGCAAGCCGGTAAGAAATCCACAGAGCTCCGACAGAAGGAGCTTTCACTGTGAAATAGAGACACACTGAAGATATAGTTACAGAACTTGGCAGATGACCATAGGGAGGGAAGGACAACATTGCAGCGCTGCAATCCCCACTCCCCAGTTAGCTGGAAAATAACAAAAAATTTCACAGAAACATGAAAAACAAAGAACTGAAAATAGCCTTCAGAGCACTGATCCAGCAAACACCTGATTTCCGGTTTGGGTGTTTGTTTTTTTTTTTCAGTCTGATCTAAATAATAAAGTTTTTGCTCCCTTAGACATTAGGGTGTTAAAGGCTGTATACACCACAGTAGTGAAAAATTCAAAGATGGTATGTGAGATCTAGCCCAGTTATACCTAAACTATAATCTATTGTGGATCTGGAATGAAGCTATGAAACACAGATTCAAAATGAGATTATGACATTAATAGAAATTAGAGAAAAATGCCTTCTTTGCTATCACTCTCAAATAGCAAGGTAATAACAGTTTGCAGCAATTACACTGCAGAATTAAAAGCACCACACCCTTTTATAATTTTTTTAACGTGTCTTGACAAAATGAATTTTGAAGTGTTCCTGCTACAACCAAGTATAGCCAAGCAGTTTTATTGTAAAATGCTAAAAGAACACTTTGGTGGCAAGTTCTCACTCCTACAGAGAAATTCTAGATGCAAGCTCAACGTGTCGAAGTGATAAGCTTGTTTTTGTCAACTGGCTTAAAAATGCATAGACATTAGGGCTTGGTTCAAAATATTTTGAAGTGAAAGGAAATCTATTAATTTCAACAGTCAATATTCTCACCATCAAATGAGACGAGATGTCTATTCAGCAGTTCTTTCAGATACAGGTATAGAGTTCTCAGCTGTTTGATTTACTAAACAGACAGCTGCAAGCTACACAAGAATACAAACAACATGATTGACACAACTTAGAACTTTTTGGAATCATGCAGTTCTGTGAAACAATTCTCTGAACTAGTTCAGCCAAATGGCCAACATCTCTAAAACCTCCAAAATTTCTCTGAACTACCAAAACCACTAAACCAAGTCTATGTTGGCATCACTCTACCTCTTATCTGTAAGTTCCAGTTATTTTGGTGTGAGTTTAACCTTAAAAACTACCATTTCCTATTCAAGACCTCAATCAGTAAAGGCCCTGGAACTAGTCTCAGCCTTCTGCAACACAGCCTATATAATAAACATAATTTTACAATGGTTATTTACTAATACTGAAAGCATAAACTACCCTGACCCTTCCAGTCCACCTTCATAACACAATGCAAAACAGAGTCTGTACCACAGTTGTGAACCTGTATCTTTTGCCGGAAAATATAAAAAGTGCGTGACGTTAAGCGGCTGGAGTGTGGACAGCCCCTCAGCGTCAGCTCCAGCTCAGCCCCACACACGGCGCAGAGCCTCGGGAACTTCACAATCTCAGTTCAGGGGAGATTTTCTTTTGGTCTTTCGTGACTTTGCAGTTCACAGCTTTGGGTTGGGTTTTTGCATTGTTTATTATCACGAAAGGCCAATGAAATGGTAAGTATATGTCCCTGATTTGGAAAATGGGAAATTTATTAGAAGCTGTTAAGACAGTGGCAGCGTCACAATGTGTTTCACAGGAATTAATCACTTCATACTCACAACTTATAGATCAGAAATGGGCATGGAAGCAATTTTTTAATTTTCAGCGTTGTCTTGAAGCAATACTGCTTCTTTTTGCTCTCTCGTTCATTCACTTTCCAAAAGGAACCTTGGCCAAATTTAAATCCATTTCAAAGCTGAAGATTGATTTTCTCTTTAAAAAATGACCTCCAAAGTGTCTTTCATAGCAGAGCAGACAATGTGTCTATCAGTTAGCTCATTCTCACCCTTCAAAAGTCCTTTTTAATGTGATAACGTATTTCAGACAGTTAGCAAAATGAGAAGTACAGAGTTTCACATTTATGTTCTCAATATGGAAAAAGAGGAACATAAAAGAAAGCAAGATAGAGTTAGAAGACTACAATAAAAATGACACTGCTTGAACCTTTTTCTTGTTCAGTAAAACATAGGAAACACATTAACTGACAAGGCAAGTGAAAAGAACACGTATGATTTACAAAACAATAACATAAATAAAACATGTGGAACTTTAACAAATATCATTTAGCATTCATAATGGCAAAAAAAAATATTGGCAAAATAGCCCAAACAAAGCAAAGCACAACTATGTGTTTATACAATAAAATATTAACTTCAGAAAAAATATATTTGCATCACTCACTGCTAAAAAAGTATCAGCTTTAATGTTCTACTTGGTCAGCTAAAAGCATAGACAATGCATAGGTCTTCTACTAGTGTTGACTAATTCAGTGTTGGTAACACCGTAAATCTGTCAGCAGGACAGCCTTTCACCAACTCCAGTCCTGAAAGTATTCCTGGCCCTGATCACAGTAAGTTCTACCAAACATTGCTGAATGGAAAGTCATCTCTATTTATTGTAGCCACCCACCTCAGCAACACCAACACAACCATTTTGCCTTCATTTAAAAGAGCGTTGGCATGACCTAGGCATTTTCAGCCTAGAAACACACCCTATGTTCCAGTGCACTGGCCACTTCCCCTCTGTGAGCAGCAGCTGAGTTGCCCAGCTCTCATCGCCCATCACCTCAAGTGAAGTGGTCCCGTCAGAACAGCTGAAGGACCCTTGTGGGATTTGTCTTGGGGACAATGAGCACAGGAAGCCTCATGTCCTGATTGTCTGACTGCCACATGCTAAAGCCCAACGCTCCTCATGGTGAGACAGCCATGGCTGCTAATGAGGCTAAGAGAGATGATAACATGCAATAATGATTACGAGCAACAGTAACATTGAAGTCTGACATTAACAGTGTGGCTTTGATAGGGAAACGGGTAAAGAAGAGAGAATTAGGAGAAGAATTGAGTTGTGGCACCTGCGGGAACATCTCTGGTTTTGATTTTGCAGTGTGCCATCCATGCTTTTCACTACTGCATGTCAACATACACCAACATGTATCACAGGTGTTTAAAACTCTGTACCCCACACGCTAATCACTGCTGAAATTAAACTATTCCTTCCTTTTTCTATCATTCACATCTCAAATGATTTATTTCTCTAGCAAGTGCTAGAGATCTCAGGGATCTACAAGACCACACATTTTAACGCTTTACATATATCAGCATAGTTGTCTTAGTATAACAGAAAAAGCACTAAGACTTTAATGAAGCTGATACATTTGCAATGATTCCTAATATTATAAATAGCCCTTGGGGAGATATTTACCTTGGGGAAGAGAAAAAGAAAAAAAAAAAAGATACCTTCAGAGGTTTCCCCCTCACACATCAAATTCTCCCTCCTTTGCTTCAGGTTGGTGGCACTGGCTTGGTGTGAAAACAGTCTCAAGTTCAGGGATACAAGAACAAATATGATACAAAGATACAAATATAGTTAAAATAATTTCTACAGACTCTGTGTACTGCACAAACCACACATTAGCTCCACATGAATTCTGCCCCATTACATCTCATATTTTACTGGCCTACACTTCCTAGACCTAGTTCAGCATCTCTAAATGCAGACTGCAGTCATCACACACAGCCCACAAAGACTCCAATTGAAATTACATCATCCTAATTCACACGCTGCAATATAACAATGTTTTCTAGTTTAGCAACAAGGATGAAACTCCCACAGCACCCTGAGATATAAATTGCCAAATGTCAGCCTGCACTTTCAGCACCTGATGTGAAAACATTAAACAAAAATGAGGCCCGGAATAAGCTACCAAGTGAACTCACAAGAAACATCTATTCAAAGTCTTCTTGGTCATGGGAGTACAAGAAAGTTGCTCACACACAATCATCTAATTGTTTATCGTATTAAACTGACACTTCCAAACAATTTGCTCAACTTCACAGGCAATACTTGCATGCTCATATGAAGGCTAGTAGACCTCTAATATTTTAATAGCTGTGCCATCTACTCCTACTCTGTACAGAACAAATGACAGTCAGAAAGGCTCACAATTGGTCTACAGCATCACTAAGACTGCTACAACCAACACTCAGAGCTAGTAATATTTCACTGATAACAGCTGACAAAGCCAGTCAGAAACTCCAGCAGCTACAAAACACTTCAGCAAAAACGTGTTTTCCTCCTCACAGCTTAGTATTTGCGGCTCAGTGGGGTATCATGGATTTGAAAATATTTTTGCAAATGAAAATAGGAGAAAATCAGCAGTTTCAAAAGGATGTGAGACCTCAGAAGCTTCTCTAACTGGAATTGACCCAATTTATAAAAAAATCCTTTAAAAGGCTGGATTGGTTCCAAACCCTCTGTGCCACTCTATTTTTATCCACTGTAGGGGATCTAAATAGAGTCAGTATCCTCATCAGTAATCAGACTCCAGTATCCTACTATAGAAATATTTTGTGTATATACTGCTCACCTGTAGAGAAATACAGCATGTAGTCAGAAAGCCTAGAAAAATAGCATGCCTTAAATACTGACCCTAAATTGAATACTTCAAGTATGCAAAACAAGAAAAATGGAGCATATCAGACTTCATACACACTAGCTTTGATTTTTGCTTAAAAGAGCAAGACACAAGGATAGCCTTCCAAAAAGTAATTTTCTGAGATCCGCTTGAACTCATAGGATGAGAATAATGTATCTTGTGAATAAGTACAGCATTACTGATGCAACCCAGTGGTACTGAACAGTTTATTCACTGAGTAATTGTACATTACCTCTGAGGTACAGAGGCCATGCTGACAATGGCATCATAGCTTTTAATGCCATTTAAAATAACTCCAAAATCTGAGATGATAACTTCCCTGAGTATGCCTGTTTGCCTCCATGCCTTTAATCACAGCAGCAGCACAGCTCCAAGTTTGGAAGAACATCACAGCCCTGTCCTCGTCCATCCTGGTCAGCTCCCAAAAAGCAACACTTAAAAGCAATTGGCTCTGGAGCATTTGCTTCATTTTGGTTTGGTTTTTTTTAGTTATTTTACTCTCATTGTTGTTGGTTAAGAACTATGCTTGGGAAACACACTGAAATAAGAGTCCTCAAGCAGAAGCTAGAACAGTGGGATATTCAACTAATTTAGTAGGCCTCAGTCTGATTTTTCATTGCTTTAATCTTACATTTTTAAAGGTGCATTCTTAATGAAGCAGAAAGGCATAAATTTACACTGTCAAATACATGCCGGCTGCAAAGTTAACTGGTTTTCAAATATTCAAAAGAAACAAATAAAAAATAATTTCTTATTATGCTATAGCAACACAGACCACCACCCCCCAAAGTAAAACATGATTGAGAACTGATCCACACACTCTCTTTTTTAATCATCATATTGTCTTAGGGTGAAAATTACAGTTTGTTTTGTGCTTCTGACTCAAACATATCACACCTTGCAGATTATAGGAGAATTTTTTGTAGCAAGGGACTATTATATTTACTTGATGACCACAGATAAGGAAGGAAGAAATGCAAACTGAGCCAAATGCATTTATAAATACAAAGATACGGAAAAGTTACAAGACACCTATTAACTAGAAGAATAAAACTTTCAGTAAAAGTTTAATGCAAAATGTTAGTACTAATGAAGGAGAAAACCACTGATAATTCCAACAGAAAGAAATGGACAATAAACTGGGATTCATAGTTGGTTATTGATCCAGGATTCTGAATACTATTTCACAAATACAAAACTTCTTCCCAATTTTTTATGCTCCTTTGATTGCTTGAAGGAAGGAAGATCTTTTCTCCAGGAAATTTCCCAGTTCCATCATCCAAAAGAAACATGTACAAAGTACAAAATCTGCTTCAAGTCTATAGCATAAATGAGATCAAACCATCTGTAACAGGATCTTCTCCATAGCCCATTGAAGTAAATATAGACATTTCTATCGACGTTTGTGGACTGTATATCACAGTGTTTCAGTTCCAGCACAGCCCTGCTGGTGGTACAATTCAGGAATATAATTAAGACATACGCTAATTTGGGAATATGACCAACCCATGCCTCATCCACATCAAAACTACAGTCCATTTAAATCAAACCTTCAGCATAGTAGAGATTACAGCTAAAAATAACCGAGTTGCCTGAGAATTTCACTCTTTCTCAACCAAGATTATAAGCTTCAAGTATCACTTTCAGAATGCTTGGCTGTCTAAAGGCAGTGCTTCATATTTCATAGCTCATATAGGATGCACAGGGTCAGAACCAAGGATTACTGTTTAGGCAATACATAGACATATCATCACACAGAAAGCTTCCTGCTGTTCTCCAGAAGCATATTTTGTCTAGCTAACAGATCAAGATTCACTGTATTAAGATGCTCCTGAATCCAGTTCTCACTAATAACGAAAGATAAACTGTGAGTTCAAGGGTGTATGAGAAAGAGCATAAAAATAGAGAAAAGGAGCAAGGATCCTGGAAAAAGAACTCATTCCAAAATGTATGTAGTGGACAGAAAGCATAAGCATTAAAAGTGGAGGTAATGCATTTCAATTAACATAGTCTACAATATAAAGTAATGGTGCAAAAAAATAAATAAATGAAAAACAACTTAGCAGTAGCCTGTGGCAGGTTGATATACTGAATTCTTCTGCATACAAATTACTGATAAGGGTGCAAAATGTTTATTTATCATGGATTTAACCGACAAGATTACATACTGCAGAATAAACAGTCTTACCAGGACCTCCCACTGACATGGAAAGAGATTTAAAATAATTCTGCAGTAGAAGAAGCAAATGAAATTGCTTACCGTTAGTGTTGCATTGCTGAAACTATCTGAAAAGTCAGCCCTCTGGAAACAGATTCTTCTGTCAATAACACAGCTGATACAGTCTCAGGCAGCGCTGGTACACCAGGGAAAGAGGTTGCAGTGGGAGCTCCTTCCCATTTAGCCTATCCCTAGCACATTTTACATTTCTTTCTTAACCCTTTCTAGATGTTTTCTGCCTGTGTTTTGAGTGAAAAGAAAAAGGCATGATACCTTTTATAAAAGAATGCATTATTTCTCACTTCAAAGTGTGACAAGAGCCGTGGGAAGTCAGTAGGATTTAGTCATAACAATAAGCTAAAAAGAAGTAAAATCTAAAACCAGAAGATGACTCAGTGACTGGGAAGGAGTTATATCAGAGCCATGAGGTACTGTAACCAGAACAATGATTTCTCCAAATGTAGATTTAAGAGGTCAAGACCACAATAGCACAAAATAGTAGCAGAGAAGTAAGCTAAAGAAGATGAATAGTTCACAAATTGCTATTAAAAAAATTGTTATGATTCTCTTCCAGCCTGGACCAACGAGATTCCAGTTTTGAAATCAATCTTATTTGCTTTCAGTGGGGCCAGGATTACAGCTTTCTAGAGTCATTTTTAAACCAAATGAAATCTTAAGTGATAGGAAGAGAAATGTTACTTCCTTTCCTAGATTAACTCTTTCTGTTAACATTCTCTTTCTTAAACCATCCACATTTCTTAAATTTGGTTGTTTTCTTTTACAATGTCAATTTTTATCAAGGAGAAATTGTTTTCTCACAGTATTTCACAAGATGAGTTTTCTTGGTCATATGATTTTTCTTTGTCGTTAAGAATATATTGGTCTGATCTGACAGTTCAGTACATTTTAATAAGGGCAGACTGAGGACCGCGAAGGCCATCTGACAAGAAAAGGTTTGGAAATCCATTTGAACAAAAGAATTTATTTCTCCTTGTTAAATATATATATATATATATATATGGAGAACACTCTGGAGAAATCATCTTCACTCAACTTCACTCCATCTTCTTGCACCAGTTTTACAGCAGTCAGGCCCATTGCATGTGCCAGACAAGACTGACTGTGCTGCTGCTGTCATACATGTACTACGAAGACAACGTGCTGCAGAGAGACAGATCCAGAGAGGTGGAGGATTTTTTCACATAAAGTGGTTACAGTCCTACTAGCTGTGGTGCCATCCTTCAGGAATCATATACAGGTAGAATGAAGCTGGGAGCTGAATGTGCGAAAGCCACAGTATACATTAAAGACATTTCCTCTTATTGCCTCCCCCCTTAGTCTATGAACTGTAAGAGTGGATGTTCTCTCTGAACCACAGAAAATTTCTCCCTAGCTTACCCATTCAAGTGAAATAGAAAATCAAACAAACGTGCATATTTGCACCGTAAGTACAAAGAAATGAAGCTCTGAAAATTCAATAGTTCTACCACAGTTTGTTGCCATTTTCCCCAGTTTATAAGTATGGTTCCCCTTTCACACAAATCAGTAGGGAAAAACACTACAATGAAATCCCACAGGTGACAATGCAACCACATTCATTCCTCAAATAGAAAGACAAAACAGTGGATTCATCTGTGTAAAGGTACACTCCTATGATGTGGGCTTTGGGCTGGTTTCTCTGGGCTACCTTCACAGACAGCCCATGTATAGTCAGTGTGGGCAGCTGCAGGTATCTGGATTGTAGATGTATAATGTAGATGAATCCCACCCCCATTGCTCAGCATGAAAATCTCACTAAAAATAAATGAGAAAAAAAAAAAACTAAATAAGCAACAACAAAAAAAACAACCCAGCAAGTATTAAGGCCTCTACTTGGGTGATGACTGAACAGGTATATCTTCCAGAATAAAGAAGAGAAAAATTGAAGGACTTTGAAACAGTGGAAAATTATAGGAGGAAACTCAGTGCAAGCAACTGAGACACAGTTTCCTGTGGAAGCATAGAGTTGGTAGTAAAATCAGGCAACCTTTCCCTATGGCTCCTCAAACTGTCTTGGCTCCAATTTTCTTACATCCAGCTGTTGCAGAGTCAGCCTCAGCTGGACCATTAAACTATTATCCTCAAACAGCTGGAAAACCACTACACATACATGTCCCACAACTGACTGAAAGGTGTTGCTGCTTCATCAATGAACCTAAATGGTGCACTGATTATCTGCATCAGACATTCCCAAACACCTACTCACAAGAATATATCTTCTTTTTTATTTTCATTTCTCGTCAATTTTAATTCAATTTAATTCAATTTCTCAGAAATTATCAAAGACTTGCTTCCCATATGTGTTTGCATCCTTCAGCACTGCTTTTGACAGAAATGCCACAACGTCCTTTCATTTTATCTTCATACCTAGAGGCAGGGGAAAGTAACATATGGGCTTTTTTGAGTGACTGCTTGGGGTCATTAACTGCATCATTTCTGAGCTGGTAGCCAGAATTTCAAACCTAACTCTGGATTACTCCCTTACTTTTCATCTATTTCTTCACATATCGATGCTGCTCTCACTCAGTTTCCTAGAAGATTCCCAGCTCTACTGAAGACCTTGTAACAGTTCAAACCAGCACTGATTCCTGTGTTTCATGCAGTAACACTTTATTTCACATACTGAATATATCCTCTCCATCCTCAGAAACATTCTTTTCAGAAAATGCTTCCATTTTTAAAACGGTACAAAATGTACCCAAGTCATGTTTTCATATCACTTGTGTCCATTTTTAAGCAAAAAAAAAAAAAAAAAAAAATCTTTCATTCAAATTAATGCCTAATTGTTAATTCTCACTAGTAATTTGTAGTCTAAGACTTCAGGTTGACATAAAGATAAAAAGTTAAGATACTATTATATCCCTCTAAGAAAAAAACACATGAAATGAAATGAAATGTAATAAAATAGGGTGGTTTCTCCTGGGTGAAATAAATCGCACATCTTTCAGATCGTTTCCATTAATAATTCATCTAATGTGCTTTAGTGCTTTTCTCCCACCCCCCACCCAACCAAGATAAGCTTGGAAAGATAAAACAATATAACAAATTCACAGAAATTTCATGTTTAATGAACACTAAACACACAACAATCACCCACAAAAGCAAAGAAAATGCAGACTTCCACCACAGAGTGCTATTCTATATTTTTCAAGAAAAGTCCATCCTGAGCAAGCAAATATGATCTATTTTCGCATTAAATCTCACAATCTTCTGCCCTGTCAATGCACTCTCTTTTGTGTTCATAAACAGTATCTAGGTCTTTTCCTCTCCACTTGTATGAATTAAGCATCTGATTTCATTTTCTCATGCTATACTCCAATGCTTCCACTGCACCCTATAGGGATATTACTGTGCTGGTTTTCAAGTGCTAAAAATAAAACAAACACATGTCAACCCAAGGACAAAGTTGGAAGGAAACATACTTTACTGTAACCAAAGAAGAATATATTTAGCATTTTGCTACTAAGCAAGGATGAAAATAAGCTTGTCAACACATCGCTGTGTCTAACTGTGAAGCTCGCACCCCACTCAATTTGTTCTGTAGCATTTGTTATATATGAGAAGTGGATTTAGTCTTTCTTCCTAAGAGTGACTGTTAGCACTCAGCTGCTACTGCTGGCGAGAAGGGGCTTCCAAACAGCAGTGTAAAGCACTTTCATCCTTTCAGGCAGTCAGTTTTCTATCCATTAACAGTAATGTAGTCATCTAAGGTGCATTTGAGCAATGGTGCATGCTAGACTTGAACCTGGAATCCTTCCAAAACCAAATACAAGCATAAGTGGGCACTGGCATGCCATTTACTCCACAGAAAGTGAAAAGTGAGGCCTAAATCAGAATGTTGCTTTCTTTTGTATTACTTTCATTATTATTGTTAATTTGGGCTCTCCATAAAGCAGTACTGTTCTTGTGTCCCCAGAGATGAATGCTTATTAAAAAAACCCATGTGATTATATTCTTATATATTGTCTTGGAAGCAAAGATATTTTTGAATGAACACCTATATTTTTAACATTCTAAACTATTTGAACAGATATTTTGAACATTGAGAAAATAAATATTACAAATGAATACACTGGTGTTCATTTTGGAGGTCCTGTTTTCTGATTAAAACTGGGACTGAAGGCAAAAACTATTATGCCTGCTTTATCTAGTGCTGTAAAACACAAATCCCAAAATTTGTTCTATTATGTTTGAGTTTGTTTCCTAGTGTATGGAATTCAAGGCAACAGAAGAATGTCAATAAGTATAAATTAATATTTTTTAAACTATTTTGTACAGTTGTATGCACATTTAAGAAAGAAGGCAAGAAAGAACACTGGGAATAAGCAAAAAAACCCCCTAACACTTTAACCCCTGCAGAACCTGTAGGTTCCTGCATCCAGCACCATGAGGAACAGTATCCAGTAGATGGAAACACTATGGAACCTCCTGGTTTGAAAAAGCTTCTGGCTCCAAGAGAGGTGCTACTGTGGAACAGGAAGATTTGTTCCAATACCAAACAGATTCAAAGCTGACTGCTTCAGTATGACACAACATTTTATCTCCTGTATCCCTTCTCAATCACAGATGATTGTCTTACCCACCAGTTTAGTAGGCATCAACAAATTCCATTCTAAATTTAAAATACATTAAGATTTTAAATATTAATGTTTAAAAGGCTCATTGCTTCCAGTAAACTTTAAAGGAAGCTCATAATTTCTGCAAAAAGGAGTACGTGCAAAGCACCATACCGGCAGGGTTTTAGGTAAGCATTAATGGAGTTCTAAAGAGCTTCCTCATGCTTACTAAGGGCCATTTGAATCCTGCTCCCAGGAGTCAAATGGCTCCAATTAACTTCCTAAGTGTGTGGAAAATAAAAGTGAATCTGAGGCTAAATATTCTAAAGTTTACAAGGGAAAACCGAAATCCAGCTAATACCCTCCAATATGTATGCTGTGGTACTTGCAATTAATGACAGTTTGTATATGTCTTTCCAAATAAAACGAATTCCCACTATCTTCCTACAGACTCTAGCCCTCTTTTAGGAAAATACAACTACTCCCTCCTCCCTCAGATGATCACAGAGTCAGTGTGTCAACCCTGCAGGATGGAAATACCTCTTCAAAAAAGTAAAAGACAGGCAAGCATTAACCTTCTTCTTTAGGGACTTATACGAAACCTAGCAGTACAATTCAGTGCCTTTAAGATTTAGGACTGGCCCAAGAATCACAACACTTCAAGGCAGTAACAACCCTCAACACTTTCTGAAGGTTTACAGAAGCCTAGGATCTAAAAAATAAGCATTGTTGATTTCAACAGGCTGTCTTTACACTGATAAAATTACAGCACAGAGTAAAAAAATATTAGTGACTCACAAATAAAAAATTATCTTGCAAAATGTTGTTGTGCTCATTTTTTGAGACAAGACAGAAACTTTTAAAAAGTAGCTGCAAGATAGCTTGGAAAATGTTATCAATTTCTCTACTATTTCAGACATTAAGATTTCATTTCAATTTTCTTGATTTTCTAAGGATTTCAATTCTTAAATTAATAATGTGTTCTCAATTTGTATGCAAAATCTGTCCACAAAAATACCGCATTGAAACAGGGAAGAAAAAAAAGACAGAAAAAAACCCCCACAGAACATTATAAAAATGTGGACGTTCAGGAAATGACTCATTTGCCATATGTATCTTACAGAGATTTTAAAAACTTATAATAAATATACACAGATGGAGATTCAAATCAAGAAACCAAGACTTTCTTGATGTTGAAAATTCAGAGCAAGCACATTCGGCAGTCAGCATTAGTCTGCCACATTTCACCTTCAAAAACACATTTACGGCTTTCACTATCACCATACAGTATTATAAAGAACTTAGAAAAAAACCTCACTATACAAAAGATTGCAAGATAGTTTAGTATCTAACTACTTGTTCACCAGTTCATCTCCTAGTTCTTCAGACTTGTCCATTTAATTCTGTCAGCTTTGGAAGAGCATGGGAACAAACCTTTATTGGATTGCAAACCTAAAATTACTGAAATGATTGTTAGATTACTGGAATAATTACCTAATAACTGCTGACAGGCTTGATCTCCTGGCCTCTTCTAACACTCCCAAATTGGTGGGCAGATCCCTTTGGAAGTATGTGGAATGTATCCAAACCATCAGAAATATAGAAAGGGGGTGTTTTTCTAAAACAAAACAAAAACAAGCAAAAACCACAATCATTGTTCTACACTTTGTTGCATAATATTGACAATATCTATAAATAAAAACACATTCTTTCCTTATGAAAGACATCCCATATTCTGTATGAAATAGCTCACATAATTTTCTGAAACTTTGTAACATTTGTCTTCAAATAATCTGTCTTTAAAAGTAATACACCCATATGTCAGTGTAGACATTATATTTACTCAGGATGTAGGAAAACCCCCGGCATAATAACTGCTTCTGTTATTTTTTGTCCAAAGTAGCATTGACACATATCCTATTTGTATTAAAAGCTACATCCTAGTATTTAAAACAGGGGCAAAAGCTTCTACTGAGGTCAAGTCACTGTATGTTTTGAGATACTCTGTAGAATTCAGGGGACAACCAACTCCCACACAGAAAAGTGCTCCTAGTCTTCTAAGTGTGAAAACAACCAGCAGTATTTCCCTGACTATTATCTAGATAAGTACCAACACCGTGGAACATAAAATTAATGAAGAGGTTTTTTTAAGAAGGAAAAAATATCTAATTGTGGTACTCAAACTGCAAATACTTAAGAAAGACACAAAAGTGATCCATGCTGAGACCTCAAGTCAGTTTCACAGAGCTCAGCAGTAGGCTTACATTCCAGCATCAATTGCTTTTCCCTTTTGCTTACAATTGTGTGTGGTTTCAATAGCGCAAATTCAAAAAGATCCCAGTGATGATGGGCTTTCAACCAAGCACAGAAAGCACAGGGAGATATCTGATTTCCGGAGATTTAACTTGTTCTACATTTTAGCCTCCATTGCGTGTCACTGTCGACTGACGATCCCATTTTAACCTTAACTGGCTCCAAAGGGACCTGACCGTACATGCGATACGACCCGCACAGATTATGGACTTCGCGTGCAAAATCTGGGGCGGGGAGAGAGAAAATTAATGCATTCAGCCTCCTCGTTCCTTACTCCTCACACTGCGCCATGCCCGCACGGGGCTGCCGGCTGCGCTCAGAACTCCCCGTGGGGCCGCTGCCCGCCGGTCCCGCCCGCAGCTCCGCGCTGCCCGCGCCGGCCCCAGCTGAGGGCTGCGGGACCGGGGTCTGGCGCTGCGGACAGAGCCTCACCGCAGCCCGCACGCCCTCGGGCCGGACGCCCGAGAGGCAGCGGGGGCTGGCGGCCCTTCCCCCGCGCTCCCACGCCGCAGCATCGCCCCGAGCCGGCGAGAGACCCCGCTCCAGCACGGTCCGAGGCGGGGCTGCACCCCGGTTGCCCGGCACCCGCAGTCCCCGGGCTGGGCTGGGCTGCCCTTTCCCGCCGCCCCTCCTTGGCAGGCAGCGATGCTGAATCACGACGGGCAGCCGCTCCGCCGCCTCTCCCCGGGGACGGCGCCCCCTCGCCCCCCGCGGACGGGAGCCTGTCCTCCGTAGGCACGGGAGGCGGCGGGGGAGGCGAAGCGGGGGCAGAGAGTGCGAACGCCCCGCTGCACCCTCACCGTTACCTGTCGGGACGGGAAGCAGGAGGTCCCCGAGCACCTCGGTCCTCCCGGACGGCGCGGAGGTCCCGCGGGGCCAGGCCGTGCGGAGCGGGCTGCGCCTCACGGGGGGTGCGAAGGGGCTCTGCCGGGCGGCAGCATCCGGGCGGGCGCCTGCGGAGCCGGGCACTAGCGGGAGGAGGAGCAGGAGGTTACGGGCAGGGAGCTGGGTGAAACCATTCCCCGCGAGGGGACACCGCCCGTGCCGGCCAGGCGGGGCGGGGAGAACGGGCCCTCCCACACAGGTACGTGCGAGGAGAGCGCCTGACGAGAGGCGGGCGGTGTCCGCTGAGCAGGGCAGGGCAGGCGGCTCCGGGAACTGGAGCCAGTCCCGCCGAGCTGTCGGTCTCCCCCCGCCATTCGCGGTGGGAGCGGCCCGCGCTGTCTCCCTGCCCGAGGACGCGAGCAGAGGACCTAGCAACGGCGCGTGCAGCGCCGCGGCGGGCCGGGCCCGCGAGCGGCCGCCGTTAGGCGCGGGTGCGCTCCCCTCCGGGCCGGCCGCAGCCGCGGGCCCCTCAGAGCCGCACCGCCCGGCCGCGGGGCCAGGGCACGGCGGGGCAGCGGCTGACGAAAAGCGCCGCAGGACGCCTGCGGAGGGCTGCTGTGGGCAAAGAGGGGCGCGGGCCGGGGTAGTGCGGATCGGGCTCTCGCCTTAGCCGGGGATCACCGAGCGGGCATCGCCGTGAGGTGCGGGGAGCAGGACCCGGGAGCGGCCGCGGGAGCTGCGGGCTGCAGCGGAGGGTTGCGCCGGCGCAGGTGGCCGGGCCTGCGGCACTGCAGCTGCCGGCAGATGCTCACGGCGCAGTGCCGCTTTGGGGGCCCGTCGTCGTGTGCTGAAATCCCTGAGTCTGAGCTGATTTATATGCGTTTCAGATCATTTCCCCCCCTTCCCAGACCAGTGTGTCTGGTCTCATAACCTCCTATGTGCATACCTGCTGTTGCCCCTCAGCAAGAGGCATCTCAGTCTTTTCTTGAAATACTTTGCATCCCAGCATAAGGCACATGACCTGACCCAATAATTGCATTAAAGATTAAAAACATACACGTTTATCAAATAAAGGCTTTAAAAAATGTTATCCAAAGTATAAAAAACTTTCAAAAATATTTTTGAGAACAATGAATAAAAGCCCAACTGAAATTTAATCCATTATCTCCGTAAATCATGTAGAATCCTGCCTGTTTATTGAGGTTAGGAGCCAGATTCACAAGCAGTGGAAATACCACAGCATTGGATTTATGTTTGCCATGAAACTAGTTGTCATCTTCTATTGACTTATTCTGGTTGCTAATGTTTGGGTTTTCTTCTGTTTTATCAATTAATTAACTTTATTCATACTGTTACATTCTTATAACATGCATTCCTCACCACATTTCATGTCAATTTCAGTCTAACCATTTCTGCACAATCTCTTGGCTAAAATAGGCCGGCCATGAGAATCTCTAAGGTAGTCAGGCATAAATATATTCAGGGGGCTTAAAGTTTTCTTTTTCTTGATGAGAACTGGAACAGAGAAAATCGACTATGTTAAATGATGTGAAGCAAGTCAGTTGCAAATTTAATTGCAACTCGATCAGCATTATATTTTTTGTTTAACATCTTGCAAAGTAAGCTGATATTTTAATAGGAACAGATTGTGGGCTTCTTGTGAATACTAGAATGATTTTTAAGGACAAAAAGTCACATGAAAAATCCTTTGGGGAACCCCAGAGAGATGTCAGACTGTTTTCTCATGTGTGGTATGGGTTTGCAGCTTGTAAAGTTGAAGAATTCCCTTTTATAGATATGGTATTTTTAATTTAATTTGATTTGATTACAGTTTACATCATGTTTTTTACCAATATACAGAAATAATCATTTATTTACCCCTCAAACCTTTGTTAGGCTTATCAAAAGAAGCAGGAGAGGTATAACTTCTGCCTACAAATATGTAATCTCATGAAAAGTCTCATGCTTGTTTGTGTAGGTAAGCATCTGTAGGACCAGATATAAATTTTAATGGAAGAAATCCCATGTTAGAGCAGAGACAGTGTGATCTAAGCTTGTCTCCACATAGGCCTGCTTTATTTTTCTTACAGCTGTGAGAAAACTCTTCCAGGATGCTCATCAGGAAGGGTCTGATTTTCTTTCCGTTAGTCATTTGGAATGCTGCCATGGACTGCAGATGAAACTGTTTACAAGGTTCACGTGCATTGCGTGTTGTCTTGGGGTTGAAGCTTGCTTTGGGCCTACAGCAGACCCTGCCAGCTTCGTTTTAGCTGTATGGCCACATTCTGTACCCTAAACCAGGTCTCTCCACCCCAAAGTCTGAGGCGCACCTTTCTGCTGAGAAAGTTATACAGTGGGAAGGGCAGCAAATCACAAATGAGGGTTTCTAATGAGAGGCTGTACTCAGCAGTTGCTTTATACTTCCCAGGCAACCCCAGAGCTTGGCCACACAGCTGTGCCCCACTCCCAGCTCTGCTCCTGGGAGGCTTTTTCTAGCCACATCCCCTGCAAGGTGCAGCTGACACATCCCCTCCCCAAAGGAGGGCTGATGAAAACAATGCTGGTCTCAGCTGGAAAATCACAACCTATGGCACAGTCTTCCAAAGACCACAGCCTGACCATGCAAATGCTTTTTCTCATCTTCCTCCCTGAGAGGTGAGAGGCTTTAATTTCTTACAGAATGTGCTTTTAGTTTTTGTTTCCCAGAAGCAAAACAGATTTACCCTTTTTCATGTGATCCATGTTCTGGATCACTCTGAAAGTAGATGGTACTTGCTACCTGCATGTTGAAGTGACAGAGCTAACAAAATTTAGTAAGAAACCAAACCAGGGTATTAAATACATGCTTGATTAGGAGCATTAAATAGAATTTTATTTTTAATATTGAACTAGTTTAAATATTGAACACTTGAGATAACAGATGCAACTAGATGATGATTGTAAATAGAATTAGCAATAAGAATATCTTTTGTGACATGAAGGTCAACTTATGAATGTCACAAAAAAAACACAGACAAAACAGAAATCTATGTATTTCAATGAATTCTTTTGGCGGCGGAGAAACACGCAGGTCGACTCAATATGGGTGATAAAGAATAGTTTGATTTATTAGCCCGAACAGCATATACTTATACAGTTCACAATAATTATGCATACCTGTCGCCTACTAATTGGCTTAAGGTCTAACAGTCACATTTGCATGGTCCTCCTACTTGCAGTTACTAGCTATGCTTGTTCTACGTTCCTGTGCTCTTGCTTCTCCAAAGCTGTTTATGAGACTCTGCCAAGGTCGCAGTGTCCTTGCTGATTTTACTGAAACAGTCAGCGGTTCCCACTGCGGCCTAGCCTTGCTACTTATGCTAAGGTCTTCAGAACATGCTCTGCTTGTACAACTGCTCTATAGACCCATGTCCTTTATCTTTAAGCCATTCTCCAACAGGCTTCTTCCTGTTTCTCCATCCAGGGATCCCAGGTACTTTTATGACTTTAAATTGTTATCATAGTAGAAGAACAATGAGGGCAATCAGACCAATCCTGTCTTTCTGAGAAAAGTTGATTTTTTGAAGACAGTTCCTGTTTTACCTTTCCTGTTTTTAGTAACGTGCTTCCTGAATAATTACAAGGACTGTGATGCTATGTATAAGCACGTATCCATCCCAAAGTCGGTAAATATAATTTCTTCAAATAACAAAGAGGATAATTAAATTCTCTAAGGAATGTTGGCCTTTGAACAAAGTCATAAAACAGGCTTTGAAATGCAAACCTATTCCTCCTGTCCAGCCAAGCATCAGTTTAGAGATCTGCAGTAGGATGCACAGTCTGACATGGCCCAGGAAACTTGAAGCTACATTTTGCCTACACTCTTGAGACAGGTTGTGTCTTCGTGCAACAATCAGCATTTGAGAACACCAAAAAAACCCCCAGAGTTTCAAAGCATTGGAAGTAACAGTCATGAAGCTCAAAAGCTTTTAAACAGAAGCAGCATGTAGCTGTACAATAGGAAACCTGGCTATTCCCAGTGTGTTTTGTTCTGTTCGCATGACATTCCTCTTGGAATATATAAGTAGTTACTTACGCTTTTTTTTAACAGGTGAATTTTCCCACTTGCTATAAAACTATGTCCAAACAGACTCTGTGCAGTCAAAACCCACCCATTTCTGAGCATCTGGCTAGAAAATAGTACCACTGAAGAAATAACGTTCAGCTTAAGCTCCTTCCCTATACTTTATACCCCCTCAGGATTCTCACTATGAGACTTCTCAGCCCAGGCATATTTTTTTCTTCAAAGAGCAACACCCAGTTCCTTTATAACAAGCCATCTGCTCATTGTGTTAGCAAACCTCATGCAACAACTTCCAGCAGCACCGACACCTGTGACCAGGGAATGGTGTTTCAGGCAGATACTGCCAGACTGCTACAGCTTCTTAGCTCCTCCTCTCTAATCTTCAGAGGACTGTCTGGGATTATCTCCTGGAAATCAACTGCCCAGCAAGATGGCTTGTTATTTCTTTTATATATCAGCAAACATGTGCTTGATTGAGTTCATTGCTGCTGTAAACATCTTTTATCATACCAATCAATGTGAATTTACAAGCTGTAGCACTATGATATTGACATAATGTAGCATTTAATGTACAATAACTTTTTATAGTCCTCACCACTCCAGACATGCCCTGGGTGAAATTCAGTACTGATGTAAACAGATACCGTAACACCAAGGGTATCCATAGGCTACAGTCAATTACACTCAAACTTGATGGGGCCCCTTAGGTTCAGGCATGGTTTTGAACAGCTTTAAGGTATGAGCACATCTATTTTTAACCACACAAAATATCATTTCAGACTGTCTTTATCTGTTTAGTAATCAAAGCTTGGAGGTTCCTTTACAAATAATCTCTTCAAGTTCCCATCTGTTGTCTGCCCTGTTTAAGAAAAAGGGAGTCCCAGAACTTCAGCAGTTTGAAGAGGCATTTATTTTTGTTGAGCAGCCATCAACCAGTTAAAAAAAAAGAAATATATATGTAATAATATTTTTTTCCCACTGTAGGAAGACTGTAAGATCGAAGGAGACATAAGTTGAAAGAAAGTGGAAATTCATAGCTCCTGGTCAACTAAGTTAATGTGGTCAATCCAGGAAATAAAAGGTCTTCATAAATATTCACAAATTGGGGCAAGATCATACAGTGTTATTAAAGGCTACCTACACTATTGCTGGCCTTCAGGTCCAAGTAAAGGGGTGTGAACAGCTCCTCCTTTGCAGGTAGACACAGAAATTGAATCATTATTTAAGCAACAGAGTCAGGAATCACCCAGAAGAAAAATGAGAAATGAGAGAGATTTCTGCCCCAGGAAAGTTGTGCTGTTTCTCGTGTAGTTAGTGTGTCCTTTCACAGTGTAAAAGTTCTTTGTATCCCTTCAATCCACACCTTAGCAGGTGGAACTGAAAATTGTTTCATACAGGTTTATTGAAATATGTCTGAAGTGAACAGTTCTTTAGCTTGATGTATTACAAGATGAAAACTATTGTTCATTAGATTGTATTAGTATCACCATAATCCCTTGTAAAAAAGATAATTTGTACCCAAGCTTTATGACCTAATGAAGCTCTAAATCTTTTGAAGATATTGATTCAATTGACAGAGAAACATCTGCACTTATTTTCATTATTAGGGTGTCTTGATGTATCTTAAGTTTGAGCCGGGAGAAAAAGAATTAAATCCTTTTGCATATAATATTACAATTTGTTTGGATTTCATTAATGTGCTCACTGTTTCTACACTTCAATTTCAAAAGAAATCCTAGGTTAAATGAAGACCTCTTTCTTTGGGCGTACTGCTGTACTTTAAAGCAGTTTCCAGCTGCCTGGCTAACAAGTTTGGAATTGTTGAAGAAAACACTTTAATACAACTGTAAATTAATTTTGTAGTGGTGACAAATGCTTTTTAATGACAATGACAAGACTATAGAATCCTTTTTGTTTTGGGCCTCTTTGGTTTTGGTTTTTTGTTTGTTTTTTTTTGTTTGTTTGTTTGTTTTTTCTACACACATACTTCATTTTTTTCACCTATAAACCAGAAATAATACTTAAAGCCTTCTTTATAAGGGCATGTTAGATCTGTCAGTACCATGCGGCACACTGGAAGTATTTCCATGCTCACAGTCATTTCATTACCAGATCGGTGATGAGAGAAACTGACATAGTGAAATGACAACAGAATCAATACTGCCTGCCTTCTCCAGGGCAGCGAGATATAGAAATTTCACTGATAGTGGAAAAAATCTTCCTAGCACCAGTACTGGAAGATGCACAGGGCTGCAAAATGCAAAAACATCCAATTACGTGTACTGAATTCAAGTTCATCAGTGCTGACTTGCTTATACATAGAGTCAGATGCTTGGGTGCCTCTACACTGCACTCAGTGTCCTGGGGTGCCTGTTAGCCTGGTGAGGTGGGCAGCAGGTCAGCACACATCACCCTTCACCCACACAAATCAAAATGTCACAGTAGAAGATATAAGAGGGACAGACATGGCAAGATATTTCTTGAGAGAGACAGTAGAAGTTATTGCAGTGGGGACAAGGACTAGCCATTAGCATTTATAGGAATAGCTAAGTCTAGAAATATGGTAGCCTCTTTTGCAACATGCAGTAAATACTATGAAACCCAAGCTTGTACCATACAGGAAGAAGGCAGGATCAGTATCTATTTGAATGAGATAACTTCACATGCAAGACATACAGAACACAAAGCACTGAAGGGAAGCTCTCGTCAGATCCAGGCTATGGGCAGCTGTCTGAGTCTTCTGCAAACTAAATAAGCCTCTAAGAGTTCAGGTTTATATTACAAAGATGCAACACATCAGGAAGCAGCAAGAGCAGGGCTGCTTGCTAAAAGAATATAAGCCAAGAGAGATCCCACAGCCACAGGGACCAGCCCTGCCCTGTACCTAGACAAGGCAAGCAAGACAAACCTGGAAATGGTGCACAGACTCAACTGAGAGCCTATATCACAGGCAGCATCATGGTGATGGGGCAGATCCAAGGTCAAGCCAGTCCACAGGCAAGGATAAGGTACAGGCAAATCCATAGCAATGAATGAGGACTGATACCAGACTAGGAAACCATCCCATGGGCTGAGGACCAGCAGGGGACAGACTAGGACTGCACAGGAGATCAGCACTCTTCAGCACAACTTACAAGAACTGAGGACTGAACTTAAATAGAGTTCCTGAGCCCATGGTGTGGAGGAGGCTCCAGGTGATGCTGGTCAGGGACATTAAGGCTTATTAGTGCCCTCAGTGCCCTGATTACAAAAGGATTCAGAGGAACTTAGAATTTGAGTGTTTTTCCTTTGAAATTCTTCAGTACAGATTGTAGGATTTTTCATTTTGTGCTATCTTTCACAAAGACTGTTTTTACTGCATATCTCATATGAACTTAGTATTTGTCTGGATAGGTACATGGAGTTTAATTCAGACTGTAGAAGAAACATCCCCGTTCAGCAATAGAGTTTTGTTTACCTAACCCTTTCAATTAAATCTTGCTTGTTATTTACAACAGGAATATCGGGTTCTAGAAAAGATAAACAATATAGGGCTTAACTCACAGGAGAACTAAGAATACCACAATATAGGTAATATTTTCTACAGGCTGAGTAATGTCTATTTGCTCTTGTCCTGTTATATTTAGAGATGGAAAATTGGTCTTTATTGTGTAGCATTCACCAACAGGAGCTATTAACAGAGATTATAAAGTAAACTGACAAGTATGAAGGAAGGACGTGTAAAATAGCACACTATGAAATGATCTCACTGAGTTCACGTGGATTTCCAATGCAAAAATATATCTCGTGTCTTCAAAGTTGTTTTATCCCTGCTTAAGTTAATAAGTAGGATGCAAATGTAGAAAGGATAGCCTGATGAGAACTCTCATTTCTTTAGAGCATCGTGCTTCTGTTTCAAAATAAGATTTTTTCAGCTGATGATCCAGAGCAGACAGTGGCAGATTATGGGTTTGCTACTCTCCAAGTCCTGTCCCACCCCTATGTTGGACTAAAAATCTGTTGCAACAAAGTTTGTAGGAGAGAAATGACTTGGTACAACTTCACATTTTATAAAAAGTGTAGCAGAATCAGCAGGTCCGTGAGAGCTTTATGAGATTTTACCTTTCAAAGTTTAAACCACAGTTACACAAGATTTGAATTCACACTCCATTTAATGGTTCTGCATTTTTCTCTGTTCTGGCTCAATTGTATATTGCGGTTACTTTGCTCTCATTGAAAAGACTGCATAAGACTTCAGATTATATGATTTTGGATTACATAGACAAGAATTGCTTTAATTTTCTATTTTTCTCAGAAAAAAAGAATAGAAGAATGACATTTAGAGGACTCAAACAAGAGTTCCAAATAACTTAATGTTCATTTGTGAGATTCAGTCAGTCTAATGAAGTTATCCCTTCAGGCTTTTTTTCATCATTTAATCACAAACCACATGTTTTATACATTAAATAATATACATTGTGCCATAAGTTTTTTATAGCTTAAGTTTAAGAATTGTATTTCTATGTCAAGTACAAGTTACAGAGCTATGATGATAACAAGAACTAAATGAAGATTTAAATCTTAAATATTACAGACATAAAATAGAAGTCAGGGTGAACTTGTTCATGTATGACCAAGTTCACCTGTCCATGTGTCTTCCACAGATAGCAATTATTTTATAGGCAGCAATGAAAGGCAATAATGTATAGGAAGAATATCACATTTTAAATCCAGAAAAGTAGTAGTAAAATATCATATATAGCAATAATAATAATAATTTTCTGAAGCAACTCATTGTAATGAAACGCTGCCAAGAAAGGAGATAAAGTAGATCAACTTTTAATCTCATGTCTAAAACACTATTTTTAAAAAAGTATTTCTAAAGTAACACAGACCTGCCAGATTTTTGCTTTTGTTTGTTTTGTTTTGTGTTTTCATTCTTCAGAATTGTGTATAAGAGCCTGTTTCCTATCAGTAAGAAAAAGCTTTGAAATATTTATCAGCTAGATAATATTTAACTCCTCTATTTATCATGTGTAATTGGCAGCTTATATTGCAAAGGGTAATATTTTCACTCTTTTTTGGATTTCCCCAGTATTTTTAATTAGCCTTCTAATTGTCTTTTCACCTTTCTAAAGCTATTGTCTCAAAAGGCACAATAAAAACACACCATCAAAATAAAATAAGCACAGTTGTCACTTTTGTATAGTCAAAGTCTTCTTTCTCATATTCTTCTTTCATTATACATAAATACTTAATCAGTAAATATTTATGTCACAACAGAAAGCAATGCAGAAAACAAGAAAAAAAGTTGCTGCCAGAAAACATGTTTATTTTTGCCATATATCACAAATCAAATGCGTGAAGCATTCCCAAAGAAATGTGCAAAATAGGTCTCTGCAAAGGCATCAGTCTCGTTGTGCAGGTACAGGCATGCAGGATCTGTCACTTCCAAAACGACCTAGTTTTTCCTCCAGGTCCCCAGCTTTTTGAAGGCCACATATTGTTCCACTGATGTTTACAGGGGTTGTCCTAAGCAACCAGATAAACCAGAGGGACTTCAAGAGGCCTGTCCTGTCTGTGCCACATTCTATGAAAGCACAAGAGGAGCTTTGCAGAGCACCTTGCCTATGGAGAAACGTGCAGCCTGGGGTTTGAGGATCCTTCGAATTTGGCACAATTCTTTTTTTGTAGCAAAGAAACAAAAGAGTAGTGCGATTATACCTTACATACACATGACTTTTTTTGTTTTGGTTCAGACTATGGATTGTATTTTTTCTGAATATAATAGATAAGATTAACATAATTTACATTTCCTTATGATCTCATGGGATTTTTATGTCCAAGAAGCAATAGTGATGACACTATTCAGTGTTTACAATAAATTATTTCAATTATTGCAGAAAACAGAGACAGCATTCACAATTTGGACCCCATTGTGATGCAGCTGTCCAAACATACATTAAGAGATTGTGTCCAGACCAGAGTTGTTCGACTTGGAACCATCAGGGAGTGAGCAGAGAGCTCCACACAGGGAGCAGACACACAGCCAGGGAGGAACCTGCACCACACGTGCATTGCTGAGATTGGAACAAATCACAGGTTCTCCTAGTCATAAGCAGCACTTTTTCCCTCCAAATGAAATAGGTCACCTCCCCTACTATTTTCTGTCTTAGAAGACCATATTGCATATTTTCCTGTTGAATGAGGCAAGTTCAACAAGTTCTCTTCCATAATGACTTTATCTGTTTTCCTTTCTCTGTATGTGTATGTGCTCCAATTCGGGCTCTGTTTTCCTCTCTGTTTATCATTTTCAAACCCTCTTCCCTTCTGTCCAGCACTATTTCATTCCTTTATCAGTCACCACTCTCTCTTCACCACAACAGGTGAAGCTGCCATCCCCGAAGGGTTCAGCTGCTCACCCCACACCTCCTCAGCCTTTCTCGTCCCTTGAAATCCCAGCTGCTGTGGGACCGCTGCTCTCCAACACCACTGAAACCTTCAGAAGCTTCTGACTTCATCTGTCTGTCTTACCCTGAGACACATGGATTAAAAAACACTGCACAAATGATAAGTGTTGGCATTGATTGTATTATCAATGTCTGGATGTTAAAGGATCATTATACAAAACAGTTAAGCTGCCCCTTCGAACAGGTAGTGGATACAAAGGAAATATCCCTTCCCTGTCCTCCATAGGGAAAGTGCTTTAAACCGGAGGAGAACAACATAACCTGCATTTGTCATTCCTAAGAAATTATAAGAATAAATTATTTACCCAGGAGAACCATTTCCAACATGTCTTTTGTGCCCATTGAATATACCATGCTATGCTAACCTTGAGGGAATGGATATCTGGCTAATTATACTCGTCTCTGCAATAAACTGGTGGAATGTTATGGCAGAAATGAAATACAGCATGTAAGCAAAATATTTTCTTTAAGATGGTTTGTGAGAAGTAACAACTGCAAAAATAGAAAAATGACCCAGGCCCGGTGTTGCAGATAATATCCTGATGCCACCGATGGCAAAACTTCAATTGAGTATGAAGAAAGCAGCATTCCATTCAAAACTCTACAAAATCACATCTCTCCTCAGCAATGGCTTTGATGGCCTTTGCCTCAGCGTGTGTGCGCTCAGGGAATTAGAAATCTCAGTTGTGGTTTGTCTTTTCAGCAATGACCAGCTAGGGCCTCAGCTGATTTAGACATGCCCACGTCTTTATGTTCAACTCTATTAATGAAAGATCTAATGTCCCTGTTGCTGGAATGGAGCAAGGGATGCTCAACACCACCAAGTGCGCTGCTGAATTTCATTAGCTTTGTGAACTCTTAAAAAAAAATAAAATTAGCAATATTAAGAAGTAAAACTAGGAGGAACAAAATAAAATTATGTTTAAATCTGAGGATACTTTTTATTGTGATAAAAATAGAAGGGAATATTTCTGAGGAGAGAGATCAAGGGACAAAAAAGCAGCTGTCTCAAGTGATCTATACATAAAATCTCATTACCTCCAAGTTAAAATGTTGCACCAGGACATAACATAAAGCATAGACATTATCTGTAACAGGGTCAGACTTCTATACATCCTCTATTAGAGACCTTGATTGATTGTCTTCACCAGAAATTATTTAAAAGGAATCACAGCATTGGAAACGAGAAATACCTGAGGGTAATTTTCATATGTAGACATTTATTGGTTAATATATTACTTGGGAATGGGTCTACCCTTTGCACAAAATTAAATGAATGGGGTTCTTTCATGTAAATGTAGTTACTAAAATGGTAATACGTGATGCTAATTAAAAAGCTCTGCCTTTCACATTCCTGTGGGGAAAAACAAAAAACAGTATTTCACATGGTTACCATCTTTTAACATGGATTTTAAAAAGATGAAGTTTTACTGGAAGCACTGTATTTTTTTCAACTATTATTAGAAAATGAGCTCAATTTTTCTGATGTGAGTTTAAAATCTGACTAAATGCAATCAATCAAAGATCCCTGTTTCATGAGATTTAAAAAAATCTTGAAAACATTCCGTTTCCCTCAGCTGGTGGATCAGTCACGCATCTATCAAATACACAGAACATCTACTAATATCAAAGCACATTGTGCCAGTGGCTTCTCAGATCCTGAAGTTGAGAAGAAAAAGCTTTGACATTGACATTTGCATTACAACCACTTGAAATAGCCACTTCTTTGTGTTGCCGAGGATTAATGTGTTCTTCTTGGCTAGCACCACAGACACTTCTCCTTCTAGCTTTGTCAAACACCAGCCAAAAATAGATCAACAAATATTAAATCAACTTTCTAAGTTGGTTTCTTGGCTGCTTTTTTTTCAGATGCAAAGTGGCTTTTACTCTTTGTTTTTTGCATGGCTATTTTTTTTTTTCAAATAGATACACATGTATGAATATGATGCTATAGTTTTCTTTGTTTATTATTTCTTATAACAAGAGGTTACTGGTGTCAAAGTTCCTTTAGAGGTTTAGCTTTCTGACTTTTAAGTGTGAGGAAAAGGCACTGCAGAAACACATGACTAAAGAACATCTACTGTAATCCTCTGAGTCTGGAACAAGTCCTCATTCATGGCACTAGTGATAAAAAGAAATCAAAGAAAGAGACTGAGAAGAAATTGGAGCATTTAAAGGCTCAAACTCTGGAAATACCAGAAGCTGCTGGAAAAGAAGGCAAGAACACTTCAATGTACATCTGGAAGTGATAAGTGTTCTTTAAAAGCAAGTCAACCAGAAGGAGGTTTTCCTTCTGAAAACAGCAAGTGCTGGTGCATTTGGCATGTTTAAGAGTTTTCAGCCATCCAGCAAAGGAGGATGTTCTTGAAGCTGTTACAAAAAATTAGGTGTGTTGCATTCTAAATAAAAATGAAGCATATGAAAGTTCTACACTTTGAGCCTGAAGGTTTTTAAATACTTTGAAGTTCATAAGACCAGGGAGACAACTTTATCTGTTACAAGTGTTCCGATAAAACATGGAATTAGCCTGCCTTATGCTAAGATCTAAGATATTTAGATTAATGACAAAAAATAAACACAACCCACAAACACACAAACAAAACCTGCCCGTTTTAGAAAGCCACAGGTTTCTGACAGAAAGGGGAGCAAATAATATAGAACCCTGGGAGAAGCAAACTCTGGATGAGGCAATTCAGAATCTGCCAAGAAGCGGGTACTTGAATAAGTGTTGGACAGGACGGTGCTCTGACACCTTAGATATGACCAAGAGCTCAAAATAGCATAGGACAAAGATACTGCAGACAGAAAAGCATGCAGAGCTTGAAATCATAAGTAAGGAATAACAACACAAATAAAGAGATGGGAGAAGCTGAATGTTAAGCGAAAGCTTGTATTAATTTGGCTGCAAGTGCCAGGGGTCTGAACCATGAACAAACTGCACGTTGCTGATGACCCCTGCCTTGCATGACTGTTTTCTTAAGATATCTGGGATATTTGCAGAAAAAGATGATGTGTGCAGAAGAAATAATAACCATTAGAGCAAATGAGACATGAATTGCCTTCAGTTAGTCATATGTGCACAACTCCTACTATTTCTAGGAACTGTGCTGTAACCCTAAGAGAAAACAAATAGGTTGTAGAAAGGGAAGTGGATAAAATTCCATGTTTAGGAAAGTGATTTTGTTTCTGTTTTAAAAATATGCTTCTGGATACAACTAATAAACCAGAAACAAACAAACAAAACAAAACACAAACTTTGGCTGTTTTTCTGATTTTAGATGGCACTACTAAAGATATTACAGCTGAGAGCTGATAATGCATTAAAAAGCTTGATATGTGACAGTGAGGTATAATTTACAGGACACAGATTTGAGCAGAATACAGTGAAGCTTAGATTTATAGAAGTGACTATTAGTCCTCATAGTTCTTAATTGATTTGGTGCAGAGTACGTGCAAAAGTCTGGTGAATTCTTTCATGTGAACTCTCTCAGGTAGAATTAAAGTGGCCTTCATTTAACAGAGCCTATTTCACTTCCAAGGTGAGTTAGGCTAAATTGAATTAAGGTCATTTTTAATTCTGAAGAAAAATGCATACTGATGCACTTAATATAGCTTGGTCTCCTTTAAATTAACAGCTGTAATTAACTTGGAGATCTCTGTAGACAAAATCTAAAAATAGAAATTATAAAACACCACTATTTTTGGTTTTAATCTGCTTTATTTGGTAGAAGGTAAGCAATTCAGGGTCACAATATAAAGTAAGAACAAACAAACATCAGTATAATATCGATCACCTCTCAGTTATGGTAAGCATGCAGATAATTAAGTCAACTACCCTGAAAGCATTTTACTATATAGTTTTTTAAACCACTATGCATTTGAATAACTTTGACTATACACATAGTATTTCTATTCAAATCTGACAAGACTAGAATCTAATGTCAAACAACTATACCATCAATTTTGATTTAAGTTTCATTCCTTCTACAGTTCATGTGCAGCAATCCAAATACATTGCTGAACTACTAAAAGACAATTAAAATATCTGGAATTATTTTTTGTTGTTTTTTTCTCTACTTGATTCTTGTACACAATCAACTATTTGGAAGTGCTGCAACTCAAGATAATATAAAATATCTTGCTTTTTTTAGACTGAACAATATAGAACAGATTTAAAAAATATGGAACGCATGTAGAAAAGCAAAAGACTTCTCTTGATATGGATAAGGAAACTTTTAAATTGAGCCTGATGGCATCTGGATACACACAAAAGGATCAAAAAGTCAGTTACAGAGGCAAGTAAGTAAGAATTTTCCTTAACAGCAACTAGTTATTCCAGGATCACAAATTTGTAGGCAGTATGCTCTACAAATATGGAATAATCTGCAGAACAGTTACAAGCAACTGAAGGCAGGTGCTGCTTGGCTGATAGCAGGAGACTACACCCCCATCCGGAATGATCACAGGAGATAAAGGCCAAGAACTGAGCGGCTGGACTTGGCCGTGAAGGAAACCTGTAGTTTAACTCTGCAAAAAATGTGTCTGCTCAGCAGGACATTGATCACAAAACAACATCTGCCGCCTCCTGTGAATGAATATTTAGCTGTATCCATAGAAAATTTGACAAACACCATCTTGTCAAGGGACAATACTGATGGCAGGCAAAAACATGGGCCAAATGTACCTGTTTATATAAAATATGTTTAAAACACCAGAAAAAAAAAATGCCTTGCAACTTTATGGCTCTTGAGAGCTTTGTGGTGAAATAAGTGTAGTTAAAAATCAATAAGGAAATATACAAACCCTTCTGTGTTTACATGTTTACTTGAACCAGTGGCTATCTCGGGAAACAACTAATGCTAGGAAAGCAAGGGTGGCAGTGGTGAAGTGTTGGTTGTTGGTGTAAGCTTCCTTTGGACCTTCTTGCTTTAATTGTACCCAGTCATACTGAAGTAAGACCAAGTTACCCTTATTTAAGAGTCCCTCCTTCCTTGAACTAGAACATCCCTCAGAATTATAACAGAGTGTGCAGCAGGCTTCCCTAAGGCTCCAGACTCCTGGATTCACAATCGAAGGACATCAAAAAGCATTTTTTAGGAGATCAGGCAGAGCAAGTTGTTGGCCAAGGTGCTGCAGTTTCACTGCAAACTCAGGTGTTGGTAACCTCAGATACTGTGAAAACGCGATGCTCCTCTCTGTGAGGGTGGGTCCTCAACAGCAATGAATTGGGCATCAGCATATCTGGTCCAAACTGCACAAGGATGCATTTCATCGCTCTCTGTACAGCTAGTGCAGTGAATTGCCATGCTCCAGCTTTCATCCATTCCCTTAGCACATCTACATGATATAATTGATATATTCTTGGCAGGTCTGAAATTATGCTGCAGTGATGAATATTCCTGTTTCTGGGTCAGAAGCTGTAAAATTTGGAAAATAACTTCCATATTCACCAAGAGATACATATGCTTCTTGGCACGTTAGCAACCTGCTAGAAAAACATCCCACGCTGGCAGAGTCGGGGTTAGCTGAGAGCAGGAGATGTGCCAGTAGTCTGGAACAACCTGAAAGGAAGACAAAGAGTTAAATGCCAAATATATCAGTCTGTTTAGGAGCAGCGAAAGAGGCTGTCAGGGGTATTCAGATATGCAGGAATGTGGGATTTGGGGAATAGCAGTCAAATCCAGTATTCAAACCCTGCCATTTACAGACACTGCTGCAGTGGTAAGGCAGGCCGGCCGTATAAAGAGAATTACAACTAAAGCAGGTACATATTCATAACCTGAGTAGAGCCTACATGCTCAGGGTAAGAATTATCAGTATGGGTGGCAAATCCATCCATCTGTGTCTGCCAACCCCTTGCAATGCAGGCACACCTTAAATGCGAGGGAAGAAAATTAAGATGCCTGATTTAAATTTAGTGACCTGTTTCAAATGTGTACTGAAAGCAACTGCTGTAGTTGCTACAGAAATGCCACTATCTCATCTAGAGATTGGAATGATTATGAAGTGAAATGATATGTGGCTCCAGAAGTAATTACCATATGAAAAAGGGATTTCTATTAAAAGCACGTGAGTGCCTTTGATCCAACAGAAATTTATCTTTTCTGTCCTGAAATGACCCTCTCATTTTTGGTTCTGAGTCTACGTAGAGTGAAATATGCAAGTTTCATTGGGAAACTACACATCTGCTACAGAGCTTTAGGCTTTGTCAGAGAAAGATTGGTCTTGCTAGGATATTCCTAATCAATAGTTCACAACAAATATGTAGAAAAATGGATTAAACCCCACTGAGAGTCACTGAAACGACATCATTAAATGCGTATAGTTCAAAAACTGCTGAGCTGACTTTCTTAGAGTATAGCAATTTTTAAAAATCTTATACAGATCAGCAAAACAAATTAAATTTGGATTTTTAGATGGCACCATTACTGAAATATTCTAACATATCCAAACATAACATTTTTCATATTCACATGGTTAGATTTTTTAACCAATTTTGCTGAAAAAAGAAGACAAACTACTCTCGTACACAGTCATATGAGGTGTCACAGCATCAAAGGATTTTACATAAGAAAGTTAAGGCAAACTGAGGATAGGGCTAAAATAAGAGCTGATGCTCTGAATGTTAAATAAATAAATATACATAGTATATATCATGTATATTACATTGGTAAGTTCTGTAATTAATTAATGAATATCAACTTGTTAATATAGCATAAGTTGTGTGACTGGTGTGAATGAGAATGCAAGTGTCCATCCCTAAGTCCTTGTTTCTTTTATCTTCACTTAGACATGTAACACTGGGGTCATGGAAGTGCTTCATTTAATGTTTCACAGCACTGTTGACTTTCATTTGTTATGGTTTTGATTATGAGACTGGGTATAAGCATGTACACAAATGCATCAGTGCTGCACGTGTATTCAGAGCATGTGTTTATCTGAGCAGCCCCGTCATGCATTGCTGCAGTGCTGTGCGTGTACATATAGGTTTTTGCTGGAGTACGTACAATGACCAGCCAGCTCTTGTCCAGCAAATCCCAAAGGGCAGTGATGGCTATTGGACCTTGGTGGAGTCTCACCTACGGAGCTTACGCTGCATTATTTGCTAGTGAAGGGATGAGCTATAATGCCAAGAATATGCTAAAGATGCTGCAGCGTACCTCATTTGTTAGTGATGCTGCTGCCTCTTCTCAAGGATATCAAAATGCCTGTCAGCACCTGGATGAAAATCAGCTGACTCAGATTCAATCTGGCCAAAATGAAAATGTTTAAAACCGGGCTAGCATCTTTACCTATGTGTGATAGTGTCTTCAAACATTTACTCAAATGCTACAGCACCTCAGGTTTCTTTTTTTTTGTCATTGTCTGAGGGATCAAGGTGGTCGATGGCAAAAGTACCCTCATTTTTTCCCAAGCTTAACCTCTCCTGGTGCAGATCTGGCCATTGCAATCTACATGCCCTTCGCTGGCATGTAGAATGAATTACCAGTAAGTCACTGAACCCCTGGTTAAGTGCATGAAAAAAGCAGGGACTCCAGCTTTGGCAAAATGAGATGGGTCTCTTCAACAGTAGCAGCTTCACCACCCCCAATGGCTTGCAGGTTATTTCCTCACTATGTTCAAGACTGGTTTCTGATCTTCAAAGCAATAAAGATCTGGCTTCCCCATAGACATCTTCTTTAACCATAAAAACACAGGTACTCTTCTGAAGCAAGCAGTATCACACAGATCAGGATAATGCAAGTGAAAATGTGAAAACCAAGAGAAAGTCCCTTAACTGTTCATTGGTAGAACCTCAACCTACAAAACATCATGATAATTCAGGTAAGTGTTCCCCAGACTTTGCAGATGGATAATCCAGGCAGGTTGTCTAGGTGGAGCCAAGTGCTGGCCAGATCAGCCCTGTGTTCACACTCAATGTACCCTGCTGCACAGCCTGAGCAGACTGCAAATTTCCCAGAGGTATCTGCTTTAGTGCACATTAGTGTATGTGTACAAAATCCTGTCTTACAGCGGGCATGGTAATTCAGTATTAGGTTGACAGCGTGTACTGCACCAGTAGACAGCACAGGGTGTCAAGAGAGGATTTGGACAGCCGCTGGTGAAAGATGGTAGCCAGGATGGCTGCTGCCAGAGCAATTCCTGCAGCCTTGGGGAAAGAATGCTGCCAGTAGAGGCTGGGTGTCACATAAATTGTCCTGGCAGCAGATACACAGGCTGTGATCCATAAGGCTAGCACTTCTGCTCTCCACTCACCCCACTTTAAGGCACATAAAATAGAGCCTTCTTTTTGATTAGCATTTCCTTCCAGAGCTAAAACACCCAAAGCATTCACACCGTAAACATATATATTTAAAGAGAGCTATCATCGACTTGGAAGTCACAATACGGTAGCTGTAGCTATTTATGACATGAGTGGCAGCAAAAAGGGGGAGGAAAAAAAAAATCTTTCCTGGCAGCTCGCTCCCTTTCTGTATATTTTTTCTATAGTCTGTTGAGCCATGTAAATACGATTTGTGAACAGGCGGCAAATGCGAGTTTCCCCGCGTACGCTGCCGGGTGCAGGCCCGGACGGGACGGCCCGGCCGGCGGCGGCGGCTCTGCGGGGCGGATGTCCCGGGGATGCTCAGGGGGAGGCGGCCGAGCCCCCGGCGCCGGGCGGGCGCAGCCGCAGGGCCGCGGCGCGCTCGGCCTCCCGGGGTCACCTTGGGCACGGCGCGGCTCGCCCCCGCCTCGGTGGCAGCGCTCCGCGGGCGGGAGGGCCCTGGGACGGCGGGCACGGCGCGGGGGCGCTCCCACGCCGCCGCGCTGTGAGGCCGGGCGCCGGCCGGGGGTACGCGGAGGCGGCCCCGCCACAGCGGCAGGCGCGGAGGCCGAGCGCAGCCGGCCCGCCGCTGCCCTCTGTGAGCCGCGGCAGGCGCCGCCCCAGGCTCCCACAGCCCCGTCTCTCAGGCCGGTGGCCGGGACGGCACCCCCCGTCACCCGGCGGCAGCGGCCGCGGACAGCGGCGCCCCGCGCGCCCCCGGCAGGCGGCGTAGCAGGGAGGAGGCACCGCCCCGACCGTCATTTCCGCCGTGTATCGGGGTGGGGGAGGGGGGCAGAGCGCTCGCCTCCTCCTCCGCGGCGGCCGGAGATACAGAGCCCCAGCGCGGGGCGAGGGGAGCTCAGCCGCCGCCGCGCCCGCGGGCCGCGCCGCCCCGCCAGCCGAGCCCTGTCCCGCCCGCTGCAGCCGCCCGGCATCCTTCCCGCCGCCCCGGCCTGGCCATGGGGAACGCAGCCACCGCCAAGAAGGGCAACGAGATCGAGAGCGGTGAGTGAGGGGGATCCGCGGCCTCCGCCCCGCGCCTGGCTCCCCTCCCCGAGGAGGGGCCGGCGGGCCGGGACCGCAGCGCCCGCCCCGCGCCGCCGGCGCAGGCCCCGCGGCCTAGCGGCTGAGGCGTCGAGCCCCCCGCCCCGCGCAGGCCCGGCCGCCCGCCTGCCCCCGGCTCGGCGCGGCCTGCTCGGCGCCGCAGGGAGCCCGCCGCGGCCCCTGCGACCGCCGAGGCACGCTCCCTCCCGCCCGCCTCGGCTTTAGTGTCTCAGGAAATAAGCGGGATAAATCCGCCTGCGGTCGCCGGGCCCAGGCCGCCGCCGGGCCGCGCGTCCGGCTGTCCCGCAGCAGGTGTCCGTCCCCCACGAAGGAGGAGCTGCTGGCGGGGCCGGGGTGGCGGTGGCGGGCAGGTGTCAGCGCCTCCGCCAGCCGCAGCCTCCATCCTCGCTCCGGCCGGCTCGCTTTCCCCACCCCTGAACACACCCTTGCCGGCGGGGGAGGCCGCTCGCCGCGCCGAGCCCCGCTTGCGGCGGGGAGGGTTCGTCCCGCAGCGGGGAATGTAGGTCAGAAACTGCTGGGCCTGCCCGGGTCGCGCAGCCCCGGTGACCGCGCGGGTCCTGCCCGCGGCCCGTGACACAGCCCGGGCCCCGCGGCGTGTTTACATCGCTCGGGAGCGCGCTCGGTGCGAACGCTGCTCTCCTGATCCCCGGGTAAAATGGAAGACAAAAGCTTTGGTCTGAACTTGCCATCACAGGGTGCTTTTTGCTATTTCTTTTTTCTGTTTTCTTTTTTCTTTTTTTCTTCAGTATTTCAGCGTAATCTTTAGGTAATATAAAGTAAATTCAGCTGTTGGGGGCGGGGGGGACACCAACCAAAAAAACCCTCAAACAAAACAGACTCTATTTTTAGTAAGTTTTAACTTCGCTACTTTGCTTCTAGTGGAAAACTTTGAGTATGTTTGTGATGGATAAAAGACAAGCCTTCAAGAGCAGCCAGTTGTGCAAGCTCAGTGTTCCAGCAACAATACCTTTTGTTACTGGAAATGCCGTGGGTGTTATTAAAATGGAAAGAAGTTTAAGTATTGAAGTTACTTTTTATTTTTTTCCCCAGTTTATTTACTTTTTGTGTGTTTACTACTGAGGTCCAGGGCAGGCTGGGGTCACCCGATGTGCACAGGCCAGTGCCTGCCCACACAGCATTCCTCCACTGTCCTGGAGCTGCACCCTTGTCTCCAGCTGTGGGACCAGGGGCTCAGCTTGACTGACCCAGTTCTGCGGTGTGGTTTTCCCTTTCAGTTCTTGCGCCTTATCTCATTATTATTATAGATTTCACAATCCGAATGTTTTATGAGTATTTGACCATTACTGTTTAGTGGTTTTGTTTTTTATTTATTTAGCGGAGTGCATCAATTTTTGATAGGAAGTATTTTAGCCTACCTATAAAGATACATGTGGAGAGAGAGGGTGGATTGTTTAAAATACTTCAGGTCACAAAACACTGGATTTTGTATTTCATAGTAGCTGTATTGCTACTAGTCTATGCAGTTAAATAACACTACACCATGCAGTGTTTACTTCAATTTAAATTAATTCTTTCCTTATACAGTGACTTTTAAATTGCGGAAGGAGTTTACTTCAGAACTTCTCTCTCTCCCTTTGTTAGAGTTTACAAATGAAATGCTGCTAGAGACATCAGGCTCAGATGTTCATTTACTCAGTGTATTTAGCAAAAAAGCTCTGTAATGATGCAACTTGTGTAACTAGGAGAAGAAATTGATCATCATTGACGTACTGCTGGGAAAGACCAGGATTCACTTACTATGGAGGATCAATAGTATATGAATACTATACTCAAATTATTAGAAGCAGTATTTGGTTTGCTGGCAGTGGAAGTTGTATAATCTAGTAATACAATACATGGCAACTAAAAACTAAAGAAACATAAAATGTGATGCAGCTTTAATACTTCTGATACGTATTTAGATTGTTGACAGTTTTCCTGTTTTTGTGTTAATTTCCCTTAGTAGCACTTATTCCAAACTTCAGGACACCAATGAAGCGGTAACAGAAAATATCCAGGTTTGACTTGTAAAAGTGGTGTCATACCCTTGATCCAAGCATGGAGCATATGGTTTTGTGTGGATCAAGGACATGCTAAGGTCTCTGAAAGAACAATGAAGGGTAACGCAGCTTCCACTGATAACTAGGCGTACTAGTTCATGGAGTGTAATTTGAGACCGCTTTCACTATCTGTGGTCAGCACAGTAAACGCTGTTCACCTGACTGTGGCCCTTATATTCTTGTTGTTTGTTTTAGCTTTCCATGCGTATTAACGTATCTTCAGTAGTTGTTACTTTGCTCAGGCTGTCAAGAGGAATAAAGCCAGTTTGTGAATGCTAGCAGCAGAATGGAGCAAGTGTTCAGAGTATTTCAAGGCAGAAGTTGCAGGTGAATGAAATGTGAATACTGCTAAGTTTTAAGCTTGGCCACCAAAAAGAGTCGATGAGGCTTACACAGCAGGGAGGGCAAGATATGTAGATGGATATAGAGAAGATGGGAAGCTTCAGAGTAGTCTTGTCAGGATTTTCTTTCTAAACCCTTCTGTTCTGGGTTTTGCTTTGGAGCACCAAAATTAAAAGTGATCCTTTGAGAAGCATAAGGGTAATGTGGCCATTTTAAACTATTTACGTGTTTTAAATGGGTTCATGGTTTTCCACAGGGTATAGCAGCCTATGAATTCTGAGGGTATTTTAGAATAATAAGTATTTTTCGTTTGAGTTATGAAGAGACACAATTGTCAGTTATCTTAAAGTTTCTCTAAGTTTAATACCTCATCCTAATATTCATTTAAGTATGCACTTAATTGCTTGTTGTTTTTGTTTCAGCTGCTCAATTTACAGTAGTTGAGAAAACTTATTTTGCAACCTATGAGTTCAAAATTGCAATGTGTGGTAAGTTATGTATAAAAACAAGGCCACAGGTAGGCTACCTTGTTGCAATTAATGTAGGAAAATGTTACCTTTATTAATTCCATTATGTTGGAAACATTTGTTAAAGTACCATGCGACATAAAAGAAACTTAACTACAACACCTCTCAGAGTTTGAAAAACGTTACATAGTATTTTCTTTAATCCACTAAGTAGATCTATTACTTTCAAGATTGTTATTGGTTTTATATGAATCAGCAACATGTTAACTTTACTGAGACTGTTTTCTAAGCAGGAATGAATGTCAGCCCTGAAAACTGTAAAGCTTGCAGAAAGTTTTGGGTTTTTTTTCTTTAGATAACTTGATAATACAGACTTTCGAGGTAGTTACTATATATGGCTCTGAATTATTTGCCTCTTTAGATAGGCAAGGTAATTTCATACATAACAGCAAGAAATTTGTTTAGAAATAAATAGTAATCACAGTGTTTTGCTTGTTTGTTTTCCTGGATTCAAGAACACTTAGCTGTGATATTGTCTGTTTCTTTGTTTTTAATCATCAAACTGAATTAGAGACCTGGTGATTGGAATACACTCTTTGGTGACTGGAAGATTTGTGTACTTTATCTTCTTCCAAAAGATCATGAAACCACACAGTTTTGGCTTCTGACTTGCATTAGCCAGGATTCAGATGGTCTTTTCCACTTTTTCTGTAGCAATATGTGGTGGTAAATTGCTCTTAATATCTGTGTTTAAACTCTACATGGTTTTCAAAACATACTTCTGTACATATATCTTTTTATCTAGTAGCCAGATCTCCAGCTTCCAGTGCGTGAGGAATTTAGTAGTCTAATATGACTTTACTAACTTTGACTTCTATGGTCTTTAAATAACCAGGTACAGTGTGTGTGGTGTGTATTCTGTAGGTGAGTTTTATGTTCATTCACTCCTCCTCCAAGTGTTCCCACTACAGTATCTTCAGCATGACAAGAGTTCATATTGTAGTCAGTTCTTCTCTTTTTAACTCTTATAATTGTTCTGTAAGTAGTACTCCTTTGAAATGTGCTTGACAGGAAGATGTAATCTTTTTAATTTTCCTTTGCCAGTAGATTTTAACCTCCTCAGAGGCCATTCTTAGAGCTGAGATTTGTTTGTTTGTTTGTTTTTCTTTCTTCCTCCTCCTCATTTTCATGTGCATTCAGTGCTGGGTCATTCTGCTGTATTTACTCATTGAGGGTTAAAAGAGACCACAAGTTTGTTTCTTGGAAAGACTGGATGAGGTAAAGCTCTGACTCTGCTGACCTTGATTAGATTAAAATTGGTGAAGTAGAGATGAAAAGCTCAGTGCCCATTACTGTTCCAAGCTTGCTGATTCCCTGTCACTTATCCAGAGACCCTTGTTTGAGTGTTTTTAGTCCGAGTGCAGTTTTGTTCAACCACTGGCATATTTTTTCTTTTGCTTTGTGTTTATACTGTCTGATTTTGGAACGGATAACTTTTGGAGCCTTGTTTACACATTTTAGAACATCAGCAATAGTATGTATTGTATAAAGAGTAATTAACAATATATATTCCAGTGATCCTGGAATGGACTGTATGGATAACATCTCTAGAAAACATGTTTAAAGCTTATTTCCTTATATTTTTGAGCTTCTATTGTCTCACTATTGATCAATTAGGTTTCAACAATATGTTACTCCATCATCTGAAAATCAGGAGTAGTTATAATTACTTGCTGAAGAAATATCTAAAATTACTTTGTTGTAATCAGCAATGTAAGACGGCCTTTATGCACCATCCTAAAATTCTGCTTTAATTAAAACCAAAATGCTTATTCACAGCTTGGACTAGCAAAGAGAGAGGCTATCAGTGAGTAAATCATAGCCACCTGGTAGCATAACAAAAGGTCAGAAAGACCCCCAAGTGATAAATTACTTTATGTATTTAGCTGTTATAGTTAGGCCTTTACTACAGGCTCAGACTGATTTAAAGACAGAATGTTTTAAACTACTTGATGTTTTTTGTTGCTGGGTTTCTTTAGTTTTCATCTATTTACCCATATATCCATGTTCGTAGAAATAATAAAAATAACATCTTGAAAAATACTCAGGTTTCTCATATTTTTGACAAGTCACATTGTTCCTTAGTGTAATTAAGGCTCTGTCTGTGCTGCAAAAATTAACAGGGAGCAGGATGTGGACAGAGAAGTGTAAGAACCGTAAGGAGGCAATGCTGCAAGTGACGGTGCTGCAGGCTGCCCTGCCCGAGTGGCAAGCTGTGCTCCACACTGCTTGTCAGGCTGTTGGAGTCTTTTCCAGTTAGTTAAGATCTTCTGTAACTGACACATCTCTCCTTTGGACAGAGCTGTGGAAAGGCTTTTGGCTGGCTGTCAGATTTCATGTGTTTTGCCTGCATCCTTACTGTAGACATTGTGAAGGGTCAGTTTGCCCAGAAGGTGTTTGGCTTTTCTGTTGTTTGGTTGTTGTTTTATTTATTTTTTTTTTAAACTACAGTAGTTAGTTTAATAAAGAATGTAAAGGATGCTGTCTCTGCTATGCACCAGGTAGGTTCCGGACCATATCCAAGTATATATTTTCAATCAGTGCTTCTGGTGATTTAAGCTTGCAGAGTTTTCAGTGTTCGGAACCTTGAGTCGGTGGGGATTTTTTGATATAAACTTGTGAAACTTAGGGCTAGAACTTGGCAAAGAGTCTACCCTGCAGTGCTACACTTACTTTGCACCTGTAACAAAGACAGAGGTTGTTTTTTTGTAAACGTTTCTTGCAGTTGCTGTTATGTTTTTCTGTTCCCTGCCACTTTTTTCCTGCCTCTGTGCCCTCAAGTGTGCTGGAGCAGCTATTTATGAGACAACAAGGTGAACTGAATTTGAGATTGATCTAGGTTAAAAATAACCCCGCAGAAAAGGGAAAGCAGAAGGGACTTAATTAACCTGGATCGGCTTCCTGATCCAGTTCACTGCAGCTGTGCTGCCAGTTGTACTCGTGCAGGTGGGGTGTGCTGGGGGGGAGGCTGGAGAGCAGCCATCATACAGGGGCTGCCTGACCTGCTGCTGGGGAACCCAGAGCTGTGGTGCTGTGGTTTCAGGCTGTACTGCAAGTGTTTTCCTACCATGTAGTTTCTGTGCTGTGAGGTTGCTGAAATGCTTCCTGGGGAATGTGAAAGAGGACAAAGTAGCAGTGGAATTGTGAGGAGGTAAGTGAGAAATGTGTTCTCTGAGGAGCTGCAAAACTGAAAGATAAAATCACCCTCTTTTTTTTTATTCCTTTTTTTGTCTTGATATGATATGACGGGGAAACAATTATGCACGTTCATCTGTGTAATTTCATTTGTATTATCCTTGTGTTCAGGAGGGCTAGTTGTGAATCAGGACCCCATTTTGTTTATGCAAACACAAAAAAATTTTCCTCCAAAACCCACATGTTCTGTTTTGGATAATAAGGTGAATACAGACAGATGAGGGTAGCCCTGGCTGTGTTTGGGCTCGGCACAGGTAGATGACAGTTTCTTTGGTACTTGGTTGAGTCTGTTCCTTTGGTGTCCTGCTTGCTGTTTCTTTAGTGTCACAGCAGAGTGATGTCCGCTAAGAATAAGGTTTCACAAAACAGCTGAACCCATCTGCTGACTTGTACTGTTGAAAAAGATGTTTTTATTCCTAGACCCTTAATGGGTTACAGTTCTGGTGTTTTTCCCATCCATTGATAAGCTGTTTTACATAGGCAGGAAACTATGTGGTTTTTATCCCTTTGGGTTATCTGTAATTATTTTGCATGCCAAATCAATGCACTGAGGTGTCAGGTGGCAACAGACAGATACAAAGGAAGCGATGAAAGCACTGTTGGCAATTAAATGGTGAGGTGGCAAGAAAAAGGAGTCTCTTTTCTTAGCATTGAGCTCTTAGATTAACTCAACAGTTTCCTAAGACCTCGCCCTGCTAACTTCTTGGAAGAATTATTACTCCAAACAACCCCTTTCCTGTTTGCTGTTGTTCATGAAAAGAATTACTTCAAGGCTTGAAGTTTTAGTAGGAGATGTTAGCACCAGCAATTGGACTTGGCTTTTTTCAAGCTTTTAGTGTTATATAAAGATAAAGAAAAATATAGCAAAACATTACTTCTTTCCATCTCCACACTTATCATATGGATCTTTAAGACAGTAATATTTTAGAAGAGTTGGTTTTTTTTTTTTTTTTTTTCATTTTGTATTTAGTTTCAGTTCTCTTTTTGCCAATTATATATTTACGGTAAGAAATAAAGTTTCTTTTAAGTCATTCATTTTTTCATTCATTGAACTATTTTCTGCTATTCCCTGCCCAGAGGTGTTCATCTGTAATCGTAGCTAGCTGGTGATATGAGTGTATATTCCTAGATACACATGTAGGAAGGGTTAGTCTAAGTGTGTCGGTTGCCATTTTGCCATGTAGTAGAGAAGTGGAAACACCTTGTGTTTTTTTGGTTTGGGTTGGTCTTGTAGTTGTTTTTATATTTTTTTTTTTTAAGCCACAATTTTTATTACTTTAGACTAAACAACCAGTTTGTTTTCAGTGTTCCTTTACATTAGGATATCATCTATCTATAGTTTTGAGGGTTTTAGAAAATCTTTCAGAAAATCATAGAGGAATCTAAATACACTGCGTGTTAGAGATAAATGGACCTCTGTTACTGTTCTGCCTTGCACTGAATATTTCTTCTGAGGGGTATGGTGTCTGTGTGATAGACTAACACTGAAATATGACAGTAAGATATCTTACCTGTGATGTTAAAACAAGAGGCATAGAAAATCCTTTTTTGGCATGTTATTAGATGAATGAGTGTCTAATCTGATGGGTAATTTGTAAATGTAAGCGTTAGCTTTATTATCACTCTGCGTCTTGTTAACTTTTGTCCTGCGGTTAAAATCCTGTAATGGTTAAACAGAGGATGTCAGGAACTTTTTGTTTATTTTACTTCATTCAGGTTATGCTGCTTCCAGCAAGTATGCACTTGTTAACCTGCTGCACTTGCTGTTAGCACCCGTCTGTAAACCCAGAGATTTCACAGCTCAGTGTGGTTCAAGAAATTAAAACAAAGGAAACTGCATTTCTGGCATGAGGATGGAAACTTTAAATATTTTGCCGGTGCCCAGAATCCGTTTGCTCTTCCCTCTCATGAAATGACATAATTAAGGGTGTCTGTACTCAGATACATCAGCAGGTGCGTTGTAATAGTAATTAAGGTTAGTTTTGATTACTATGATATTAGACAGTTTGAAATTCTTTGTTTGTCTTCTAGCAGATAACAGTAATAGGTTTATTGTATATTTAAATTCTAATTGTTAAGCATATGATAATCTAGCCATACTTTGCACAGAGGAAAATGTGATTTAAGTGCACCAAAGTCTATTATTAAGATGAAGTTTTTAATGCAAATTACCTGTATTCAAGCATTTTATTAAGTGATCCATAGAGTAATGTGGAACCTGGAGGTTTTAATCAGAGTTTCTCATTGAAAAACAGGGTAGGTGGTGAGAGAGAGAGGAAAAAAAGCATTGTGTAGCTGAAATCATGCCAAACCAATTTGAAAGATCATGGTATTTGCTTCCAACAAGTGTCATGATGATCAAGGGAGATATGTTTCATTGACTTTTCGAGGACTTTTTCTCTCTGTTGGCTTAAAAATCTACATTTTAGTGGTACTTGTTCATGTTAACTGAACTTCAGAGTGAAATAAGGTGCTAAAACATTTAGCTTATTTTAATGGCCTATATAAATATCAACTTGCAAAACAAATAGGTTTTGCAATTAGCATGAGGCTGAAGCAGCTTAATGGGAGGTGGAATCGCCTGCGAGGTTCAGGGTGTGTGCTGCTTTGTAATGGTTCTTATGGTGTCTGCTAGTTCTTTTGCAAATCAGCAGGTTGTTGGTTTTTTTCTTTGAATTTCTTGAGGACTGATGATCAGATGCAAAATTAGCTTCAGTTTTTCATACAAATTGCTCTAATGCCTAAGAACGGTTCAATTTCTATCTACATTTTGTCTGTTATTATGGCACGCTTTCTGTCAAAAGATTGCTCTTCTGAATCTACCAATGTCATTATCCAAATGCTTATTTAGTATTGAAAGGCAGATTTATTTCATTTGCATATTAACTTATTTTTTCTATATTGCACTCCAAGGTAGAACATTCTTGAACTTTAAAAGTTCACTTTTTTTTAATCCTGTTTTCGTTGCTAGTAACATTTGTAGGCAACAAACAGGTCAAACATCTGGCATCTAAGGTGAACACTCTGGAAAAGGGAGAAGTGTCCTATTCTTGCTTTTCTTTAAGCTGTCACTTCAAGTCATTGTTTCTGTTGGCTTTTTCTTTAGGGACAGATAACAATTTATTCCTAATAAAACATTAGAGGCCTTGAGCATGAGAAACTACAGAAAAAGAGAATGAAGAGAAACCAGGCAACAGCTGGTAAGAGGAGGAGGAGTGTGGGTCAAGAAATGTAAAAGTAGGGACCACTCAGCAGGATTTGGTCTGAGTCTTGTCCACATTCTCTCGTCCCAGAAGATGGAGCTGATGAACACTGGCTGGAGATGTTCTTCCTGAGGAGGTAGAAGTAGATGCCACAGATGTCAGGGTCACCCTGTGAAGCTCCTTCCACTTAGCTGCAGCTTGGCCAGAGCCGGTGGAGTTGATTAAGAGATCCTGCATCACATAGAGCCTTAGAGGGAAAGTGTATAACTATAAAGGTGAGTAAAGAGCATCTTAATTAGAGCTTTTGGAGAAGCTGGAGGAGGGATTGCCGCTTGTCTCGCTTGGGCCTTGGCACACATGTGTGTTCCACCTTATCCCAAAGGGACCTAAACTCTCAGGACCCAGTATGGATGTACTATCTCTTTAAAGTATTTTTCCTACTGGCTTAGCCCAGATTACAAGCCGATCCCCCAGGCATCTTACCTCCTCTCATGGTAAGAGAGCCTGTCTCCTGCTGTTTGGGCAGGGCATAAGGTGAGAACATGCGTTATGAGCGCACAGCGGAATTTTCCAAGACGTGTGAAGATGAACTGGGTGTCATGAAGTCTGCTGAAACACCGTGTGGGGAAGCGTGTGTATCCCAGGGACTACAGTCTTCTGCTGGTGTTACAGTTCCTTTAGTTTTGAAACAAGCCACACTGTTGCTGGAGAGGTGTTGCAACCTCAGTGACTGGCCTCATGCCCGATATCCAGAGCCATGTTCTGAATTTTGGTTCTGCCACAGATGCCAGGTATTCTTGGTGTGTTGTATCAGCCATTGTTAGCATTGTCCTTTGATACCTATTATGATTAGTCCCTTACTTACCTACAGTCCTAATGTTCTTTGTGCACTTAACTGCATTCTTAGCAGTCCTCGCCCATGTTTTACTCTATTCTGACAGTTTTACATTGCACTGAAGAAGTACATTGTTTTCTGTACTGAAGTGGTACTGTACTGAAGTGGTTTTCTGTACTGAATCTGATATTTTTATCCTGATAATTGTATATTTTTAAAGAGGATTTTTTTAAATGGATGGTGTCCTTTAGAAGCTTTCTATTTTCAGGAGCTAAACTGATATTATAAAGTTGTTCCCTTCAGAAGAGTTGGAATTTTTTTTATCATTATGGCTTTTGTGTTTTGTTTAGTGTTTGTTTGTTCTAAACAGATGCTTGAAACGATGCCATTTATTAAAGAAAAGCATTTGCTAAGTAAGTGACATCAGGAATATAGAACATAATTTGGCCAAGTAACTATTGTGGTTTTCAACCATAGGACAGTGTTGTATGATGGTTTGTGTGAATTTCTAAATCAATTATAGCCACAATTACTTGGAGTGTTTTTTCAGAACCTCTTTTAGGAGCAGTTTTATAGTTTCTGCTGGCAAGGGCTGTGTTTGCAGAGTGAAACCTGATTTTCGCTGGTATGATGGTTTTTGAAAACAAACAAAACATGGTTTTATTGCCTCAAACCTCAAGCTGGAGACTCTAATTATGAAACTTTCTTCAACTTGCTGCTTATGGAGTAGTTACATGACCAATTTTCTTTGGCAGTAGAGTTGACTTGAAAAATTCCTGCCCTGATCACACCTGCTACCCTGTTGAAGGTGCAATTTGCTGCTCCTGTGCTGATACAGCTGTTTGAGGTCTCCTCTGAAGTGTCACTGAAATGGTTAAAATCCTTGCTCACACCCAGCCCCATTTTAACCCATTAGTTTCATGGACCTCTCTTTAAATGTGGCTACAACTTGTGTTGAACTGATACAAAGGAGAAGAAAGAGTGAAATGTTGTTGAAGTGGATTTTGCCTCTGAAGAAAAGGTACTGAGCTTTTCACTGAAGGAAAAGAGAAGTGTCATGTTGCACGGTGTTGATCTAAGCTTTTAGACATGTTAACCTGAGATGATTATTAATTTGAGGGGCTCCTTGGAGCTTTCCCTTCTACCAGAGATGCTGTTGATTGACTTTTGTAATGACATGCATCAACCTGTCATTCTCAAATACTGTTGGCAAAAGTTACTCCATTTTTGCTTACTACTAAGACTAAAATAGTGTTTGTAATATTTTAGTTCTGTTAAATGTGATTGCCCTCATGGTCATCAGAGCAAAATTTATTTTGACAAAGTTAGCGAAAGGATCACCAGCCTTCTGCTTTATATTTTTAATTACTCCAGAATGTACTTGTTAGGACAAATAAAAGTGGAAGATGACTAATACATACACACACATTTTAGATACAGCATGTGAGTAGGGAGTAACAGGAGGAGGAAGAGAGATGTGCAGATCTGTGCAGTAGCACAATAAGAGATGTGAAAGAACCAGGTATCAAAGCTAACCCAGATACATTAAGGCTAGAGATATGAGCACTGAAAATTTAGTATTTGACAAGAAGAATGAAGGCATCTCTTGCATTTACCTTTCCTACAGTTGAATTGAATTTTTCACTTAATGCTGAAAATACAGATTTTTCAGCAGGATATATTTTTCATTTAAAGTGAAAATAAAGTTTGTAGCCTTACTGGCCTTTCTTTCAAAAGATAACTTGTAGTTCTGCCTTTCTTTGTGTGAAAATAATCCCAAATAGAAAACAGTAGCTGGCTGGTTTTCCACAGCTCTATTCAGAACATTGTAATTTTCTCCACCAACTAAATTGACTCATTCATTTCCACTAATACATACAAACTTACTTGTTCCGCTGCCAGCCTTGTCGTTAAGAGAACTGGCCCAGAACACAGTGGCTGGGGAAACAGAGACGTAGATATTCAGTATGGAAAGGCATAAAAACTGGCCTTTCACACGTGGTCCCTTTGGATGTGTTACAGAGAAACTGAGGAGCAAAGCAGTTCTGTTCAGAGCTGGAGGTTGTTGTTACTCATGCAGCACTTGAGAGGGGTTTATAGGAAGTGACTGCAAGCTGGGGAGGAGAGAACAGAGATTGGGTACGTTTATGAGAAACAGGGCGGTGGTGAGAATTTGGGTTTCTCTCAGGTGGCATGGTGGTTGGGTAGCATGAAGAGAGCAAGAGTTACATGAAAAGTAGTTTTGATTTCTTGTTGAATGTACATTTAATTGCGAAAAAAAAAGAAACATTGAGTTTGAGGAAAATGTATGCTGCAGTTGCAAAGACTGAATATATTCAGTGTTAAGGGCATAAGACAATATTGGCAGTTTCTTGAGAGTCATAATAGTAAATACTGAAGAAGGAAGATGCAAGAGAGTAAAGAAATAGTATTTTCAGTCCCTATGAAGTGTTTACTAATGATATAGGTAGCAACAATAACATTATAGCATTAAGAATATTTTTCCTTTTCCAAAATACAGAAGTACACTAGTGTTACATGAAATAAATTTTAAAAACTGCTGACACATGTAAAAGCCCAGGTTTTTCCTTGCTAATAAGGAGCATTAAGTTCTTGATGTGGTAGAAAAAAACCCTGGTCACGCATCTCTTAATGTTACTCTTCTTTGGGACTCTGGCTGACAAGAGGCCATCAGCCTTTTACTTGCACTCCAAAAAATGTGATAAAACAGTAAATCTCCCTCTTTATGCTTACATCAAGAACTATTGAATAAAAGGTAGCACTGATTTTTTTTCTGGTGTTTCATCATATGGCAGAGCGTGTTCTCTCATGAAAGATTAAATTGCAGATGCTGCTGACATCTGCTACTCTTTGGGAGGTTCCTGTTTTTTTGTGTATTTGGAGGAGGATGATCTGAATCATAATTACTTGTCGGCTGCAGCAGCAGCAACTTTTGCAGTATCCTTTGATAGGAGACAATCTGAAACTACAAGTAAAAACAATACTTCATTTTTATAGATATCTGCTCTTAGTGGTGTGGTTTTGTGGTCTAAACACAGCTTAATTGTCACAGCGTTGGATAATTTTGAAGTAAACTTAGAGGACTGCTCCGTGAAGTACCAAAATACTGTGCTTAGAATTATACACTGTTGCTGTTTAAAAAGTACTTCAGCTAATGGTTCTTCTCAAGTACTTCCTCAGTGGTGACAGTATTTAAGAAAGGACAGCAAAATCAGGATAGTTTTGAAAGATGACCTACAAGCAGATATAAATATGGTCCTTCCAAGTTGTTACAATTTAAGAAAGCAAAAAATGTAGTCACAACAGTAGGCTAATATTTATGGCTTCTTTATCCTAAAGTATACATATGCTGTATGTGTAGATGGAATTCACTTACTAACTGAAGAAAAATCTCTGAACGAGGGGAAGAAGGAATTTCCCAAGCCCCTTTGTGATTGTTCAGGTTCGAGAAAGTGAGCAGAAGGGTAACAGTTTTATTACAACAAATATTTATACTCTAGGTAAGGTCTTTGTTTGTAAACATTTTATTGTATTTTGACAAATAAGATACTGGTGAGTGATACATTTGAGTTGAAGTTAGGAAAATGGAAGGAATGGTATTTAATATATCAACAACTACATCTTGAAGCATTAGTAACTTAAAATTCTGTAATATGCGTTAATATTCTATAGGGTTATGTGAGATACTAAGGAAACTGGAGATCAGTTTACCTTTTTTTCAGGTAAATGCACAAAAGTGGAGGTGATGGCTAGTTATTGTTCCATTCACATCTGAAAGCTGTTTTTGCCAAAGCAACCAAAACAATAAGCCTGTTTCAAGGGATGTTATTTTTTTTTAATTTGTTGTATTTGTTTTATTCATTTATATAAAAGGAAATACAATATTTTAGGTTTCTTTTCTCCTGCAGATATTTTTAATTTGAATCTCAGAATGCATAAATGGTACTGCTATTCCAAACAGCAGTAATTGTGATCAGAAGATAATGCTATGTACTTAAGCTCCCCGTAAATAGACCATAAATCACTGGCAATCTAGTGGTGGTGGTGGTGAGGTGGTTCTGTTTTACAATTTGTGTCTTGTTCAGTGTAGGAAAAAACTGGACATTTATGTTCAAAGTTGAATTTTAAATATTATTTATAAGTGAGGGATCTGCTTTTCTTCTATCAACACTTGTTCATAATAGCATTGTACAATTCATTTTTTCTTACCTCAATTTTTTTAGCCTCTTAACAAAAGCGTTTTTAATAAGTTGTTTTAATTAAGAAACTGAAAAGATTTTTACAATGAAACATATATTATGGTGTTTTGTTAGACAATATTAATTTCATTAAATTAAGCTGTATGATGCAGTATTACTTAGAAATTTATTAACAGAGTCTAGTTTAGGAGCAAGTTATTTAATGAGCATCGAGACAGTTTGTCTTAATTCAGTGTTTCTATTTTAGTACACGTGGCAACATCAAAAATGCAAATATCTTCTTTATTGAAGAGTATTTTCTGTTCTTTCTTTTAAGTGATTTTAATCACAAACATTATTAGTGTTCTCACTAAATAAAATAGGTTGAATTTGGGATGTATCTTTCCTGCCAACAGGTGTCCGTACACTGTGTGTCTGTCTCTTTCTTTAGGGTCTTTTGTCTTCTAAGATCTACTACAGAAATTACTGCAGGCTGACAAGACTGTCATGCTTACTGAACTTAACCCCTCAAATCCTGCACTACTCCAGTCATCAGGAAGACATTTCACTTTTACAGAAAGAGGACATGCACATCATGTTGAAACGAAGTGTTTGTAATTCAATTCTTCGTATTTCAATAAAGTATTTTTATCTCTTATTTCAGGATAATAGGAATTTTTAAAATAGTAAACACTGATGTCTGTTTCAGGTTAGAAACTTTGCATTTTAGTATGTTTAGCTATTCTATATTAGTTACAATATTCTTTTCTTAAAGATTACATTATTTCAGTGTGGTTTTCAGTATCTTACATTGCCTGATAGGATTAGTCAAACCCTTTGGAGTTACATTTCTTTTACTGCTCCTTCTTGCTGTCACATTTGTGATATTATGGGATGGATTAACTTTTAGTGACAGTGAAGGATGGAAATGTGGCTGTTTTGTTCTTGGTGGATTTTTTTGTTTCTTATTTATCAAAACTCAAACCAATCAAGTTAGTGTTTTCAAATAAAACAAACTAAAACCCACAAACCAACCAAACCAAACCCCCATGCAGCACTCTGGTGAAATATTTCAGGAAGAAGAGCTGTAGCACTTGGGGAGTGTACCTGGCTGTCATTTGGTGCAGGTGTGTGTACATGTGTTCCTGACCAGGGAATCAAAGACACAAAAAGAAAGTCCCAGGTACAGTTTGGTCGAACAGCAAGGTATTTTTGTCTGAACATGGCTGAAGAAACCTTATTATGGTTGTCTTATGTTCATTTTTTCTTTCTAGAGGTAAGCTTTTAGATGGTCTTTGTAAATACCCAAGACTGAGTCAAGATAATCTGCAGAGAGCGGCATCTCACCTGTTTCTGTTCAAGTGGTGAGCGGACGATGGGAACAGGCAGGCAGCTCGGGTCATGCAGGCAGCAATGTGCATTTGTGAAAGCGACATGGGTTATTTTTCTTTCTTGACTGACTGACAGCTGTAATGATATGTACTGTCCTGAAGATTATTTTACTATTACACCTACTATTTCTTTGCTTTTGATTTATGGTTTATTGTTTAAATCAACAAACTTAAACATGAATTTTCAACTGATTGATTCTTTTCCCCTTCTGGACGGTTAAATACCAATATACGCTTTCTCTATAGAAACTACTTCTTGGAGTCTGTGACTGCATGCCACCAGATGCACAGTGTGTCAGTTTATTTTGCAAAACTGATGATTCCTTGCTACCAAGAAAGTTTCCAATTCTGATATAAATATATAAGCTATAAAAAAATTCTGCTGCAGCTCTTCCATTTCTGTCAGACCTTAGTGAGTAGAGAGTTTAAAATGAACTTTTATGGTCATGGAGCTGTCATAACAGTTGGAGGATTCCTTGCTTGGGCAAATTAAAATCAGTGTCATGGGGCCAGGAGGGAAGGTTTTTATTAAGGAATCAAACTTGATTCTTTATTCCTGTGTAGTATTCCTATGATTCTTGAACTTCTTTTAGGTGTAATTAGCATACACGTCCTCCCCTCTTTTTTTTGTTGCACCTTTTTTTCAAGCTCTCTGTCTAGGGTCTGTTTTGACCAGATTAGTTTCATATTTCCATTATGATTGGAATTTATACAATAACACACACATCACTACAAACTCTTTTCTGTTGAAGTTTTATGTGAAAGTTATTTGATTTAATGTTACCAAAACTTTAGCAAAACAATGGATAGAGAATAAAATGAAACCATAATTTCTTCCACACTTATGTTCTGCCTGTTCTAATCACTTTGTAGAACAAAAAATAATTTTCAATGAAGTATTGAACCAACTTTCTCCATTGTATTATGAAGTGAAATGTTCAAGTAGTCTTGAAATCTTAGCAATGTTGACATTACAGGGTTCTTAAGCTGTTAGGCTACAATTTTGTTTTATTCCTATGTTTGTTATAAGTTAGGGAATTGTAAGATTCTGTATCTGTGACTGTAGCTGAACCATAGTGCAGGTAAAGTAAATGTGAGGATTAGGAAGGAATCTGAAAAGAAGGCAAGGAGATCAGTAGAACTGTTATCAGAAATAAGAAAGGAACTCGGTATTTTCAAAGTTTTCCATTCTTCGAAAACTTCTCTGAGAGAGGCTTTCATAGCTGATGTGGCAGAGGTTTATGAGAGGGTCAGCCGATGAACCACCTCTTGAACCAGGTGATGCCACAAGGTGATCCTTGGCTTCTAGGTTTCCTTTTTTAAAAAACTCTTAAGTTTCTGTAATCAAAATGAGAAAGAAAAAATAGTAACGTTACAGAATCAAATTTTAAATGTCAGGAAGTGCAGAATGAATATTACCTGTGTGACTGTGTTTTAGCTCCCTTGCGCCTATGTTGTAAGGGAGTAATTTGAATGATTTCCCCCATCCCTAAAAGATCATCTTGCTTTCACTGCACAGGACATCGAACAGCGCTCATAAAGAAAGTTTTGTTTTTATTTTTTTCATTTTTTTTGGTGCATATCTGCCTCATTTACTGCAGATTATTCTTTTCCTTGTAAGCTTTTTACAGAAATCATTATCTTGGTGCATGACTGTTTGCAAGCATTGAATTTACTGTTACAATATCCTGCTAAATGAGGGTTTTTTAATTCCCATCTTACAAACAGGGAACTAAGACACAGAGGTGAGGGTAAAATGTTTCCCTTTATTTAGGGAGCCCTGTCTGGTATGATAAAGGCTTTATTTCTTGGGGCGCGTAACACATGAAATTCCCTCAAGTATTCAGGTACTGTTTATATAGATTTCTGTGGCAGTTACAATTGTTCATTCTTTGTGAAACGGGCACCCAAATACCCTCTGTTTGGATGGGGGACAGGAAAGCAGCAGCACATCCAGCTGGAAATAGCACGGGGTGGGGAACTTGTCACAGAGCAGGGACAATGTCCACTCCCCCAGGATGGCATTCAGCAGCCTTCAGCAGCCGCATGTCCCACTGCTTCCCAGAGCTGTGTAGACCTTTCCACCCTACACAAAGGAGCCCTATAGATAAATTTCCTTCACCACCTCATCCTGAGTGATGGACGGGGCAGGTCGGTGTGCTCTGCTGCAGGTGGTGTCAGTCTGTGGAAAAATGAGTACATGACACTGTTACAAAGCACATATAAAAGGCCATGCTGAGGTTACTAAAATGATGCTAATTCTGACCTTTTTTATGCTTTTGAATACCAAAATAGGAAATACGAATGTTTTTAAAACATACTTTTCAGTTTGAAATAAGTCACGTAGACAAGTACTTACTTACGCAGTTTGATTTGTAAATGGCTTCCTATAAAAAGGCAGTAACTTGTACTAATCAGTATTGTCTTTATTAATAAATATTCATAATTAGTATGACAATAGGTTGATAGCAAATTAGTTCACTTTATCAAATGTCAGTTGAATTTCTTATTGATTGAACATACAATAAAGCTAAGGGATAATACAGTAGCTTTTTCAGTGGCGAAGTTTGTAGCTTGTATGTTTTTGTGCTCAAGTTGAAAGAATTTATTAAAAAATTTTAAGACATTAATTTCTATGGATATTACCTCAAGTTAGAGAAGAAAACTTGGGATCACGCAAAGGGAATAGTTACTGGTGATAAACCTTTGCTCACTGGAAACATTAGGGAGTTCTTTTGCTAAACTCAGAAGTACTCTTGAAAACCCCATTAAAAGCCTGCCATCTTTGTTCTGTAAGAGTAACAGAAATGTGTCAGGCTATGGTATCACAGCATGAAAATTGTTTGTAGATAAGATTTGGCTCGTAGCTGAGGTCAAACCACAGTATTTGTTGACCTTCCGACTTGGGCTTGATGCACTGAAAATCTGGGCTGTTAAACTTGGGAGTCATATGATTGTCTAAATCCTTACTTTTCAGTCTCGATGTTCCAGAAAAACAAGGCAGAACTAGTGCAATCAGGCTTAACGGTCCTATTGCTTTTAACCCTTTCGAAGTTTCTTGTAAGGAATGTATAGCTTTTAGGAACACTAACAGCTTTTTAAAATTAGTTGGCGCTATTAAGCACATCTGAAAACTGGCACCTTACTGCAAATATTTATTAAACATTTAACTTTTTAGAAGAATTAGGCATACAACAATACAGTGAAGTGACTTCTTGTGGTTATTGTAGGCTTATAGTAACACTTCTAGTAACCCAAAATAATGTGTATCTTCATTTTTCTCTAATCATGCATTTAAATTGGCAAGTTTGTTACGTAGAGAAAACTATACCTTATTTTATGGCAATTAGTATATCAATTTACTTCACGTTCTCAAAGTGCTTATTAATTTTAGCTCGAAATAGATCAAATGTACCACATGTGACTGCTGTATCATAATACTACTTATCTATTTTTAAATCTAAATGGACTCTGGGAAAGTACTTTGCAAACTTTTGGCTTCTGTTGCAGAGCTGGTTTCCTATGTATTTCTGGGTAAAGGGCCTTCTAATGTATTATCCATTGGTCTTTTCTGGCCATGTTTCAAGGCTTTTATGTTTATTAATCAAAAAAATGAAATAAAACTCAGGTAAATTGTGTAAATCCTTTTACAAAATGAGCAGGCTGTGGAGATTCAGTCTTTTCCATTTCAGTCCTGAATATGTTCTGATATTGCAAAGGAAAATAAGATGTATAAGTCTCAAGTTCAGAATTGCATTGTGTTATTTTGTTTTGTAAATGTTTTCTCAGTGAACTTATATTCAAGATCAGAAATAATTATATATCCTTGCATGTATGTTATAAGCTTTTCAAGACAGATTAAATGTGTCATTGAAAATAGATTCATTAACAGAAAGCAAACAGTCTTCACCTTTCTTACTCTGTAATCATGGAGTTATGGCTCAAAAGTTATCTATAAGATAATATTTCTTCTGTAGTGGTTAATTGTGATCTGTTTATTTCTAACACATGTAGTCCAAGTTAAATGTTAGGACTTTTCTAGCAGGATCTGACCTCACCAAAATATCATAGTCATGGAAATGAATAAAGTAAGAGAGAATCTCCAAGGCAGTGAAGAATTTTACTGTTTTCTAGGTTGAAGGTAGCTGTAAAATAAGCTTAATCTAAGGAGAGCAGATGAAATGTTACTGAACTGGTTAGTTCCATGGTTGCATCTGAGTGCTGTTGTGTTATATGCTAATTGTAGTTTGGCTTGTGAGCATAAATCTGTGTAATTGCCATTTGTAGTAATTCAGTCTGAGAGTTACAAAGACACAAATACCAACAACAAGCAGCACCACAGAGGTGATGCCAGTATTTAGCAAAACATGATAAAGGAACATTAATTATCTTTGCAGTCTGAACTGCATCGTAATTTGGGATCCAAGGGAGTACCCTTAGGTGACAAACATTGACAAGCACAACGCATAATAGACTGCAGATGGTTTCTTTACTCAGCTTGTGAGCCAAGCAGCAGAAGTGGAGTGTGGCTGTTCTGAAGTCGCTCTTCATGCTGCAGTCTCGTCTCTCACTGAAGAGGTAGCACCCTGAGGTCAGTTTTTCTTTTTTTAATTTCTTGTAAAGACATCAACATGTTAGTGATGCTGCAGCAGCTAAGTTTTATAATTTAGACATCTCAATCTGTATCTGTAGCAACATCAAATACAAATTAAGGAGGACAGCAAACTAACTTAACAAACACTGGTGTTTGAGGCGTTCTCTTTTCTCAGTGTGCCCAAAGTATATCTGTAGTTTGGTATTCATATCCTGAGCCAGCTATTGCTAAGTCAGAAGTTGCTAAGAAATTGAAGAATATTAAAGTGGGTGTTTTGTCTTTCATTTATGCACAGCTTCCAGTCAGTAACTAAATTCAGTTTTCAGTTTCAGAAATGAAATTAAAAGAGTTGAGATAAATAGATTGTGTTGAATCAGTGTTTGGCCTTTGACCTTCTAAAAATTAGTGACTGAAACAGAATTAAGTGTGGAATTTTATATACAGACATGGAGTGTTGTCCTTTTAAGCTGAAATGGCTGAAGAATTAGGGCAGTGAGAGGGTAGGCTTTTTTTTCTTCTCCCTGAACAGTGATATGCAAACCTTTTTTCATCTAGACAAACTTTGCCTACGCTCTTGGGCACTTGCGTTATACAACATCTCTCTCTCATTCTTTTTTGTCTGATTCTGTTTTTTAATCAGACCATTGTAGGCACTTTTTTTTTTCTTTTTTATGTGAGAGAATAAAACTATGCTAATTGTTTGGGAAAACACTGGTGAAGATGCCCCTTCTTGCTCTGTAGCTTACACTCAGACTCGGGTTTCCCCTCCAATCGCAGCAGCTGTTGGAGATGCAGGGCCCTTGTCCTTCCTTCGCTCCTTGGTTCAGGTTTCCCTCTGTCCTGCGTCGGCTCCCTAATGCAATCTTGCGTCAGGACTCCATTCCTTGCCTGTTAGCCCTTCTTCTGCTTTTTAATTATTTCCTTTTTTTGTTTGTTTGTTTCCCACCCTCCCTGCCCCCCTTTTCCAGTTCTGTTGCGAAACGTTTATTTTTTACTGAGTGTCAGAGACATTCTGGTAAATTCCAGTATCATATGTTCCCTGTGTTTGCATCATAGTTAATCCTGAAGTGGACACTTAATGGCAGACAATAGAAACATATTTTCATTTTAAGCTGTGCATTAACAGCTCAATAATTATTTCTAAGCAAAGAAGAAGATGTAGTTTCCTTTATCTTTCATATTTCAGCCTGTTGCATCAATAATTCATCTCAAGGTTGCTCATGTAAATATTACTGTCATATCTTTAAAAGATCTATTTCAGTCTTTTGAATCAATATATTTTCTTAGGAGGCCCTAATTTGGGCTTTATTTACTTGTAGCAAAAATTAGACCGTATTAAATGTGGCTTTTGTTTCTATATACTTTTTATTCTCTTAATCTGTAATATCTCAGCCAACTTAAATTTTTTTGCTGTCAGAAGTCTGATGTTAATCCATGTTCTTGGCTGATGCAAAAAAAAAAGTTTAATAACAATGTTTGAACTGCATATGAAATGCTTAAATAAGTCTTATTTTTAATTTAAACAAAAAACAGTTAATTTTATTTGCAGTTGTTTCCATATTTAAGCCTTACTTTTATATTAAATATAAATAATTTTTAGACTATACTTACAAATTAATGAAAACAAATGGAATGTATGATTAGAAATTTTGGCATGTTGAGCAGTCAGGCCGATCTGGAAAATATTTGAATGCATGATATGTAGGATAAAATTATATCAAAGAGCTACTTGATTGCAAAACCAAGGGTGCAAAAGGATGCTTTGAAGAAAGGCGGAGAGAACATCTGAGCCCTGCACCGCTGCACACTGCGAGCACGGGGCTGCCTCTTGTCCAAGTGGCTGTGTCCATTTGGGTGTTGTAGCTCTAGATGCGAATTCCCCCTCTAAGGGTGTGAAACAATTTCAGTAAAACTGTCCAAAGGAGAGGGAGGGAGGGAGAGATTCTGGTTTTCAAAAATGCCATGTGACAGATATTTATATATTCATATAATTATGTTCCTATGTGATGTTCAGAATTAAAATATTTACCAGGATTTTTTAGTATTGAGAAGAACTTGTATTTGTAGACAAGGAAAAGACTTAAAGGTTCATGCTGAGTTTGTTGCCCTCCATTTCATACCTGGTGATTGCCAGCGTTTTGTTGACAGGGTTGTTAGTTATGGTTTTGTTTGGAGTTCTACTGAAAGTATGTTTTTCTTATCTGTGTTCCTTGAGCTGGTTGCTTTAAGTAGAACAAAATTTGCACCCAGGATATCAGCTTTTCTTTTCCTAGGGTGGGTATCTACATACCAATTTTTCATTAGCGGGAGGAAGGAAGAGAAACTTTATGTTTCAACATGAATGGCTATGAGGCTGCAAATTCTCCAGCAAAGTATAAAGCTTTGATCTTTTAGCTGGAGTTGTAATTAAGGAGTAAGAGAAAGGGATTTTAGGTTAGATTTGTAAATTGTTTCTGTTTAGGTTGGGTGGACTGCTAGGAAGGGACTCAATAAGCTACATCTAAGTGAATGGATGGAAAGCAAACATAAGAGAAGGTGGAAACAATTTCTGTGAAATAACAGATTGACAAAATATACACAATTTTAAATGCCACAGTATTGGTGAAGGATGGCAATGAACATTAATAAGGCACTTTTAGTAAAAACTGTTCTTCAGTCTGAACTAGTGGTGTAGCTTTGCCGTTAGGACAGTAACGTGTGCTGCTTTGTTCCTAGAATTCGTGAGTCAGGTTGCCCTACACAAAATGAGGAGGTAAGATATCTTCAGAGCTGGACATATGGTATATTTGTATTGGATTTGGAATGCTGTTGTCCATGGGGGCTGATGCTGCACACAGACTAGTCCAGTTCCTGGTGGATGTAACTTAGAGTTACTGAAGCAATTGTCATTAGTCCAGTATGTACTACTGTTGTATTTAATCTGCTCTTAATTAACTCATGGACAGAGGTATTAATGAACAAATACCTGAAGATAATAAGGAGGGTACAGAGATATAGTTAATGTAGTAATTGTGACAAGTGAATCTCCAGAAAGAACAAAAAGTGAGCAGGTTATAAACTTAGCAAATCCAGATGAATAATGTGTTTTCTAGTGCTGTTTTTGTTTAGTTAAGGAAAGATCAGCACAATTTGAGTTAGTTCAAATAGTTTTCTTCTCAATCGCCTCCTACCCGGTTCTTCCTTTCTCTTTCTACTCATCTTCCCATATGTGTATTTTAGCCCCACAACATCCTTAGCACATTGTTAGGTTCAGAATTTGATCATTGAGGATTAGGATGATATGTTTCCATTTTAACATGTTTTCCATGACCTGCATGTACATTCTACCCTCTGTAAAGTTTGGTTCAGTGTGCCAAAGTGGTATTTTACTTCATGGGATATGGTAGGGGTTGCATAGAGTTCAGGTGTACCTGAAAAGGTAATTCAAATAGAGATTTCAAACTGAGTAGAACTTAAAATTGCTTTCAACACAGAGTCTCAGAAGACATTAATCTTCAGGACTTGGCCACGTTTGGCATCCTGAAAGCCCAGCAAACCCCCTGGGAACCACGCAGAATTGCATTAGATAGCATATTAGTGTTGTTAACCTTTCACAATTTTTCAGAAAAAACACCAGCAGTGTTTTCAAAATTTACAACGATACATCATTTGCCTTATTTGGCTGATAAATCACTTTTCTAAAAGTGTTGTGTTTAGAGAGGCAAAGAAATTGAAATGTCAGTAGGTTACCTAATAATACATGAGCAGTCCTTTTCACTCCAGGTAAGGATTCATTTAGGCTTTCATTTCTGGATAATTTAAGTGTTGTGTTTCTATCAAGTAAGAAAGGTGAGGAGAGGGCTCAGTAATTGCAATTACTAAGTTCATTATTATGATATTTCACATAAATGGGATGCCATGTGTTTTCTCCCCCTACAAGAGTGGAAGAAGGTGGATCTTTATAGTGGTAATAAGTTTAAAAATTTGCCCAATGCATTGCAACTGGTACCTCATTTTGGCAGTTTTCTTGGGTAGAGTTTAACTTGAGAGGAATTGGAAGAAAACCAGAATCGTCCTACATGCAATGTGACTCCCAGAAATAACAACTCTGTGTTGAGCTTGTTGGGAGAAGTTATGAGCATCTGAGAGCAGATCTAAGGGAAACAAACATGTTTGTTCTTCCAGGAGGAAAAAAAAGAAGCCCCTGGCTAGGTACAAAATTTTAGGCGTTTTTCTCAAAGTGGTTCAGGTAAGTTAAGGTAATAAATTCAAGAGAGAAGGTGTCTTCCAGCTCTGCCAAATTAGAGGGTTTCTTTTTACCTCCCAGGAATAAGCAAGGGCCATGTGATGCTACCATAAGGCAGGCTTTACCTATTCAAAACAGGGTTATTCAAAACTTATTTGTTTAGTAGTAATCATGAATAGGATGCCCCTATCACTGCAAGATTAAGGATAACACTCCCAGTTATTAGCAGGAATTCCCCCCAAAGGGCAAAGCCTGTGTGGGCACGTTCTCTGTTTTCCCTGGGTGTCTGCAGTGGAGGTGTGCAGGGAAGCTGTCAGCTATTTCAGACATGCACATTTTTGCAACTCCAGACTTTTTGGCAGAGATCTCTCATTTAAGGATGAAAATATTTGGACATTTGTCATTTGTCACAATTCTCAAATTCTGACCTGCGTAGGTTTCCTGTGTGCAGTTCGGGGTGGGTTTTCTTTGCAAGAATTCTGCTGATGAGGACAAATCAAAAGAAATACCAGTGACATCTCTCAAAAACAAATTAAAAAAACCCTGTCTTTGAACAGTTACTTGTTTTTCTTGGCTTGCTTTCATAAGTACAGTAATCAAGTAGTAAGCCTAAGCAATTTATAATTAATCTGTGGAAGGTCAGCAAGGCTCTCACAGCTCTTTGCCTGGGAACTGTTCACTCCCGGCTCTGTGGCAGCCGGTTCTTACCAAGTAGGTCTCTTGGCTTTTGAGACTTAAGGTGAGAGTGGAGTTAAAGGTGCATGTATGTTGAGGTGACTTACATTGTCATCAACAGTTCATTTCTGTAAATATCAAAAATAGAAACCAGTGGAAAGAAAATTGGAGAGTGAACTTTGATAGTTAATGTTGTTTGGTATCAAATGTGTTGCAAAAATTTCTTCACCTGTTGGAGTGTTCATTAGCTCGGCAGGCAGAGGGAAAGTTCACTGTGGGGATAGATTTTGCTTCAATATGAGTTTGGGGAATTCTTTGGATAAGAGTGGTATAGAAGAGCCTTGTGGGTATCCTTGGTGGGAAGAATATGGGTTGAGTGTTGGTGCTTTGGGGTAACCTACTGTGAGAAGCTGCTCTTAGTGGCATTTCACAGCATGAAATACAGTGATGCATTTTTAATTATTGTTTGCTCCTATTTTATCTCTAAAGCGAATTAAAGATAAATACAATTACAAGTAATGGATGCTCTTGTATCTAATTAAAAACAACTTCAAGAATATTTGCTGTTAGTTTATATGTCAGTTGAAAGTTTATATTACATTTAAGAAAATAAATCTTTTAAAATCAATACTGTTGAACTGTGGGAAAGGTTGTTCTTTGTGCAGTCTAATAGAGTGAGCTATAGAAGAATTGGCCAGCATAATGAGAACCTGCTTGTTAGAAAGAAAACCTTTGGCTTTTAAACAAAATGCAGAATTGTCAGACTTCTTGGAATAAAGATTTTATGTATTATCAAACACTGATTTTTGCACTAAAAATAAGCAAGCTTTATATGTTTAGCACAGCTTGTGACTTATTCCCTGTAAGCTGGTGAAGGACATCGCTAGTTTCTTTTGATCTTAAAAAAAAAAAAATCTTTGATCATTTTGCTTTCAGAGTAAAAATGCAATTGCAAGGTTGTGACTGCTTGAGGACACAGTGTTAAGGAATTGTATCTTTGCTGTCATTCATACTGCATGCTGAGCTGTCATGTTATATGAATTGTTTTATTTTGTTGAGAGAATTACAAATAATGGTGTATTTTATCCATACTTTCTTCTAAAGCTTTTCTCAAGAGTTCTGTGTTGTGAATAAAGACATTTACATAGCAACCTTTGAGAATTCATAAAGCAAAATTCTAATTATTATTCTTAAAATTGTCTCGTATTAATAAATACCAAGTGAAACAGCAGCTTGGCAAATCCTGCCTACTAGGAATCGCATCTTGCAATCCACACTTTTTTCAATTCCAAGATACATATCTGAGCTTTAGTTGTTTTGGCCTTTATTGCAAAGTGATGCTCGGCAATGCCAAAGGATGCTATGGACTGAGAAGTAAAGTGCCTCTTTGCTTAATGCTAGCTGGAAAACACATTTCATGAACAGCAAAAGGGAAATGTTTCATTTTAGATTTTTTTTTTTTTTAAACTTGGTAAATTATTTCTGCTGTGTCGAAATGCAAATACTATTTAATAATACATCCAGACTGCTAATAAATAAACCTTACGTTAAACAAACTGAATATAAATTATAATAAAACCTCACATGGGTAGGGAAAAGAATAAGATCTGTTCACTTTGCTCATATCTCACTGAGAAAAATAGCCAGTAATTAGAAAGTTGGTCTGGGAATTATTTCCCCTCTAAAAAATCTGAGATATTTCATTGTGTTTATACAACAGATTACAGATGAACAACCAAGTACTTTTAAAGCTTACCATTCAGTATTACAGTTTTTGTACCTCACGTTTTGTTTGTACTTAAACCAGCAGATCATATTTGTTACTCCATTTAAGTGTGGACTAGCAGATTCTGTAAACCCAGTGTAATTAACTTTGTTATATAGAGAAGTCCTGTTGTCTGAGCTGTACTTCAGATGCCTCCGTATTAGTGCAAGTTCTTGTAACTGGGTTACTGCTTACTTAGCACTATGTGTGTTAGGAGCATTTAACAAACTTTCAAATATCCTCTTACGCACCCTGCAGCCTCTTGTCTTTGGGCCAGCAGCATCCCTTCTACTTTTCAGGGACTTAATGCAGGTTTTCCGCTCCAGCTGCTGTGAGGGATAGTGCTGGATCTCTGCTAATTCAGACATTCCCCTGTTTTGTAGAATATCTGAAGCTGAGCTGGCTGGTAGGAGTGGAGGACCCAGGACACCCAGGGCAGCCTGTGGTCCAGCAGTGAGGTACAGGAATATGGGATCTGTTCCCAGTACAAGCAGAGGTGTGCACATCTCCACAACCTATGAGCAAATGCTTTGTACTTTAGAACATACTATATGAAAGCCACTGCTCTGTTCTGATTTGTGCTCTCTACTCTTTCATTCTCTGAAGAAGCACCATCCCTTCCAATGAAGTAACTTTGGTTTTGCTTGCTTTCTTATTTGGATATTTTCCTAATTGAAACTGTCATATAATTGGGGAACACTCTTTTGGATGAAAACAACAGTATTAATTTAAAATATTTAGCTCAAAGTGGAGTCAGTTGGTTTTGTTTCAGTTTGGGCTTTTCCCTCTAGGGAATGTGCTGGTGATTTCAGTTGCAGATCAGCTTCCTGAAAGAGGTACTGAAGTTATTCTAGTTAATGTGCTGTTTATCATTCTGGTCTTTTACTGTACAATACAGAATCTGATAGCAGCTACTACTGTAGTAAAGAATTTCTATCTACAAGACTTTAGTTTTGATGAGCATTTTACTGCTGTCCCTCCCCTCACTTCCTCCCATTATCCCATATCAGGAATTAGCGCTAAGCGTGAGCTCAGATCTCTCAGGTTTAATTAACATTTGTTATGTGGGGCACTCTTGACTCAGGACACATAATGCTTAGTTTCCCCCCGAGAGCTGTTTTCAAACGTAAATATGCTGCTTATGGTGCAGTTCCTTAGTATAACTAAGCAGCTAAACTGAGGGAGCATAGACCAAACCTGCAGATTCTAGAAAAAAGTGGAGGTCATGAGCCTGAAGCTTTTTGTAGCCAAGGTCCCCTCCGCAGCAGCTGCTTTACCTGCGGGAGCCTGGACTGGTTCTGTGAGGGAGACAGATCTTCAGCATCCTTGTTCTGATGGGAGGTTGGCCAGAATTCAAGCAGGTAGCTGCTCCTTCAACACACTCAGATATTGAGCAAAACATACAATTTTTAGCGTGTTTCTTCTAATTCAGGAACTTCATGGGACTCATTTTGATGGGTAGCACTTTAATGCTCATTATTAATCAACAGTATATTTTGCTGTAGACTAAGTGGACCAAAACCTTTGTCTGTATCTACTGTTGTTTTTTTCAGAGAGACAGGGTTGCTGAGTTCATATGCTAAATTTCTTCAAAATTTAACTTTGGATTTTAATTCAAATAATTCAAAAGCAACAAAGGAGAGGAGTCCAGTTCTCTTTGGCGTATTGGATAGTTTTGTGCTTCTAACGGAAACACTCCTCTGTCCCCTTCTTCTCACCGCTAGATTTGGGACTATGACTACAAGCTATTTTACTTCAAAATAACCATTTTATATGTTGCTAGAAATGAGGAAACTTGATCTGCTGCCATGGTGCGTGCGTGGAAAATCACATCGTCTTCAATAACGAATTTGTCAAATTTTGACAAGAAGACTGATAAGAGTGATGCTTTTAGCTTGCATATGAAAAATCAGATGCTAAATTTGACTCTTTTTGTTCTTAGTTATTTCTTTATTCCTTTTATATCATCATGAATTAAGAATAAATGATGCTGTTGGACCACATGAGCCTTAAATTATGCTTCCTGATGAGAGATGAAGGGATTAAATGTCTGCTGCAATTAAGCTTGTGTACAGTAGATGCCAGCAGAGGTCTACTGAGTCAAAATAGAAATACGACCAGCATTTCCATAGCAACAACTTCCTCTTGGCAAGTCCTATTTATAGAACTGCTGCAGTCCCAGCCCCAGTGCAGCTCTCAGGGGGGCTCTCTAGTAAGGGTTCACCTTTCTACAAAAAACGTACACAAAAAGACACAGTGACTGCACGCAGTTACTTTCTTGTGGTTTATTAAGTGGTGAAGTTATTGGTTGTGTTTATTTTGTTTATTTACATATTGATGTTTTTCAATGGAAAGCCATTAAATCTGCAGGATATTAGCAAATGCTGCTCTTCCGTGTATTTAAAAAGAAATGCAAGCTGGTAGCATAGAGCTGGACGTATAGTGAAAAGCAAAATACATCTGCTTTTTCAAGAAGCCTTTTTTCTGCCTGTTTCTACCCATAATTCTTTCTGAAATATGCATGGCTGGCAAGACTCGAAATGGATTCTGTTTAATTACATAATTTATATGAAAATGTTCTTTTATTTTTTAGTAATGAAATGCCTATTTGTATATTTTATGTTCTTTTCTCGAAAGCTTTATGTAACACGTAGGAAAAGTACCTACATATTTCCTCAGGCTTATAGCACAGAACATTGTGGTTTTTAGTATATATTATTTAACAGATTTTTGCTTTACTAAATGCATATCAATTTTGGATTTTCTAATTAAAAATTTGACAAATTATTTTATTTTTCTTAAATGAGTTGGCTGCATCTTTCAATTTATAAATATTTTATTTGTCAATAAGAGACTGCTAAATTCAGCAACATCCTCCAGCTCTTAAAAATGGAGGAATCCTCACTAACACTTTGTATCAAATAATTGCTCACTCCTTTTGTAATAAATAATGAATAGTAAAGTTGGACTTTGATTGTTGAAATAACTGATGCATAAAGGAAAAGATGTGCTTTATCAAGCCATCAATTTTTAAAGCAAATAAACTTTCTTTAACCTTTAGAAAAAATGTTCTTTATTATTCATTTATAAGTTATTTTTTTCAATAGATTACAAACAGAATAAATATGCATAAAAAGTCACAGTATCTCTTTTTTACTTGTGGGTGAAAGCCAGTGCTGAAAAGAAAAAATGCTAATGTTAACTATTTAAAATAAGATAGAAAAGGATATTTTTGTTTAGCCCTTAAAGAGAGGTGGAACGTGCATGAACAGGGAGATTAAGACTCAGCTTAGTAGGTAACCAGGAAAATACTAGGTTTAAAGATTTGGAATTAAGACCTGAATTTTAGTTAGCTGTAGGTGATGTGAAATGTGTTTTGCATCATGGATCCGTTTTTTTTTAACGTCCTGTCAAGGAATACAGTTAATTCTCCAAACCTCCTGCATGTTTTTGATTGCAAGATATTAATTTTTACCCTTCATTCAACACTAGAGAATATGCTTCCAGTTTTGACACAGGGTGAGGGAATTTCAGTTCTCTTTATGAAACTAAGTAGTACAGCAGTAGATCCTAGGAGTACATTAAATACATTTCAAATATATATAGATCTGCTGGAGTTTTTAATGTTTTTCTATTTTGTACTTCTTTAAAATTCACGAATTTATGGTAACTTTGCTTGAGGAATATATTAAATGTTTTAAAATCATAATGTATGTATTTTTCCTTGTTCAGTTAAAGCCAGAGTATACAAATCACGCCATTACTCAACCATCTAGGTCCTTCAAGGAAAGGAGGGTGCTCTGTTTCTTAGTCCTTAATTTTAAGGCTTGACTGATAGGGTAGAATTGCATCTTAGAATTTGTGAAATGATATTTTAGCAGAGATTATTAAAAAGAAGTTGTGCATGTAGCTACACTGTTTCCTGATTCTTTTTCAGCCAGAAGCTGAAAGAGTCAGTGACCGATTACAGCGCTGGGTGTTGTCACCTGTGGCTGAGAGACACTGGGCATTAAGTGCTGGGGAACGAACACAAGGTTATGGATTGGTCATTAGGAAAAGTATAAATAACTCTGTTGCCTTTGTCACATTAGGGGACCGCAGTGTTCACCATTTTCTATGGCTAGTGTTATTGTGTTGTTGTTTTATAAATTTGTGGGAGAGTACCTTAAAAATTTCAACTGAAATATTATTTATCAAAATACTGTAACTTACACATATATTGTTTGCATTCATAGATTAATCTGTTACCCACCTCTCTTGGTGTTTTAACATGTTTTAAAATATTGCCAAGATTTCATGGCTAGAATTTAGTGAAAATAGAATTTCTGCCGAAAGGAAATTCTTCATGTTTCAGTGTTGACTTTGGCTGCAAGGAGAAGTTGGAGCTTCATTATCTCTTTTGGAACAGAAATTTTAGAAACCAGCTTTACATCTTTCTGTGTAACTAACACTTTCCTTGAATTATACACGTAGCTGGTGTGAACTGAGTGTGTTTGGGAGCGCTTTGAGGAGATGGAGCTCTGTGGGCATGGGACCCCCCGCGCCGGCACTGAGCCCTGGGCGGACGGTGCTTGGGCTGCACTGGGCCAGGAGCTGCGGGGCACCCACCAGGTAGCATGTACGCTGTGTAGCCTGGGAAGTTTAGGTTAATTTCACAGTATATGTGTTTAAAGAGGGGATTGTCCATGCTGCCTGGCTGTAGAAACTAATATGAGACCGGGATGGCAACTGACTAGTCTTCAGGTCTTCAAATGTAATTGTTGTAAACTGACTTGAAGTAAGCAAATCTTTTGTAGCAGAAAGGTTTCCTAGGTCACAGACACCGTCTGTAGAGTAAAAATTATTCAGTGGAAGTTAAGTTAACCTAATCAGGCTTGATATTATACAGGCTGTACCTGTGCCCAGAGTCTGACACACACCTGATATGACTTGTATTGGGTGGGTAGAACATCTGGATGTTCATGGTCTGCCTGGAGCACAGCCAGCTTCTGCTCTTTTGGGAGGGCGTACAACATCTGCGCAGCTTTAGAGCTGGCTCAGGTTCTTCTTCCAGCTCAGAACATAAGAAAGACTACTTCAGGTCTCTTTGCATATGTCTGTATAAGCATTTAATGGTATTTAAAGATTTAAAAACTGGCAGTACCGGCTAGCAAGTGAAGTCCAAAGACAAGCAGAGCCACAGAGTTTTGCCTTTGATAAAGCACTATCCATTGCTGATTATTGAGCTTTTGGGCAGTAAGATAGAGCTTGTGGATTCTGTGCTTCATATATAGCACATAAAATACTTGGTGTGGATCGATTAATATTGAGTTGATTTGCTAGATTAGGATGTCAGTAAGATGAAAGATTAGGTAAAAGAGAGTAGGAGATTCCACCTTGAAAAGTCATAGACTTATTTGAAGACATCTAAGTCCACATGGGATGTGAGGTTCACAGAAAGTCAGTGTGGTAGTGTTTTGTATTATCATTGGGCAATGCTAATCAATGCCAAAAATTTCTAAGATTAGGAAAGAGTATTACTATCTGCATATAAATCTGCATATAAATATGACCAGTACCTTCTCTATAACTCTATAACAGAGTTTGCTGGCAATAGGTTGTAGAATTCTGGCAAATCCAGGTTTTCTCTTAGGATATCTTCTAACAGTCTGTTTTTTATTACCTGTTCTCAGTTGAACCAGTTCACTTCTGTGATCCTAGAGGATGCATATTTCTGCTTCCTATTTTTGACACTTAATTCCTGTGTCCAGGTTAGTCACTTGGGTGCATTCAGAACTCTGAATTTTGGTGGGCAGAGCTGCTCTCTGGCAGTTCCCGCATCTCTCCATTGACACTGCAGGTTGGCAGACTCTAACATATGCGATGTGAATTTTGCAAATTACTCTGTTTCAGATCAGGGGAACAAAATGGTTTTGCTGAAGACATTAGGAAAGATAAGACAGCAACATAAAGGCTCAGAAGCATGGGAGAGGAGAGAGACAAGATGAGCGTACCATCATACCAGGTGGCTTTGTGTGCTGGAGAAAATAGCCAAGGTCAGAGAAAAAAATAGTCTCTTGGAACAATTCCCTGGATGCCCTGAGACTTGCAGTGAACTGCAGGGGAGCACAGCTGTACAATTCCAGAGGGGCTCTTCCAGCTCCTGAAAGTCCACCAGGCAGGGAAATAAGTATCTTGTTGTTAAGTATTTCTTACACTGCTTTATGAAAGATGGCATAGCATTACTCTCAAAGTATTTGGTTATATGTGGCGCATAATATATCCCCTCTGCATATTTGTAACCTCTGATAATGCAAACGGATCCCCACGGTCGTCACTAGCTCTTGTTCCTGCCAGCAGAACCTGGAACCAATGGGATGTCATAGACATCAGCATTGTCCTTGTGACAAAGCAGGTGAAAGGATGGAAGGTGTAATGTGGCAAAGGACCCATGTTGGCATCTGGGAAGGTTGCAGCACTGGACCCTGACCAGGGAGAGCAGTCTGGTCACCAACAAGTTAGCAGGTTCTCATCCAGGTGTGCAGACCGGTATATAAAATTATAAGTGTTTAGATGGTTCCAAATTTTGAACAGCCACTGGAGAAAAAATTTAGATTACCAGAGTATATCCAGACCTTGAAAGCAAAGGGTGTTTCTGTGCTTTGCGTAGAGTCTAGAAATTTAAACTGTTGTGTTGACTGAGGCTGATTACAAGAAGTCTAGAAGTGCCCGTTAGGAGGAATGTAACCAAATCTGTAAAGTCTGTCCCTCAGCATTTTTATTGTTTTATCATTATCATAGGCAGTTTGTCATATTTTATTTTTTTTTCTGAAGCACAGAGCTGTTATGAAATAGTTATGTAATGTCCAAGGCTGGATATCTGCTGACATTTGAAAACTATTCAGTGAGAAGTATGGTGATGAAAAATGAGAGGTATGTCTTTAACACGTGTTGACTGTAAGACAGGAGACAGATTGTGGAGAAGTTATTTCAATCTTTCTTAAGAATAGCCTAAATTTTTAAGAAGCCACATCTTATATGTGCAGAAGATATACTGGGAAACCTGCCTAATGCATGTGTTTCCATTTTCACAAGAATGGCTATCTAGTATTACCCATTGTAACCACGCAAAATAACACAATTTGCAAATTAATATAATTTAATGTTAAATGCAGCTTTCAATTTATTTTCCCTACGTTATGCACCATTAAAAATGCTTTCTAGACTTACTCTACAGCTGCAAATACTCACATTTATTGTGAATGAAAAAGCTTTCTTACGCAATTCCAGGAGACTTGCATGCAAAGCTTTTGCATGAGCAATGTCAGGAGCTGGTGAGTGACCATGACTTCGTGACTCTCCTTCCATCTGCCTTTGGGGCAGGGAGGGCAAGCGTGCTGCTGGATAAGGATCTGCCAGCGCTGGTTGTTCTGGTACTTTATTCCTGAAAAAATTAAATGAATTTGGTTCCTTCTTGAAGTAAGTAGAACCCGATTTTGATAAGTATAATGCAGTTGTGTTTATATGGACATTAGAATTGAACTTCTTCAGTCTGATAATTCTTGAAGGAGAAAAGTATTACTCTTTTTTTCTCCTCAATAATAAAATACTAGTTTATTCAGTAGGTTTTGCAAGTAACCTCCTTGCTTAGAAAGTTGCTTCATTGAAAACATGAGATTACTGATGATTACATTAGAACTGGTTATGTTTGCTATGTAATACTCCATCTTCATGGTGGGGAAGAGCTGCAAAATAGTCACTTATTTTTTCACACATGGTTGTGGTAAATTAAAATTATCTACCTTCTGATCTTTACTTCTGAACAAGTTGTTTATATTATAATATTTTAATGTGTGTGTATATGTGTATGATGTGATGCATTAAAAAAATGTGAAAAGACCTTTTGGAGCAATTATTGCATATTTTTAAAAAGCAAACGTTTCGATTGACATGAGAAGAGAGTTTTAGCAGTGTAAACCAGGACATGATGGAGCTTTGCAGAACAGGAAGCAGAAGCGAGCGGTGGTTGAGCAAACCCTGCCCACAGGAAGCCTGACACATGCACGGCTCTTCGTGCCTCTGCCTTCTTCAGCTCCCTTTAGATACTTTCTGTCTTGCTTTTGCAAAAGTTGCCAGTGTGTTAGATGGCAGCTCAGAAGGAGGTCCCTTGTCACCAGTGCACGGGGACAGCCACAGCACTGCAAAGACTGGAAGGGTTTGCTAACCGGCTTTTCCATAGGCACTCCAAGAGCGGTCCCCATGACCAGAAAGCGGCTCTGGAACATGAGAGCCAGCGCTGCTCTGAGCTTGCTGTCCTGTGGGACAAATCGAGTAAGTAGGGGGATTTTGCTTGTTTTAAAGAGATTCACTCTTGAGTTTGCAGAGTAAGTGAAGAACTTGGCGTGTTTGTAATCAAATTTGGCACTGATCTGTGATACATTTTGGTGGCAATTTTACGATTCATTACCTGAAGGTAGTAATTTGCAGAACAGCATATGGCATTGGGCAAGGGGAAGTGGGGGGCTGGTTCATGGACCTGTGACTGGGGGCAGAATTAATCCCTCATCCTTCTTTTCTCTTAAAGCACAGTTGATTTGTTTTGGCAATCCCCACCCCAATTTTTACTTCTCGATTACTTCCTTTATTTTCAAATTATATCAACTAGTTCAGCAGAAATAGAGAACTCATTAAAGATTGTAATATTTAGACTTTGGAATAGGTAGACATCACTGCACAGATTTAACTTTTAATCATTCATTGTTTTATTTTAATGGATGTACATCAGAATGCTCTGTACAGTGGTAAACAATATAAAATTGTGTTTGGTTTAACTATTACGTATTAATTTAGTGTGGGAATGCTCACTATCATTTCCTCATTAGTGAACAGTTTACAGTATTACTTGTAGGGATGAAAACTTTTCATGATTGTAACAAAGGTGAGAGATTTAAAAGAATATCCCAATCTAAGTAAATTGACATTTGATTTTCATTTTTTTATTTTGAAGCTGTGAATTATTTTGCAAAGCAATTATTGTCTCTGTGGTTAAATACTTGTTTTAAAGTTACAATATGGTAATTGATGATTATTTTGTTCCAGATTTCAAATTCACGGATGGATTTGAGATAGCACAATTAGTTGAAAATAGGCCTTCCTGGAAGTGCTTAACATCAGTGTTACCATGAAGAAAATCAGTGTTTATACAGCTCCCTGCTTGCAATTTAAAATATTATATTAGTAGGGAGTGAATATGTTTTCAGAGGATAAGCACTGAACATGGGAACAAAAAGGTGTTAATGCATTGACCTAAAATAGATTCAATCTAGGTCTCCCAGATGAGATGAGAAAGGATCGACTGGTTTTGTTGGGAAGATAAGTGATGAAAGTGCATAAATTCTGAGCTTCCGCTTCTCAAAAATATTTTCAGCTTGTTAAAAATAGATGCATACTTCTGTTTATGTAGAAGCTCTTTTTTATGTAAATAGCCATTTGAAAAAATAACACTGAAGCATTTTTGTTTATATAACATGAAGAAAAAAATGGTATTGACCTACTGACACTTACAAATTGTGACCTGTTTGTGTACAAGTCTCTACAATTTTTTTTCCCCCCTCTATTTAAGGCTGGCTTCCTCATGTGACATGCTCCATGAGGAAATGGACTGTCATGTCTGTTGATGATAAACATGGTGAAAATGGCTGTTCTGTGAATGCTATTTTAAGTCACAATTCAGTGCATGCAGTTTTTCTCAGCCAAAGTTACTGAGCTGCTTGCTGAATGGTGGTTTATGATGTATCTTTGGGTTTGGGTTGAAATTCTGCATCTTTATCCTGAACCTTTACTCTCAATTTGTAGATTTATTATATTTTTAATAGTAAATAAGAATACTTAGTCTACATGGACTGAGTCTACATTTCAGGTTTCTCATTTCACTGCCACTGTAGCCAAATGCGTAATAGAGGAGATAAGTACAGCGGAGGGACTATTTCTGTCTACTACTGCCTCCTAACTGTATCTTTACAAAAATACATCATCTGTGAAAATTATTTGTAAAAAATGAAGGAGAATGTTGTGGTGGTGCTGTGTGTTGCTTGTTTGGTTTTCACCTGAGAATTCAATGTCATAGAATTGTGTAGGATCACTGAATTCAGGTTGTTGATTGTTTTCACAGAAAGTTTAATGACTAAGCAGTGTTTTAGAAACATACCGGTGTTTGTCTTGTGAGGATATTTGAATATTCTCAACTATTCTGCCTGTATCATTGCAGCTTATGGAATGTTGGTGTAAGGTTTTAGGTGAAGCTACACAGCAGACAGTGTGAATTACTGCTGATGTTTGAGACAGAAGCACTCTTTTTAATTACTCAAAAAACCTGGGAAGTGATTTCTCAAAATTTTGTTGGTTTAGGTTTGAAGTAGAAAGAAAGTTCATATATTTATAGCTGCTGCAATGAAATACTGTAACAGATCTGTTTCTGTGTATGTCTCTTTACAAGCAGTTACTGTGAAGCTCCGGGTTTGAAGAGAAAGGAGCTGCTGACTTTGTTTTGTCGCTCATCTAGTGTTGTGGGTTTGAGTGGTTTGCCATGTGGTCCACAGAGGTTTTTCAGTGGTTGGTTTTGGAATTTAACATCTTTGCTTTGTCTTTTTCATATGTAAAACATGCAGTTTTTCTAACATACCTTGGGTTCTTGGTTGCTGCACGAAACGAATGGATGTGTTTTGTGAAATCCTCAGAACCCGGTAGGGCAGAGGTGGCTCAGGGCACCATGGGCCTTGGAATAGGTTTTAAAAAGCTGACTGAGCACACGTGTGATGGTACAGCCTGAACTGGTAACCAGGGCGGTTGTGCGACACAGCCGGAGGCTGACAGGGCTGCGATGGCAGGCACCACCACGCTCCGTTTCATTCTCCGCTTACGTGTCTTGACTGTGACCACTTGAGCTTATATGGAACATGTCTTGATTTTTGTTTCGTTTTCGTAGTTGCTTGTTGGTCTTTGTAAGATTGAAGTGGGAAAGGAAAGGAGAAAGAGGCTGCTGTGTTTTGAACATGAAGACAGTAAGATCAGTGTGAATATTTTATTCTCGAACTGATACAAATATTTTCCAGATCTGTGCATAATAAGAGAACACATTAACAACTTCGATAATTAAAATGGTCAGGAGAGTCACTAGTGCATCTTGGTCATCTTCATAGTCTCTGAATTGGAAATGAAAAGGTGATGAATAGTCGGAGGAATATTATTTGGTCTCTGATTCAAAATAACATCAGTGTGCTTTCAAATACCATGGAATGACTTATATTTATCTGAATAATGTCTGTATATGTGTGTGGAGAGAAATATACATGTGAGGTACGAAATAATGTACAGAGTACATTGTGTGAACTGATTAAAGCTTTAGAATAACTACGAGTTGGGTGCAAGTCAACAGATAATTCTAGTCTAAGGTTGCCATGGAAACAACCAGTGCTTGATATAATTGAGAACATCTTAAAACCTCCTGGTGTTTGCATGCTTTTTTCCCCTGCCATTTTGAGTTGCTTTAGACATGAATAGGTAGCATTGGTCAGAACAGAAGTAGTTAATGAGCAAAACCAAATACCTGTGTCCTGAATATTGATTTTTGTTTCACTGCTGGTATTTTGTGCTTCATAGTTTGTTGCATCACAAAGAGCTCGTAAGGAAGAGCAGCTCTCTGGATTCCGTGTGCTCTCTCTTTCCATTTAGTGTGTGTGTTTAAAGATTGAAGCAGAGATTCGGTAGAGATGAGCATACTTCATCAGCTGTTGGATTAATATTAGGAGCAATATGTTTCTGAAAACTAGCTTTTCAGCATGGATGGTAAGTCTTTTCTATTACCTTAGGCACTATTTTTTTTGTTTCGTCTTCACGATCAGGAAAAATCTACCAGGTTTCCCTTTCTTGTCTGCAGAGCTGCATCGACTACTGATTTCTTTGTTTTTGTTTTCAACTCGCTGTGGGTTTCTATTAAAATGTACTTGTCTTAAAGATTTGCTGGTTTTATTAAAAATATTGCTTTGCATAACTGGTATTTACCATTTGAAATTTTATTTTAAAGCTTTCATTTGGAAATAACTGTTACAGATCATTAAGGCACAGAATCGGATTTAGAAAATTTTATAATTCAATTATATATATGTCGGTTCACTTAATTTTCTGTGCTGCTTGTAATAAATTATTTTGCGTGAATTGATAAAATCAGAGAGGCCTTCTGAGATCTTCGTAATCATCACCTAAAAATTCTAAACTGTCTTTTGTTGTTTTTCCTCTGAACCAGCTTATTCATCTATGGCTTTTATTCTTTCTAAATGATGGGGTAGCAGAATAGTTGAGGTCATTCATGGGAGCAGGAGATGGGAGTCTTATTTGAAAATAGATACTATAATAGATCTACTAAACTTAGGAGGCAGGTATTTGCTTTCCAAAAAATCATTGTGAGTACTTATTAAAAGGTACTTTGAGTTTAATGGAATTATGAAGTACTAGAATTCTTACTTGGAATATTATTGAAAATTGTACCTAAATATATAAATTCTGTACCTTTATTTCCTTAGAAAGAGATACCCTTTGAAAATTGTTTGCAGAAAGCCCAAATATGTTAGTTTATGAAACAATGCCCTTTTGTTTCAGGCAGATGGTCTGGAGCTTTGGAAAATTATTTGAGACGATTAGAGATTGCTTGGAAAGAAAAAGCAGATAATCGTGTATATGGGGTTTGTGTGTGTGTGTCTGTGTGGTTTTGCATTATCCTACAAATTTAAAGGGCTATTTTTATGAAGGTTTCACTTTTGTGCATGTCATGAGATAAAGAGTGGGAGGAGTCATATCACTGCTGATACCAGCTTCTGTGCACTTATCTCAGACAAATGTGGGGAGGTCATCTCCCCCGGCATGAACAGCGTGGCTGTTGTTCCCTTGTGTACAAGGTGCAGTAGACAAATGTCAAAGCCTGTACAGTTATAAGACAGGGTTTCAGAACTTTGTATGTACATTGTGAAGGTTTACGTTACAGCCTCAGGGCTGCTCAAGTGCCCCTCAGTGCAGGCTGTCCCTGACGGACGTGGCCTGGCTGCCTGTGTGTGCCCCCGCAGCCGTGCAGGACGCAGGTGGCCTCCCGAGCTGATGATGGCCAGCCTGGGCTCGGCTGGGCTCCCACCATCCTCCTCAAGGACATCTGCCCCTGCTCAGCCTCTCTGGAGATGGGGGTTGGTGAAACCACAGCCTGGCTGCTCCTTCGTCTGCCATGGAGAGGGAGGTCTCTCGTTGGGTTCGAGGGTCTCTGCTCATCATGTTGCCAGGCTGGGTTTTCCATCTCCTTCACGCTTAGGTTTTAGTTTCCGTGGGAATTAAGGTTTGTAGAAGTCAGCTTTATGAATTTTGAATTTTGTTGCTTGAGTGGCTATTTTGGTGTGGTTTGGTTTTGGTGTTCTGTTATGATTGAGTCATTTTAAGGTAATCAATTTCCTACAAAATAGGTAAAAAAGAGGTTACAGATGTTTTGCTTTGTTGGTTGTTATGGTTTAGATTTTTTTAGGGGCTGGTGGTGGCTTGGTTTTGTTTTCCTTACCCTGGGGCTTTGTTCCACAATTTGCATCTGTAGATTTAATTCATCTTGACATCCAGGCTCCTGGTTCCATTAAAAATATAAATAAATAGCTGCAACTTTTACCAACTGTCAGTTCCCAGTCAAAAAGATCTATAAATGAGAAGTCTAATTTTGACAAGGGAAAGGTGACTATTGTCTGCTCTATCAAGAGAGAATTAGATTAATTCTTTAGAAACATTCCCCCAGTTAAGCCACTTCTGCTTTTCAGTGCCCCTTTGTGGCTCTCTTTGCTGCAGCGGTGTTACATTACACCCTGTCAGTGGATAAAATCAGGTGCTCTCCTTGTGAAAGGTTGCCAAGATGCAAGTGAAGCCTCGATGAAAATGTGATATATCTTATTCAATTGTAAGTACAATTGGCTTTTTCTTTTTTTTTTTTTACAGGAGGTTTGTTTGTTTGTTTGTTGGTTTTTTTTGTTTTGTTTTGTTTTGTTTTTTCCTGGAAAGACTTGAAGGAGAAACTGATTTTAGATTTCTTTGGTTTAGGGTTTTTGTTTCGAACAACAGAACATTCTTGAACAGATCAAAACTGGAAGACCAGGTAACTAACAGCCCCAACTCCCGGCTCTGAAAGGTGCTGCTCTGCTAGATCTCCTGTCTCACTAGGAACAGGCTTAATACTCACAAGTATCACCAAGTACAAAACTGGTCTAGTACTTTCAAATACTGCAAATAGCGGGAATTGCTGATACAGAAATTTACATTCATAAGATAGCAGTTACCAAAGATGTGTGGGACAGAGCAATATGAGGGAAGAGTATGACCAGTGCTGGTAGACTGCTGAATTCCTGTCCGGCTTGGTGTGCACTGGAGAAAAGGAGCGTTTCAGGAGTGAGGGGGAAGGGAGGTTGGGTCAAAATCTTAGTTATATGCACTGGGAATTGTACATGCATCTTTTAAGGGCAAGGGACAGTAAGTAGTAACTAATTATTTCCACCTCTGAAAAGACTATAGAAAATGGAAGGATGCCGTGGAATTTCCAGGTGCCAGAAGTATGCGTCTTCCTATATGCGTCTCATGGGACTAATGGTTTTTTCCTTTCAGAAATTCCGCAATATTACCTGTTACCCTCTGGTAGCAGACTAGGATAATTTCTTAGGTGTTGACCTCGGTTCATGTTTTGTTCTGATTCTTGTATGAAATATTTGAGAAAAAGAAAAGGCAACACAGGCATTGCTGCATTGACGTAGTTCTCAAAATGCATCCATACAGTGAACAGTCCCTCAGGGTGCTTGGTTTGGAGTATAAGCAAAAATTGAGTTTAATAGAATTGGGGTTTCTTCCAAAAGAAAGGGTATTTGGTATGTTGTAATCTTGCATATCTTGAACTGTGACTTACTGTAGTCCCTGTTGTTACATTTCTTACATATATTTTGTTACCAGTAAGACTTTCTGTGGTTTTTAGTTTACATCTCAAATTGTTTATATAATTATTTGTTCCTGGTGCCTCCAAGAGTTGCTGCTGGTACTGCTGTTGCAGGCTAAAATTCACAACAGGAGGTTCCCAGCTTTAATTATTGAGGTTGTTAGGGGCAATTTTGTAAATTAAACAATGTTTTCAGTGTTTTCCTTTATTTATTCCAGTTGCTGACAGATAGTTCGGCCCATTAAGAATTAATGTGGTTTAGGTCTTTTGTTTTGTTTTATTTTGGTTTTTTTTCAGGATTTGCAACTCAGTTCTATGCAGGTTTTATGTCTGCCTTTTATCCAAACAAGCACTGACTGTAACTAGTTTCTCTCTAGTCCCATTCTTTATCAGAATATAGTAAACACTCTTACCTATTTTTTGCTTACCCCAATCCTGAGGCAAACAAAAACTCGTTGTTCAATCAATGCATTGAATTGTGAAATGTGTTTATTTACATAAGACTTCCTTATTCAGGAAGTCAACCTCCTTGCTATTTAAGGTTATAAAAGAACTTCTCCTGCTTGGCTGGTTACTGCAGACAGCCCTTTCCTGTAAATATTGAAAGCATGTTCAGCGGGAGATATGTCAGTGTAGTGATGTGTCAGAAGCTCACATCTTGCGAAGAGATGAAGAGCTGTTTTGCTGATTTACCCTGACAGCTGTGAAGATGTGTCTTACTGATTCCAGCACATTTACGAGAATTGGAGTGGTTTTGCTAATGCAAGATCTGAGACAAAGTAGCTTTGTGAGAAGCAGACTTAAACATGAGTGCAGTTAAACCAAGATTGGTGTATCTACTATTATTTTAATGCCTTGTATGAAATATTTGAAAAAAGAAAAATAAACACAAGAGTTGCTCTTTTCCAGTAACTTGTAAAGGGCACCTGTACAATGAACAGCTCCTGCAGTTCTTTAGTTTTCAGTGTGAAGAAGAAATTAATTTAGCAAAACTTGGGCTACTCCTAGAGCTTGGGTTACTCCTGGAGAAGAGGGTATTTGTGCATGAGTGTATCTTATATTATGAGAGGCATTGCCTGCTTGCAGGGAACTTACTAGTCAATGTGCGTATCAGATCAACTACCTGCAGATTGATGCTTAACTGTTCCTAGTAATCTAACCATGAAACGTGCTCTCCGTGATAGCTGCTCAGTGAAATGTTATCGTCTTTGGTCGCTGGACTTTCACAAAGAGGGCAGGCGAGGTAGTAATATGGAGAGGCAAGTTGGTACCCGCTATGTTCCATTGCGGAGGGGTGGGTGGCTTAACTACAGGAAAACTGCAGCAGGTGCTGTAAACATTGGTGTGTGGCTTTGACTGTAAGAGGAAAATCTGATTATTATGTATATTTGCATTTAATTATTAGAATTTGCTAACAAACTTTACTCATGAATGTGATACGTTTACATTATATTTTGTAGTAGTGCCCTATAGAAAATTTGGTCTTGGAACTCATTCTTAAAATGTTTGGTTGGTTTTTATTGTGGTTTTTTTGGGGGGGCTGGAGAGGAGGAGGGCATTGGTTTTGGTTTTGTGGTGGTTTTTTTTGTTTTCTTTTTTGTTTTGCTTTGTTTGGTGTTTGGTTTTCTTTTTCCCACATGGTAACCATGGAAATAGATGCATTGCAGAAACAGAAGTGTTTGAGTTTTCACAATTTTAGCACAGTTTTCAATTTTCTTTCTAAAGTAATACCTGTTTGACACAGGAAAGTGGTCTTTGACACTGTAGATCCTGTGGTAGTTGCAACATTTTAGATTACTTGCTGGATAAAGCTCAGCTACAATTATGGAGAGTGGCACTGGACAGATGAAGCTTAATTCCTAATTGCTCACAAAGCACATCAGTGTATGATAATTGAGGATTGTACGTGTTAACACTTCATATAACCTTTTATGTATGAACTAATTTTATATGTAGGGAGTGTTAAGTACTGCCTTTGAAAGTAATTGTATTAAACTTATAAGTACTAATTTAAAATTTTAAGTAAATAGAATTAACTTATCTAATAGAATAATTGAAGATTAATAACTTAAAATTAGAATTATTGCTCAGAAGCCTTTTCAGTAGCAATACTTTCATGATCCTGTTACACTAGCACAAACTGGGTTTCCTTCAGCAAAGCAGCAGTTCTATCTACCCCACATATCTGCCCATTTCCACCCCACCTGTCCCTTCCCCAGGAGAAACATTTGTGTGATGAAAAGAACTGGGAGCTGTTTTGGATTCAAATTAGCTTCCCTTGCCTGCCTTCTCTCCATTACTTTTTAATCTGGCCTGATTCCCTGACCTGGCTGGGCAGTGAGCCACAAAGATGCTTTTACTCTTTCAAGGAAGGTCACGATAGAGCGGCAGTGACTGTGGAAGGACAGGACGGGGGTGTTTTGTATTTATACCAGTCCATACTGAACACTGGATTGCAGCCTAACAAACCAAACTGCTATTTCTTGGACTTTTAAGCCTTAAAGCACGTGGATTGTTTCGATAGAGGACACAGATTTACAAATGTGTTGTCTCCGGCAGTTTGGAATTATTCCCTTCAATAAACGCTTAAAGGGCAGGAAGGTGTGAGAGAGACTCCTTTCCTTAGACCAAAGCTTAGTTTTAATGTATTCAAGAACTAACTGGATGCTGGTTCTAACCGGTCATTTTGGAGAACTGGGGGAAAAAAAAAATCAACTCCAATCAGAAAAAAGGTTGCCAACAACGCTTTAATTTGAAAGGAAAGCTTGGGCAAGAGAGAGAGATGCCACCCTGAAGGGCTGAGAAACCAGAAGGGACACAACAGCTCTCACCCACCAGGAATCTGCAAGACACCTCAGGTCATGTCCCATGCTTTGGTGTTCAGATGGAGCTATTCTGCTTGTCTGCATTGAGGAAATCTTGCATGTAATCAATAATTTTGGGTTTGAATAATAAATCCTAGTTTGGTTCATAGGTTTTGGTTGACTGTTTTGGGGTATTTTGAAGAGAGGAAGAGTCTTTTGGTGTAACTCGAAAACGTAGCATCTGTGTCTTGAGGGACAAGTCACTTTGTTTAATGAAGTATATTAATTTTTAATTTTTTTACGAGCACTGGGTCTGGGATCTCTTTTAGATTAAGAAAGCAGAGTTTAAAAACTTTTTTTTGTGGGAAATTATTGAATTGGAACATATATGCATGTACAACTCTGAGCAGAGCTACTACAAGACCTGATTGTGTTTGTGACTGAATACATTTCCTGATTTACGTTATAAATTTGAGGGGTTTTAAACAACATATCAGGGATTCACGTTTTAAGTGGTCTGGTGTTAGTTGGGTTTGGTCCTGTCTCCCAAGAGTGGTCTCAGTTATCTTGTACTTCTGGCATTAGCAGGGTTCACTGCCTCTGTTTGGACCAGTACTTTATCATTTAAGAAAAAGAACAAGGAGGAAAGGCTGAAAATTGAAGGGGAGGGGTGCAGTGGAGGAATTGTTGTCTCAAAAATAGAAGGAAGAAGAAAGTCAGTCTGACTGTGGCAGTTGTATGCAGTAAGTAGAGTATCTGCTGCTCAAAATTCAACAGGGAAAGGCATTATCCCTGATAGCTGAAAACCCAGCTCCTGTTGGTTTGTCTAAATCTGTCACATCTCTTATGCAGGCTGTTGCTGTCTAGCCAGCCAAGGAAAGAGCATGAAAATTAAATAAGACTTCAGCTTTGTTTAATTTACAGCTTAAAGTTATAGCCTGTAGCACTGAAAATTAAAAACAAAAAAAAAGGAAGAAATGTTGGGCTTTTTATAGAGCCCTTAACTGTTGCAAATTTGTGTTTATAAGAGTGACAAGAAACTGTCTGGCTCGAGACTTCAAAATCATGGACAGGATTAAAATAAGATTTTGCCAGCATTCCAAATTTTGCATTGTAGTGGATGAGAACAGTGTGTATTTTAAAATTCCTGCACATTGTAAATTAATTCCCAAATGTGCTCCCCCAAAAATCAAATTGTAGTTCTGTCTTCTAGTCTCAGGCATGGCAGCTGTAATGGCTCTTAATTTACTGCTTATCCCATTTCTCTCCCTTTTTCTCAATGGTTTTTCCATGCTCTTCTCTACTTCTTACCATCCCTGCCAGTATTCTGCTGAAGTGTTTACAGTGTGCAGTTAGATTAATTGATGGCACTTCCATTTTAATAGCAAACTTCTATGCAGTCAATAATTCTTATGTGATCCCTCATTTCTTAAGAACTTTTAGGTTTTGTGTTCCAGCAAATGAGCTCTTTCAGAACTGCTCCAAGTGTTTTGGTTTATTGGGGTGGTGGTGTTTGTTTGAGGTTGGTTTTTTTTTGACGGTGTTTTGTTTTGTAACTGAAGGTTCTTAGCCATTGTAGCTGTGTAAGTGAGCTTGCTCTGCAGCAGCAGTTTTGAACATAATTAATGTTTAAACAGAAATATAAGGTCAAAACTTTGCTCTCGAAGTAAAAAAAAAAAAATAAAAAAAAAATTAAATTGATGCAGTTTATTAACCTGGTTTTTGTGGCTTTGCATCTCTTAGAGCAGAAAAAAGACACAATTCTCGCAGGTCAGTTTTTCACAAGAGCCAGCAAGTGTCTCACCACAATGGTGACTTGTCCTCGACCAGGCCTCTATCACACTGGACATTTTTCACCACTGTTTTCACATAGTGCAAAACAGAGTGTTTTGTTCTTGTTGATGGTCTGTTTCAACGATACTATTTTAGTTTCTGTTTTGAAGAGTTTCCCAGCTATTAAAACATTAACTGGTGCTCATGCTACTTCCTCTGAGTGTATTAACACTTAGTTGTGTTTGTTTTCAAAGACTTGCCAAGGCAGAAGAATCTTGCTGAAAGCCTTGTGATGTTTTTCCTGCTAATCGAAAGAGAAATGTAAAGATATTTAAGACAAGAGGTTAATCGTGTAAGAGTGGGACTGAGAACTTGAATCGTTGGCTTCTCACTTGTTTCTGAAATGTGGTTACCATAACCACTGGATTCACAGAGGCGTCTGTATACATCTCAACGTTTAAGGCTATAAATATTGTTTGTATAAAAATGAAATATACAGATATGTTTACCAGAATATCTTCATATGTATTTTTTTTATTAAATGAAATACGAGATTTAATTAAATAACTCATTTAATTCCAGACTTCAAGTGATTATATTACAGTTTTGGAACAGAAATTGAATTGTATTTTGATAAAGGGCACTTTAAATACCAAGCAGAGATTGGCATTTAGCACAGCAGATGGGGGTTTGTAGTGATGCCCAATGTTTAGTCTTAATCAGTTTAGTTCTTGCTTTCTTGCCATGAATCCCATCCAAATGCTTTCTGGTTTTCTGTGTGTGTGTCTTTTGGGGGGGAGGGGGGGTGTTTTTCTTCCCCTCCCAAAAGAATTCTGGATTGCTGGCTCTTGTGGGAGATGTGCTTGAGAATAACAAATACAGTGCATGTGGGAGGTGGGAGAAAGGCAGAAAGTACCTGCTAGGAGCTCCTCGGGACTGCGCCGTCCACAGATGGAGCCTTTCCCTCTGCTGTCATTGCACCCTGCAGGGACGTCCTGAAACTCTTGGAGGTTCTTTCTGGAGCTTTCCTCTGATTCACTCGCTCTTCAACTGTGTTTTAGGCCAGTGTACACTTTATAGTACTGGTATGCCGTTTGTTAACAATTTGGTTTATGTTTAACTCTTTGTATCGAAGTTAATCAATAAATGTATTGTGCGTAGTGTGAATATACGGTTAGATAATAAATCTGCTGTTTGGGGGTGGGCTCAGGGGTTTTTTGGTTTTCTGTGTGGTAGGGTTTATTCATTTGATATTGTTGATGGCTGTGTGTGTTTTGGTTGGTTTGGGTTGTTTTCTTTTTGAGGGGAAGCGGGGACCTGTGTATGTATGCTTTTGGTTGGTTGGGATTTTTGTGGGTTTTGTCAGTTGGTTGGGCATTTCTTGGTTTGTTTTTCATTGATACCTCTTTGTATGCCAGTATTGCCTGGGAACCTCTTGCTCTCGAGTCCTGCTTCCCACAGCAGTCTCTCCAGCAGCCTGAGCCACCGAGCCCGTTTGCCCTGGCTGTGGGCACAGCTCTGCGTGGGCCTGGCCTCCTGCTGGCTCTGATACACAGGGGATCACTCTTCCCCTGTCAGCTGCGTGTGCGCTGGAGCATTGCTTCTGAGCAGGGTTTGAGCTGAAGCAGGCACAAGTTACAAAACTGCTTCAGTTCTTTCAGTTTTAACTCCTTGGCTGTTACCCCATTTCTTACTGCTATTTCTGAATCTCCCCAGATTTCTGACTAAATGCTTTGGGTGTTTGCATTGCATAAAACTTGCTTCTCCTGCCAGCTGTTACTCTTGCTGGTCACGAAGAGCGAGGCTTGTGCTGTGTGTTTGTGCTTAACCTAATCTCTGCACTACTTGTGCATCCCCCCCAGTTCCAGCTGGTGTCCTTTCCAATGCTTCCAGTTGTTTTGGCTGTTGCTGTGTCCCTCATTGTGCCAGTGCTGTCACTTGGGATTCGTCCTCTCCTTCCAGCACCTTTCTCTTGTGCAGCAGCTTTTCTTCCTTTCATTTCAGCCTCCTTTGCTCCAACTTCTGCTGTACCAGTGAAATCAGTCTGAACAGGGGCTGTCTGCTGGTCTTTGCATACATCCCTGCATCCTCATCTTCCCTTTGCTCAGCCATATATGAGCGATCCTTGCTCTTCAGTGCTTATGGGAAACTGTATATCAGTGTCTCTTTCCTGGGCTCTGTTTTTCAACAGTCTTATAAAATTAAATCATACTTGTATGGCCACCATACAGGACTTCCACATGCATTCCAGTTGGATACAGCAACTTCAGCTCTGAAGTTGAGACTTTACAAAGAGTTTTGTTGCTGTTGTTGTGTAACGAGACTGAAATTTGATTGTGAATTTTTTTTGGAGACTGCTTGCCATTTCTATGCCATCCACCACATGCCATGCAATTCACACTTGCTGTCTTTTGGAACAAAGTGCCAAGTAGTGGGAAGATCACCCGATTACAGGTTTTATTGTGATCCAGCATGCTGCAATGAAGATAGATACACTTGTTAGCAACAGTTCCTTGGATGTGTGTGTCTTGGAATAAATTCATTGTTAAAGATGCCAACTTGATCTCCTGAAGTTTTGTAAGCTGTGCTTATTTCTGTGATGCATCATCTTTTTTTCATACTGAATTTAGCTGCCTTTGGGTTTTTTTGTCTTTTCTTTGCTCAACCATTCTGTGATTTAGCATGAGTCATTCTGTCTGTGTGGGAAAGGGCTGGTTTATTACAGGGTCTGTTCTTCAGTGGGGAGGGGAAAGGGTGGAATGTATTTGTGTTTTCTATGTGTTGTGGAAATGCATAAAACTTTTTTCTTCTCTTTCTTTCCTCTCTTCATCATCTCATCTGTGTGGGTGAATGTTCCTGCAACCCTTGGGGAACCTATAGAGACTTTTGGTATGCTCATTCCTTCATTAGTGCCCAAAGTCACAGATGCTAGTAACAGTTTAAAAACTAGAAAAGCAAACAAGAGTCACGTCATAACAATGTAAAGTGGCTAAAAATGTGCACCTGAGGAAATCTTCCAAGTCATCATCTAATAAACCTATTCATTTGCATCATCACAACAATCCCAATGGCCACTACTATCCAGTTGGTGTAAATTTTGATTCTGCGCTTGAAAAAGTAGGAACAAAATGTGTTTTCCTGTAGCAAGACCTAACGTTTTGTGATCAAGATGTAATTTTCAAAAGTACTTAATCCTGTTTCAAATTGAGAGTTCTCTTTTCAGAAGTGACTGAAGTGTATGCACTGAATTTGCCTAAATTCTGTTTGAAATCACCTGCTGAATTGTGTTGTAGCGCAGGAGCCCAGGTGACCTCTGAAAATGAGAACCAGGCACAATTTGACCCACTTTCTCATTAGGAAAAAATGTAAGTCTAGTAAAACACACTACAGAATATGAAATAGCCTTTAAAAGATAGTGGTTTTAACATAAATGAGTGCCATTAGGTAGCTTTATTTTGCAAATACGTGTTCAATGCTGCTTTCCAAGAAAAGAGAGCAAAAGCAAAGTAGAATGAGTTTTATTGAAGGAGAGATTGTGATTTATTGAAATTAGAGGGGTTTTTTTGCTTTCTTCCACAATTTGAATATTTCCAACTGTATCACAGGTTTTTCATAAACAGCATTTATTCCATGAGTAGAACAGAGACAAAGATGAGCACCTGTAATTGTATTTCAGTGCAAAATATGGAAAAACTTAAATATCCCTCATGTTATCTCCGTTGTTCTTATAAATTAATATTTTAAGACGTATGTACCGAAATGACATGAAAAAATGAGACCAATTATTTCCTGTTTTGGTTGTTGTACGTACTGCTAAAGGTAATGTTCATTTTAAGCTATTGCCTGTTCAGTTTGAAGACTCAGCTTCTTGGTACTCTTAATGATCATCCTAGGGTTTTTCTTGTCATTGAGAGGAAATAATATTAGTACTACTTTGACATAAATTGATGTTTAAAAAACTTTTATTAGTAGTTATCATTTCATCAGGTCATCTCTGTTCTCCTCGTGGAATAAGGATCATCAGGTATAAATTTGGACATCATTAGCTTCCCTTTTTTGTATTGAAAAATTATTTCATGCCACAGGAAATCCTATTTTCTTTTTCAAATTTTAATAATTAAAAGTCATTACATGAGTAACCCAAACAATTTAAAAACAATGGAAATATTAATCCAATGTGGCAAAAATATGTCGAACATTTTACTGATTACCCACTAAAATATTTTTAAGTCTTAGTGAGTTTTAATGTCAATATAAAATAGTTTATTTGATATGAACTATGTTGTTCTTACTGTACTTAACCATAAGTTTAGGGTAATAAGTGTGTTCCTCCTCTTTGTTATTGCTTATTTCTCTTAAAATTACTGAGCGGATATCATGCTTTAAACAACGTTAAGACCGCGAGGTCTGCCAGAATGCTGCTCCACCAGAGCCAGCGACAGTGGGAGCCATAAACCTCCCTTGAGTTTTGTGATAGTTGAGTCCCATAACGCACTTGAGAAGGGGGAAAAAGGACAACAAGAAAATTCATGACCAGTCTTTTCCTGGGCTGCCTTTGTTACTGCTGCTGTAACCGTAGCAGTAACAGAAGAGTGATAAGAGAATCTTGAAAAGTTCTCTGTGCAGACACTAGTGTTCTCTGAAAAGTACAGAAAAGTTCTGTTTCATCAGATGATTGTTTACAACCCCTTATAAATGTGATCTTTTAATGACCATCAGAAGGTAAAATGCAGTTGCTAAAATGTATGTTCCTAGATACTGACCAGAATAATCTTGATACACGCTGAGTATTTTTAGAAATTGCTTGTGGCAGAACATCGCAGTACAGAAAATCCACTGTTATTAACATTATATTATCTGAAATGATTCAGAGAACACAAAAACAGTATGATATTTTCTTCTTGATTCTGTGACTCTTTTGGAACCACAGCAATGTCTGAAACACCTCCCATTTATGACTCTGCATTAAGTAATCTCCATTGATCTGGCTGATAATTGATATTCAAAAAACAGAACAGCTGATAGATGATCCGAACAAAATATGTTGGTGCACATTTTAAACAGTCATCCAGAATTTTGCTATTACGCATTCCTTCAATTTCAATGGAAAATGAATATTTACAATATATATTCTCTGACTGTGGGCATGCCTGATGTGCAGTGTCGTTGTAGCCATGTGCTTTGTCTGTGCTTGCAGTAATGCTGTCCATTTGGTACATGAGCTTGCAAACAGCCTTTAAATAAAGGTGATGGGGGAAAAAAGCAATACGATTGACATTACGCTCAATCAGTTGAAAGAAGATGTAACTTTTATTTAACAAAAACAGATGTGGAATGGCTATTTATAAACGTCAGGGTTTTTTTCCCAGTCAAATTAAGAATGTCTTACATCACCTTAAAGCCTGCTTGCGTATACAGTATTGTGAGTTATTAGAGCTGATGTAGTTTAAGTAATTTGTGTAGAACGATGTAGTTACTCCAGAAAGCTTAGAGGTCACCTGGAGATATTGTAGCAGCTCTAGAGGCATTGGTACTTGCTTTCATACCTGGTGAAAATAGCATATTACGAGTTGAAGAAAGAAGTTGATAATGAAGTTTACATATTTTGTTAACAAAGCTTCTCCATTGCATTCATGATGAATTATGTTAATGAAAATGTACTTTTTTGTGCTTTCAGTGAAAGAGTTCTTAGCCAAAGCCAAAGAAGACTTTTTAAGAAAATGGGAAAGTCCCCCTCAGGTATCAGTTGTTTAAACATTCAATAATTTTCTCTGTTGCTTTTTTTTTTTCGTTTTGTTTTTTTGGTTTTTTTTGTTTTTTTTTTTATATAATGTCGTCAGTGTGTTATGAGCAGTGCACAAAACAGTTTAAGGCAATTTTTAAAGAAGTTTCCATTTCCAATGTCAGTTTTGCAATTGAAGGTCATCAGCAAAGTCTCTCAGGTCTTGTCCAGCTCTGAGCTGATGAAATGCTCATACTGAACAAGAGCTTTCTCTCGCTGATGATGTTGTTCACCATCAATACGACAAGAGTCAAAATCTATTGGCATATTTTATCTGGCTTTTCATAACATTAAGTATTGGCACATCTGTAATTTACCCTGTCAGTAATTTCCCCATGGTATTAAGGGGAATTGATAGTATTAAGTCCTACTGCATGGGGCTTGAGGGCAGGCTAAGGAGCTTGTTAGAGGGAAATATCTTAAAAAGTGAACTTGGGGGTTTGGGTTATTTGGGAAAAGCCTTTTATGTTTTTAAAGCAGCATTTGAAATGCTATGGTCATTAATATCTGAGGAAAATTTACTGAGTGGTAGGCTCTCCAGACAACTCTCATGTAGAACTGTCTCTGGAGCTTGCATTTTTTGCGTGTTCTAATATTTTTTGTTTGTGAAGCATATGGGGGTTATTTACCTGCATGTTAAATTCATGATCTGTTTACTGCAAAATGTTTCCTACTAAGCATGTCTTATCAGTATGGACAAATTATAGAAGTGTTGATACAATTCAGTTAAGTCTTTTTCTGCTTTAATGAGTGAAACGTAATATCTCTTATTAAAAATTGACAGGCATGAAATTATAACAACACTATAATTGGCTGTAGTTGTCTTTGATAAATGTAATTTTACTCAATTTTCTTTCATAAATTAATCCATACAGTTAAAATTGTCTTTGGGTATTAGATTGTAAATAATGTCATATCCTTCCACTTGTAGAATACTGCTGGCCTAGATGATTTTGAGAGGCAAAAAACCCTTGGAACAGGATCATTTGGGAGAGTTATGATGGTGAAACATAAAGCCACAGAACAGTATTATGCTATGAAGATACTGGACAAACAGAAGGTTGGTGTAACTTACAATGTTTTTTTTTGTTTACTAACTATTTTTAGGTAGACAGAGATCTGGTAACTGGCTAAACTTCGCACTTCCTGTGCTTTTACCAATCGTACTTGAATACTGGTGACACTTTAAACAGTTGGCTTTCTTTTTTAGCCAGCAGATTTAGTTGTTGGCATTGTGTAGAAATCTTAGTGGCCACTGACATTAATAGCAGGCTAAAGAGGCTCTAAGTAGCATCTGAGTATTACATTAAGTGTGCATAATTATGTAATAATCCTGTTGCATCTATAGTAGCTGCATAGGAAGAACAGTCATCTCTCTCAGAACAGCTGTCACACAACAGACACTTTCTATGTTGAAAATTTATGTGCAGCAGTCTGAATCTGTATTGTTACTCCAGCCTGATTTTAACAGTTTATTACTCTTGGATTAAGTAAGCAACGTCACGTGATAAAGTTTAAATTTTAAATAAAATAGAATTCCAGAATAAGTATTTTAAAGAAATTTATCAATACAGTCAGGTTTTATTGGTTTCGACAAGTTCTTCAGAAGTGCATTATTTAGGTTAGTAGATTTTAAGGCTGTCAACAGAAGAGCTCTTCTGACTTTTTAAGGCACTACGTATTGCTACTGTATAATAAAAATCATATTAAGAAAATATTCATCTGCCAATGAGAACTTTAATAATCAGCAACTGACAAAATGAAAATCAGTGTTGCCTCAATGTGGCTGCCTGCGCTTAAGCATCGTTACATTCCTGAGTATTTTTATATAATGGAACTGTGACAGTGGCATAATCAAACTGTTTTCCCTGAGTTGCAGTTAGAGTATTCTTTACGTGTGATTTGAGGTCCTGGACGTTGAATAATGTGTCATTTAGCTAAATACTGCTTTATAATGGTCAGACAAGAAGAAACTAAAACTTACCTTTCAGTGTCAATTCTGACATAATTTTTTTTTTACTTGGAAAAGCTCAATTTTTTTGCAACTTCAGCGTTCTCCTGTAACAGTAGTTTCTAGCTTTTATTTAAAAAAAAATCCAATTAAATTAAAAAGATGTTCCAACATAGTATGACTGAAAGAGAGCCCAGACCATTCCCACCTGTGTGGAGCTTTACCTCGCGTTACCTCAGGGTGGCTGGTGTTATCTGGAGGGAGTGTTGCTGGAACACGAGGTGTGATGAGCATCACACCGCTGCACCAGAGCCCACCAGCAAATGTCACATTTGCAACTGTTTTTTCTTTGAACCCTTTTTGGTGAATGGCTCAGGCCTTGTCACTGGAGCCATTGAGGAAATGACATCTTACTGCAGAAAGCTGCCATAAAAATAGTCTCAAGATTTTTTTTAAAAAAAGCAAACAACAACCAAACAAAAACAAACACTGAAACTCATTGCTACCTCTCAGTTAAAACTGAAAAGCTATAGCTATGAAATTATCTGGTAAAAGCAAAAGTTCAACAATTTTAATGATTGTAGTGGAGTTGCAGTAAAAGATTAACAAGATTAAAAATGTCTGTGTCCAGGTATCAGTCTTCTATTGAAAAGTAGATTATTTTGTCTACAGTCAGAAATCTGAAGTTCCTTTATGAAATACACACTTTTTCTACTCAACTTAGCGTATAGTTATATATTTATGTATTCTATTAGAAATATTTTAGTGTTATATTGGTATCTTCTATTATTTGATCATAACATAGGAGATGGTTGAGAGGGAACACATTTCTGTCACTTTGTACATTATAGAAAGCATACAGATGTCTGAAATCAAACAATATGCAGGCTACCTGTAATTTTTCATTTTTATTTGACTTGGAAATAAGACCATATTGTGTGTCCCTTTGTTATCCAGTCTTGGTTCATCAGGATGTGAGGGAAGAAAAAGTTGTTTAATAGACATTGATATAGCAGTAGTTTTGTGTGTAGCATTGTTATTTCTTCATTTATCTACCTTAATTTCAGAAGGCTTTAACACAACATTGCTTGGCTAGTTTTCTTAAGTAATCATATTAATAAAAGCTCAGACACAAACAAGCAGTTGGAGAATTTACCATGACCAGATACCATTTGATGTACAAGAAGCTGTGACTGACTTGCCCTGAGCTTGAGTTTCAGTGTGAGCAAAGCCGGGCTCTCAGAGGCCCTGGTCTGATCCAGTGTCACCGAACAGCTTCACCTGATGGTGCTGCTGCCACCACCCCCCAGTACCCAGCGGCACAGGGCAAGACGGGCGGTAAAGGCTCGTCCAGCCCTGCCACTGAACGCGTCACAATGTCACAGCAGAACCCTCGCTTGCTTTGATTGTCAAGGTAATTCCAGTACCGAGGCCTTTTAGGGATATATATGCACTTCCCACAAAGGAGGTGATTTGAGTAAAATTTCTATTTTGTCTCTAGAGGTCTGCTATTCAAAAGAGATTTAATATTTTAAACTCACTATTTAATTTGAATGACATTTATTTCAAAACAGTAGTGTTTTGGGTGTTTTTTTCATAGGAGCTACATTTTACATCTAAAAGCTAAATTTAAACTGTTCCAGTCAGGGTTGGAATATCTTGCTTATCTTTTACTTACAGCAGTTAGATTTGATTTCTGAACGTGCAAAATCAGACTTGTTTTTATCACGCTTGTACACTTTCTCCTTGTTTCCTATGAAAAACAAAACATAATTTTACTTGGAAATAATGCCGTTCTTGAAATGAGATATAGATAAATTGTGTAATAGGGATTAAGTAAAATGGAAAGAATCAATTATGCAATGTTGGGGTTTAACACAAGGAAACCAATTATAAGTTACTGAGAAAGAGAACTTAGCAGAAATCTGCCACTTGCTGCCTTGTTAGCAGCTTCATATTATAACGGATTCCAAGAAGGTAGCATTTATTTTTTTAATGTGTTCGCTGAGCAGAGAAGCAAAACCCATTGAAAGCTCTGGCAGAAGTAACTCTTGTTTGTAAGAATGGAAATTTTGAATTTGTATTCTACTTAGGTTTCTCCTTAGTAATGTGTGAGCTATGTAAATTAAATCAGTTTACTCCTGTTCACACATAACAAAATTCATAATTAAATGTGTCTGACACAATTTCCTGCCTTTCTTAGCAAAGGGCCCACAGATCAAATGGATTTTATTGAACTGTCATCTTGGCTGCAGAAGGATCTCCATTACAAATACAAGTGATTCTTAAGAAAAAGAAGAGATGTTTTCCTTACTGGTTCCTATACTTGGCCTGTAGAAAGAAGCACCATTTCTGGAGTTATCAGGAAACCGTGTTGCATGACTAATTACTCTTTAAAATGTCGTTAGACTTTTTAATCTAGTAATCCATAAGGTTTTTCATTATCTGTAAAGCTATGAGCTTCTTTTTGGCTAATTGTTTTACACTGAAAAATTTATCAACAGCTATAAAATGTCAAACTGAAGATTGTTTTTTCTCTCCTAGGTTGTCAAACTGAAGCAAATAGAACACACACTGAATGAGAAGAGAATATTACAAGCAGTGAACTTTCCTTTCCTTGTAAAACTGGAGTATTCTTTTAAGGTAATCACTATTTTGAAAGTAGCTGCTTGGGTTTCAGAGAAATAAGTCTTCAAAATGTAGATAGTAAAACACTGAACTCTTGCAGTACACTAGTTGTAGTATTTTTGTTTGCAAAGGTGCTTCACATGGCACTGTTGAACAGGAGTTCCTGTGCTTGTGTGCACACTTGTACACACCCCAGTTCACCAGGTGGTGATTGAAAAGGTATCTCCAAATAAATAAACAAAAATGGAATTAAACTTTTAGATAATTCTATTGTTTTGGAGGGAAACTGACTTTTGTACAGCAGGGAGCTTTTAGGCATCATTCTGTCTTTGAGAGAAATCAAAGGATGTATTTCTGTACCAATGTATAGAATGGTAAATTTGTAGTTGTTCTGCAGATTTTTTTGCTTGAGGTTTATACCCGAGACTGTTCTCAATGACAGGCTTATGTATTTGTGTGTGTTTACTTGCTTCCTTAGGACAATTCTAATTTATACATGGTAATGGAGTATGTTCCTGGTGGTGAAATGTTTTCACATCTAAGAAGAATCGGAAGGTTCAGGTAAGAGTATTAATGACCCTATTCCTTTAGAAAGGCTTGTGTTGCTAGTTTGGGAAGATGGTTTTATCAAATTTGTTAGTGTTGAAAAAAAATTCTGAAGGGGTAAGCGCATTTAATTATTTTTCAGTGGAATTAAACTAGTCAGGCAATGCAAAACTTGTAATTATGCCTTATTTTTCAGTTAGTTAATGCAGGCATTTGTAATCTATGCACGATAGAATCTTGGAATTCCTGTGCATATTGTCGCTGAAATTGATAGCTTCTAAAAGTAACATTTTAAGTCTAAGCTCTATATTGTGGGATATGTTAATCTTGATTTGCATGTGTATTTTAACGGCAAGACTTAAATTTAGGAAACGAGTGTATCAGTTCTAAATGGTTTGCTGTTTGCTTTTTTTTCCCCCTTGTTACACAGTAAAAGAGCCAGTTAAAAGATACTTAATTTATCTATCCCTGGTAGTTACATGGTTCTTTCAGTATCTTAGCGTAGTGTTGGGGTACTTAATATTCTTTTAATTCTTCACAGTGAACCACATGCACGGTTTTATGCAGCTCAGATAGTGCTAACATTTGAGTACCTCCATTCATTAGACCTCATCTACAGAGATCTAAAGCCTGAAAATCTTTTAATTGATCAGCAAGGATACATCCAGGTATGATATTCTTCATATGTTTAGGAAGTGGAGTCTTGTCTTACCGTGTAGAGTTAAGTAATTCCGGCAAATATGTTCAGAATAAATGGTCTGAAGCTGGTTGGCATGAAAACGTGTTTTCAGGGAGCACTGAAATGTCCTCTGCTTAGTAATGGTTAAAACCATGGGATTGTGCTTCCTCTGACTAAAATGAAGCATGCACAATGGAGCTGTCTGCAGCTGAGCGAGTTGTCAAGGTTTCCCTTGGGGTCTGTGGTGAGAGGGAGGTGATTACGTGGCTCTGTTCCTCTGACCTATTTTATACATCTGCCCTAGAACAAGATGAAAGGTGCCCTAGAATGTCTGGTTCCCTCCATTGTCTATATAAGTAGTTAAGGATAACCAGCTTAGATGTCAGCAAGTACTGTAGTATGTACTGTCAGATAAATCCCATGCTTGATGTTATTTATTCATTTTATCACTAGAAACCACCCATCTCTCTGTATTATAAGTGTCAGAAGGACTGGCTACTGAAAGTGCCTCTCACTATGTCATAGAATCATAGCATACCAGGTTGGAAGGGACCTCAAGTGTCATCTCATCCAAACTGTCTATACTGTGTGATTTGAGAAACAAATTTTTCCTTTGTGTAAAATAGCTTTCCAAAATATTTCAGAAGTACTTAATTTTTAAATTTATTCATAAAAATGCACTTGCAGTTAATTTGTTTCTTCTGATGACAGGTCACGGATTTTGGCTTTGCAAAAAGAGTAAAAGGAAGAACTTGGACGTTATGCGGAACTCCAGAATATCTGGCACCTGAAATAATTCTCAGCAAGGTACTTTGTCTTGTTTCTCAGCCATGCATTTGATGCAGTTATAGCTTATGACCCAATTATTATATTAAACTCTGAGATAATTGCTGATACTTGCAAAAATCAAATCTTGACTTGTCAACTCTCTATGAATTACAGAAAATGTGATGGTTGCGTTTTTCTAGTATACTAAAACTTCCTCCAAAACATGATTGTACAGAACTTTCTACGTATGCTTGCTGTGTATAATAACTTGTGTGGGAAAAAGGGGTTTAAAGAATCCGTAATTGGGTTGTTTAATTAGCATCCTTATCCGAACCACAGATCCGAATGACCACATTCTAAAGTGTTTAACAGACTAGAACAGGAGCTCCAGAGGTAACAAGAACCACATATAATAACTAGTTGCAGGGTGTTTCAGGTTTAAGGCACGTTACATGAAATCAAACATGACAAACCACTGGTTTTACACATAAAGTACCTGCAGTCTGAGGTTGCTGTTGATCAGTTTGTGTCTTGTACTTGCACTGAGTCTTTGAACATAGAAGAAATATTATTTATCATAAAGCTGTTCCACTGTAGCCCTTCATGTTTTGCAAAGGAAAAATATCCTTATAGTTTATGGAACTGCTTATGATATAAACAATCATAATACATGATGTGAGATTATCGATTTAATATGTGGTTTAATTAAACTGAAAATACTATTATGTGTGGAGAAAATGTTTGTTATTTGCAGCTCTTTTGTCCTTATGCAGTTCAAGCAGCAGTAGAAATTGGAAGGTGCCTACTACAAACTCTCCATAGCAGATTTTTCAGGAAAAACTGAGTCTTAGCCTTGAGCTCTGTAAAATATCTCAGTAAACACATAAAACTGGTGTGGTTGCTGGGGTTTTCTGTGTTTTTAAATATTAAATAGGATTTACTAATGATTTTATGTTTAGGCTTTAAAGACCAGATCATAAATTAATCTACAACAGCTAATTAACTATAATTTTAGGCTCTTAAGTCTAGTTTACTAAATATCAAAACAAATGTTCTGAAATGCAGATAATCAAGCAAAAAGATGATAGTATACAATACAGGATGTCTTCTTGTATTTAATGAGATTTCCCTAAACTTTGAAAGAAGTTTCAGTCATTCTGTGACAAAATTATTTTGTTTTTAATAAATTGTGCCCATTTCTGTCGCTCAGGGATTCCTGTCACATCAGCGTAAAGACATCACTGAAACTCAGCACAGGAATATGTTTCATTGTCATCACTGTATTAGATTTTAGGTATCTGTGAGCTTCAGTTTGGTTTCGACAAGGTTGTAGGTTCTGTATTAAACAAGCAATAACGCGTTTGCTTTCTTTGAATTTCATAGATATATGTTGAAAATACTAAACTATGTAAGAAATGTGCTAACAGTGGTATTTCTTGTTTTATCCAGGGTTACAACAAGGCAGTGGATTGGTGGGCATTAGGAGTGTTAATCTATGAAATGGCAGCTGGATATCCCCCATTCTTTGCAGATCAGCCCATTCAAATTTATGAGAAGATTGTGTCTGGCAAGGTGAGCGAATCCACTGTCTGGTTTTGCACGTGCAGTTGTTTGTCTTTGCAGAACCTGGTTTTTGTGTGGAGTAGATGCAGAATTTGTTGGCTACTAGACAGTGAGCCATTTGGAAAGGATATGGAAAAAGTTTGTATACTTGTTAAGTACAGACATTGCTACAGTAATATTAAAAACTAAACTTCTAAAAATCTGTTCCTGCCTTCAAATTTAAACTGCAAGTTATTTAAGTTTACAGACCTTGTAGTATTATATCATTATATGCTTGCATAAAAATGGTCCAGCAACTATTAACAACTATTTAGCTGTATGCTTAATTTGCCTAGAAAATTTCTTTTCTAGAATTCTTTTGCAACTTTTGAGAAGCTTCTAAGGGTTTCTGTAATTCATAGTAGGCTTTTTCACTCCTGCAGTCCTGTAGTTCAAGGCATGTCTAATGTTCTGTTCAGCTTTCCTTGTTATATAAAATTTTAAATAAGTGTTTCCAACTTTTGATTTTTATTTTTCATTAGTATCTTTTAGCGTGGCAGGGTGCAAACGTGATCATTCTGTTGTTTCTCCTGCCAGCCAGTGTTGCATCTTCATCTTTTGTTGTGCTCACTCGATTTGTTATGGTTGTTCTTTCTTGTCCCTACACAAACACACTCGGTGCTGCACCTCCCGTACTTCTGTAATTCTAGTGAAGGGAGGTGCCTCAGCAGGCCCTGAGTGCACTGCAGTGAGACAATTCCTGTCTAGGACCTTATTTAAATCAAGAAGGTGGTTGCTCTTTGAAAGACTAATACTGTGACCCTTCAACCGTCTCCATGAATATATAGGCATTAATTTACAAAGATAAATTTTTAAAGAAATGTGTATCTTCTAAACAAAAAAACTTGGGGCATTTTTTGCAGTTGTATCTAATGTGCTCAACATTTGTACAGTTGATTACCTACCTTTTTTAATGAGTCCATGGGTGGATGGGTGCAGAAACAGCACTGGACTTGAAATCTGGAAACTCTAACATTCAGTTCTCAGCTAGCAGTATGTTTCTTTTATAACCTTAAGTCTTGTTTTAATCTTATATCAAGCACTTAGTTCTCTACTTGAAAAACTGAGTTACTTTTCAGCTGTCTAAGTATTAGATTCATTAAAACCTGTGAATTTCGCGTGTGCTACAATAGGGCCATATTGACAGGTAAACTGAAGCAATGTCCTTCATTATCAGACCTCTTGATTTTGCAACATGTTTTTATGTTAAATAATTCCATCTTCTGCATTTACATCATAACTGATCAGTTGAATGTTGTCAGTGCCAAATGCTGAGACTATGGGCATGACAAATGCAATTTTCTGTGTATCTTTTTTTCCCCCTTCTCTCTTCCATCTCAAATGATGTCTGTAGATCTTTTGCTAGTAAAACCTTCTGTAATTATATCCCATGAATCATCTTTAAATATTTCTTAGCCAGGTTTGAATGAATTGTATTGGCAAGTCACTTGTGTTATCTTCAAGCAGTGCTCTTTTATTTATTGAAGGCTTTTGATATTGATGTGTTCAGTTATCAGAAACAGATTATAGTACAGCATAAAGTTCCAGATTGGATTTTCAGTGATTTCACAGTGTATCTGTATATTTACATGTTATGCTATACTATACTGTATCTTGTGTGTGTATATAATATAATCTAAAAATTTGTTCCTAGAAAATAGTTGAGAAAGCCATGAGCTGATATTGCGTTGGTGAGATACCAAGTTAAATTTAGCTTTTATGTCATTATTATGGTAAATTAACATTTTCCCCTAACTCGAACAGATGTAGAAACTTTCAGTTCAAAAAAAGGGAAATGGACAAGGTACTGATAAAGGCTCTGTGAAACAGAAAGATGTGCAACAATAATAATCTCTCTTTTCATGCATTCCTACTTGATTTGTTTGTAGAGGAAGAGGAGAAAATGGCCCAAATGTTTCCTTTTGCATGAACATTGTTTTGCCTCACTTTGGGAAGAATCAGGTTGTGTATATTATTTCTTAATGTTGTGGATGTATAATTTTAGGTAAGGTTCCCGTCACACTTCAGTTCAGACCTTAAGGATCTTCTAAGAAATTTACTCCAGGTAGATTTGACCAAACGATACGGAAATCTCAAGAATGGTGTAAATGACATAAAGAATCACAAGTGGTTTGCAACTACAGATTGGATTGCCATATATCAGAGAAAGGTAAGACCTTCCTGTTTGAAAATACTGTAGGTCTTTAAGGGGTTGAAGTAAAATTTCTAATTATTTTCATTCTTTTTTGCCTCCTTAAATCTGTAACTTTTAATTAAACTGAGAATAGGTGAAAGTAGTTTAATCTTTAAGACTCTGAATAGTATATATTGGTTGAATTGTGTTTGTTTCTCGTTAGTATTTTATCCTGGACCTCTGTGTAACATTCATGTTCCCTTAACACATGTTATGCTTGAGTCTATTTCTGGAATAGCTCAGAATGAGCCATCTCCTGTCTCTCTCACTTTTTATTTAACCCCTGCTATAGTGGCATCTATAAATACTCCTCCACAGCAGAGAGAAGTCTGTTTTCCTTTCCAGCTAGTTCCTAGCAGTCAGACTTTCCTTAATGCAGAAAAGCTCTAGCCAAAGCTCCAGTTTTCATTTTGCTGCTGAAGAAGTACGGTCCCTCCTATTTGCTCTCGCTTTATCTGTGATTGGAACCGGGTCAGATGTAGAGAGCATCTACTCAACCCTCAGTGTCTGCTGAGGGTTTTTATCTTCTGACGCTATGCTTTAGTGGACTGCGGTTCCATGAGCTGCAGCGATGAGAAGGGCGCTGCTGAAGGCTTTTTTTCTGCCATTTTTAGGGTGGTTTTCTAGACCTGCCTGACCAATGTGGCTTATAATGTGCTTTTTAGAAAGTCCCTGCCCAGTCTGCACTATGAACTTCAGACTGCATAATAAGGAAGGCAATAGAGAAATTGGGAATATTTTCAGAGCATGAGCAGCCAGAAACATATTGGCCAGAAGGGAGCATGTTAGTGGCTGCTGGGATGAACGAAGCAGAGCTGGGGAGAGGGATGAGGATGGTGACAGTTCAGTCTAGGTCTGTTTTCAAGTCGCTCCAAAGCTCCCTCTCCCCTTGAAGGCAGTCATATAGCTGTAGATGAATGGGTTCCTAGAAACAGACTGCTAAGAAATTGTTCTCTTAAATGCAGCCTCTGAATTCTTGTTTTTTCGATAGACACAATAAAGGACTAAAATAATTTCATTGGTGTTGTCCCAGAAGACTCAGGTGGAGAAATAATTTTGCATCTAGATATTGGTAAAAAGGTTAAATAATAATATTTGAAGGAACTGGTTTACATTGTTGAGATGCTAACAGTCTTGACTGTAGAGGCATAAACTTGCTGCTTTAACAGCAGTCTTTTAAAGGCCAAACCTAAATACTAACAATAGTTTATAAAAAGAAACTGGTTGTTTGGCTACACAAACTGACAGTACAGTTGTTTTAGTATTCACTCATGTATTAATTACGAGAAGACAGGGTACAATTAGCACATTCTGCTTTCGTTATATTAAGTATAGATGTTTTTAAGGAAAGATTCCCCATTGCAGAATTGTAATTATCTATCTTTGCTTTCTTAATGCCTGTTTGTAAGACAGATGTATATGCACTGAGTTTCATTTGCCAGTATCCTGTTTGGGGACACTCAGGCCCCATAATATTAAACTGGCTGTTTTAATACTGTGCTAAATATTCTTAGCATTGCTAGTGCACTACTGTAGAGAATTACTTTCACAGAAACAGGAAATATTTTAAAATGTGAACTAACAGTACAGTCAGAATAACTATTACTGGTCCTAAAGGATTGTGAAAGCTGATGCTGAGTAAGTTTGAATCTTCTAATTGAAAGGAATAAATACTGTAATACTAAGGCTCTGAAACAACAGCATAGATTGTAATACCTTTTAAGCAGTCACAGAAATACAGCAATAAACTTGGTTTCTACCAGCTTTCCACGGTGGCTGTTACCACAGCATGTATTTTCCTGATTAAATATAACGTTTCTTGGCAGCTAACGTAATGTGAATAATTTGTTGTGCTACAGTCGTAAGTGAACCAGTGAATTACTTAATATTTCAGATAATGTCAAGTCTTGTTTTCTTTGTTCTGTTTATTAAAGTACTGCCTGATAATATGGTTGCACTTAGGGCTAAACAAGTATTTCTTCTATAAACCGGTGTTATCTCCTGCAATCTCTTTTCAACAATTTCCTTGGTGAAGATAATAGCAAAAAAGTCTGAGGCGTCTCATTTGAACATGTTCTAAAATTCTAACAGTAAATAAGATATTTCTTGTGCTCCGAACTTTACTGTGAGAGAGTAATTGAAAATCAATTTGAGAAGACACAGAGACACAATTCAGATAATGGCAAATGTGTGGCTCTGTAGACTAGGCATGTACACGGAGTGTATATTGTCTCTGGATAACCTAAATACATATATTGTTTTAGGAACAAAAGGATATGCACATGACAATTGTAGCACAGTCTATAAATGCAGAAAGTTGGTGTTGTTTCTTGGGTGTGTATAGTGTTACTACCCAAAGTCATCTCTTTAATTTACTGTTTCACACACATACCCTGCCTCAATAATTTTACTATAATTTCACTTACTGTAAAGGTGGATAAATCAGGTGCCTGTCACCTGGAAAAGAAGGATGCGGTGCTGATAGTCGTGCCTCACACTCCAGTTTGCCCTAGACCCATTGCAGTAGAACATCTTCTCCCTCATCATCCCTTCCCTCTGGTCACTTCCTTCCCATCCATTCTTCATTATTGCCTCCTATCAACCCCAAACCCTGACTGGTCCTTCTTCCAGCATGTGATTGACTCTGTAGTTTCAGTTATTTTAGAAAGTAATTAAGCTTAATTTTGAACTTTGAGATGTGATAGGCTAGAAGGATCAAGGTCTTGAATTAATGTTAGCTGAACGAAAGCAGAATTTAGTAGTCTGATCTCTAAAATATCATTTCAGTGTCTGCAAGTTGGGAACAACTCCCTCTTTCCCTCCCCTCCGCACTGTGTGGGGACAGCGTAAGCTGTTACCTGGTAACAATGCAGGTGTGTCCCTGTGCAGATTCACACCTTCATTTTCTGTCATGTTCAGTTTAACTTCCAAGATGAGTAGAGGCTGAAAGTAGGGATAGAAAGATTGAGACTGTTAAGTTGTAGCCAGACCCAAGGATTTTATTGTAAGGTCAACTTTAAAAAGCTGCAGGTTCCCTCAACTTCAAGAAGCTGCAGTTAAGAGGATCCTGGAAAATAACTGGTTCTAGTACCAGGGGGTGAATGGTTGATTGCCATCCAGTTGATGTGAGATGTGCTGCATCTCAAGGCTAATAGAGTGTATGTACATGGGTCTGGGAGGCTGTGCAGGCAGTCTTCACCAGAAGGGGTTTTCCTTCATTTCTTCACAGAATCATAGAATGTCCTGAGTTGGAAGGGACCCACAAGGATCATTGAGTCCAACTCCTGTCCCTGCATATGAGAACCACACAGTTCACACCATGTGTCTAAGGACATTGTCCTTGAACACTGTCAGGCTTGGGGCTGTGACACCTCCCTAGGGAGCCTGTTCCAGTGCTGCACCACCCTCTGGGTGAAGAACCTTTTCCTAATGTCCAACCTAAACATCCTCTGGCACATCTTCCTGCCATTCCCTCGGGTTCTGTCATTAATCACTAAATAGAAGATTTCGGTGCCTGCCCCACCTCTTAGTTTCCTCTCCTCCAGGCTGAACAAACCAAATGACTTTCGCCGCTCCTCATACGGCTTCCTCTCCAAACCCTTCACCAACTTCGTAGCCTCTTCTGGACACTCTCCAGTAACTTAACATCTTTTTTATCCTGTGGCGCCCAGACCTGCACACAGTGCACCAGGTGAGGCTGCACCAGTGCAGAGCAGAACGGGACAATCACCCCCCTGCCCAGCTGGCCATGCTGTGCTTGACACACCCCAGGACACTGTTGCCCTCTTGGCTACCAGGGCACAACTCTTGGCTCCTGTTCAACTTGGCATGGACCAGAACCCCCAGGTCCCTCTCAGCGGAGCTGCTCTCCAGCATCTCATTTCCCAGTCTGTACATACAGCCAGGTTTGCCATGTCCCAGGTGCAAAATCTGGCACTTGCTCGTGCTGAACTTCATGCCCAGTTCTTCAGTTTGTCCAGATCCCTCTGCAGGGCCTCTCTACTCTCAAGAGTGTCAACAGCTCCCCCCCATTTTGTGTCACCAGCAAACTTACTAAGCAATCCCTCAAATCCTGAGTCTAAGTCACTCAGGGCCAGCGCGCTTCAGTGTCTTCGTTAGATGGATCCCTGCGGAACTCCGCTAGTGACTGGTCACCAGCCCAACGTTGCCCCATTTAGTAGAGCACTTTGAGCCCGGCCGGTCAACCAATTGCTCACCCACTGCACTGTGTGTTTACCCAGCTGTGTGCTGCCCATCTTGTCCAGGAGAATACTGTGAGACACAGTATCAAAGGCTATCTTAGAGCTGCACTGGCTTTTTTGTGCAGTCTGTTAGTGAACCCTTCAAGTCATTGCTGGTCTCCCAGTTGTGGCCTGCTTTCAAGAAGTCTCTCACTTCTCACAGTTCCTGGGAGGAACTTGGTAGGAGATAGAGAACAAATTGTTTTAAACTTGTATTAGGTCAGTTTTATTTGGAAATAGAGGCCTGTTGGTAGATAGGAGGACACGGGTTCCAAACTGCCCTAAGGTCTTTGAGCAGTGTTGATGGTGATTAATCGACGCGACTTCCATTGTGACTATGCGATGGTGACATGCAGCCCTTGCCACGCTGGGAGTGAGAAGTAAACTTTGTTTTGAAGTAGAAGTAATTTTTATTTAATATTTGTTAGTGACATATTAGTCTTTCTCAACTTACATTCATACATCTAGGTTTGCACCTTCTTAGTCTGTGTTTGTTTTCGTGCCATGACTTTAAACTGTAACATCTCGTTTCTCAGCAGGATTTGAAGAGTCCTGGTAACATTGTTGTGCTCATTATCACAATGTTAAATCAAAGGCCAGTAATAATTAATGTGTTTTTTTCTTTTTTGTTTCCCAAAAAACAGGTAGAAGCTCCTTTCATACCAAAGTGCAGAGGCCCTGGAGATACCAGCAACTTTGATGACTATGAAGAAGAAGATATTCGTGCGTCTCTAACAGAAAAATGTGCAAAAGAATTTGCTGATTTTTAGTAGGAGTAAGAGGACAAGATGACATCAGGGCTCACATTGGGATCTTTGCACTCTGTTAACAGATGAGGTGGAGCTGAGACCATCATATGTCAAAACAGTTACCTAGTTACTTCATTCCACAAAGCTGACTGAGGTCTTTATTGCCATCTTCCATGTGTGCAGTTTGCACCAACCCTTCTAACTAGGCACAATTAAGCAAGCACTGTTTGTGCAGTAACACAGAATAATAGACCACTTTCCTGCTTAACTTTGGTTTCTGTCGTTCTTTGTTTCTGTGTATTGTTCATTTTCCCCCTTTAAAATGAAGTAGTTTTTTACCCAAGAATGCTCCATTTTATTTTGAATAATGTATTATTTGTGTGAGTGAAATGGAAGGTGTTGCGGCTAGTGTGATTTAGACTGAAGTGAAAGATAAATGTTGCTTCTAGTCTGTGCCAGCCAATAATTGTCTGTCTTGTGTCTGATGCTACAATTTATAATAATTTTTTAGTAGCTCAGACTGAACCTAGCCAACATTTTTAGCATTTTTGAAGGTAGTATTTATCGCCATATAAATGTCTGCTAAATTAACTTAAAAACATTTCTTCCTGGAGACTGACCAAAATTCAGTAGAGTCAATTGGATGGCTTAAGTAGGGGACAGTAGCTAGACCCCGTGCCTTGGTTTTCTACATCCCTGCAGTTTTCATCACTGCCTCCTTCCTTTGTCTTTCCCACCTTGGCAGCAGGTCAATTGCCATAACCGGACTGTACCACGGAAAGCTTACAGTCTTGTGAGAGGGAGTAAATCCACCTGGTCTGGATTTTGGACCATATTTAATCAAGTCGACTTACCAGCATTTCAGTTGGCAGGTATGAAATGGCTTTTTTAAGAACACGAACCCTAAACTCTTAAAGGAAGTTTTGGTCAGTATTGTAGAGAATGATTCATTTTAATTCACTTTTTTTTTTCCTTAAAAAAAAAGCCAGTGTTTGGGCTCCCAACGTATTCCTTGTTTTGAGCTTTTTTTGCTTAAAAAGGCATCCATTAAAATAAAAACCGGCATACCACAAAAAGCAAAATGCGCTCTGTCATTAGCTACGAAAAACAAATGGTTTAGCAAATGCAAAATCGTTTTCTAGATGCATCGCTGGGTGAACACGGTTCTGTTTTGTTAGCTGTTAAGAATAAGAGGTTATTGCCAAGTTTTTATTCTGGTATACTATATTCGTAAACTGAGGATGGAGTACTGCTACAATCATGTTCTTTTTAATTACAGCACTTCATTCATGAAGAAAAGAGACAAAGTTTAAAAACTGCAACAGCTGGGTTTACTTTAGTTGCGTTGTGTCTTCATTTCTAACCTACTTTCTTTCAATCAAACAGAATGTATGGTCACACAGATACAAGTATTTGGGCTTAATTATATTTTGTATACTCTCACCAACTGACTTAAAGGATACTGCTACCATGTGCTAGCTTTGGGCACTTCTACACATTTATTTCAATGTTAATAATAAGTGGCTCAGCACTTTTTTGGGGGTTGCTTTTAAACTTATTCATAGTAGTTTTATTTGTACACTTGATTCTGGCTGTCTCGGTGACCTGTCTTAAAACAGCACATCTAAACAGTTTAAACTAGACTCACATTTTACGATAAATTTACATGCATACAAGGATGAATTGTTTAAAAAAAAAAAAAAAGCTATATTGATACATAGCCATTGTATGTGTTTGAATGTCAGTGCAAATAAACCACTGGCGTTCCTTCCTTTTAACCTGTTTGGACTCCTTTAAGAAAAGCCTTTGTAGACATTTTACAAAAGAGTATGAAACGTACCATCCAACATTCTGTATGTTTAGGTTGTTGAGCATTTTTGCACAACGTCATTAGGAGGCTGACACTGAATGCAGTCTTTGTCCACCCATATTTACATATGTGCAAGAAAAGTATAAGATACTTTGCTGTAGCAAATTTTATGTAACAAAGATATATCGTCACATTAATAAATTTAAAGAAATCCTTTGTATGAAAATGTTAAAATCTTTTGTATTTCATTTAGACCAAGGACATGCTGCTGTATGCTAGCTGTATGCGATAAATTCTACAGTAACTTTGTTGTCGTTTATGAACTTTAAAAGATTTTAATAAATGTTGGAGATCACAAGTTGATTCTGTTATGATTTTAATTTTTGATCATTAGATTTACGATTCTAGTAAGGCTCAGAGATTTTTGTTTTGTAAAATACTGTAATCATTCATCTTGCGTGTACAACAAGACAAAAGTCTAGGAAATTGGTTCTGACGTGTCTGTCTGATAACCAGATTAAATTCTACGTGGGCAAAAGTGGAAAAGTCATCTTGATGCCATGATATTATGCTATTTTTTAATTTTATGAAAATCCTGTTAGAAAGTAAAATACTTTTCCAATATGGCATAATAGACTTCAGTATGGAAATGAGATTCTATTTTGGAAAAGGAGGGGAAGTGTGCAATTTCCAAGGCATTAGTGAGTACATTTGACAATGTGAGTATTATACAGCCCTCTCATTTAAACACAGTCATAAAATATAACTACAGAATATTATGTTACCTGTATTTAATTTGAAAAGTTCTTTTCACAATATGGAAAAATTGTATATCTATGACAGTAGAAGCTTGTTAATTTTACACATTTGAGGAATTAAGTGTTGAACTACATGGTATATTTTAATTGTACTCTAGTTGTATGTAACTTTCATTTCCAACATAAAGGATTGTATCTCATTAAGTAAATTGCTTTTTTATTATCTTGTCAGTTGCATTAAAACCCTTATTTTTAAATCCTTTAAAGTATTTTACTAATTTTTGCAAATAATTAGATGTTTTTAAGTGCTGCAATAGTGTGCAATATAGTAAACATTTATATACAGAAGTGCAAATTAAATTATGTACAACACCTGTGCTGCTTCTTTGTGAATCAGAACGTTGTGTGATGAGAGCCATTGCGTCTCCCCACACACTGCAAAAGGGGGGTTGAAAGTGAGAGGAAAAGGTTATGAAAGATACTGGACATGTTAGTTGGGACCTGTTAGGCTTTACACTAAGCAGGGTGTATGGAGAACGTGAAAGCCACCGTGAGAACTCGGTGAGCTGCACTTCTTGGACAATCAAAGGCAAGCGAGGCGATCATGACCTGAAATGTCGTTTGTCTTCATATTTTCACATTCAGACTCGAGGCTTTTTATTAAAGATAATTGCCTGTTCCTAAATTGTCTGCAGATCCCGCTATACAAACTTGTGCCGTGTCTCGTTGTGCTGTGAAGCAACTGATAGAAGACTGTTGCTGGGCTTGGCCTTGTCTGTCTTGAGGCTTTTTGTGCCAGTGTGTTTGGAGAGGCTCTGGCACCGCGCTCCTCCCTTTCCTGCTGTCTGAGCAGACCTGCGGCCCCTGTGCTTCCGTTGCTGTATGCCCGCTGCCTGTGCTTTTGTGTTCTTCTTGCTTTTGTAATACAAATGCCATATTACATTTTAAAGACCTTTGTCCTTTTTCTAGAGCCAAGCTAAGAAACTGCAGAAATAGTCTTCTGTTTTTACGAGAGCTCCCATGCAAACAGCATGTCGAGTAGCAGGTTCTAAGGTGGCTTTCAAATCTGTTGTTCTAATTTGCCACACGTAAGGAAGACTTACCCCAGATAAGAATTTGAGAACTGTTCCATAAGGAGCTGGGGTGTATAGAAGAAGAATGGGTTCCATTCTCCAACTGGGGTGTATATAGCTGATCTGGATGTGTTTGACCACAAAAAAAAACCAAAAAGTTGTACGACCACCATAGGTCTACAAATGTGGGTCTTGCACATGTTTAAAAACATCTCTTAGCTTGACAGCTTGAGGAATCAACTGATTTGAGATCTCAGATGGAAGAGGTAAAATACGAGTTGTCTAATGTCAGGCTGGGCAGTGATCACTTCTAGTAGAACAGTTCAAGCTCCACAAGGATGTTTGAGTGTCTGTACATAGAAAATACTTGCCATCTTGCGCAGGAGTTGGGTGAAGTGTTGGGTTTTTTAGAAGCATAAGACGGATATCTTGGGGCAAGATAGGATCTCAGCTTCACTTTGACTTGTGAATTTGATGATGTGGGTATAAGTTTGAATTAAATCTGAGGTCTAGTCACATTTTGACCTTTTGTTGTTGCCTTACATTTTTTTCCTGTTGTGTACTACAAAAAATGATGCCCACCTGAAGGTTGCATGTATGGAAAATGTAGTTTATTCTTATAATTCACTGCTATGAGAAGTTCTTACCTCAGTGGGATTACAGCAGCTTGAGGTTTCCACAAAATCATTGGGAGGAGTTCCCAATAGTCTGTTACAAAGCCAGTAAAAATTCCTTTAGAATCCTTACAGCCTCGTTGTCCTGTTCCCTCCCTCTGAGGGCAAAATACAAATGCCATTGCAAAAATGTATTAATGTGGCTCTTTGCTTTACATTTGAAAAGCAACATATTTGTGGTGTTCATTTGTATTCACTTATTTATGGTAAGTGAAGCATGTAAAAGACCCAGTGACAAACTTGCACATTCCTTACTAGTGCCCAGTTTACAAGATTTAGACTTTGATTGCACAGTAGCAATTTAGTATCTCATGGCAAATTCTGCTGTTGCTGTTAAAAAGCAGCTTGTCTGAGGATGAGGCACCTTTGCGAAGGACAAGGCAGTGAAAACACCTTGCCCAGCACGTGGACGTGGTTGCAGCACAAAGGCTCTTTAGGATGAAAAGGTTGTTCCAGTTGGAAGAACTTTGAGGATGGAGGTCAGTGATCTCCTGCCGTATGTCGCAACCACAGTAGGAGATGTTTTCCTTTGCTGGGAGGTAGAGAGCAGAGAATTCTGCCTTTGCTTCCAAGATGCTGTGCAGGATTGGACAGGACACACCTGTAGGTGTGTTGACTCAAATGGAGCAAGGTCTCAGCAGCCTGGCATGTAGCACAAAACTATCCAGTTGGTTACAGGAAGAAATGCTGCTGATTTGTGCGAGAAAGAGAAAACTGGACTGCTGGAGAGGCTTGCTAAAGTTTTTGAGATTATTCCACCATCAGAATAATCTGATTAAATTAAAAAAAACCCGCCACACCTCCTATACATTTAGTGATGTATCAATGCTTTGGTCTACACAGCAATGTCATGATGATTGTTTTCTACTGGAAGCGTTGTTCTTTACTGTGTATGTTTATTGCTGCTTTGAATGTGTACATATAGTTATCTAAGTAATAGTTCATCAAAATGAATGCTTGATTGGGGTGTCCATTCAATTTTTTCCATCTTTACTGTCATCTTTCTTCTTGATGTTTGAAAAAGTGGGGATCTAGGTGCCAGTACTCCATTAATGGTAGGCAACACCTTGGATGAGTGAAACAACTTAATTCACCTGTCTCGCAGGTGTGTTTATTGACTTTAAACAATACTTGGTTATTTCATAAATGCTGTCTTTAAACTTCCACCTTAAAACCAAACCAAAACAAAAAAGTATGTCCCCAGTAAATACATTACCTTTATTTCCCTTTATTCCCTTACCATGCATATGGGGGAAGTTTGCATCTGGCAAGCTTGCTTACCGGTGGGCAAAACTAGGAGAGGAGCTGAGCAGGTAGCCTTGGTAAAGACATTAGGTTGTACCAGAAACAAGACCGTGGTGGCAGAATCATTCCAAGGCCTACATGATATAACCTGTATAATGTAGTGAAATCATTTGTTAGGGTTAGGATGCGAGTTCACGTCAGGAGTGTGGTTCTCCTGTAGAAGTCTCCACTCTGTGGTTTAGGACGTAGCCCAGCGATGTGGCTCCATGAGGACATCCACATCAGAGAGCCGCCCTCCACCGCCAGAGCACCCATTCATTCTGGAAGAGATTTTCTGAACGGGACTGGGCGGGCTGCGAAGTACATTTCCTGCCGAGGGAAGCATTGCAGTGAGTGTTAGGGGGCGAATATCCCTCTACAGTCTCAAAAATTAGTTGGCCTCTTTTAAAGCTACACAAGGAAACCTGAAATGTCAATAGAAATGCTTTTTCACTTAGGATTTATACAAACCAAAGCTATGCTTTGCGGCATTTCTAGTATTAAACTGGTAGTAATTCTGCAACTACTTATTGACTAACAGAATTCAACTTCAACTTTTCTTGAACTTTTTTTTATGTTCCAGATTCCTACAGAAGCCTGTAAACCAAAATGAATCATGATTCCGCCTTTGTGTAGCTTTTCTGTAACAAAATGCTCTCGTTACATTCATTTGCCAGTAGATGGCACATCTGTATGGTATGAAACTGTGTGTGGAAGAGACGTCAGCTGCAGAATACAGTAATAACAAGAGACTTGGAAAATGTCAAAGAGCAGTAGGGAATGAGAAATTTGGACTATACCAGTCACATAGTATGTCAGATAATATATGCAATACCAACCATGAGTGTTTATGTATTAGTAGAATATATATTTTAGATTAGATATAAGGAAGATTCTTCCCCATGAGGGTGGTGAAGTGCTGCAACAGGCTGCCCAGAGCAGCTGTGGATGCCGCATCCCTGGCAGTGTTCAAGGCCAGGCTGGATGGGGCTGTGAGCAACCTGGTCTAGTGGAAGGTGTCCCTGCTCGTGGCAGGGGGGTGCAACCACGCGATCTTTAACATCAACTCGAACTAGTCCAGGATTCTATGACTGTCCATTTATTAAGAAGATAGCAGCCTCACTCCTATAAATATCGCCTGAAGAACAAGGAGGAGGAGCAGAAGCGTACGCAGTGCACCCCGAGAGCACCACAGGGCAAAACTGGTGTGGCCGGGTTCCTGCCTCTCCTGCAGCAAAAGCAGCTGTGAATCGCACTGGCACCAAGTGGGTCACTGGGCCACCAAGGTATCTAAATCAGGCTTTTGATGCTTTTTCAGTTACAGAGAGGTTCTTCACTCTTGGAGAAAAGCTTCCCAGCAAAGTGGGGGAAAAAAAACTAACGCTGATTTCTTAATCTAGTGTTTGAAGAGTAGTTGAGATTTCTGCTTGTGTTTTATTGGTTTTTTTCTGTCTATAACTGTATTTTTCCATTCTTGTGTGCATCAACATATTGTGCTTTTTCATTTGCCTCACTCCATGCAACCAAAGCACTACCTTTCAGATTTCTCATAAATTTAACAGCTGTTTCACTGAGATGTGAGCCACATTGATATAAAATATTTTTATTAGGCTGGATTCTATTTTACAATCTTGGTATTTCATATGAATACTTTTTATAAGCTTCTTGCTACATTATCACAAGCTAGGTAAATATGTGGCTGGTACTACTGCTTGTATGGGCAGAATGAGTTGTGTTTTCTACAGCGATTTTTCTATATAAAGTATAAGCTTTAAGATAACAAGGTTTTAAGTCTGGACAGTAGCTTTATTAAACATGAGCAACTACCAGAAGAAGAAGGAGCACAATAAAATAAGTAGGGCAGGAAATTCTCAGTGAAGTGGATGTAATTCACGTGCAGGAAGATTTATTTAAGCAATTCGGTTTTGGAAAACGGAGGAAGGAAAAGCAGAAAGGTACCGCTGGCCTTACACGGCAGTCAGCTGCTGTACACATTCATTTTTAGCCTGGTGTGCAGAGGGTGCAGCTCCTGTCATCTTCTTGGAGATTCATATGATTACAGAAAAAAGGCTGGATAATGCTGATAGTGTGAAAAGGACCTTAGCATACTTAAAGCAAAGATGTAAGGGACTGGTTAGCAGGACAAAGCAGAGGGTCTTTGCCATCCTGTTAATTCTTGCCTTGTCAGTAAATCTGAACAGCACTCCTCCCCTCCAGGCATGCAGCAAGGGAGCTGTGTTGCTGATTCGGCACCGTGCACCTGCAGAGCTCTTAACCCCTGTCTCGATCCTGAAACCCGGAGCTTTTACAAAACTTTTTACACATCTCTGGACCCTGGGTTTTTTACCTTATAAGAGTGCGCCCAGGAAACCGCATGGAGTATGAGTAGACGGTGACTGGGTCTTGTGCTCTGTACTTAAACACACACCTCAGCTTAATTGCCTTATGATTGAATGCCAGGTTGGTACAAGCTTCTCTGCTGTATTCTTGGGTCAGGTTTTTTGCCTGCCTTCCCTCCATGCTTGCTTTACACCAATGCTATATTTGGCTTTTTGTCTAGGCTTTATGCAATGCTCAGCCATGCAGAAAACCCCAGCAGGTCAGGAGAGGGCTGTGAAGAAGACACAGAACAGCATTTGGGATGACCTTCCTGGCCAAGGCAGGAATCAAAGAGAGGAGCTTTGCTGCTGCACTCTGCAGGTGGACTGGAGCACCTTGCTGAGAACCGTCCCTCACCCCCTTATGTGATGCCTGAGTAGGGAAGGGAGAGCAGAACAACGGGTATTAAGCTGTTGATGCTGCGGAGCAAGGTAAGTGGCAAAATTCCATTCAAGTAAACTATAAAGAAAATGGACTGGAGTGGAAAAGACATCAACTGAGGAAAGAGAATTTTCTTAGAACAAAGTGTTGGAAAGGTGCAACTTGGGCCCAGTAACAGGGATTTTACCCCTCTCTGGGTATAGAGTAATTCCCAGAGACTGTGGAAAAGATCCTGAAGTACTTACTAATCCTAGGATGACTAAAATCATCAGCACCGTACAGGTGTGATAAAAGACCTCCATAAGTGTAGTGTGGAGTCACGGGGTCTCCAGAGCAGACGGGGAGGGCAGGCGGTACTGCTGAGACCCACTGCACCCCAGCGTGCAGCTCCAAATGTCTGGTCCTTGAAGGCGAATGCACATGAAGAGCAAAGGGAGATGAGCTCAAAAAATACAGAGCCTATTTCAGAAAGAGTCTAAAAGGGCTATGGTCATTCAGACAGCTGAGTTTGTATAAGCAAGTAAATACCAGAAAAGCAGAGAAGTCAACTATTAACTAAACAAGGATACTACAGGATCAAATGGGTAGAAACTGTTCATGTATTTTTTCAAGTTGTGAATTAAAAGTCCTCAGCCAGTGGCACAGGGAGAGCATCACAGGCTCTCTGCCGGGGGTGAGGTTCCCCGTGGGCTCAGGGCTGGATGCAGGCGTGGTGCTGTCAGGGCTGGCGACAGCCGATCAGACTCGATGGCTGCAAGGGCCCTTTTTAGTCCTGTATTGCTGGGAAGGAAACGATGCAAAAGGGATTTTTAGATCACTGTTATTAATAGGCTGGAGATAGCTATAAATTAATACAGTTTGAGTGGTGAAACCTGTGCCACTTCCACATCTGTGACAAGAATTACTTAAAACCAGCCTGTGTTCCCTGTCTGTTTCTCCTGCCCCCAGCGCTGCGCGTTAGGAGGAGCTGATGTTTCAGACGCTGATCACGTTTGGGTGAAATCTCCCAGCATTTGGCTGTCTCTGTTTCACCGCCTATCCCCTCGTGAGCAGCATTTCCACAAATGATCGGTGCCAGCCCCAAAATGTCTCCCTGCACACCCGGAGGAAAGCGTAGCACCCGCCCGCGTTCGCCGTGCACTCATTGCCGGCAGCCGGCTGGGCTCGAACCGGGGTCCGCCTGACCGCGGGGCCGGGCCGGGCGGGCGCTCCGGGACTCCAGTTCCCAGCCAGCCGCGCGGCGCCGGCGGCCGTTACTGCCGCTCGCGGCCGGGGCGGCTGAGGTGAGGGTGGTGACGGGCGGGCCCGGGCAGCGGAACATTTGCGTTGTACAGGGGTGCAGTCCCTTCTGCTCTGCATGAGCGCAGCTCACGCGAAGGAGCTGTCCAAGCTTCCCTTCAGGTGAAACCACACAAGTCCTTTGTCCTTTTCTCACTTAACTTCCCCTGTGAATATGCTTAACTGTGTTTTCACAGAATCAGAATCACAGAATCAATGTAAGGGACCTGGAAAGCTCATCCAGTGCAATCCCCCCATGGAGCAGGAACACCCAGCTGAGGTTCCACAGGAAGGTGTCCAGGCGGGTTTGAATGTCTGCAGAGAAGGAGACTCCACAACCTCCCTGCCAGCCTGGGCCAGTGTCTGTCACCCTCACTGAGAAGTTTCTTCTCAAATTTAAGTGGAACCTCTTGTGTTCCAGTGTGAACTCATTATCCCTTGTCTTACCATTGGTTGCCAATTGTTTTGCCTAGGACACTGAGATAAGAAAGGTTCGAAGGGCCTTATTTTGCCCATGGAGAGCTGCAATTCACCCCCCACTGCACAGCTAACAGGGCGCTGCACTCTCCTTTGCCACATGTGCAATGCATTTTGTCTTCATGTACTGCTGTCGCTTCCACAGACAAAAAGAAAATAATACCTGTTCAGTAAAAAAAAAAAAAAAAAAAAAAAAAAAAAAGGCATTTTTCAATACCCAGAAGAAGCAGGTTCAGTTGGGGTCCAGTAACCACAGTCACTTCTGCATGTTTCTCCTCGTGTAACAGCGGAGGTTCAGAAACACAGGGTTTTGACCCCTCAACGTGCAAACACCTGGGGCCCTGTGTGGCCTGGAAATGTGGAGGGTTTGTTTTTTTTCTCCCAGAAGTAGGATGCAAATAGTCAAACAAAAGTCTAATTCACTCTCCTACTTTGTCTCCCTCCAGACATAATATCATTTTAATTAAATTATCTTACCCCGATGAATGAGAATACAAACCACAGATCATATTCCACACTGAATTTTTCCACAGTCTATTTTCTTAAAATTCCTTTCTCTGCTCTTCAAGGTCTTTTAGACAGAACACACATACTGTGTGAGCCTCTCTTCGGATACTCTAAGGATTAATTGAAGAACGTGATGGAAGGAAGAGGAGAGTGTGAGTAAAATAGCTGGTTGATATTTTCGTCCTCAAATGTCAGTTCATTACCAAAGTTAGAAAACAGCTGATGCAGAAATCTCATTATGGCCTCATTTAGAATGCATATTTCTTGAGAGACAAAAAATAATTGCCTTATGTGGCTTACTTGTCCAACACAAATATGCCACATTTTACAGTACGCTTTTGAGACATGAAGTAAAGAGGTTTTTCTTTAGGGTGCAGTATATTTAATGATCTATTTAACTTGTTTATCTGCATTTATTTAAAATCTAAAGTAGTGAAGACTCCTACTGCTCTCTATTCTCAACATTCCTATTGATACTCAAGTCACATTATTTGCATTGTTTTTGTGAGATTTGATTGTTTATTTGGCAGCTTGAGACCAGGCATGGTCAGGGAAGTCACATCTACAGTCCTTTGCACAAAAGCGCAGATTTCCTGTGACTTTAGTGCTTGTACCAGTGTCTCAGTAGCAGTCAGGTAACTGGGATCTGTGTTCACAAGTGCAGCCAGGATGCAGGAACCTGCTTCGGGAGTGGGACAGCTGCACGGCGCCTGGGACAGCCCCATGCCCGCTCTGCTGGCCAGCAGGCTGGGGCTCTTGTGTCACAGACCCGTTTGCAGAAATCAGGCTGAAGTCACCAGCTGGTTCTGTACAAATCCCCAGGTGGCTTGTAGCGTCCCCCTGGCATTGCAGAGAACAGCAAAGGTGTCATTTGAGTGGTTTGACTCAGAAGGAAATTCTGCAAGTGAAACATTCCACTACTTTGTACCAAGCCAGTTTGCTAAGGGTGCTCAGAAGGTCACCATGTCTGAGCTGGGGCTGGGATGCAGCCCTGGTGCTGAGTTCTGCAAAGCCCATGTGTAGAGAGGCACAGGGTATGTTGCTTGGCATTGTTTGCTTAATTTTCCTGACATTGGCAGTGTATTATGCATGTAACACTTCTATGCCATCAGAAAACATCCTGAATCAAGGGAAGTTTGGAAGAAGAAATTAGAAATTACTGTAATATAGAAGAAAGGTGCAGTTGCTGTAAAAATTTGCCAACATTTCTATTAATCTCTGTGGATGAGATTTTATTGCCAGTGGGCCAGACTTAATTATCTGTAAGCACTTTGACTTGCACCTTACTGTACAGCAAATCCTGTAGCTATCTGCGGGTCTCCTTGTGAAATTAGGTTTGGTGCTCACACGAGTAAGAGATGTGGCTGTCCCTGGGAACTCCTGTCTCCATGTCTCTTCACCCAGTCCCGGGATGGCCACGGTGCTGGTGGCACGGTTGTGCTGTCCTTAGTGGCTCCTCCTTCCCATCACCCTGAGCCTGCGATGCTCCAGTTCCAGAGACAAGTGTCTACTATTCACCTGCAAGTTGACAAACTCATTCTAGAAATTAGTTTCACGTAGCTTTGTCGATTTCCTGACACCTGGCCGTTCCTATTTCTCACCGTGTCAGTTTCACGGGATCAGCTTCTGTATCCTTCCAAAAATGTCTGCGGATTTTTTGCCTTTCCCCCCGCTCTCGCCGTTACTACGTGCACCCCACTTGGTAGGAGGAGTAGAAATGTTTACAAGGAGGTCCCAAGAATCTCAGCTCACGAATCCTGCACTGGGTGCTCCCCTCCGGCCGGGTGCCGCGGGCGGGTTTGTTGCCGCAGGTAAGCGCTGCCGGAGGGAAGACGCTCTCCGGAGATGCCGGTCCCTGCTACCCCCTCCCGCCCCCAGCCTGACAAGCCTCCCCGGCTCCCTCCCGAGCCTCCGCGGCGCGGACGCTTGTGAAGGAGCGGGGGGCGGCGCAGCGCTGCGCCTTTAAAACGGCCGCCATGACGCGGGCGGCGGTTGGCGGGGCCGTGTGTGGCGGCGGCGTCAGGCGGGCCGGGAGCCAGGCGGGGCTGCTCCCGGTGTCAAACTGAGCCGCCGCAGAGCGCCCCGCTGCCGGCGGGGGGGGGCGGGAGCCGGGGGCTCCGCCGCTCCGGAGCAGCCTGTAGCAATGCTTTGGTTTAGTTGCTCGTAGGTAGGTTTTTCTGTCTTACTTCCCCCCACCCTCCGCCAGCCCAAAAATGACAATGTGGTGCAGTGCTGCCTGGCGAACGGGTTCGGAGATGCTTGTGAAATGGTGCACGCGTGTCACACAGTCCCGGCGGAGCCGTCTCCTCGCCCGCCGCGGGGTGAGGGCAGCCCCGGAGCCTCCTGCCGGCCGGGCGGCTCCGCGGGAGGTGCCCAGCCCCGAGCCCGGGGCGGCTGCCGGGTCCTGCGCGGCCGGGGCGAGGGGACCCTCCGCAGTCGGGCTGCTGCGGGTGTCGTCGTGCAGTCACCTCAGGTGAACCAAGAAGTGATTCGAGGGAATGCGTTAAGTTATTGGGTCAGCGGTGAAGGAAGAAGCATCTTTGCGATTACTTTGTCACTGCTTTCTCGGTGCTTTACGTGCTGCTAGCTATATAATAAAGGGTCTTTTATTTATTTTTTTTTTTCTTCCCTTAACAGCGTTATTAATTGCTATCCACTGTTTTTGCAAAGTTTTATCTGAAGAGCGTGATTTCCCTATTCTGTACTTCCCAGAGCTCTGTGACATTTCACTGGTGTCCATTAATGCTACAGCAAGAACATCCTGAGTCCTTGGTCAGCTCTTTGGTGCTCTCTGAGATAGAAATGGCTTACTTGAGAACAGAAAGAAAAGCCTCGGGCCATGCCTGCATGTTTCATGGAGTGGTGGAAAAAGCTGTGTGGTGAAAGTATTCCAGCGTGCTGTGAGGAGGGAAACAAACTGGATTTTCTCCTGTGTCCTTTGTATGCTCCTTTCCTTTTCAGAGTTCAGTATACCGTACCTATAGAAGAAGCTGTGCTTGTGCAGGAAGGATGGTCTTATGGATAAGATAATGATTTAGGCCTCAGGAGTTTGGTGCTCAGTCAGTAACTCTGCCAAACAGCTTTCTGTGTCAGTTGGGCATAAGTCACTTTGTGCTCATCTGTAGCACAGATCCCTTATTTGTAAAGCAAGGCTATGGATTTCAAAACCTCGCTAGGGCTAAGATCATATGTCATATATTTGGATCCTCTGTATAGCAAGGTGACTGAAGGCATAGTAAGTCCATTTGATATCTAGCTATATGTTGCAGGTCGATCTCTGTATGAATATATAGCTTGATCAAAATTTTATTAGCTTCAAAAAGGATCAAATGTAACAGTACCTTCCTTGATTTTCAGGCATGAAATATTTCTTGTGTTTGAACCGCGGGTCAGCTTTTCATAGTTTATTAGCTATTATCAGCTTTACCAGGCTTCTGAGGAAAACAGTCTTTGACAGCACCTTTCCTCTCAGGTGGAAACATGGTTGTGTCCCTGTAGAATGCTTGTTTCTGTTACATTATGTTGCTCTTTACATACTACCAATAATTAAACATAGCTTTTTTCCCCCCTGTTGATCAGTTGCTGAAGTAAAAGAAACCTCTATCCTCCCCATGCTAACTGTTGACATGGAAAACAAGGAAAATGGCTCTCTGGATGTCAAAAAGTAAGTGAATCCCTAGTGTTCAGTTTGTGTAAACAGCACGTTGATTTTGATTAATAGTTTTCCTTTGGTTTAATGTGGTTGGGAAGGGTGGGCACCTCCATCTTCGCTCATTTCAAACCTTCCTTGTTCTCAATTACATTTATTGTATTTCAGCGTTGAAATGGAAGAGTCTTGGGCATGCAATTGATTAAAAGTGATATGTGGGAGGACTTGTATAGCAATGGAGGGATGTAGAAGCTAGTAACTTGAGTTAGGGGTATATCTTTTTCCATTGATTTGTCTTCTCAACCAGAGACTAAAGCAAGTGGTAGCACTGTAACCAATACTCTGCTTCTGCTCACCTGTTTGCTAGTGGCTTTTGCAGAACCGGTGTCTGATGGGTAGAAGTGTCCTTTGTGTAAGTCACCTCTGCTTCTTTCAGAGATACATGTGCCCTTCTCTGCAGGTTGCCCAGCCATCTAGAGCTGAGAACCAGCAGCAGCATGTATCTTTGGTGTCAGTTCTCTTCTGGAACAGATATTTTAAGCTGTTTGATGGAGAAGCCCTAAACTGCTGGGTTCTTACTTCAAACCTAGGGTGGGAATAAGAGGGAAACATGGTGTGCGCTTCCATACAATTTTCTTCATTGTGGCAGAATGCAGGCTAAGGGATAGGAACTGTTTTGGGTGCATTTCTGTATCCTTAAAGCTCAGTAATTTTTGAATTAGGACTAGCAATTCTGAATGAATTTATGAACTGAGGAGTGGAGTTTGGTGTGGAAAAACTGGGTCTTGCTGCTTTAGGGTTATAGAAGCCATTCTGAGATACATATATACATATATAGATATATTAAAAAACAAAACACACAAAAAGATACTAGAGAGAATTCTTTGTCTTCTCAAACTGCAACACTTCTGCAAAGCTGCATCTCATTCTTTGTTTTTAGTTCTCTTTTCCATAAGCCTTCCAAAAAAACTTGGCAATGCTTATATTCCCAGGCACTACAGTAATATAAATAATAATAATGATGATGATGGTCGCTTCAGAGTACTGATAAAACACCTGATTATGACACAGCATCAAAAGATCTGATGGTGGCCATTAACATCAGCATGCTGCCCCTTCACTTGAGACACTGGTCACAGTACACCAGCGTAAAATGCATTTCTCTGTTCAGTGACTATGAATAGATTATAGCACGTATGTCCCTCAGAAGCCACCTTCCGTTGGCAGACTTACTTTCTACAGTGAGAGCTCCGTAGTGGGAGGAGAAGGCAGGCAGTCAAAGCAAAGGCAGTTTACATTTAATCATTTTCCCCCGAGGCTCAAGTGATAAAAGCTCAACTCCTCATTGTGAAGGTGGCTTTTAAAAACTGATGGGGATTGTCATTAAAATGACCAGGACCTGCGGTTTCTGAATGAATGTATACAGTAAGTATGTGTGCATATCTACAAAGGAAATATTTACCACTTTCTTGAAGTGGTTATAAATAGCTTGGATAAAGCATTTGTTCACAGCTAGGTCCTTTCAGGCCTTGCTGCTTCTGCCACATGATGGCAATAAAGGCACAGGGACAGTGGTGAAAAGCAGACAAGGCTCATCTTTATTTATTAGCGGTGCATCTAGTATCTCATTACAAAGCCTAAAATGCCAGTCCTCTTAAGATTTTACAGCATCCAGGATGTGTGGCATAGACCAGTGTATGGCTAAGCCATGGCTGTTATATATTGCCTTTTCTTGTCTAAAGGATAGAATCAGGTGCAGCAGCAGGGCAAGGAGGAGCCTGTTAAAAGTTTAGAAGCCAAATAAGCATCTGCATGTGTATACGGGTTGAAATCCAGGCGGCCTCCAACAGTCTGCAACACGCCTGTGAGTCTTCTGCAGCTGTAGCTGTGGAAATTGGCTCCACTTGAGGTCCAGCATGATGCTATTCCTTGAGCCAAGAACTTGCAAGTATTTCCTGTGATTATTTGATGACTAAGGTAGAGCCCCTGAAGTCATTGCAGTTGAGCCTGGGATGGGGCTGGACCCAGCGGTAGTTCTCTAGTGAAAAAGAGGAGCTACATGAAGAACTAATGCACCTGGGCTGAAATACAAAATTGTGGGAAGGAGGGTTTGGAATTTAGTTTGAAATTTAAGTGTCTTTGGGAAGTAAGCAAAACACAGTTAGGAGGCATCTTTACAGATTGATTATTTTGTTTGCTGTTTAGGAAGAATTAAATTCAATATATTTTAGAAATTATTGCTGTTCAAAAAAATACTGAGTTGTTGGAGTTTTGTTTATTTTAAAATTGAAGTAGAAGATGAGTCATTGAAAGTGATTGTCTGTGTCTTAGGTAAAATGCAAAAATTTAAATATAATCCTTCAAATGCTACTTTTACAAATATGTGTAGGTTTTGCGTGGTGCTTTTCACATTTTACTTTCTGAGCCTCAGAATGTGCACGTCACCAAAAAACTTAATTGTAAGTCATTCTTTGATTTAAAAAAAAAAAAAAAGCTGCAGCTCTGCTAAGGCCAGATAGTCTCATTTTCAATTTTGCTGAGTGTTGCCTTTCTATGTAATCACAATCAGTGAAACAATTACTTGATGAGTGAACGTAAGAAACTCTGGCCCTTTGCTCATTGCTCTGAGATATGTGTATATTCCATGTGATAAGTGAAAGAAACTGCTTTTGGATAGTCAAGTGCAGCAGTTGCAGCGTGAGTCTCTAGGGCCAGAATTTTGTTGTTACATTGGCGGGTACTTTCGAAGAGTTAGGGGAGAAGCAAAAACCATTGTACTCATGAGCCCTTCTTCCCAGGGCTCAGCTAGTTGTAGAAACTGGGATGTTATAGGAACAGTGATGGGAGGCACTGTGTGCGATTCTCTTCACTTCTCTTCATGGCTGGTTGGAAAAATGGTGGGCCCTTGATTCACTCAGTTATTTTGCTGATAGACATACAAGTCTAGGCAAGACAGAGGTGGTGACAGTTGGAAAAGAAAAATTTGAAGGACAGAACAAAAATGCTGTCAGCAGAGTATAATCTGTGTTTCTTTTCCAGCTGGTGCTGTTGAAAATCAAAGTCCTGCCTCTGAGCTTCAGGATCTGAAATGGACAGGATTCTGAAATCTGCCATGATCTGCATGTTTTTGATATTTCCTCATTAGCATTGTAGTTAAGCATGCAGAACGGTGGAAAATGTCTGGCATGAACTTTGGGAGTTCTAGCTGGAGAAACATGTTAAAGAAGCTCTTTGTTTTGATGTCTTGCTCTTTATCCTCTTAAATTGCTATAGGAAAGGCAATCATGCTCACTGTGTGTCTTTTTACCAATAATCTGCAGATACACAGAGGTTACCTGAGATAGGGTGGTGGCAGATTGAGGATGAGAAATGCAGGAGAAGAATAGTAACATGAATGAATATGATTGGTTGTTTTTGCTACTGGGGAAAGCAATTACCTGAGGTCAGTCACAGAAGGAATTAATTCTAATTATGTTTAACAGATATTTTCTCAGATTCATAGCTCTTTTAAAAGTCCATAGATTTGTTCAAGGATTAGTCCAATTTTGAGAAGTTTTCTGTATTGAGCAATTAGTGCAGTCATTGGTGTCTCTTTTTTGTTTTGTTTTTGCAAGGTAAAGATGGTTTCCAGGAGTTTCTACCCACGTTACAAGGAAGCACAGTCTCATCGGGGGAAAGTATAATCCACGTACTGCAATTCTTTATAACTACTTGGTAGCTGAAAACAAGCTGCAGTCTTGAAAGACAGGGATTTGGTACCTCAGTCACGGTAGTCTTTTTTCTCCAACTGCAAAAGCAGCACACTTGCAGGAAAAGATCCTGACTGATTACCTTTGGCTGACGTGAAGATTCATATACTTTCTTCTTTTCTGAAAGGAGAGGTAACTCAGTTGTCCCAGCATCAGGTCTTTGAAATGGAAGAGAACAGGGGTGACTGTTCTGTATCGGGGCAGGGGGAAGGTGTGTCAAAGGACACCTTTCCTGGAGGAACAGATGTGCATGGAGTGTGCACAAAGAAGCAACGCGTGCTCTGCATACATTTAGTGATTACTTGTCTGGATTTACACTTTGCAGTTCAGTAGAGAATGGGAGACCTCCAGATCCTGCTGACTGGGCTGTTATCGATGTTGTGAATTATTTCAGAACAGCTGGATTTGAAGAACAAGCCAATGCTTTTCAAGAACAGGTAAATCTGCTAGGAAAAACTTTTTGACTGCCATCAGTTTCTCACATTGCACATTTTTACCATAGACCTGGTTATATGCTGTTAAATGGGGGTGAAAATCCCACACTAATGGGAGATTTGAGTTTGTTATTGAGTGAAAATCCATGGGACTATGATTTTTGAGTAATAATATTGTTCTGCAAGGTGTAGATAATGGGTTGGAGTTTGTTTAAGACAGTCATCTGAAAGGTGAGGAATCTAAGCTAATTTTCTGGCTTGCATTCAGTCTCCCTGTACAACCCACTCAGTTTCACACTCTCATTATTTAAAATGTGAGTGGTAATTCCCTTCTTCCTTAGTGTACTGTGCAAACACACTCATGAGTATTTATAAAACCCAGGGCTCCTGAGAAGGAAATTGCTTTTGAAGACCTAGTGTGAAAAAGAGCCTGCTGTGTTGCATTGAACTTGGCAGTGCAAGTGAACAGGGAAAAGACAAGCTGGCAAGAAAGGGGAAGAATCTTTGTAGGCACAGGACCAGCATGGTTGTAGGACCTGGTCTGAGAAAGGGGCTGGGTCTTCATTTCTGGGCTTTGTGTAACTGCTGATGCTAATGGATGGCTGCTTTTGGTAGTCATATGACCCTTTGTAACCCACCCATCAGCACACTGGTGAGGTGCTGTAGTGGGGCAGGATGGGGCAGTTGGCTTACAGGGCCTACAGTCCACCTGTTCCATGGAGAGGGAACTTGTCCAGACTGTCAGTTCAGCACCTTCCTGGATATGTTTATAGGTTTCCGTGTGACTGCCAGGAAATTAGTTACCAGCACTTGTATTTAGTATCAAAGTAGATGGTTTGACTTTCCAAGACACTGAGCTAGTACAAGTTACCAGCAGCTTTGCAGGGAAACTTTACATCTGATGTGAAATAACATGAATTTTGATCAGGTTAGTGTTGCTGACCTTCAGCACCTGGACAGTGAAATCCCATCCGGTAGTAACTGACGAGTACAACAAAGTATCACGATTTAGCTCTTTGTTTTTGGAGCTAAAAAACCTGGTGGTTGGGTAATTCTCTGGCAGGGTGCGGAGAGAGCTGATAGTAATTTTTCAGAATTTGAAGATGAGTAAACAGGCAAAAAAAACTATTTAAGTGTATCCATTCCTCAATACCAGCATCCATGTCTCAACAGCCTTGGAAATGTGGCTGAAAAAAACACATGGGCAAAGTAATTGCAGCCTCTGTTTTTTTTTTCCTTATACTGACAGATACCTCTGACTTTCATCAAATATCTTAACCTCTCTGCAGCTTAGTTGGCTTGTCAATAATACTGCAGTAATTACTACTGATCTTGCAGCAGCAAGATGAGGCTAACTCATGAGTTTTGGCAAAGTAATTTGCAACAGCCTGATGGAAAGCAGCATAGAAGTGAGTGTAAAGCTTTTATTAGTATTCTGCAGTGAGGGCAAGTGGCTTGAGGATGATAGCTGAAGTAAGCTGCTTTTTAGCAATGTTTTGGTAAGGCTGTGCTAGGATAGCCATGGGCAGAAACATGGCTGTGATTCTGCTGCCAACTTCCCTTTGTGCCAAAGCCTTGGAGAGGGAGGCTGACAGCTGCCACCAACATACAGCCAGGAGATGTAGGACGGACACTCACAGCAGAAGCCATTGCCACTTCCTTCCCCTTCCAGTCCCTTGGCAGCAGGGGGAGCAGCAAGTGCCTGGTTCTCTGTTCCAGCTCTGCCAGCCCGTTCCCTGTCTGCCCCAGGAACAACCCTGTCCCTGACCTCTTACCAGAGTGATGCTCTGTTTCCTCCACACTATTTACTAGCCACTAACTTTAACTCTGTGTACTTACAGGATTTGTTACTAGGATGTCCCAGGCATGGCAGTGCAGTCAGGTTCACTTTGAACCCTTAGCCATCCTCTGTCTGTAGAGTGACAAGCGTGTGGCTAAAGCTCTGGCCATCTCAGTTTTTCTCTGCCATTTGTACTGCAGTTTACCTGGGCCCCAGAAATCTAAATTAATTTGGTGTGCCTCTGTGCCGAATATGTACTGGAAGGGGAATGAGGAATATAAATAGTAAAGTATTCCATTTCACCTACAACGCTCGGAAACTGTTTTCAACTGAGCTGCTTCAGTAGGCGTAGCACAACAGTTTCCTTACAAAACATCCATAACCCAGAATGTAATAATGAGATCTATTATTACGTTCAACTTTCACACAACAGTAACTGAGCTCACATGTTCTTTTGATGAATCTGAATACACATGGGCTCACCCAAAGCAAGTGACTCAGAATTTTGAAGACCTGAATTTTTCTCATATCATTTTAAGGAAAATTAGAAGATGTTGTAAGGACTGCAGAATGTTTTATTAAAACTATATTGTAAATGCTGGTAAGAAGTGGTGATTGTATGATGATTATACATTATTCCTTCTTGGAGTTCCACTGATGTCAGCAAGTCAAAAGAGCTCACTGATGAAAACAGATTCAACTGATATTGCCCAGTAACACAAACTCATAACATCAGCAAGCAAATCAGACAAGCCAAGAAGCTGGGGGCACAGGATAACTGAAGGGAGAGGCAGACCGGATGCAGAATGGGGGTGTGAACACCTTCAGAGAACTGCTGCCTGCCAGGACATGGCTGAGCTTTCTCCAGGAGGCTTGAGAACCTAGGGGGATGGGGCTCACCCAAAGGCCGAAGCTGTTTGCCGTGTCTCAAGACATGTTAGTGCTATGCCTGACCTTCATTATTGCCCATCTGGCTTCTCGACTGTTAGCATTGCAATAGCCAGATGAGGCCAAGTAACCCAGCGGCAGTTTGCTGGCTTCACTGTAAAGCCTTACCTGTGGGGAAACGGTTTGGTGCCAGCTTGTGTCCGCTCTGGCTTTCCAGCAGAGCTGTGATGTGGGGGAGCATGTGGGCATGCTGGCTGCCAGGTTTCCGTGTCAGCTGTATTGTGAGACCTTGCAGTGCTCAGTCATTTAAAGAACAGAAAGAGTTGAAGGATGACTTGAAGCTTAGTGGGATCTTTGCTTATTTGCTGAACACGATACACTAGTGCTGCTGGCGTCATCCTGGCACAGTGGGAAATTGTTGTTAGCCGTAGTTGTGCAGAGGAGTACCTCTGCAGATGACATTAAAAAGGTAAATGGAAAGCTGGCTTTGAAGTTGCATCCTGAAAAAATCCAGTAAATAGAGAAGTGACAGAGAAGAAATTCAGAGAAGTCACCAAAATATACAAAATCTTATCTAGTGCCAAAACATGGAATGATGATGAAAAATCTACAGAAGCAGGTTTAAGTGCAAAACTAAAAAGAATTGGAAGAGGTAAAGCTTATAATACATACAAAGATATAAACCCCTTAAATTCTGGATACATAATTCCTCATTTCTACCCACGTATGTTTAGAGAATCAGTTTTCTGTTCAATGAAAGCCTTAGGAGTTGCCAACATTTCTAGAATCCACGGGGAACCCTCTGGAAGGAGAAGGGAAAGGCATAGATGCTTTTTGCCTATTCTTGGAGTTTTTCCTGTCCTGGGTACTGGATTTACTTCATTGGGATCCTACCTGGCTGGAGGCTGTTATTCCTCCATAGCATCATTGAACAGTAGCAGCAAAGGCAACTTCAGATTGGTCATAGTAATGAGCAAAATACTCACTGGTTTCAAAACTCCCACAGAAAGAATTGTGATAAATGGAAAAAAAGAGATTAAAAGCTGGTTTTAACCATGAAAATTATCAACAGTAATTGGGAAGAGACATCTGGTATAATTGAGTAAAAAGTTATTTGAAACATGTTTTCTTTTAGAAATAAATGTTACATGAGGGCTCAGTAGTCATATCTTTTGGGGAGATTTTAAAGAAATGCCACTTTCAGCTGATCTTTGACTATGCTGTGGTTTGTCCATGTATTTTGTATTCATAGACTTTATCAAATCATGAGAGAGATCAGTCTGGACAAATTCATGATGAATTCTAATATAAGTCTTTCTCTTTTCACTTTGAGTTGTACTCAAGGACAGGATCTCTGACATTTCTAAGGCAACATTTAGTATTTCTGAGGCAGATGCTGCAATGGGATAACTGGATGTGTGGTGTTTATAATATTTATAAAAATACAAAATTTTGGCAATGTATTATCATGGACAACACCAATATAAGCAAGCATTTGAACTGGTTGTTGGCTATTGATAACAAATTCAACATTTACTAGTTGTGGTGTGTTGTTTTGTATTTTTTTTTTAATTAAAAGTAAAAAACCCCATGCATCAGCAGAGTGAAGTCCAGTGCAGGTGAATGCCAAAGGCTATATCCTTCTTTGAGCTATGATAATCTTGCAGGCCTGGCTCTTGTGAGATACTGGTCAATGCATTATTGCATTATTGTGTTGGTGTAGCCCCTGTTTCCTGAGTAGTGCAGTGTGAATGAACAAGTTGGGGCTGTCGAGACCTGAGCTGTTGTTTTCAGCCTCTTCCACTGTAAGTGGAGGAAGGAAAGTTCCCTCAGAGTGTTGAGCTCCGCAGTTAGGCTCTTCTAAAATTTCTGATGGCATAAGTCTATTTTTTTCCCCACAGGAAGCATGGGAAGGTTGGCCTTTTAAAGAAAGCACCTGCAGTCAGTAGCAGATGCTGACTAGTCCAAACTTGCATATCGCTATCAATGGTAATTCTTGTGAAATGCAATTCATAAGCCACCTTCTTAAGAGTATCCTTACCTTAATGGCTGATAATTAGGCAATCTGCACATGTACCTATTAATTTGAAACAGCTTTACAGGGACAGAATTTTTAAATAAGGCTGATTTGGGTTTTGTGCTTGACTAAATAGCACTTATGCCTTGGTCAACACAGGTGAGCACTTGAAAAGCAGGCAGTAGAATTTAGCAGCTACCAACATAGTTTCAGAAAAATAAAAGCTACTATTTATTTTCTCATTGATCTCCTGTAATAGTCTTCCATTTGTTGCAGGATTGTTCTCATGTGTTAGATTTGTACATTTGTCTTTATCCACTCTTTAATTCTTCTTATAGGAAATTGATGGCAAATCATTACTGTTGATGACAAGAAATGATGTACTGACTGGACTTTCATTAAAACTGGGGCCTGCGCTGAAAATCTATGAATATCACATAAAACCTCTACAGACACAACATCTAAAGAACAACTCTTTGTAGCGTATTGTCTAATTGGGGTCATGTTGTGCCTCAAACAATAAATAAGCAATTTGGTTTCATGTGATGGAACTTTGTAAAGACAGAATATATCTATTAAGAATTTAAACCAAATTACAATATATATCCTATTGGATAGAGTTGGCAATATACAATATACTGAGTCTGAACTGAGAGAGGTGGTATGTATTTTTTACATAGTACATAATGTTTTTCTCTTTTAGGAATTGTCAATGAGCATGTTGAGATAGCTGCATCACTGTATCCAGAACAAAAGGGACGTATGTCATTCTCATTTTTGAGCCAGACATCTTCTTTATTTAATGAATTAAAATACCAAAAATAGAAACCAAACCCAAATAAAGATTACATGCATCTTCGGGAGAGATAAACCAATTGAAGTAGGTTTTGGTTTACCTTGAAGAACTACTAAAATGACTACTTATAATTTTAGGATGAGACTGACACTTGCCAACTCACCCTTTTTTGCAGAGGGTCCTATTTTGACCTTATTAAGGTTTACTTGTGGTATGCTGCAATGTTTAAAGCTGTACATACAACTAACATAACCCCTTCGATAGCAGAAGGCATTGCTGACAGGTGAAACTGGCTTGTGTATTTTTTGCTGTCCTTTAAATTTTCAGCTTGTTTTCACCTGTTTTTAATAGTAGTCCTGTGTAAAGCGTAATTGGTTTTAAAAAGTTTGTGTTGCTTTGCAAAACAAAACTCTTTCATTTTATTTCTTACTTCTAATTTATGATAACTTGTTTTCTAACATTATGCAGAAATTTGTAAAAAGAGTAAAATTCTGCACATTTTTAATATTGTCTGTCATTGGTGTTGTAATGCTTGATTTTTTTTTTTAATGCTTTACTTAACAGTTTGAATACTTTGTTTTAAAAACTGAAAGAAGCTGTCTCATCACTATACATCTCTGTTAAAAGAGAGTCTCGTTTAATCTGTTTGTACCAGTTCCCTATTTGATAGGTTGCTTGCTGTATTCCAATAAAGCATTGCTGATGTTTGGATTCTGTTTACTTTACAGATCTTTTACTTCCTCTATTTCTTTGTTGTGGCATATTTGAGCTCCTGTTTTTCTCCATTTTTCCATTAAAAAGCTACTAAAACTGACTTAATATTCAATGTTCTTGTGATTACTTTTAACACCACCTACCAAGACATTTAAAGATTTTATTATTTTTGCTTTTTCTTATCTAGTGTTATACACTGCTGAAGGAAAGAATATGGAGGCCTGGCCACAGTTCACCAGTAACATCTGTGCTTCTCTTACCCCTTTCCAGAGCTGTTGGTGGTGCAGAAGCAGGGTGGTTTATCCTAATACATAGTGCTATGTTACTGAAAGATGAATTTAATATTATCTTTTTCTCTGTTTGCATGTTTGCAGTGGGATTGACACATTTTGTAGATCTATGGATGACACAGAGTTAAAAGTAAAACATATGTATTACATCAGGGAGTAAAAGTCTCCACTGTACAGTCATGAGAGCTCATTTTGGTGATGACTGAACACTGTGCTTTCTTTTAACATGTTTTAATGAGCAAATGAATTGCATTCAGAATCATCCAGATTGTATTCCCCTTTTGATCAGCACTGCTAACTGGTTCATATAAGCAGAGGCCCAACAGAAACCTCACAGCAAGTGTGAAAGGGAGTTTGGAGGATATTCAGAACTGTAACAATTTATTTTTACTGCCCCTGATCTATATTGTAGTTTCCCACTGTTCTCTGAGCTTCCTAATGCTGCTGTTTCCTTTGTGCAGGTGACTATTCTGATTTTTGTCTGTTACATTCCCCTTGCTGTTTCTGGGAAAACAAAAAATCTTTTTAAAAGAGACTGGAGGGTTTGAAAGAGGAAGTCAAAGCCAGATTATTTTTAGCTACCATTCCTCTTGCAGAAAACACAGCTGCTGTTGAGATGAGGAAGCGACTGATGTGCAATACTGGATACCATTTCAATACTGCAGTTCTGAGTGTCGTAGAGCTGTGCAGGAATCCAGTTTATAAGGTGCCCACAGCTAGGAGAGTCCCTCTTCCTCAAAAGCCCTCCCTGTGCTTTGGGTGGTGGTTAAGCTGCCAGGTGTCCAGCTGCTCAGCTGATTCTGGGTGTGAGAGTGACCATGGTCTGAGGCTGTGTTGCTTTTCATATGATAATTATTATAACAAGGTCTTTTTTCTTAGCCTCTATAGTTAAGGAATTGTTTGATTTAGTGATGTTCCTTTGGATCCAGCATGTGTTGAATACTTACTCCCAGAATAACACTAGTTGGTAGATGCTGTAAATTTGGGGAATGCAGCTGTAACCTCAAACCCCTGGAGAGCCCAAGGGGAGCACCGTGAAGACTGTAAGTGGCCCTTGGTCTCCATGTGAGAGTTCCATTGCTCTGAAGGGTGCTGATGAGTACTGGAGACTGCTGTTGTGTTTATATGCTGCACTCATAAGCATCTTTGTTAAAGGAACAGTCAGCAGTTGTAACTGCTGTATCATCACCTCATCTGCTGATAAGGCAACAACAAATATCTTGACATTGGCAAGCTTGCACTCATCTCAAGATGTTCTCTTCCCCTTTTCAGATGATTGCTGTAATTCAGCTGCCCCTCTAGAAACACTCTGCAGTACTTGCTACGTTGAGGATGGCCCTGACTTTGTAGCAGCTAAATTGTACCAGAAAGTGAGGAAAGGCTCATCATTTGCACTGATCTCTGATTCAAGAGTAACCTTGCTTTGTCTTGTGCTGGTGGATTGCAGCGGGAGGAAGGAAATAAAGAGGCAGGAACTTGTCACTGAGTTTGTTTCCCAGCTGGTGGCCAAACCATAGGGCAAAGTGTAGAAGCAGGTGTGTACCTGGGTGTAGCAACCCTGTTTTGCAAGGATACTCCTAGTCCCTCCTCTTTTCTGTATAAATAACCACATGCCAGTTTGCCTGGGCTTCTCCAACCAGAAATATGTGTAATCTAGAAGATTTAGAACATTGCAGGAGTACATGAGCGTTAAGACTTGAGATCTTTTCCAGACAGATGTAGATGTTAATATGGGAATTGACACCTAATGCTGCTACTGAGAGGCAGCAAAGCCCCCTCAGTGCTCAGGCACTCTGGTTTCTGCTCTTGTGTTTCCCTCTGCACCAAAGGTTTCTCTCCCCCTTCTTTTTCTAGTTTTGAATCTCTCCAATATTGTTTGGTTTGGGTTTTCAGCTCTAAAGTAGCCAGACAGGAAAGATACTTGTCCTCACTGATTTTATTTCCTGTCCTCTCCCTTCTTTGATTTGTCTGATATTTTTTACTATTGTTGTATTTCTCTGTCCCTGCCTGCTGATTCCCCCTGCCCCCATCTTTCTCACTTATCTTCTAGTATCTCCTGCCTCTGTTGCTTTATGTTTCTGTTCCAGGCTGGCCCCCTGTGCACCCCCATCTGTCAGGACCTGGGCTACAAATGCCTGTCCCCACAGAGAAGTGTTTACTCGTGGCAATACCTGACCTGCTGTGGTCAGCTGGTGGACTGCATGCTTGCCTTTGCTTCTCCCCAGGGCTGTGAAGGGCTCCTCCAGCTCTCTCTGGCAGGCAGCAGTGTGGCGGGTGCCCCTTTCCTGGTTCTCTCCACCACTCGTGTTGTGGGAGCCTGGCAGAGGTGAGCTGCTGTGCTGGAGTGCAGGGTGGGCTGGATCCTGAAGGGAACATGGCAGGTTTCAACTCCATGCAGCTGAGAGTTTGCAAGTCTGTAGTAAAACTATGTGACAACTAATCCCACCTCGTGTTGATTCTTATTTGGTTGCCATAGATCCAGTTGCACACCAGCTGATATAGTGTCATTTAAACGCATCTTTTTATATATGTGTATATGTATACATGTATGAGACCAGGTGTGTGTACATGCACTCAGGTACGTGTTTGTCTTTTATTTCTCAGCATCTTACAAATGTTAAGGTTCAGTCTCAGAATCACAAACCAGTTTATATCTTAATTACAGCTGAGATGGGAGTTAATATTTTTGATCCTGTAACTGAAGACATTTCATAGGTTTCCTTTCTAGATACAGCTGTGTGCTTTCCAGAAAGAAAATGGTTGGCTGTTTTATGTACGCAAAGAGTGGAATTCTAACTTCAAAAGTACTTATATTGAGATTTCTAGCCAGAAAGGGGTTTTTTTTGGTCACTTTATGTCAGCTCAGTTCAACTTAAAATCAGGGTTCTGTACTCCTGATGAAAGCAAGATTATTAAAAAAAAAAAAAGGACAACTTTAAAGAAGGAAAAAAAAAAGTGGCTGTAATAGTTAATAAAACCTGACAGGTTTAAATGTATATTGGAAAATGTGTAGCCTGAATATATATAGAATAACACAGCCAGTGAAGACAGATAACTTGTACTGACCCTGAAGGTGACAATCCGTCTCTGGTTTAGATATTGGCTAATGAGTTTAGCTAGTGCCTTTTATCTGTGTGACATCAGCTGCACGTGGAGCATGACCAGCAGCTGAGGAGGTTTGTGGTTGAACTGTTCTGGGCAGTTATCAGAACTGAACAGGAACAGGATGCCAAAGAATCAGGCACTAAAATGATGGTAAGATGTTTGTGCACCCGTAATACCCTGTTTCTTGGTAGGAGGCCCCAGGTGCTATAAACTAGTGGGATATGGCCCAGGATCAGCAAGGTCCATGTTACCAGCAAGAAGATATATTTTAAATGACAATTTTACAATCTGCTAGCTGCTGCTTATTTTCATCAAGTGTGATTTCATCAGGAAAGCATCACAGCTGCCCTGAGTAAAACACAGTAAGCAACTGGAATAGCTCCTCAGGAACTGAAAAAAATGTCACTCTCAATTAAAATAATGCAAGTCCATTGCAGAGATTGAATCTAATGAAGTCAGTGAGAGTTTGGCCAGGTTTCAGGCCCAAGTAAGTCTGGCTAAGTCCCATTTTCAAGAACGATTTATGCCATTGTTATCTGAATCTAATTGCCGTATGGAAAATTTGGGCTTCTTCCGGTTGCCTGAGTACTTTCTTTAGAAGCAGCTTGCCCACGTCAGTGACTCAGGCCTGCAGTGCTGGATGGAGCTGTGCCGAGATGCCTTTAAAGGCTTGCTGAATGTCTGCGTGTTTGTGGAGGTTTACAGGAACCACATTTCATGAGTGTACGCATGTGCTTGTTGCCACAGAAAAGGTCTAAATAAACAACTGATCGCTGCTTTTTGTCCTTGTTCAGCCATGAAGGTTGGTCCACTGCTACCTTACAAGTGCACAAATGAAGTGCAAGTAGTAACAATGCAACAAATTTCTCATAAGGTAGAAAGTGGGTTGTGAAGAACTACTGTATTTAGAAAGAGCTAAATACTGAAACGCTCATTAAGGTCCTTTTTAATGTATTTTTAACTGTCATTTGGAAAAAAAGACTGATTGCTTTTTGAGGTAAAATTGGCTGAACTAGAACTTATTTATTTTACTTGCAATGTTTGCAGAAGTAGTAAGTGGTTTCATTTCTTATTTGGTAAGCAGTCAAATACTAGTTTATTTTTCAGTGTTGCTCTTTATTTGCCCTTGAAAGATACATTAATAAATTACAAGCACCTAAAGATAGCAGAAATAGCAAGACATAAGCCCACAAGCACAATACAACGCAATCAAACAAGGTAAGAATGAATGTCCCTGGCAAAAGCTAAAAGTCTAAATAAATAAAAAGATAGGCTTTGGTTGTCTGTCTAGCTTTCTCCCTGCCCGTCCCGAAAGTAATAGGGTTACTTAGGTTAACTCCTGCCTGCTCAGAAGTCATGATGAGATCACATGAGACTAAAAAAACCTCTTTAACTAAACTCACAGACATAGTCCAAAACCTCAAACACCTCAGTGATTAATATAAAAGTAATTATATAGCAATTGTATAGTCTGAGGAGTAGCAGCAGCAGCTATGCAGTCAGAATACTTCCAGAGAAATTAGTTAACAGCTGTAACTATTCACACTGCAAAGGAAATAGAATAGAAACTTATTTTTCCCCCCCCATTTCCTTCACAAAGAAATCAGTGTCTGACTGATTCCTATTCAGTTTCTGGGTCAGCCCCTCAGCTCTGTAGATCAGTGTGGCATCAAGAGGTTACATCAATGAAATATCTGGTCTCATGCCTGTATATAAGTCTTACTAAAGGAACATTAATAAATAGAACATACAGAGTTTACATGTCAAAAACATATTACAGACATTATTGAATTAATTGTTTCATTAAGAGATCTGGGAATAGCTGGTTTAAAAATTAGTTGACTGTAATGTTTCCGGCTGGGATTTTCAAAAGAGCATGTGGAGTTTCAATCTGCAAATCACACTGAGATTCAGGGTCAGGCTTTGATTTCTGAATTCTTGAGGGTCCTTCGGAAGCCCCAACCTCAGGATTTCATAGAGAGAAAAGCAGTCAGCAGTGGAAGCGGCCGATAAGGAGGTACGTTGCTGGGAAAGCCATACTGTGAGGTTACCAGGAAGGTGTGAGCGTAGCCAAGAGGTTTAGTTTCCCTGGGCAGCTGTCAGTACAAACTGACTTTGCCTCTCATCTTTTACCACATGGGCTTGTGCTTCTAAGAACTTCTTCCTGGCAAGTGTGCAAGCACAGGAGCCATAGGGAGTTTCCACTGGAACCAGAACCTGAGGAGGATGAGCACAAACAGGTCATTTCTGAGACAGGGGAGTGCCAGCACTGTCACAGCAGGAACTGCAGCTAATCACCTCCTCTCCAATCACCCCCAGGCCCTTCCCCTCTCCTGTGAACCCCAATGGGAGATGTTGCTGTTATCTCAAGTGAAAGTGGATCTATAATGTCCACCTGAAAGAGGGCAAGGGTAGGATAGGATGGCAGCAGAATCAGAAGGCTTTAGGGAAGGAGACTAGAAAATGAGCAGGCTATAGATCATTGATGCAAAATGAAATAACCCAGTTTGCTCTGTCGCATGAGGATAACACAACAGACTGCTACGCTTTAAGGCTGAATATTTCCTAAGAGTTAAGGCAAGCTGTGTTTGGAGCATTTACTTACTTCTTTGTCATTGGTCAAGCCTAGGTTCTTCATGTCTACAACATTGTAAAAAGTGTTGTTCAAGGCGGTTTCTATGACCTGTACCTGAAACCATGAAAACAGATGAGACAATGAATTTGGGCACCTTTTCAGCCAACAGCCTGGCAGTCTTGTCACTGACTGTAAAGAAAAGCAATGCACCACTCCTCCCCCCATGTACAGTGGATAAAATGCAATCTATTGAACCCATAGGCCATTTTAGGACTGTATAAATGTAACTACTCCTGCATTTATACAGACCTAAAATTACATTTGGCCCTTTGAAGGCAACTGTGAGGCTGATGTGGCCTCTGGTGAAAATGAGTTTGACACCTTGGCCACAGACAATGTTGCAGCATGCCTTCTACTTTTACTTCTACTTTTACTCATGTCCTGCCAAACACTGAGTGATATTCTCCCCCCATTATGTTCACAGCCAGGGAGAAGCATATGAACTTCTTGGGGTGTTTATATTTTTTTCAGACCATCTAGCCATATCACCAAGCAGTTTCCAGTCTGTTTTAGAGCTGTCAGATTAAAAATTAGACTCATTTTGGTCTTGTCAGTGTCCGATTAATGTTCACTATTGTTTAAATAAAACATCAGCAGGAGGAATGAAGATACCTGTGGCACTTTGGAAAGGATATGCATCTGGATACTGTTGACAGTCTTCTGGTAAGAGGGTGAATATACCCCACAGTCAGGTGGCCCAGCAAAGGCTTCAAGGATACATTCACGGATTTTGTTCCTAGAGGTAACACAGGCTCTTACAAAACTTTGTATCAGCTGTTTCTGCCTAGATCCATAAATTTTTACTGTGGTGGTGGGGAAGGGGGGGTTTGTTTGGTTGGTTGGTTTTAATTTGGTTTTAATTTTCTCTATCTTTTCTGACAAAGACATTGCCTGTGGGATTTCATGGCCGAACAATTTCTTCATCCTGTCACCTCCAAATTCCCACCCCCTGCCACAACTCTATAATTCACAAATAGGTGTTTTGCTACAGGTATTGAACAAATTAGCTGTTAGTTTGTTCTCCTAAACTGCTCTGTACTGAATGCCAAACTGTCTATTTAAGTGCTGTCCCTTGATGCACCAGCTCAGGGCTGCCTCTCACCCCCAGGACCACAGGCTTGGTGCTGCCACTGAGATCTGCCAGAGTGACCGGTGCACAGCGACTGCACATCGGGCCCTTGCACCTGCTGTACTGCAGAAATGATGATAGATTAGGTAATAAACATCATTTGATTTGACACATACCATATGCAATCAAAGTCAAAATCCCTACATTCGCCGTATGACCATTTGCAGAAGAGCTCTCCACATAAAATCCTGTCGTGCCTTTCAGGAAGTGTGGTGTGTTCATTCTTAAAGAAGCCTTCGAACCCAGACTGTGTTGTTTTCATAAGTTTCAGATCTTTAATTCCAGCAAAAAGAACCAGAGGACCTGTGATCCAAAAATATGAGACGGTGTGAGCTCCTTTTCAGGCAGAGAGAAAGAAACCTCTGGGTATGTACTCACAGTGACACTTCAGGACTCACTCATGTGCTCCTGTCACAAACCAGGTACTTAAAAATTAATTTCTGCACACTGATGTTAGCAGAAAGCTAAGAAATAAGACAGAAACTACTGAAACCAGGGCTCAATCTATGAAACAGAGAATCCCATCAAGTGATCTGCAGTCAAGGTGAGCCAAGGACACTGTTTATCTCCCCTCCTTGAAACTGGGACATGCATTGGGTTGTCTCTCACTGATGTCAGTGCAGGGACTACTAATTGCTCTAAAGGGAAATGAAATAAGCTACTAGTGCTGTGGGGTGCAGGAGAGGTGAGGCGAGCCTTTCCGCATGACAGATGAATGTAGAAACTCTCTGTGCAAAGACTTGAAGCCCCAGCCAAAAATTCACTTTGCATAGCCATCCTGTTGTGGGTTTTGCATCCCTAAAAACAAGAGGGCGATGAGCCAGGGCAAATCCCTGCAGTTCAGCTAATTAGGAACTGGCACTGATGCGGATGCCGCCCACAGGTTCAAACTGACAGTGTTTTTGCTCTTAGCCACTATTTATGAAATGTACTGTTGTAGATCAGTGTTGCATGGGTGGATTATATTATTCTGAAGACCAAACCGTTGTGTCCTGAACTTTTTCTTTTAACAGATTTTGGATGGTGACTAAAAAATTTCAAGTGATCGGTCATTTAGAGCACACAAAACTGATAACTGAAAATTTCACTGACCAGAGCTGCCAAAAAAGCAGATTCAGAGAAGAGAAACTTCATGGCACAGAGGCTTATCCAGGGCCTGTACAGTCAGTGGCTGCAGCCCAAGCTGCTGTTTCTGTGCTGCTCTTGGTGCTGCCACCGGCTAGTTCAAAATTAATCCTTGAATATGTCTGGTGCATGGTAATCCTGCCTTTGATTGGGAAGACTGATAGACTTGGTCTTTAAACTGTGTCTTTGCAGGAGTTTATACTGGAAATAATTCCACTGTGATGGATATTTCTAAATGACATGATTGTTTAGTGGGGTTTTTTTTAAAAAAAAACAAACAACCCTGCTCTGTCACTGGAAATAATCAAAACTGTATTTTCTCTGTTTCTCCTATGGTTTACGTTCATTATTGTTTTTCAATGGATCCAAGGAGGTGTGTCTATAATTTTGGCTACATCCTTGTTATTTACTAAAGCTTCAAAAAAATCTGAAGAAGAGACTGTTCTTGGACAGGACACTCTGGGGTTTGTTCAGATCTTCATGAACTCGTTGCCTGTGTATAAGATTGTAATGCACAGGTATTAATGTAGTGCAGATACTATCAGTGAGCCTGGGGATGTATGTATCTCATATTCAAATGTGCAGCCTTGTTCGAAAGAGCTCTTTGCAATGAATGATTTACTGGCACACTGGCTGCCTCTGCAGCCATCGACCTGAAGCTCGTGCTGAAGAACATAAAACCTAGGCAGAGTTTTTGAGGTCAATGGCGTGTGCTGTGCTTTCAGTATGTTTTGTGCTGTCTTTTCAGCTGTCTAATATTGACTCTATTAAGTTACCTACAATGTTTTCAGTTTCCGAAAGAGTCTGAGCCTTTTATCTGCTGATAAAGCAAAAAAATAAGCTTGTAATTCTATTAAGCCTCACTAGGTTTCTTTTAATGATGAGAAAAGATAGGATTAACTGAGAAATAAATTTCTGTGTCTGGCTGATAGGTGCATAGGAGGGTGCTGAAGGTAGAGAAGGTTCTCTTATAAGAAAAATAAGAAGTATTTCAAAATCTTCTCTTTGGTTATTGTGCACCTAGGCAGAGAATCCTAAAGAAACAGCTAAAGGACTACATGAAGGGAACACTAAGAAGGAAAGGCAGTTTCTTTAGTAAGCCCTCAAGGCTTTTTTTTTATGTAGAAACTGAAATAACAGAATTCCATGCTGAATTTTCAAGATGGTGAAAAATTTATATTCAACCTGTAATTTAAGAGCAGCAGCTTTTCAAGAAAGCATAGCCTTTCAGAACTTGTGTCTTGTCTGCAAGGGAAGCTGGTCTTGCCACTGGCACTAACCCTGACGTGTTAGGAAAATACGGAGAGAGGGCAGGATGGGAAACAGTTCTAAGTTACGTTAGGACCATAATAGACAGATATTGAACTAAGGCCTAAAACCTCTAAACCCCCTGTGTGAAACCATGGTGGTCTCAGCTCAGTTTCCAGTAGTCTGAGAGATGGGTTAAATGAAACACCAACACGGAGAGACTGGAGTAATACTCTTGTTGTGAGTCATAGCAAGAAGAGAGAATTCTTACTCTCGCTTTGGAATGCCAATTTACGGACAGACAGTTAATCTTGAAAGCCTATGTCTTTTAAGCATCACAAAACTCTTAGTGAAGCCAAATGATGCTTTGTTTACACATAGCATGCAAAAATAGTAAGCACACTCTGAAGTAGTTTCATGTGAAGAATTGTTTGCATGTAGACCTGAGTGCTCCCAGTGTTCAAGCCAGCCTGGCTGCAGCAATGAAATTGCATCTTTCCTAGAAATAAAACCAAGGCATGCTGGCAGGGAATTGGAAATACCTGCAAACTAAGTGACTGGGCTACAGCAGTGTGGTTTCATTGCATGTTCTCTAGAGTTTAATGATAATAGAGAGACTGTAAAGTACAAAAGTAAGTAGACCGTTCTCCGGAGGCTATTAAATCCTGTCACAATATCTAGCAGTTCTGTTGTATGTGCTGTTGTAACTGCTGTATGTTTAGGATATACACACAAATGTGAGCTACATTAGTTCTTCAGACATGTCTCAGAGATCAAGGAGCACAAAATTAGACCATGAAAATATCCTTTGTTTTAGACCTCTGGATAGATTTGGCTGTGCTGTGAGCCCTCTGGCAGCTTTCGCTGTCTCTAAAGCCATCTCCATCTCTCCTCAGCAGAAGTATTTACAGAGAAGTAGGGGAAGTTGCAAATTCTCTCTCACCATTTCGGCACTGCTCAGCTTCACAAAAGCGGATCCCATCAGGAACACATATAAACGAGTGGACGTGAGGAACGCCATTCTGCAGTTTAGAGGAGATGTGTAAGTAGATGTGCAGCAAATAACATCTCAACTTGAAAACAGGAACTGAGGGAATAACAAATGGCTCCAGCACAAACAAACTGAATGTATTAGTATTTTAGATACCTCGTGTAGACGTTGCCATGGCACTTCTTGAACGTAGGTTTTGACGTACGCCACTTGGCAAAATGTTGTCATGAAGTGTTTGCAGATATCTATAGCAAATTGTTCTATAGTTGGGATCTAAGACACAAGCAGTATTATTAGAAAGAAGCAATTACCTCATGTACAAATGTAGACTGTTCTAGTTGTAAATACTTGGGAAGGATCAATGTTGTTAAAAATACAGATTTCTTTCAGTTCTGGTTTTGTGCACTGTGCCGTCATTTGATCAGCTTGCAGCACACACTGCAAATAGTTACAAAGTCATATCAAAAATCTCCCATTCTGTGATACAGTGAGCTGCAGCCCCTGGACTGAGTAAAACTGCTACAGAAGCCTTACACTTTGAGGATATAATGCTGAAATAATCATAGCAATATTCTGATTAAGCTTTACAGGCTAAAGATGGGATTTCATTACTGTGATAGGCAATTTGCAGACTAAAGATTGTCATTATGATAAACGCAACTGCAGGAGGTAAGAGCACAGTTAAGAGAATTAAGAGGAGTCTCACTTTGAGACCTTCCGTTGAAAAGTACTATACAGCAATAATGCAGTATTATATGCTATTAAATTTTTTTAAATTATCTTATATGACAAATCTATGAGAAATACTGCTTTCTATAAAAAAAAAGGCTTTGGAAAACTAAGGAGGAGTCTGCAGGACAAGCACTGGAGGAAGAAAAATTCTCTCTCAAATCACTGAAAGTGACTGTAGTGCTGATCTGCGGTGCTGATGGAGGGAGAGATGCCTTTGACGCATTTTGAAAATAAAAAGTGTAACAAACACTTGCAAATGAACTTATAAGAAACAGCAGGGCTAGTAAAAAAATAAAAAATACCCCATTTTTTTTGGCCAACACAAGGACGATATTCTTCATGGTGTCAGTAGGTATCACAAGAGAGTTGTTTCCCTCCAGGTACTCCTGAGCAGAGGTCAGCCGGAGATGCGTGCACACCTCCACTTCTTTAACAAAGTGCTTCTTCCCCTCTCTGTGGAGGCGAAGGAACTTAATCGTGTTCTTGCCATATTCACAGTTGAGGACTTCTACATCCTTGATCTGCAGAGAAAATACGTGACAGTTGTGAAGGAACTCAATGGAAGCCTGAGTAATGCTCAGTCAATGAAACATAAACACAATGTTTATGGCCTTTATTTCTGTGGTTAACTGTGATGAAAATATTTCCATTATAAACTGCAACGTCCTGATATGAAGAAAAAAATGCATTAGGAAGATATTTCTACATTAGTAGCAGCTGTGATAGAATTTTAAAATTTTATGGGCAGGAGATCATTTAACAGGATTAAAAGTGAAGTAGTTTCTCTCGTTCGCCGTCTTTGGATTAACCCAAAGACTTTGCTGAGTCTCCCATCCATCACCCGTCTCTGAACCCAGTGTCCCAGAGCATTCAGTCACCACAGGCACCACCGTGCAGAGGGCACCAGCTCTCGCACCCGCATCCTCCACAGCTGCTCACCGGGCTGGCTGTGCCAGGATGGGCTGTGCTGCTACACGTACGGCTCTGATTGCCCTGACACCGAGAACAGACTTGTACCACCTCTCCCTCCTCTGGCTCCTGGCTCCCACAGCTGCTGTCAGGCTCCGTGTGTGCAAAATATGGACCCCTCTCCATTTTCACACAGAAGCTGACCAGCCATGGTCGGCAGCCTTGCACAGCAGAGCCGCTGTTAGCAGCAGAACACTCTGCGTCCCCAGCTGTCCCCAGCTGACCCCGCCACGCATGTAGGACATGGGGACTTGCTGCTCTGAGGCTGAGTAGAAGTGCTGAGTATCAGAGCAATTCTCCTGTGGGGGTGGGAAGGTTGCTTTGTATGCACCAGAAGTCCCAAATGGAAAATGGCAACAGCTGTCACGTTCTTGGCATGTTGTGTGTTCCGGCGTGCCCCCTATGCACCTTGCAATTCCCAAAAGCAAGAAGACAAGACAGACTGAGCTGGGCTGGGTGAAAGCCTTTCCTCACACCTGTGTTACAGTTCTGATCTCCCACAAAAGGGATCAGGAGCGAGTCTGAGCAGCAAAATTCAGGATTTGATCCACACCTCCAAAATCCTGGCATTCTGAGATCATTGGTTTCATTTGCACTAAGCCCTATTCAGTTTGATCTTGTTTCAGTCAAACACACCCCATTTCCACACCTATTGCAGGGTTGGAGAGGCTATACTGGAAAGAAGACAAAATACTGCCAAGGTTGTGAGCATTTCTGTCATGCTAAAATATCCGGAACTTATTGCACTAGACTTTTCTTGAGGCTGAAATATACCGTACTGGATATAAACGTCTTTTAATGTAAATCAGCACCTTTTAATGTAAGCATAGCGAGGAGGGAGAAAGATTATTTTACACACCAAAATATAAATTGAAGCTTTTTATGTGTGAGTTGCTAAAAGATTATCAGATATAATGTTGCTCAATTCAGATGTTTGCTTCTAAGAGAAATGCTAATGCACTTATAAGATAATAATAAAAAAATCTTAACTAATTGTAAGTAAATTACTGTGGCTCAGAGATCAGAGCGTTTTCTCTGACTGTCAGTCCCTGCGGGCTCAATCCCCACAGACAGACAGAGGCCCCAGCGCCAGCACCAGGCAGCGCTTCACCAGAAACCCTCTTGGCAGGGCTGGAGCAGAGGCGCTGCTTGCTGTGAGAGCTGGGTGGAGTAGTGAGATGGAAATGATGTTGTTTTGCTTGTCTGAACACCGAGGCTTTTTTCAGACAGTTGTAAATAATTCATACTTCAGTCACGCAGCAAGCACTAAAAGGAAAACAGAAAGTGTTTTGCTATCTGCAGCTTTTTTTTTTTTAAAGTGGAATACCTTGAGTATTCTAAATAGTCAAAATACTACCTCTGAAAACACAATGGTAAGTTTTCTCAAAAACACAACTTGATAACTCTCATTTTGCCATTTTGTTGCCCAAAGAAACCGTGAGCAGTTTCCGGCAGCTCCCGTGAGCCCTGTTCCGGCAGCGGAGCCCGACCTCCCAGCTGGCCCTGGCGTCCCGGGAGCCGCCGGGGCTGTGCTTACAGCAGCAGCACGAGCTGGGAGTTAATGCAACACAACTTCTCCTTTTAGAGCACACGCAGTGACCGCCCTGTGCAACTGAGAAACCAAAATGCCCGTGGGATCTGCACGGTGTCACCCTGCTCTGCTGCTGCTTCTCTGCTCCGCGCGCCTGTGGGCAGCTGAGATTTCCTGCAGGAATGAAGATGGGGAGGTGGTCGACTGGTAAGTAAACACTGTGCAGGGGAGAAACGCTGGGTGAGTAAATAACACTTGAGATAAAACTGCGTGAAGTAGGTGGATCACCGAGAAGTAGTGCACAGCAATCACTGTTTTAATCCTGTTTGCCCGTGAGTAGTAGCTGAACTCTGCATTTGGGAAACCACAGATAAGTTATTGGAATGTGATTTAATTTAACTGAACTAAACACCCTACTGCATTATGACTAACTGCAAAATAAACACCATTTTACACAGTGTGTATGTCTCACCATCAAAGGCAGCGCAGCCTGTGTTCGGATGCCAAGGCTGCGCTCGCCAGGGGCAGCCCCAGGGCGCCCGGCCATGGCCCCAGCATGCAGCTCCTCCGGCTGAGGGAACCGAGCCGAGGGGTGAAACCTCCGTATCTCGCCCTGAGCCTTGTTTCTTGTACCCACACACCAGCGTGGTGGGACTTGTCCCCTTGCCCTCTTGGGAGGGATGCGGGAGCATGGTGGGGTGGCAGTGCCAGACAGACCCGTCAGTGCCTCCTGAGTGGGGAGCAGCTCCCACCACCCGAGCTGCCAGCGCATTAAAACCAGTACCATCCCGCTGCCAGCAGTGAGCCCAAGTCTGGGTATTAAATGATTTATTGGATTAATGTGCTTTGAAGATGAAAGACATAAAGTATAATTACATAATACCCAGCCCAGGTTTAAAAAGTGAAATGAGGGCTCTTAAAAAAGAGCACAGAACCTCCCAAAGATAAATATCAACCAATTTCAAAACAAACATGTCTTTCTCACAGAACAATGATTAGTTTGGATAAGAGTGATAAAGAAGTAGGTGCTATTCTTACACATCCCTTCCCTAGCACACAGAGCTGACTGGAAGGCAGGAGCTCCTCAGGCTGGAGACAGGCCCCTCAAGCAGGGGCATAAAGCTACCTTGGCTCTGTATCAGTGTGGCATTAAATGTAAGAGGGTCTGGTCCATCCCTGTGATTTGTCACTCTTGTCAAAGCCTTCTGGATAGTGTGATTTTTTTCAGGAATAAGATTTAGTGCAGCTATCCAACAGCTTAAAGATACAAGTCTGTTTTGTGCTAAAGCTTTTAGCTTTAGCAAAACAAAATAAAACCACAAAACAAAACAAACAACCCAAAACTCAAACAAACAAAAACAAACAAAATTTCTGAAATGAACGCAATTTTTGTATCTAAATTATCTAAGGAATTGTTTGAAAGCTGCAACTGGGAGTCATTCACCTGTGCCACCATGTGTGTGGACACCAGCAATGTGGGACCCATTCCAGGTGGGAGCAGGGGGTCTGCACAGGTAAAACCCTGTTCTCGTCTGCCAAGTTTAGCAGGGAGGACATGAGGGTTTCCTTTTCAATGTGCCATGATCAAATGGAAGAGACACGTGCCTATCTGCAGGGGTCATCCTAGTTTACTGACAAGAAATGGTCATCTTTTGCCTAATTTTGGATTTGGCTGTTATGAAGCTGACAGGAGAAGCAAAACTGAAACTGCTGATGAAAGCTTCCTCTTAACCAAAAGATGTCGATGCCCTTTCAGACAAACACAGCACTGCAGGTTTTATATTCGGTGAGCAAGAGCTTTATGTGTTTTCCTCCTGACCGGTAGTTTCATCCCGCAGTATTCCATAGTTACTCATCATTAGTATTCACACACCCTGCCATTTGCCACTAAACCGGAGGAGTCACTTTCCTTATCAGCCCCGCTCCCTGGGGCACTCCCAGCCGTGCATCAGCTCCAGCCCACGGGCGGGGACACGTCTCCCGTGTTCCCATTGCGCTCCGCAGCTCATCCCACACCGGGGCTGCCACAGCAAGCGGCCACAGGAGCCTCCCAAACACACTGTATTCTGTGGGAAGCTTTTCATGCAGATAAAAACCAAAACTCTGCTTTCTGAGAAGTGTTGAGTCAAGGACTGAAGCCACAGGTGCCCATTGTTTCAGTTTTGTTTTGGTGTTTGTTGTGGTTTTTTTGTTTGTATTTTTGGGGGAAGTGAAGAAGTAAAACTGTGATTAAGAAGTAAAGATGCAATTATTTGAAGTAAGTTATTGTATGCTTATGACTAAACACTGTGACAATGCTAATTGGCTAGAAGCAGATCTGCTTTTCCTCAGTTCTCAGGAAAATAACTTACACTCTGCTCCCACAAATGCCTAAGCTCTTGCGAAACTTCCTTGCACAAATAGCATGCAGGCTTTTATACAATTTTAATTGCTAATACACTCAGCTGGCCTTCTGGAAAGGGCTAAAACATGTATCCGCTGGGAGCTGGCAGGCAATTTACTGATAGCTGAACTACCAGCATTTCCATCAGCGTACCTGCGTTTGGCAGATGCGAGGCTGTAAACACCCCGAGAGCACAAATCTTCTAATGCATTTCAAAGCAGTTTGGAAAGGCTCCGTATACTAATTCCTGGATCAGCTTGTACCACTGTAGCTATCACTGTTCCTCTCCCTTCCAAATCTTCATTTCAAATAAAGGGATTGCTGTGACTCCTCGTGCATGGCCAGCTCTCCCCAGCCTTGCTGGGTAAATCACTTTTCTGTGGTCTGTCATCAGCAGCGATTTCTCCTGAGATATTTGAGGAATAACACTCAGTCAGTGGCAATGCAGGTGGATTACCAGGATCACCAGTGATGTGTGTTTCTCTTCTGCCCATACATGCACGTTTCCCATGGATGAAAAGTTCCTCTAGCCAATATTTTTCTGCCACTTCTTACTTGATTTTGGAGATGCCTTTTTTGACCAACTTGAGACTGTAAATCAACTGGGCAAGGCTTATTTCTCCTGATATACTCAAAGAGTTAAGCACAGTCAAGCTGAATTTTTAATAAGTAGTATAGAATTGAAAAAAGTGCCACTCAGTTCTTACTATTGACATAAATAACAAATTACTCAATTACAGCACTCAAAGAAAGTGGCTCAACTAATTATATTGCAATTAATCCCATGGACTTGCACACTGGGAAAACCTGTTTACTTCATCAGCGACATTAATATGAACCGAGCCATTCACTGACAATGTTGAGTACTCTACAATTTTGAAAAGATTGTGTTTCTGGCTAATGGTTTGCAAATATCCAGTCTGCAACAGTTCAGCAGAGTGAGTTTGTCATGAAAAGTAGGATTGGACCAGCATTATCAAATAGCTTTATACTTATTTTGTGGGTTTGATATGTATAAATATTACATTATGCTTTTTTATAATTTTAATATATAATTTTATCTACTTCATGTAGAGTTGTATTTGCATAATATAAAAATAGATAGGTAAGAGGTGTCTAGGTTGATCACAAGAATATCAGACTGAGTTTATAACCTGCGGTTCTCTACCAGAATCAGGAGTAATAGGAATTTGGTGGCTAAATGGGCCTCCAAACCAGGGTTGCCTCAAATTCTTTTGGGGTACCAACAGCAGCAACAGGAGCTTGGTGCTGAATCAGCCTCCCTGGTGTGCCAAGAAGCAGAACAAATTAATCTGCAGCAGGTATTGTGCAGATATTCCCAGAGTAACCCTTCCCTGAAACCTTCAGGTGGGAAGGAGATGTGGATTTACACATTCAAATAGGATGGTTGTAAAAAAAATAAACAAAAAATTGCTCTTCACTGTTGCAGGTTTTCTCTTTACAAGTTGCCAAAACACGCGAAAGGAGAGATTCCCATGCTGGGGCTGGAATACATGTACATGGACACCCTGGCTCCGCAGTGGCAGCTCAGTAAATACCTCATCAACATGACACAGGGTGCTCTGGGACAAACACTGAAGCAGCTGTACGACACATATGAATCTGAGGCAAGTGACATTTCATTATCATTTTGTTAGTATGCTCACTTGATACTACATGCAAATTAAATTAAACTAGCCAAAACGAGCATGTTAGAGGTATGGCTAGACCTGGCCAACTAGATCTACTAAAACATGTCAAGGGGAGCATCTTGACTGCTGGGCAGATTATTTGCGGTTTTGGCTACAATTAGAAATTACCCGCAGACTTCTAACTCAACTTCTAATCAAGCCCTTCATCAAAAAAATGATGGTACGTAGTCCCTTTGGCTTCTTCTCTGCAATTCGTGTTGAGCAACACCTGAAGCTGTGAACTCTGACCAGGGCTACTGGTGACTACTACAGACACTTGTCTTAAACCCTCCCATGTCCATGACTTTCCTGCTCTGTCCCAAATCAAATCTAGGTTTTGCTCTTTCCCCTGAAACCACTGTGATACGCTGCTTGTTAGCCCCCCAGTCAGACACCTCATTTAGATTTGTGGGAAGTGATTATAAAATAGCCCAAGATCTGTTATTTTTTCATCATCCACATAGTATTCTGGGGAGTCTGGCTGTGTCTTTGCATTTCTGCTGTGTGTTAGTGGCAGGGTGTCATTAATTTATATGTAGAAGAGTTTCCCAGAAAGTCAGTCAGCTATTGGCAAACTGTCCTATTCCAGGTCTTACTTAGTTGTAATAAACTGTTTACACACTCAAAGTACACCAGGAAGCATGTCCCAACTCCTTTGAAGTTCCCTATTCAGGAGGAACAAGGTGTGGCTATATGTAAATATTTTGCAAAAAAGCATTAATGGCTTTTCCTTCATAAGAACACTTATTGTGTCTGTTTTTCTTCAGCAAACATTTTCACTGGATTTGGGTGCTAAATCAAAAAGAGACACAAAAAAATAAAGAGGGGGGGAATTTCTTTTCAAGCAAGTGCACGATAAACCCATGTAAATTGTCTTAGTGAGCATATTTAGCCTCTTGAGGAAAAGCTATTGCAATGACTGATAAAAATTCCACTTTATATTAACCAGGACACTGATGCTGAATCTTCAGGTTTATTTTGCTGTAACTTTTGCAGATACTGTGTCAGCTGAATTGGGAGAAGGATTAAGCATGTGATGTTCACACAGAGAAGTCCTGAACTCTTTTTTTCTGTTCCCAGCAGATGTTCACTTAAATGCCTTCCTTTTACTGAATGTCATGTTTCAGAAATGTGTGTTTTCCTGCAGAAGAACAATATTGCATACGCGATATACAACGACGAGGTCCCCAAATCAGACTCCGATGCATGGAAAAGAGGACATACCAAAGGTACAGGGAAAGTCCCAAGCTACTGTTTTCTCCTTTCTAAAGTTGTGGATAGCATCTACTTGTCTGTTTGTCTATCTGCATATCAAAAATTCCTACCTAAAGCAAAACTGGAGAATGATTTGCATGATGCATGGTTTGCTGTATAGTTATACATGCTGCAGCTCCTGTGTTGTTTTTGCTGTGCTGAACAACTCTTAGGGCTTATGGACCCTTTATTTTCAAGAGCTGAAACTCAGACAGCTCCTTTCAACGAGTACAAAACACATTGTCCTGAGCCTAATGGCAACAGCAGTGCAAGGTGTGAAGGGGAAGGCACCCAAAACATAAACCACCAGACTCTCTGGGGCAAGAAACTGCTGCCAAGATCATGGAAGCGCTAAAGTACGCAGTTAAAGCAAGACTTTAAATAAGCGTGAACTTCAGTGGAGGTCTAAATGTTGCCTTGAGGAAGCAGCTGGGATTTGCCCAGCCCCATTGGGATGAAGGTGTTTTGCAGGGCTGGATTTCCAGGCGGCAGCACTGGGGTGGCTGGGGAGCTCCTCTTTCTGCTGCTGTCTGGGGAGGAGAGGCTGCTCTGGGCAAGAAGACACAGTGCTGACCGACTCTGGTTCCCCTTATGCAGAGAATACATGAAGGGAAGGAAAATGAGCAGAGGAGAGAGGATCACGGCCACTAAATATCAGACTTTTTGAAGACTAAATTTGTGCAGAGGAAGAGAAAGGTTTTTAAAAGATTATTTTTTTTTTCCAAAAGAAACGTGGTGACCATTTGAGTTGGGCTATGCAGGAGAGAGTTAATGCAATTTTAATACAATATTAATGTGTCCTATAATCCATTAATTTACTCTAGAGCCAGTTTACTGTAGAAACGAACACACTGAAGTGTGGTATTTGCAGCAGCAAACCCAAAGCAGGACACAGCTCTATTATCTCAGGGCTTTTCCTCTTTAATTCCTTTCTAATAACTGGTTTGTTTGTTTGTTTGTTATTGACAGGATTTCTGCTTTTGGACAAATCACAAGGCTTCTGGGTGATTCACAGCGTGCCCCTGTTCCCTCCCATTCCTGAGGATGGTTATCAGTATCCAGCTACTGGGGAGTCCTACGGACAGACAGTCATCTGTATAACCTTCAAATATGATCAGTTCACAGAATTAGGTCTGAAAAGCTTCTCCCTAAGAAAGCCTTTGCCTCGCTGCATTTCTCTGATTACTTTCCTTGAGGCTTTGCCTCAAAATTTGCTTGTTCTTGTCCTTCATTGTCATATTGGGAAACTAAGCGGGGCCTGGAAACAGCATTCTTGGCTTCAGTTATGTTTATCCAACAATTTCCTGTGTGAATGGGGGAAATTCACTCTTCCACTCTGTCTCCATCTCCCCACGGGGACTATTGAGATAATAACAGTCATGAGTGCATATCAAAGCTAAACTCAGTCCTTGCATACAAAGTGCTATGGAAATATAAAGTATGATGTTTAATAATTTTTAACACTAATGGCTGATTTAGCTACAGTCTGCAGTTATAAAAATGTAAGGCAATAACTGCTCGAGCTGGAGTAGTAGCCTTGGCTACTACAAAATATGAAGTATGGAATAATTATCACTTAGAATTTCTCCAGGTACTTTTTTCCCTATAAAATATCAATGCTAAAAATAAAAGAAGCCCAAATCTATACCTCTAAGATTCAGAACAGTCTGACAATGATATCTGGTACTGTAATCCTGAAAAGGGACTATCAAAAGGCATTACAAGAACCCATACTGGCATGTTCCTTAACACTTTTACACACTGTTTTCAACTCTTTTCTCAGTTAAAGACCTCAAATGATATTAATGAAATGCATACATTGTGTGAATGGCCAGGCTGGCCGCACCCCAGAGTTATTTGAACCAGGTTCCTGTTTGCATCTCTGTATGTATTTAGGGAAAGAGGATGAGAAAATGAGATGCATACACTAACGCTTTTCCTACTCCATCCACTGAGCTCCTGGTAATCTGTAGTTCAGGGATTCCTGGAGCCAGAAAGACTGGAAAATTCCTGATGGTCTGGTCTTCCATGAACTCATCTACTGAGCCCATTTGTTCCTTTGCTCTTCACGATACCAATGGCAAGGACTTCTACAGTTAAGCTGGACACTGTAGAGAAAAGTAAATTTATTCTGCAAATTCAATCCAGATGCTGAAAGTCAAGCTCTTTTCTCCCTAAACCCAAACTAGACCCCTTGGCAGCTGCTCTGTTTGCATTTTGCTTGGCAACCGTAACTGACTGGAAACTACTCCTGCAAATACAGACAGGCTGGGACTGACACATACCGTCTGAGCGCTGTGTGACTGCTCAGAGGCTTGAAGATGAGCACGGGTGGAAGTGGCTGGGGCCCGAGACCACCGGTTAACAGTTCTGCTAAAAATATTGAGGTCTAAGTGGAAAAAACCTGAGTGTACTCTCCCAGCCAGCCTACGTGCTTCAGGGCCAGCAGGAATATAAAGCAATTAAACATGTTTTTAGTTGCTAAAATAAGATACTTTGACATGGAACTCCTCCAGGAGATAGGCTGTGAAGATTAAAGAGGATTTAGTTTTCCTTTCCAAGGCAGAACTTTACTCTCTTGATTGCTTCGCTTTAAGCATTTTAATTCTGCATGTGTTCCTTTCTTTGGGCTTTTCTCAGACCAACAGATGCTGAGTTATAATCCAGGAATCTACAGCTGTTCCATCCCTGACATCTTCCAAGCTGACCTCCCAAATCTGCAGAAGCTCTGTGCAGGGTCCAGGCTGCCCTCGGGTCCCTTGCGCCACCTCTCCAAGCTCCAGTCGGCTCATGGCGAAACCTTTCTGCACTTTGCAAAGTCACACTTCTTCATAGACGGTAAGAGAACCTATTGCTCTATCTATCACACATTCTCAAGCAAGAAAAAAAAATATATCTTTGACAATTAGTATTTTTTTTCAGGGGAAAAAGAAGTTCAGCCTCAGAAATAAATATAACAGAAGGCAAGGAAGGGTGTCCCGTCATAATGTTCTCTCAGGTCCACAAAGTAATAGGCTGTCTAGTCCTTCAAATGCTTGAAGATATTAAACAATGGGATTTTCAGATAATTTCTTTCCTGTTATTCAATAGTAAAAACAAAGAAAAATGGGGTTTGAATAATCTGCTTTGTTGTTGTTGTTGTTATTATTGTGAAGAAGGCTTGACATTTTTTTCCTTTACTTTTTTACCTGATGATTTTAACAGGTTTTACAGGAGAAGGAAAAGTAGAAATTACCTTCTGAAACAAAAGTCTAAATAAGGGGAGGGGGCAGATCCCCTCTGGGTCACTTTATGCATTGGAACAAAATGAGCCCAGTTTATGTGATACTTTTCAGTCCCTGTTTACATGAAGGAACATGAAAGACTAATTCCCCACACCCTGTGTTGTTCCACAGATATCTACGTGGCCTGGATGGCTCAGGAACTGAAGACCGATTTGTTGGCTGAATCCTGGCAGCATTCTGGCCAAAAACTTCCCTCAAATTGCTCTCTTGACTATCATGTCTACAACATAAACCTAATACAGACACCATTGAATTCCACCTTTTATTCTATTAATGATCACTCCAAATGGGCTGTTTCAAGGGAAAACAAAGATCAGTGGACCTGCATCGGGGACTTAAACCGCGCTGCCGAGCAAGCTTGGAGAAGTGGTGGGTTCATCTGTACACAGAACGAACGCATCTACAAAGCCTTCAGGCACTTGATAACCCACTACGAAAGCTGCTCGGAGGCTTCCACGTTATTATAACGAACCATTCGTCCCAAACAGCACAGCCCCTTTGCTGTCCTGGGGCGAACTTGTGAGTGATGCAGGGCATGGGATATGGGAGGAGCAACAGAAACCTGTCTCATTAGCTGGGTTGTTGGGGCTGGGCAGCAAGCAAAAGTACCCAAAAATGCTTTAAAATCACCCTGTGTCCCAGGAGCTACTGAGATCAATGACAGTATTTCTTCTCAGTTTGGGCTGGATCTCTTCAAGACCTGACATGATTCAATACAGTCAGGGAGACGAGTGGATCTGTGGACAGGAAGGCTTCAGTTTTACATGACTAATTTTTAGAGAAGAAATAAGCTTTAAATCATTTTTAACCAATAGCTTGGAAGTCTTTCTAGTGCTTTTATCTATGTACAGCAATCTTACAAACAAATAAACATGTCCAGAATCTGAATAAGCGAAATAAATTAAGAGCGAAAATGGTCTTTTTACAGTCTCCCTCTTCCATTTTTATAGTTATTTGTGGTTGGTTATAACGTTTTATAGCTGTCAAAGGAAAAATGGAGACAATCAGAGGAAAAATAAGGAGAAAACAGAAGAAAATATTTGAAGGAAAATGTTATTTCACCTACATTTTTACACTACAGGAAATGTGGCTGTTAATTTTCAATATCTGCTGTTTCAGGCTTAGGACCTGAAGTTTGTAAGGACTTGCTATACAGACAAAGTTAATTTGCGAAATCCTGATGCATGCTTGGGTTCAGATTTCAAAAGTGTATTTGTATTTAATACATTTATAAATATATTTACAGGGTTACGTCCCACTTGTATTTTTTTTCCTGAATTGCTAATATAAATTCCAGTCTGAAAAGCTGTCTGTCCCGCCAATATTTCCATTTTGCTATGTTCACAGTCCATACCACTGATTCTCTGCAAGTGTCTTAAAAGGAAGTAGATATAAAGAAATGCCCCACAACTGCAAGAAGTTTTTGAAGATTTCCTTCTCTTTTTGCCCTGAAAAATCAATCAAACAACATGTACAAAGTACCAAACAAATTAATTTCAGAAAACTTTTGTGCATACGTCGTGAAGAAATTAAAAAAAAGATGCATCTGTCCTGATTAATGAGGAGAATTGTCCAGAAATAGATTTTATATTTAGTCAATCTGGATTGAAGGCAAACCTAGGTCTCACAGCTCAGTGAAAATCATGTAGATAGTTAGATATTCTGCACAAAATGGGACTCTTTCTTTTCCCTGCATATGACCAAATCACATTTGATAAATAAGTTGCTTGATAATGTTATTTCTCTGGTGCTTTTCAAATTGTAATACATATCTGCTTTTCGTTGTTTTATGAGCAGTGATCAAGCAACACCTACCCGTTGCAGTGAAAACTGCCAATGACACAGAGCGGTGAGCAGTGGGATGGCAGGGCACTACTCAGATAAGACAAGATAAAACTCATTCATCTTCTTCACCTTTTCATGGCAGACACCAGCCTAACCTGACCTGTCTGAACATCTTGCCCACAACTGTGCACACGTGTGACCTCAGCGTACATGAACAGCAAGAAATCCTCACTGGAGACGCCGCTGGTGAGGTTCACCTGGTGCATCAGAGGGCAGCTGGACCTGGGACACAACCTGTATTTCTTTTGGGAGGTGCTCACCCACAGCACTTGGGTCACAGGGTGCCATAGCAAAGAGTCTCCGTCTACCATCTGTCACAACAGCGTTGTCACAGCCCTGCTCCCCACTTGACTTTAAGTGCTGGTTGTTCTTCTTAATTATTTGATCCATCAATTGCTGTCATAAAGCTTCACCAGACTACTTAGAATGTTCCTCTCTCATTATACCCAAGACTGGTGGCTGATACTGAATGGGTGCAAACAACAGTGGGAAGATGGCAACAGGGGTACCACACAACATTACAAGCACCTCAGTCGCCAGGTTGTGCACACACTCCTGTCAGTGGTGTAGCAATAAACCAGTTGCAGTTCTGGTTCTCTCATTTTTTGGCTGTAAACAGTTTAAATTCAGTTTGGTTTTTGTTACGTAACTTCCATATTTGCATATCCTGGTATTTCTACTACACATATTATGAAATATGGGCAGACTGTTTTGTTTCCCAAAAGAGACTGATATTCAACAAGATAAACCATACAGATTTTTAAAGGTTTTGTAACTCTCAGGCTTCTTGTGCAAAAGCAAGACCATTTGCCACTTACTCAGCCGCATATACCCTCCCAGCATGCACTGTGATCACTGTTGGTGTGAAATATTTATTTCTGCATGTTTTATGTGTATATTCACTAAAGTTTTAATTTAAAAATGTGCTGTTCTTTTCCAAAATGCCAAACTCTCAACAGATTCCTGCCTGTCCCAGGGACTCTTTGCTCCCCACTGTGACTCTTGACCAACAGACCTTCTCCTGAGGAAAGGACCTTCTGGCGCTGCCCCCTCTGCGATTTCAGGGGGACCCGACCTGCAAAGCTGAGAGTGCAGAAGGACAGAAGTCTCAGAAGACCCCGGCATGGAGAGGGGAGAAAGCTGGTCTCTCTTCTGGAAACCCAGAGCCTCTTCTCCTCGGTACACACGTATGGCTATTCTGACCCCTGGGCTCTGTTCCACTCAGACTAAATGAGAACATTTATTATACACGAAAATTGTTTGCCAAGGGAGTAGGAGAGGCCCAAAGCAGACATTATTAATCCACTAAACATTACTGTGCTGCAGCCAAATTTGTAACAAACACAATAGCAGGGATCTTTGTTTGGTACAAACTGCCTTGTAATCATTTCCACAAGCCGAGGCTGGGTCCCAGCTTGCCTGACAAGATCACCAGGGGCGGGAAATGCAAATATAGCCTCCCCAAATATACACCTCCCGCTCGCTCACCGCCAGGATGTCTCCTACCCTCACCACAGCCACGGCCAGCCCCAAACAAGGGCACAGCTCTGCTCCCTGTCACTGCGCCAGAAAATCTGATGGTTTTTCTGTAAACCCCTGTATCCCTGTGGATGCTTCTATACCACGAGTAGCTGTGAATCATTAGGGTAGTGGTTTGCTGTGTAGGAAGGCACTCAATGCAAGAGGTCAAAGGATTAGACATTAGCCTCACTAGGAGAGGGAAAAAAAAATCAAAGACATAAAAACTTAAACAGTATGAAGTTTAATTCCAGATGGGCAATTACAGTCCTGGGAAACAGGCATGGGCATTGCAGCCCAAGCCCACTTCAGAGCACAGCCTTGCTAGTGGGATTGCTTCTGGTGTCTCCACAAGGAGCAGCAATATACTGAGCCCAATGTGCTGGAGAATTTGTCAAGGACACCTGGAGTTCCATGCCAGAGTCTGCCAGCAAGTCAAGGGAGCCTTTGGGAGAAATTGTTCTGATTGAGCTGAGAACCTCCCCTTCTCCAAGGTGTGCTCACCTCTGTTTACCATGGAGGTTCACAGGCATATTCCTGAACCACAGCTAAGGCTGTTTCAAAGTGTGCTAGATTGTCCTTTTTAAAAATACAGAAGTCCTGCAAATTTCAGAGGTTTTGATGGTTTCACTGTCAGTAATGCCCCTCCATCCAGCTATCCTGGCAAACCACACTCGCTGCTCCCCTGTCGGCACATTTGTGTAGTTTTCTGCTCTCAAAACTGGAAGTTTCCAGTAAACACATCTAGTGTAAGCACCTGCATCAAACAGGGCTTCCGCGGCTTGCCTGCAGTCTGAAGGGAGAAGGCTTATTTTTGCAAAGACAGATGGGCCTCTCTCATCCCTCTCTTAAGTATATACACTCCTGAGTCCTGACAGTAATAAAATGCTCAAGAACATTATTGTGACAATTTGTTTTAATATATCAAAGAATCCTTGGCGTTATTAGTATAGTCACATAATTATCCCCAGAGAAATTTCCACCCGCATGTTAACGCCCATACATTATTGTGTGAATCTCTTTTATACCTTTTTTTTCCATTTGTGGGAAAGATATATCACTGGGTACTTAGTAATTGCTCCAGAACATAAGCTGCCTATGCCCTGGGTAAAATGTTCGGGAGACAGAGAAGTGCTGGCAGTGTCTTCAGAAAGCTCAGTGCAAGGCAAAGCCTAGCTGTGCTCAGAACATGATGTAAGAATATGATGCATATCTTTTATTTCACAAGAGATTTCTTAAAAAGACAGGAATTTAAAAATGAGAATGGAGATGAATAAAAATTTATGTCAGGCAAAGTGTGGAAAGGAAGTCTTGTAGCAGGGAATAAATTCTTCATAGTCCAAAGCAGAGAGCCTGACCTGAAATGTCAAGCTAGGACACCAACATCAGTGTTTTCTAGATACCCTGATACCCTGAGCAGCCTAGCTGTATCTGACACTTTCCTATTTAGCTTGGAGATTCCAGATTAAAGGCCTAATCTGCTGAATTTTCACATAATCCTTCAGAATTTGGAATGAATACAGTAGAAGATGCTGCATATGAACTCAGAAATCAGTCATAGCACTTTCAGATCTTGGTCTCAGGAGCTAGCTCACGATAGTGTTGTTGTTTTGTTTTGTTTTGTTTTGTTTTGTTTTGTTTTTTAAGTTGGCCCCTTGTGTGCTTATCTTTGTTTTTTAACTGATTTATCCCAGTATTGAGTATGCTATTCTTTGCATATCTGGTATGTTCATTTTACTCAAACTGCTAAGTACAAACCATCATGGCTTGAGAAAATAGATCTTGTTTCTTATAAACAGCTGTGTTACTTTTTTACTCAAGTGATTTTTATTAATCCTCTTGATTTTATTTTTTTCAGTTGAGTTTGTTTGACATTTCTACACAAGATCTCTGGAGGTTATTCTGAATGTCCCGTAAGAGAGGCAGAAGTAAGGGACATTCTTCCCCTCCTTTGATCACTTTGCAGTGTAAGAACTACAAACTGATATTCAAATACTCAGAGCTTAACCGGAACAGAGCACAGTATTTAATGCCGCCTGCTAGAGTGCTGGCAATTGCTACAAGTGGTTTACTGTAATATACTTGTACTAGCATTGCCTAACTTATTAATCATAGAAATTTTGCATGTAATTAGTCACACAGTTGTTCATCACAATACAATAACCCAACAATCTGTCTTCACGTGTATTAATGTCCACAAACATGTCACTTTACAGCAGTAAATGATTTTTCCCATTATCATTCCAAAACCTACCAAAAGCTCACTAAAAATCCTATCATCAAGTGTTTTCTTTTTGTTTCTTACTTCTGATATTCTAAAGTGTGACAGCATTTAGCTCCAAGGTTTTTTTGCATCTGTCTTTTTTTTTTTTCAGGTTTCCTTTTTGGGCTAAGATTCTGCCAGTTAGAAGTCAGTATTTCTCTTGCTATAGCGCAGCTTTAAAAATGTATCTTTGTACTGATATGAGTATGCTCAGCACCACTATCCACCACTTCATATTCAGGATTAAAAATTCCCAGCTCAGTACACATTTCAGGAATTGCTGCCCTTCCTGCTCTGGAAGCTGCTCCAGTTCACACACCAACCTTGTAAATCTCAGGCGTTGTGCAAAGCAAATCTCCATCTTTTCCTCTCTTACTTTCTAACTACTCCAAATATTTATTTAGTGAAAGTCAAGACCAGAATGAGTGAACTGACAGTTTTGCATGGGACACTTTGCAAGGAAAGAACATGGAAGAAATGGGGACAGTTCCTACAGTTGTGGTCTCAGCTACCCACCAACCTGCCCTCCTATTTATTGCCGAAAGTTGTGAAGAAGAGAAATGGGAGCCAAGGGAGCTTGCAGGAGAAATGGAGAAGAAAATTCCGAAGGGACAACATGACAACTGATGGTGAATGAGAGAAAAAGCAGGAGAAGAGCAGAAGGAACATTAAGATGGACAACACCAGGGAGGTCAGAGACCTGGAGTTTGGTGACACAGAACCATTAGGAGTTAACTATGCAGAAATCCAGTTAACAGGATGTTTCATCTACTATGATAGTTACTTAACGTCTACCCATTTTACAGATACAACCTCCATAGGCTATGTCACAGAGAGATAAAAATGAAAAGGCATAAACTGAAACGACTTAGCCAAGTATTAAAAACAAACCAAAAAACCCCAAACCAACACCCAAAGAGAAAGTCGCTACCTGTCTGTTATCAAACCTACATGAGGTGGGGCAAGGCAAATTCAAAAGCATTAAGTATGTAAAAGTAGGAGGAAGAAATTAATAAGCTAAACAGTTTGAACCACACATATTTGAACAATATGCTAAACCATTTTTTTGAAGAAGGGAGCTACTATTAAGCTTTAGAGTCAATCAAAAAATACAATGAAAACAAGAGATGCAAAACATCCAGAAGAGTAACTGCAGTTCATATCATTATGGATTGTGACACTAAAGCTCACTTCATTCATTCTTGTGGCATTGAGAGAACTGCAGGCAACAAAGTAAACACAAATACAAAAGAACATAACCAGTGATAAGCAAACCAATGCCTTTGACACTTTGCTCTTGGGATTATTATTATAGATATCTATCTCTACAACATATGGCCTTTTATTCTCAGGTAAAAATAAAATTTAGTTCTGAAACTTTCCCAGTTGATATTTTTTGTTGTTGTTGTTTCATCTCTGATCCTACTTCACCCTTCAGTACTTACTAAACCAACAAACCACCATCAGTCTAATATTGTTGTTTCTCACTGTACTGAATCAAAATCAGCAAGCATTCCTAGATCTTACTTACTGTCACTTGGCTCATGGTGACCTGCTGTTTTGTTGCCTCCCAGTTGAGGATCCCACAGCAGAATGATGGCAGTTTGGAAACTGCAGCTCTATAAAAAGTGTCATCTTAATATCAGAGGAGGAGCTAGGCATAAGGGGTTGGCTTCATGAATGTAAATATTTAATAATTTATTTAGTAACATGGCTTTTATTTTTTCCCCAGGCAAAAGCTTTAATAAAGGAATAGGTCTACTGCAACAAAGGAAACAACAGGAAAAATAGAGACAAGGACACATCCTAACCCCATTAATATCAGTGGGAACTTGCCTTCATCTTCAGTGGGAACAGAACTTCAAAGACACAGGAATCACACATACAACCTGAAGAATAAAATATGAACCTTTAATGGTCAACGACACAAACTGTGTTTAGAGGATGGCAGTGTAGTCCCGACATGGTGGAAACGTCCCCAGCAGGAATTTCACATCCTGGTCTGACTGCAGCCTTGTCCCCAGAGCTGCCAGGGTGGTCGTTGGGACAAACGGCAAAGAGGCCACGTGCATGGGCAGTTTCCTTGGCAGAAGAACCTGTCTGAGGCAGGACCATGCAGGAGCTGGGCAGAGAGGATCCTCCTCTTGGTGAACACTGTCTCTCCTGGTGTTCATGGCTTTACTTTCAGTGCCCAAATCTGAAAGAAGTGATATCTCCACCTTTAGAGGGGTTTTTGGTTTTGTTTTTGTTTGTTTGTTTGTTTGTTTTTTACATCTCAGCAATTGAAGATATTTTTCCAAAGTCTGCCAATGCAGACGGAAAGCTGTATCTCCTCAGTCCTGACCTCTGTTGTCAGCACTGAGGAAGATGAGTGGTGTGGATAGAAAGAATATTTTCTTCTCCAGGGAGATTCAAGATCTCCCTTAGGGACTAAGAACACATCCTGGGTGCCCTCGGCCTGCTAAACGCTGTGGTGAACCTAAGTGGGAAAACCAAAATGAGGGAACTCATGTTCCCAAGCATCTCTGTGGGTCATGTTTTGGTACAAGCACCACATGGCAAAGTAGAAATTAAAAGAACAGAGGTACCATTCTTCTGTTAACAGCAGAACTAGTTTCCTTCTCCTTTGCATGACTCCTTATGCATCTTCCATTCCTGGGATTGCAGAAGACATGGTATCAAGTCATTGTATGATAATGTGCATAATATACAGCCTGGAGAGGTTGTTACACTCTTGAGGGGTGAGTTCATCCGTCCCACAAACGTGCAGCTTCTCATAGTCCTATAACAGCTCTGTAAGAAAAAGTCCCCCTCTGTCCTTCCTTATTCGTCACCAAAATAGGTCTGATGACACAGACCCTTTCAACTAAACCAAATTCCAAATAATGGTAGGTGTTCCAGGAAAATGTCCCATGGGGGTGTGTATCCTAACTAAGGCCTCCTCATCAGTTGCAAATCAGATTTCGTATGGGATCTGCACCACCAGCGCACTGGAGAAAAAATGTAACAAATATTTTTCAGAAAAGTACCTTTAAAATAAATATGTTTACCACTTGCTAATATGTCTGTGTACTATACAGCAATGATTTTCAATCCCTAGGTGTAGAGAGTTCTATGGACAACTTTTAAGAAAGCCACAAATATGATTACAAAATACAAATTCACGCACACTTTCCATACATTAAATCTCTTCAGGAAGCCTGTACCTCTACTGGAAAACTATAGGGAAATTTAAAAACCCATGCTTTTTGCAAATCAGACCTATAGAGTATGTCAAAATACACAGTTGGGTTGTTTGTTTGTTTGTTTTGCTGTTGTTGAGGTTTGTTGGTTGGTTTGTTTGAGAGACAGCATTGCAGGAACAGAGAACTTACTGTTTCAATATTTCTTTCACTAAAATACCGTATTTCTTTAATGCTAAATTTCTTTGGTTTCCAGTGCACTTATTTTTAACAATCAGCATGTGTACAATCAATCTAAGAAATGAAGAATGAAGCATGTGGTTTGGCTGCTTTGAAAATCATATAATAAGGCTATTCGAGTTTATGGGCTTAGCTTGGCAGCCCAACTAAAATGCTTGTTAGCGAGACAGTGCAATAAAGCCGAAACACAGTATTGTAGATAAGAAACTAACCTTTATTTCATGAGTCCCATCTTCTCTGAGTATATGAGCCCAGCGCCCTGTGGGATTAAGCGACACTCTTAAACACAGCACTATAGAGCACAACTTATTTGATTAGATTAGTTAAACCAGTGTGGTAAAGATGAAGTGAAGCTGAGCAGCTTCATGGCCCTTATCACGTGCACCATGAGCACAGCATCTTCCCTAAGCAAGGGCTAAGCAGCTTTTGAAGTCAGTCTGGTGTAATTCAAATGTAGTGCTGTATAAAGCATGAGAATAAAATCAACTGAGTTAAAAAAACCACAAGAGTTAAACTCTGGACAAATTTATGATTGCACTGCACAAATTAAAGCATATTTGTGCAAAGTATTCAAAAGAAGAGGACATAGGCATGGCTACCACAGTGTACCAAACAGATTAAAACCCAAAAATCCCGTTGATGTTGTGTTCTTCTTGTGTTTGAAGTAGCAATTAGAGTCTGGCGTCAAGTTTGAATGATAACTACTACTTTCTTCACACAGATTTTCTAAGCTTGTGAGACCAGTTTTCAAAAGCTCTCTAGCAAAGCTATTATGTTACCAGTATCACTCCATCAGAACAAACTGCAAAAGGATGAACAGAAATATTAAGGGTGAGTCCAGGTTTTCCAGTATCTTCTCAGGATTGAGCCTCAGAAATGAGAGTCAGCTTTTCTGACAGTAATCTCTCGTAATTACAGCTGAAAATTATGCAATTGTCAAATTCTCGACAGCCTTGGAAACTGGACTTGAAGCATTCAAAGCGAAAATAAAGGCATAAGCCTTCAAAATATTTCGCACACAGACACTTTTTGCTGATATTCTCAATTTAAATTAGTATTTCTGTTGTTAAAGAAAAAAGACATACTATTTTTTTTTCATTGTTGATACAGTTTCGTATCTGTTACAGGTTTTAATTTCTGTTTTGGATACTGCCAGAAGGAGGTTGTCAGGGCAGATGCCCCTGACTCCGCTGAATCATCGGCTTCTATGCAGCTCAACCATTTCCCTCCACTGCAGGTATCAGATGCCACGGATTATCTTAACTCCAATTCTGTGGGGTTTTTTATTTCTTCAGGCTTATTAAGAAACAACTCTTGGACTCAAAGGAATGTACTTTTACCAGAACAGGTATTTGAATTCCTTTTACTCCCAGCTTCCATAGAACCATATCCCAGATGGCTTAACATTGAAAAGAATCCCATTAAGTCTTGTATACGAATGTATGAAGATAGAATATATACAGAGAAACTTTAAACCGAAGAGCTCTAATAGTGTAAAATAAAGCATTCGAAAGTGAGGAAATACAGAACTGCATTTGCCCGGGCAACTTTGGTCAGGCTGGTGTATGGCTATCCTTTACAACTGGACCACCGTTCATTTAGTGTACAAAATCTACAGCTTTCTCAGATAAGGGGTAGATTTTTTTGCTGTTTTTTAATCCTTTTTATTAAGTACATAGTCTTCTGATATTATTTATTGTTCATTATCCAGCTCCTTCTCAAACCCTAATTCTGTTGTGGGAGTTTTACACGTTTAGCTCCCTGAAGTATTAGTTCTCATGTTTGGTCTAGGATGTGTAGTAGTGGTACAAGTAAGATGTATGCCTATGGGTGGAGGGATAAAGAGTATTTACTATTAACAGACTCAAACTATTCATTTCCTTTCTTATGGTATACCATAGCAAGTTCTGCTGCTCAACAAATTTTACGAGTTTAATATATTATTAGTCACAAGATTATCCTGCCTTCATGCTAAGCCTTTACAAAGATTTTCTTAAAACCCATTGAAATGCTTTTCACTCTAAGTAGTTTGGTTTCTGCCATGCAGTCCCCTGATGGTGCCATACATATGTAAATGACTTTTCCAGATCACGGTTGGTGGAAGCTTGGTTTGAGAATACACATACACAGCATTTAAGTTTAGGGTAGCAACTGCTAAAAAACCTTGCAAACATAAGTATTTAAAGGCCAGATGGTTCAGGAAGCTAATGGGAGATTAGCTGGTGTCGAAATCTGGGACAACAAAAAGAGTGAAGAGGGTTAACTGCTGCAGTTTGCTTTTTGAAGTGAGAAAAATGGAAACAGTTGATGAGGGCAAACATGAAGGGGACAGCACTTTTCAAAGAGTTTAGAACTGCAGAGAGCTGTGCAGTGCCTGCCTCTTCCTAGGGCAGGACAATACCTAGAACTACAACAAGTAGCAGATTGATATCTCACCTGAAAAAAACAAAATTACCTTACTTACTTTCTGCCAACAGGCATAATAGACTGAAAGATCTTGAGCCCGAAGGAAAGGAAATAATTATACCCCAAAATATATGGACTGCTTCCTCCTGAGATGGTGTTAAGGACAGGCTGCTCTCCACAGAGCTGGAGGGGTGACCACAGAAACAGTGGTATGGCCAATGGATGTGGTGATGTTGGTCCTCGTCAGGGTGCCAGTTTGTTCCCGGGATTACCAAGAAAACATAGCTAAAATAATAAGTGAGAACTAAATTTTAAATATGAGCCTCAGACTGGATAAAACCACAGGAAAGTATACATTTTGTTGTAAAAAAAAACCAAACTAGAACGACATGCTCAACATGTATGTACATACATATAAACATATATATGCATGTATATACATACAACATATAAATCCTCAACAGAGGTCTGCAAAGAGACTGCAATAATCTCAGCAGTATACTCCAGTTAAGTCTTTAAAAAGTAGAACAGAACTTGGTCTTGATAAGTAACTTGTGTGCAGATTCTAGAGCAGTCTAGTCGGGATCTCCAGCAACACCATCTTTCAACAATTCCGCGGATGGCATCATATCAACATCATCAACCCTGCAGCTTGTGTAACAAGATCGTGATGCAGCCCTTACGGATGAAGGTGGAGGTGCTGGTAGGATGACAAAGTCCTACCACCCACATGCAGTAAGAAATATTCGAGATTAGGTGAGGCTGCAGTCAAACATGAAACATTAAAAATACTGTTTATTAACAATCATAGAACCAATTAAACTAAATTTATATAAACTATTTAATTAACGGATTAGAAAGCCTGAAGTGAGCTCTGTGATCTCCTAGTCTGACTTCCTGTGTAATGGAGAACAGATTTCCCGGAACTTAGTTCCTGTCTGAGCTAAATTCTATCATTTTAAGGGGGAAACATCACATCTTGGTACAAATATCAACAGAAAAGTTACCATAATTCTTGGTAAACCTCTCAATGGTTCACTAGGAGTAATCTTAATTTATTAAGATTGCAGGTCTTGGATTTTTGTCTGCTAGAGCTAAGCCATGTATTTTTAAATGGATTTTTACTGCATAGAAAGGTGCGTGAAGTACCCCTATTAACTTTCTCTTTGATAAACTAAATAGGTAGAACTCCTTAAGCCCCACATTAGGAGACTATCCTAATCCTTTAATCATGTCTCATGTCTATTCTATGAAATCACTTCAATTTTTCATCACTCTTTTTGGATTCAAGACACAAACCCTATGGACAACATTCAATTTTGGCTTGTGCCAGACAGAGAAGAAGTATAGACCTCTCTATTCTTCCTCAGCATTTACTTGCTTGGGCAATCGAGAGTTAGATTCCCTATTCTAGTCACCCTGTCAGAGAAGTAGGGATTGTGGTCTGTTAGTTTCCAACTTCTTTCCAGCGACTCTGATTCCGAGGAGAGGACGCCCTATGACATTTGCTGGGTCCTTGCACTTCTGTCTGGAATACATGTTGTGCGTATTTATCTGTATAAGGCAAAAATGTTTTCACACTGAATTTGTAGAAGAATAAGGCACAAAGGGACTTATCAGAAGTTACCATGAAGTATTTGTGAAGAAGGAAACTGAGGACAGGACAGGTCTTCTGAATCCCATACTGGCACTAGAGCTGCGCATTGGTATTTGAAGTCGAATTGTCCAGATGCGTTGTCAGCTGACAGATACAATCCTGTTGTCACACTGAATGTTGTCATTTCTTTTCAGATGCATTTAAAAGTTTGCTGGTGAAATAAAAGAATAGGGCTTGAACCATTTAGTCGAACCCTTTCTTGCCAAAGGTAACCACCTTGTACCTTCTCTTTCATAAATAATCCCACACAAACTTAGGAAATAAAATATATTCCCAAGCAGGAGGAAAACATGATCAAACTGGAAATATAGACAAAGGAAAATATTATCTTAGTTAATTCTTCCCTGTCATCTTGTACGGTAACTTTTACTGAAATGACGCTTTTGATTCTGTTCTCTGTCTCCTGTTGTAGGGAACACAGAGAGCCTTTGGTGTCAGTCTGTGTTGGGTAGAGCACCAAACTTGCTGAACCATGTAGACCAGTCAAAAAAGCTACTGTAATCAAAGCTCTAACTTAAGTCCAGATTTCATGGTGAGTTTCATTTCTTTGTTCAGTCAAACTCTGTGCACCAGACAGGATTGGCTCCGACAAGCTTCTACTGTAAAATGCTATAGAAGAGGCTGAAATCTAGGCCAAAGCGAGGGATCGTTCTTGGGAAGCTCCCTGGATTCCTGGAGGGCAAGGTGGGGCTCTGTACGTGGGAGGAAAACGCCAGTGATCTTCTGTTACTAGTAATTAGGTGCAGCTTGGGTTTCATTAATAAGAGCTACATATGCATATTGGAAAAAAGTTTATCTGACACTGAGATTATTACATGTTGCCAGCTAAATGTCTTACAATGTTCATTACCTTTGTTATTTTGTGATTAGCATTTATAAATGCCTGAAAGCATTTACCAACATACAAGGAAAAAAAGTGTTCTGCCACTGAGTGTTTATAATGTAAAATAGAAGGAAATCTTCTGGTAAATCTTCATATTATCCCACCAATCTGCATAATATTTTGGAACTACTTCTTGCATTAGCAGTTGCTTTTATTAGCTTTAGTCATTTCGCTTTTGATGTTTATGATCACTACCAAATATAGAAATGTGCTTTCCAGAAAGTTATCCTGATGTGAACACCCAGCATGGACATATCAGTCTTAAAAGTTTTGATATACCAATACAGGAAGAAAACAGAATCTTATCAGGGGAAAGGGATTTGGTAGCCTTAAATAAAAGAGCACTGCAACACTGCAACTCTAGTGATTATTCATCAAAATTTAGCAATACAAACAGAAAAAAAACCCAAACCTGTAATGTAGCAAAAAATGTCTGTTTGAAAATCCATTCATTGCAGTCTCTACCCAGGTACTATCTGTATATTACGGCAGATACTCTAAAGTTCTTATAAAAAACATTTTAAATATTGTTTGTTTGTTTATTTTCCCTCCATTTTGGTGTTTCATAGCATCACAGGTTTTCAGGAAAGAAGCAAGCACTGTGATTCTCCAGCCTGACCTTTCACACACTACAGGCGACAATTAGATCCAGTGATGTCTACATGATTTCTGGTGGAGCTGGAACACTTCCCTTGGAAAAAAAAATCCACTTGGGTTTTTTTAAAGATTTCAGGTGACAAGGAATATTTCACAGACCTATCTAAATTTTTTCCAAGGCTTAGTTAGGCTAAGGGGTTTGTTTGGTTTGGCTTTGGTTTTTAATCCAAAAAAGTCTCTTGGCTTAGCTTTCAAACACCACATCTTTTAAGATTTGCTTGCTAAACTAATGATTTCTATGATTACAATTATTCTCTTACATAATTCGAGGTGAGTTAGCTCTTATGTAATTCATTGATGGGCTGAAGAGATTAAGATTTTTATGTCTCTTCTGTAAGAAGGGTTTCTAGATCCCAAGTTAACCACATAGTTCTGTTTAACCAGTCTGTCAGTTTTTGTAATGATATGAGGCCAAGCCAGATTGGCTCCACCAAGGAAATCCTTAATTGCTTTTCTGTATCACTACTGTTCATACTGCAGACCTCATCAGATAACTGATCTATGTTTTTCTTTCCTGGAAATATTGGCCTGCACTTAACTATATTAAAATGTACATTGTTCAAGTTATCTCATCTTACCAAAGATTCTGGTAACACTGTGGAATAATCCCTTATCATGTCCGAATTCATAACTTATGCTTCTTATGCAAATATTATCTTACAAATTTGTAAACTAAGTAACATGTGTCACTGGCCATTGATAAATATTTCTGACTTGTTAAGAATGCCAAGTAGAGAATTGTCCTAACTATTTTTTCCCAATTTAAAATGTAAAGTATCTAGTAAGAACTAGAGAGTAATGTAGCCAGACACTGAAATGTATTAAACTAGAATAATATTTAAGCAACATACTTAATTGTTCATAACGTGTGTGTTGATACCATGGAGTCATAAGTGATCTGCAAGGGTAACAACAGTCTCACTTAAGGTGTTTCACTCTGTAACAAAATAGTTACCTTATTCCTAGAGCAGAGCAGAGCAGAGCAGAGCAGAGCAGAGTAGAGTAGAGTAGAGTAGAGTAGAGTAGAGTAGAGTAGAGTAGAGTAGAGTAGAGTAGAGTAGAGTATTTTTAACAAAGAGAAAATTCTTAGATCTCAGTGGGCAATCTGCAAGAAGAAAAAGAAGCAAAATTATTTGCTGTACCAAGTTCTGTTTATTATAGAGAAATTTTTCCACTAGAGTGCAAATACACCTTAATATAAAATAACAGGAAGACAACAAATAAAATGGAAACATGAGGTAGCATATTCTGAAAAACATCTGGCTAGAAATGAGTGTTGGATGAATGTTAGATAAACTCTGTCTTCTTTAGCACATGAAGGGATGTTTTACCAAGGTACCCCAAGCTGTGTGTAATTGCCACCAACAGAGATACCAGCATTACTTCTTACAAAGAGGACCCTCCTCCTGCCCCAAGAAACACCAGTTTTTCTGCATACCCACAAACCTGGTGAAATGTTGCCATTTACTACTTCCTTTTCTACAGGAGGAATCTTTAGAAAAGATTGTGATCTCCAAAAGCAGCAAAATGAATTCAAAAAATACCAGGTCGGAAACAGTAGATGCTTCTTCAGTACTTTGCCATGGGTAACTATTGGATAAACATCTCAAAAAGTCTAAAACTATCAAATTGCCATTTTCTTGTTTGCAGAATTTCTATTTGGGGAAGTATTCCAGCTTTCTGCGTGAGGGACTTGAAGTTCCAGCAAACTCTTTTTTTATTTTTGGCTTACATGCAATTAGTGCATTATCTAGCAGTTTTAATCTACTAACCAGAAGTGCTGACAGAGTTGTAGGAAATCAAACACCCAGTATTCATCAGGCTGATCTGCCAGGATTAAGATAATGGCCATCTTGATAGATCCTGTGGGAGTGAATTATTATAATGTTGGTTATAACTACCTGTTTAAGCTTGTGTTGACATCCGTATCTAAAACAGCTGTAAAGTACTTTTTTTAAACTCTAATGATCATTAAAACTGGGCACTCACAGCAGATGACAGAATTCCCATAATTTTTAAATAACACATTTGCAAGGTTTTTTTTGCAAGAATACTACACAAAACACGTTATTTTTCAAATGTTCTCCTTTGCTTCATTTTTCCTTGGATTATTTACGTGTCACTCTCTCAGGGTTCCAAATGCTTGACTTACTTTTCCTTCTTACATGCATGCACGTACACGTTCTGAGGTGTTAGACACAAACCATTTAAATGCGTCAGTAATCACTGCTCTTCGCAGGGAATGGCAAGTGGGTTACACTGAGCTGAACTGCTGCAGGATGGAAGCGCCAGGGAACTGTGGGTCTGTCAGCCTCACCTCAGTCCCCAGGATGACTGTGGAGCAAATAGTCCTGGGAGACATTTCCAAGCACCTGAGGGACACAAAGGCGACTGAGAACAGTTGGTGTTACGTGGCGTTACCAAGGGCAAACCTTTGATGTGAAGGCTGGCTCAGTAGAGGAGGAAGAGCAGTGCGTGCTGTTGACCTTGGATTTAGTGACACCTTCAGCATGACCTCCCATGGTAATCTCACTGTCAAACTGGTGAAATGTGGAGCAGAAAAATGCTCTGTAAGGTGGGGGATAATCGGTTGGGCTGTGGAGTACAACAGGTGTTGATCACCAGTGCAAAGTCCACCAAAAAGGTGGGTGATTACTAGTGGTGCTCCTCAGGGACACATACAGCGTCCAAAACTCATAATGTCCTGATTGATGACCTAGATGAGGTAACACAGTGCACTCAGAAAGATCTGCTATGATACCTACTGGGGATGAGGGCATCAATACTCTGGAAGATAAAACTGTGTTTCAGAGGGGTCTTCGCTTTTTTTACCATTGTTTGCTTTCTTAAACCTAGGACTCTTTATACAAAGCACAAAGATTGTAAAGAAACGCTCAAAAGCTAGGGCATTACAGAATGAAAACTGACTTAAGAAAATTTCATTTGGTCTTCTCATTCACTTTTAGTATAACAAACTTTAATTTCATTCCAGAGACAGGCACTAAGTCTGCATTCCTCATTTGCTTGGTACCGAACTTGAGATATCTGGTATCTCATAGTTAGAGTGATGCTGAATGTGGTGAAATTAATTGTGAACCTAATTAAACATAGTTGTGATTTGAACACATGGTGCTAAATATTCTCAAAATATCCTGGTTTGGGTGTCTTTCACTGGGCATTCTAAATTCATAGATACATTTGATAAATTTTGTTTTGGCAAATTTCTAAAATTTTCCCATCTGTATAATGGACATAATACTTTCTGTCCAATAAGCACCTTAATGTTTGCACAGAGCTCAGATACTGTAAAGAAGAGTAACCCAGAAGAGCATGTGAAAATAATTAATGTTTGTGTTAAGGGATTACAGCAGGTCTTAGGAGCACACAGTGCTCTAGTGTCATCCTGAAATGTTAAATCATACTCAACTTTACTGAACGTGATCATCAGTTTTTCCATTAGAGAAATTGCCCTAGGGACTGAAAATACTGACATTAAAGACTGTACACAAGATTCACTAAGGAATGAAAGCCTGTAAGTCTCGAACAGATGATCTTGAAAGCTGCCCATGTGGTTTCTGCATAGGCACTTGTCATTTTACTTTGCTCCCCTACGTAATGCTCCCCTCAAGAAACAGCTCTGGCTATGCCCAGTTCTGGGAACATTCTGTCGAGGGCTAAGCAGTTCAGCATTTATTTCAGGCTTCCACCTAGCTGGATGAACAAGAGGCTTTTCTACAGCAGAGATCCCAGATGGCTTCATACAATGACAATAACAAGCATCACAGGCCTACGCTCTCTAAAATATACAATGCAGACTTTCTCTCCAAAAGTGACGGTATAGATGTCACTTTAAAGAAATTCTGCTCATGAATCTTGTCATCTCTAAATCACTGTTACCAGTTGGTGGTTATCTGCTTTAACGGCAACCACAAAGAATACTAGCTTGCTGATTCTGAGGGGAATTGCTTTGCCATATTAACGAGGCAATGTAACTACAGTCAAAATAGATCTATTTTCAAACCACCTACAACAGCCCTTTGTTTCAGTTTTCAAGTGGAAAACAGTATTCTGCAGGAAGAAAGAAAGAAGCCTGTAGGTCATGTCTGTCTTACAGCGCAGGCAGTAGTTTTTCTGGTTTGGAGCACTGCGTTTTCTAGGGCATCTTGTTCAGTATAATGAAGCTTGAAGACAAGAGGTATGTCCTGTGTACCTTCTGGTAATCACATTAAGAAAAGCAAAATAGGAAGACAGCAAAGTGTTGGTTATTACATTAAAAACAAATAAACAAACAAACAGGTCTCTGATAAGTTCTTGAATGCAGAGGCACCTTCCTCTCTTTTCTCATCTCCTACCATAAATATTTTCTATCTTAATTTCCTTTCTGCAGCTGAATTTTTGTTCTTTCAACTCAATCCCAAGATATTTTTCAATTGTTTAAAATGCCAGAACAGCAAAAAAAACTCGTGCTCTATTGATATAACACAAAATGATGCGTCCACGACTGCAGCTGGGTCAGCAGTAATTTACAGAACTTTCCTCCAAAAATTCCATAGTGCTGACATGGAATATATGTCTCTATTTAACACTCTCCACCATGGAACTTACTTGTTGTTTTACAGAAATCAAAGCTACTGGTGCTTTCCATTTTTTTTTTTTTTAACCCAGCAGCTTGTTCCAAAAGATGTTTTCCTGCCAACGCTATGTTAGTGATAAAAAAAAGAGTATCCCGGTTATCTACAGAGAACAGAGTTCATAGCTAAAATAAGCAAAAGACCTCGAGGCCTCCTCTATGCAGAAATTAAACTAATACTTTGCATGTGTTTAGTAGCTGGGCCTTCAATTGAAGTTATAATTGCACCTTGTTAGTAATCTTATTTTTACCAAGTCCACAACGTGTTTCTTGTGTCTTTTTATTGCCCCTCCCCTGCCCTAGGAAGTTCTTGTATCATTATATGTTATTATTTTGTCCTTGGCAGAAAAGCCTTTGGATAATATTAGGAGGCTGTCTTCCGTCTTGCCGCGAGGGAGAAGAATAATGTGTTTTTTCCACATGTAAGCACTCAGTGAGCATCATACAGTTACGCTGGACATCAGTTTGCAATGATCCCCACAGAAACACCACTGCAAACTGGAATTACAAATAACTCCGAATTCCCCATTAGCTCTGCTAACAGCAGTGATGGAAATCTCTGCTAATGACTTTTAGCGATAGCCCTGCAATCTCTGACATTTGAATCAGCGAGTAAGACAAAGTTACAGAAAGTCCTTTGTCTGCATAGTCTCAACTAAATCCCCCAAACCTTAATCACCATGGAAACTACTTATCCTTAAAGCACTAAGGACAGCTGCAATAGTTTCTCTTGACAAAAATGGGAGTGAGGCTCAGAAAAATATAGGATTGTGCATAATGAGGCCTTTGATCTTTCATTTACATCTGCGTTTAGTAGGAACAACCTCAGTGAAGCAAGTTGAGTTGCAGAATTTAATTCTTCAGTAGGACAGAAGTAGGTTTGGGACATGGTTTAGTTCTGGTTATTTTTAGTTCTTTTTCCATTATCTCCATGCATATATGTTAACAGATTTCTTTTTCGCTTTTCTAGTAAGAGAAACATAGCAATGCAAAATAGTGTTCGTATATAAAATTAGGAGACATATTCCAAGCTTTGAGACAATCCTTTGGACAAATGGAAGTAATCAGTCCCACTGAGCTGCTGAATTTTGCAGTCTGAGATTAAAAATGCCTCAAATTCAGCACAGACCCCACCGAAATCCTGACATACTCAATTTCCATAAAGCACAGTATATTCTTCACTGTGCAGCAGCACTCACACACCTCCAAGCTGGAAAATGAGCGCAGGAACAGGCCACCTCATTTCCAGCTTTACACGAATTCAATGTCTTTATTTAGTTGCAAGGGTTGTTTCATTTCAAGCTAAGTTTTAACAGGTTTTATTGGAATAATTCCCAGAAGCGTTACCATCAGATAACCCCGCAGCTCTGCGGACGCTCCCAACTTAACTCAGGTGAGCAAACGCCTGGACGTCAAACGTGCAAACGGCCAAACACTGCTTGGTCACCATGTCGCTGTCATTTGTGTAAACCCACCGGTGTGTCTGTCCAAAGCTTCCCGCTTTGATGACCCCGATTGCGAGTCACACTGCAGCAACAGTAACGATTTGCATTAAACACCCCCATCGCACAGCGCCCCGCGTCCGCGTCTCCTCCCGCCGGTGGTTGGCGCCGCGCGAAGCCCCGCCCCTCACACCGGCCCCGCCCCAACCGCCGCTCCCCGCGCACGCGTGCTCCCGGTTGGCGGGGTCAGAGGTCAGGGGTGAGGGGTCAGTTCCGCCGGCAGCAGCATGGCGGGCGGGGAGGGCGGCGCGGCGGGCTCGGCCGTGCGGGATGGGCCGCCGCCGCCCCCGGAGCGGGTTCTCTTCCCGCCGACCTTCAGCGTGTCCGAGATCAAGAACAAGCAGCGGCGGCACTTCATGTTCCTTCGCTGGAAGCAGCAGCAGAGGAAGGTGGGGGAGGGCCCGGCGCGGCGGCCGGTACCGGAGGGCGGGGGGGCCCCGGTCGGCGGCGGGGCCCCGGTCGGCGGCGGGTCTGGCTAACGGGTCGCTTTCCCTGTCCCTCTAGGAGAAGCTGGCCAACAAGAGGAAGCGGAGAAAGGAGCGGGAAGCCCTGGGAGACAAGGTGAGTTCGGGCTCCTGGCGGTGCGAGGCCTCCTGGCCCGGCGGGGGCTCCGCAGCCCGGGGAGTCGCACGGGGTCTCCGCAGAGCGCGGGGAGCGGGGCGGGGAGCTCGGTGCCCGCTGGACACGGGGGCCTCCAGGGACCCCCGTAGGGCTGGGGAGGTGTCGGCTGCGCCAGGAGCGCGATGGGTGCTGGTTACACGGTGCTCAGCCGGGTGGGATGGGTTTAAAACCGATAGCAGCATAAAAGCAAGCCCTCCCGAAAAGCCTTCTCTGTGTGGTGTAGTTGGTACAGCTTTGTGCTGGAGGAGTTATACTCCAATAAGTGTTTTCTGTGTAAGTTCAAACCGTCAGCTCTGACCAAACAAACCCGGCCCAGACCTGGGTTCACGGCTGGGTTTGCTGCTTTTCCTGACCTGGGGCACACCGGCAGTCAGTTGTGAATACTTGTGTTACCGCAATCTCACAAGAGTTATATACGTTATATACCTTATATACTATTTATCATTGAATTGTAGGTGTCCAGGATGTCAAGGCTAAAATGTGTTGCTGTTGAAAGCGGAGTTTCTTTCTTCATGAAAGAGAAGCAAATTAGATAAGAAGTTTCCCTCCTATTATTTTTTTTTAACCCATTTTTTTAATTAGACTGAAATCAAGCAGCGTCACTATTCTAGCGATGCTTCTCTTCCATGTGATGTGCTCTGGTGTCCCAATACACATGCATATCTTTAATCAAGGTGATGTTGTGACTTCTTTTCTAAAAGTTGGCATAAAATATTAATATTTTTAATCCTATGTAGAAATATTCACAATATCATGGTAGTTTTAAAGTATTTTTCACAACACACTTTAAAGTTACGTGAATATGTTATGTTAATAAGCTTATTTGTTTTAGGCACCTCCAAAAGCCATACCAAAGACTATTGAAAATCAGAGAGTGTACGATGAAACAACCGTAGATCCCAATGATGAAGAGGTAACTGCTTAATTTCTGTATATGCTATTAAATTAACCATTTTTATCCAAGAAGAGATATAAAATGGGTTGATGAAACTTAACATTCAATGCTCTCCTGTTCAGGTGCTGATGAGTTACTTTTTACGTGTGATGGTTTCACTAAGAGGTGATGTTAATCTTTCATTACCTACATTAGATAATTGCCTTTTACGTTACTGTTATTGATAGCATGACCTGTCAATCAATGTTCATCACACTAGATTCTTAAAAAAATGTGAAAACCACACATCTTGTGATGATTAATTACAGGACAGGTCTTGTGAACTGAAGTTTTTCCTACTAAATTCAATTTCATCAGAATTTAGATCAGATTGAACAATTGTTCTTAAGTTATTTAATGTATGGTGGATTAACAAGACTTTTGTTCCTCCAGGTTGCTTTTGATGAAGCAACTGATGAATTTGCACCGTACTTCAACAGACAGACAGTTCCCAAGATTCTTATTACAACATCAGACAGACCTCGCGGGGTTCGTATGTTTTACTTGGAGAGTTCTGAGCGGTCAACTGGTTATAAGATACCAAGATTTTCGTACTACAATTGGCAAATTAAAGCTGAAAATAATAGCTTTCACATGGATTTCTTTCTGCCGTTTTATTCAGCAACTATCAGTAGTGTTGTATATGCATATAACCTATGAGTTTCTCTAGAACTGTTTGTTTTCTTCATAAAGCAAAACCAACCTCATGCATACGTTTTGATATGTGAATGATTTGCTTACCTAACTGGGGAGATTATGAACATTTGTGAAAAACATAAAAGAAGTGGTTTTAAAAACAGTAGGATGCACACCTCAGACAGTTTATCTGGAAACTCAGACTTTAGTACCTGAAGTAATAGTTATATTGTATTTCAAAATGTTATGATCTTTCTGTAAAACAGTGTCCTTAATAATTAATGAGTTTGGGATTTATGCTTTTGGAATTTTCCTGTTTTTCTATGATGGGGGTGGGGAGACTGAAAAATCCTCTAAATAAGAAAAAAAGTCCCTGATGTACTGCAGTCTACTGCAAGTATTTTTTTTTCCCACTGACTGCACAAAGTAATTTAATAGCTTTGTCTTCAAATGTTTATAGAGATACTGGAAGTAATTTATCATCAGGGGGGCAGCAACCCTCCATTCCCCTCGTATTCAAATTTGACACTGTATTTGCCACATTGCAATTTAGCTCATCTGTTTTGCAGAGAACGGTGAGATTCTGTGAACAACTGTCAACTGTTATACCTAACTCACATGTCTACTATCGAAGAGGACTGGCTTTGAAAAGAATTATTCCACAGTGTATTGCAAGGGACTTCACTGATTTAATAGTCATTAATGAAGATCGCAAAATACCAAGTATCCTTTTGTGTATTTGTTAAACTAGATCTGCTAGCTCTGAGCCTATTAGGGAAACAAAGTGATTCTGTAGTGTGCATCAAAGATCTATTTTAGTCTGAATTTTTTCTCTTCACTCTGCAGCTTACAGTGTAACTACAGAGTTAAAAATCACTGTGCCAACTGGAATATCTGATGGCTAATGGTACATGGAAGTATTAAGGAAAGTGCGTTAACTTTTTTTTTTAGTTTTTAATTTATGGATAAACATTATTTCAGTAAATTGAACGGTTTGATTAGCAAGTTTTTCTGACTAGGAAGTTGAATTTAATTTTGCTGACTAGGTAAAACATTACTAATTAATGAGTGGGAAGATGACAAGGTAACTGTGGTTAGCTATTGAAGCAAAATTTAATGGACTGACTTCAGAACAGTAGTTAACAGGTTTATGAATATATGTTGGAAAATATAATGAAACCGTGTAATTCAGACATAGGTTATGGATATAATATTTCAATGTAATACTGTGTTTCACAGAAAATATTCCTCTGTAAATTACATGTTCAGTTTTACCAGCCTTTTTTTTAACCATGTGAACAGATGGTCTTGTTTTAAGTCATCTGCCTGATGGTCCAACTGCTCATTTTAGAATGAGTAGTGTCCGTTTGCGTAAAGAAATAAAGGTGAGACTTCAACAAAATAATTTTTTAAAAGGGTAGTCTGTTGTTTAGTGATAAATATACTTAGTCTGCTTGAACTGTCAAAACTGATTGTGCTTTCGTACAGTTCAGCTGATCTCGTAAAGGTGTTTTTCATAAGCTAACAGAAAGTGAAGGATTGGTATATTCCACTGCCATAAGCAGCATATTTCCTTTTTCCATAGTTATTTGATGAATTGCTTTAACTGTCTGCCAAGTAGATCTATAGTCATGCCAATAAATAGGAGCTGATAGCCTACATCAATAGTGAATACCCAATGTATAGTACACACACAGAGTAAGGTACTTAAACATCAGCAGTATAGAAGATTTCAATAGATGTAGTTCCTAGTCTTGAATAAAACCTAATTATTATTCTTACAGCCCTGTCACCTCTTAGGTAGTTAAGGATTGCTTACATAGCCCTAATTAATTTGCAGTAAAATGTTCTTTTTCTTTTGAAATAAGTAATTTTTAAACTTCATCTGTTCTTATTCTAGAAGAATCCTTTATCTTTGTAGTCCCTTGTACTCTGAGTTGGCACTCCTGTGATAGGAACCCTGCATTATTTGCTCTAAGGGGTGCTGCTGGAAATCGGTGCAGGAGAGAGGAAATGTAAAATTACTTGTGTTTTTTCATTACATTTATATTGCTGGTACCAAAGATGCTGATGTTACCAGCTGCTCCTTTACTTGTATACAAACTTAGATTGCATTTGAAGAAATGATGAGGGCACGTTATCAGCCCTGTTAAAAGAATTTGGCCCTGGATGTCTTCCCATTATTTCAAACTCTGCTTTGATAATATATTAAAATCCTTCTGCATTCGATCTATTATTTGCATTCTTATCTCTTACTTTCATTTCAGCGAAAAGGGAAGGAGCCCACAGAACACATACCTGAAGTAATCCTGAATAATTTTACAACACGACTGGGCCATTCTATTGGTCGCATGCTTGCCTGTCTCTTCCCACACGATCCTCAGTTCATTGGAAGACAAGTAGCCACATTTCACAACCAGCGAGACTACATCTTTTTCAGATTCCACAGGTGATATTTTGATGTTTTTTTGCAAAACTCACAAATGAGAGAGAATATTCTTGTAACTTACTTCCTAACTCTTCCTTCCCCAAGATATATCTTCAAGAGTGAAAAGAAAGTGGGAATTCAAGAACTTGGGCCACGTTTTACGCTAAAGCTGAGGTCTCTTCAAAAAGGAACCTTTGATTCTAAATTTGGAGAATATGAATGGATTCATAAGGTATGTCTAAGTAATTATAATAGTCCTTCTTGGGAAGGGAGATTAACCGCAAAATTCAGCCTAAAACGGTATAAATGCAGTTCTCGATTCAGAAGTGTTTAACTGATATATTTAGAGGTACCTTTTTGAGAAATATGTGAAGTAGAAGAATTCTGCTATATTGCAAGTCAAAAACAAAAATCACAAGGATGATGAATATCAATATACCACAACTACTTATTTGCAGAATGTAATTTCTGTAACATATACAGATATAAGCAATTGTGAACAAGGGTGTAAGCTATTTTTGGAACCTTAGTAAACTTGAGAAGCTATTTTTGTACAACGTGAGTGCAAGAATCATAATATAAAAACAGTTAAGCTATTTACATAAATGTCAGTCACTTTTTAACAGTGAATGGAAAGTAACACTGACCACTGCACATCTTCAAGTGGAATGGAAGTATTACTCTAGGCAATGATAAATGACTTTTCCAGTCATTTTTACCATAAAATTGTAGTTGATTGGCAAAACTTAGAAGTCAGTATCCACGCTATACCAGAAGGAAAATGCTAATACTCATAGCATATTCCATGGAATGGGTAGTCTTGTTTGTTTTAAAGACACTTTGCTGTCAGCAGAGAACTGTTACATGTTCTTCAGTTCTGTATCATTAATCTCTAATTCTTCTCCCTTGTTAGTCTTGAAAAGCTGTAACTGTAACACATTTCACTGCCTACCCTACTGTAAGCTGGAGCGGTCATCCTTGTTTGTAGCCTGTTGCATGAATTTGCTGGCTAATGCATCATCTTTTAAATTTCAGCGCCGAGAAATGGATACAAGTAGAAGAAAATTTCACTTATAAGGGACAGCCATCTGCCAGTTGCTGGTGACAAGAAATACAACTGCTTTGAACTGTGGATTATCTCAGACTGCTAACTAACTATGGTACTGGACAGTATCTGTCTGCAAAAAGACAAACTGCAAACATTAAAACTTCTGCAGGAGCAGACTGAGTAGGATGCATCTTTCTTCCTAATTGCAGTTAAATCCAACGTGACAAGGACAGTGACTCTTTTTCCAGTTTAGCAGGAAAAACTATGGCAATGTCAGAGCAATCTGTAATTTAGCTGTCACTGAAGATTTGCCATGACTTCTGCTGTTCTGTAAATTACACTTTGCAACATCAAAGACAATAAAGATTTTTGGATAAAGATAGTCTCAAAGTATTTCTAGTTATACAGCTTTGCTTTTCTGTTAAGGAGCTAAACCCAGACATCTTCTATTAATCAGGTAAGAGGTAAACATTTTAAACCTCTTTCTAACTTACAGCATGCTGTTTCCTGACAGTGTGGTGATAGTTTTCCGAAAACGGTCTCCTATCTAGAGAACATTGAGAGGCTGTAGGCCATCCAGGAAGTCTGTGGTATTTTATTTCATTAACATCTTGCATAAAATAGCCATATTGCTGAAGTTACAAAAATAACGTTTGACTCTTACAGGTATCTCTTCTTTAAATGTTGTATTTAAAAGAGGTATATACCCAAAGCAGTCACTATTATTGTATATAAAAAGAAGTAAACGCTGATGGGAAAGAATTTGTAAGGCCAGCTTAGAGGAAGTACATAAAATGCTGCTCAGTTGAACATGTGAGGTCTCTGAGTGAGGTTTTTCCCATTAAAATCTTAAAAAATGCTTTTTCAGCCTCATAGCTATACTCAAGTCGGTATAACCTGCAAAATAAACGACTCTTCTGCCTTAAGTTTGCACATTCACTGGCAGCTAAAAAGCTAAGTTTTATTTCATTTACTTTCTTTTCATATGCAGCTAGAAGTATGTTTTCATATTTACCTGAAGAGTAAGATGGCTCATAGAGTAACCTATCCACTAGGGTAGAATTTATCTTCTAAAATAATAATTGACTGTCTTTATTTAATGTCTACGATAAGGGGCAGCTGTGTAGTTAAATTATAAACTAACAGCCCAAATATTTTGTTCTGTTCTGTTACACTTAGTAGTACTGATGAAGCCTCATTGCCTGGGGTTGGTAGTCTTGCAGAACAAACTTGCAGCAGCACAGAATATTTAAAGACAGGCTCGTGTACATGTTCTCCAGCTGCTGCAGCGTCGTGCAGTAATGGGTGAGGTGTCAACATATCCAGAAGTTAATCAACTCATTACAGTAATTTCAACACCAGGCTAAGTCAAGACACTTTTATTTTTTGCTTGGCATATAAAACTGATTCCCTTATGAAACAAAAGTGTTGTAACTAGGATACAGTTCATTTGGAGAGGTAGATGGTAAGATGTTTGACGACAGTAGCAATTCTACAGTTAGATTTGGCACGTCAAAGCTAAGCTTTTGTACAGACTGCAAACCAGGCCACTCCTTGAGGCACTCTGCCCCTACACACAGCAGCTAGGAAAAGATGCTAAAAGATCTGAAAAACAAAAACAAAATGTGGTTAGAAAAGTATCAGTGCTAAGTAAAGCAACTCTATATCTAAGAACATGTACCTTCAGAATGTGCCATGGGCAGCTAATTAGAAAAAAAAAATCCTTTTCTCAGATGTTTTATAAAACTACTGGTTTTTAAAATAAACTTTTCAACATGAAGCTGTCTGCAAGGGTATAAGATGATAATCAAAGCTATTACAAAAGAACTGAAGCTTAGTGTCTCCTGGAAGCCAAACAGCAAAGTGGAAGGACAGAAGAAGTTGTTCCTTGTCACTTGGTACCTATTTGGTCTTTGAAAAGCAGGGGGAGTCTGTGTAATTTGGAAATGACACTTTACAGAGGTAGTACTGACTGTGCAAACACGAACTCTATTGGGCCACTGTGAAAACACCAGGATTACAACTAAAGAAATTGCCTATTTTGAGGAAGTGCTTGCAAAAGATGATACAAAGTAGGAAAAAAGTTTTAGTATTGGTAACGTAACTAAAACTGCTATTCTCACGACTTTTGCTTGTAATATCAGCAGAAACAAGTGCTCTGTGCCAAAATCAGAAAGGGGGAAGGGCTGTAATTGAGAAATACTAAGTCTTTTGTGCCCTGTGTATGCACATGTGTGTGTGAGACAAAGGAAACATTATTCCCTGATGTCCACACCCGGGAATCACTAGACCGTGGCAAAGCTCAGTGGGGAACTGTATATGTCACTGATTAACATACAGTTTATTTGGCTTTTCATAGGTTATCAGTCTAAAATGCTTACAGATGATCTGATTTTCTCCTTGAATCACTGCTTACAGTAGTATGAACACAAGTCAGCATCCAAGAATAATATCTTTTAAATAAGAATAGTTGATAAATTCACAATAGAGATAACTTTAAAAGCTGCAAGAACTCTTAAGGCACATTTCAGTTATATTGTTGTAATTCACTGCTCAAAACAATGGGGGAAATGTTTTTGTTTGTTAAATAGTGAAACATCAACCTCTATACTGTTACTGCTCTGGTCTTTACTAGCATGAACCACCTTGCTTACACACAAACTTTTTGGAAGCTTTTTACTGTCTGCTTGAGGGGAGAACAATTTTAAAGCATAATTTTAACAACTCATTCTGACTGTGGTCAACTTTCTATAAAGCTGCCCAAATAATGCAACTCAAATTTATCCAACTACAATTCTTTAGGTGATACAAGTCAGCTATAAAACCAGAATTCTTGAAGGTCAAGACTCACTATGAGATTTCTAAGGATTGTGAACTACAGTTAACTGCATATCAGGTGCATCTGAATAACATGCTCTCAGTCCCAACAGATCCAAGAGAGAGGAGAGGGACATGGTAAAATTATAATGTATTTACTGTGGGCAAAATATCAAATTATTGGGACCCTCAGAGTCTTGGTGAGACTCCTGTGGATCTAAAACTCGCCTTTCTAAATAGGTTAATCTGAAATCTAACCACCAGAATTTTCAAGAAATGCCAGATCAGTAGTCTTCACAGTGATAGTAGTAGTGCTAATAAACCTATAAAAGCTTTGGAATGAAAATCCAAATGAGTATCCAACTGTTCCTAATTATTCAAACTGCTACCCATGTAGTAGCTTATGTAAGTGGAATATCCGCCTTCATACAATTCTTGGACTAAGTACTATTTAATTTTGGCTTAGAGGGCGTCTCCTAGAGGGAACAGAGCTCTTCTTTGAGACCACCACTAACCTATCTTTGGAAGTGCTCTTCCAAAGTTTAAGAACTAAAGTCTGCTTTATCTGCCACAAACAGGATTCACCATGTATGCTGTCAGGCAAGTAATCCTATGTGAGAAAAGGGAAATAATACCCTTGCACAGAAGGAAGATACGTCAGAATTACTGTACAACCAGGTTAGTCCAAATAGCAGCTGAGTAGTAGCTGGTGCAACTACTGCTTTGCTGCAGCAACAGAAACTGTTGGAAGCTCTGCAACAGCTAAATGCTACTCATAATATTTATGAACAGCATGTGTCCAGTACAGAGCTGCCAGCAGAATGGGGCAGGAGGGGCCCACAATGCGGATCTAGACCAACGCCAGCTGCAGAAGTCAGGTGTCTCTTCTGAATACTTTTACTACAAACAGTCTCATTTAAAGCCTGCTATTGTTATCTGTTATTGACAGAGCAATTTATGAATCGTAACTCAAGAACTTACCACTGAAAGATACCGAAGTAGTTCACGTAATTACAAAAATGAACAAACTTTCTGGGGTCTGAATGGATTTGTACTTGATGATACTCCTGTCAGGAGAGGATCATGTTGTGCATTCTGCAGGCAGAATTGCTTCAAGTCTGCTGCAGCCTGAGAAACCTAGTAATAGTGAAAGTTTGCATTAGGATTCATAGAACACTTGACTGAGGATGTAGCTAAAGCAGAAAGTATAAAGAATACTGCTAAATGATTCTGCAATACAGCTTATGTAGATTTTATACAACAATTTCATCGTATTTTTTTTGTTTCTTAAATGCAAGTAGTTTTGCAACATTAGAATCAGAATTAATTTGTAAATTTTTCATGTTAAACTTCTAAGCCTGAAGGGTAAAAGATGAACATCTTGGAGATGGCTTTGTTATGAAGATCCTTGTTCTAGCCTCAGTTGGTTAAAAATACAGCCTATAGTTTAAGATGCTCTATTCAACTGAACTGGCATTTTATCTTCCCTTGGAAAGCCATCCTTACTATAAGATAGCGTGTGGGTTTTTTGGTAGGCAGCACCTACCTAAAAGCAGTGAAAAAAATTATCTGTCCTGCTTTTCTTTGCTGTAACTCTGAATTCATTAAAAAAAAAAAGTTTCAGGAAGTAGCACCTTCAGTGGTATCTTGTATTCGCAGTTTGCCCAGAGTTTCTCTAATTGGGCAGGGCCCAGTCTCACCCCGAAAATGCACAAGCTAAATGCACGCAGCACGTCTTGCAGCAAAGTCTCCATTTCAGTGTCAGGACCAGGCCAGCCAAGGCAACCTGTTGTATCCCCGGCTCGGGTGCCCTGTTCACCGGGCTGATGGAAGAAGAGTATGTCCAGAATAAGGAAATGAAGGGGAGAGTGGGCACGTCCATCCCCGGGCAGCGCTCGGCTGAAGAGCGGCCCGGGGGTCCCCGCGGGCTGCAGGAAGCGAGAGGGTGCGGCGGGCCAGTCCGGGCCCTGCTAGGGCCGAGCCCCGGGAGGCGGCGGCAGCGGGAAGGGACCCGGCTGCGCGGCTGGGGAGGCCCGACAGAGCTCCAGGGCTAAAGTCCGGGCGCGGGGCGACGCCGCCCAGGAGGGCCAGGGCAGGTATGGGCTGTCTGCCCCGGCACAGCTCCTGCCCCAGCCGCCTCCGAGGAGCGCCGCGGGGCGCGGCCGCGGGACGGTGTAATGGCGGCGCATCCGCGCCGTCCCGTCCCGTCCCGTCCCGGCTCCGCTGCTCACCTTCACGCGAGTCACGCTGGCCTCCAGGCGCAGCTGCTGCACCACCTTCTTCATGGCCGCCACGTTGGAGGAGCCCGACATGGTGGGAGCGGCGGCGGGCACGGCAGGCGCGGCACACCCAGCACAACTTCCCGGCGCGTCCCAAACTCTCCGGCACGGCGGCGCCTGCGCAGCAGCCGGGGCCAGTGCTGCCGCGGGGGGCGCTGCGGGGCTGGGCGGCAGCGCGGTGTCCGGAGCTCTCACGGCTGCGTGTGGCTCGGGGCTGCTCGGCTGGGAGCTCCGTGTACCCGGGCAGGGAGAAGCCGCCTGGAAACACAGAAATGAGACACACGGGGACCGATGGGAAGAACTTGTGCTGTAACCTGCGGTGTCTTTGGTTCGGAATAACTGTGGAGAAGTGACGGGATGTTCTAGTCAGGGCATTCGTGAGAGTTCAGTGCGGTGTAATTGTGCGGAGACGAGTAAGGACACGGGCTCTTTTAAGTGGGCGCTTCTCACTGACACGAGGAGTCTGAGTTCCACGCACGGAGGCAGAGCGAGACCTGAAGGTGACCTGGCCTGTCCGGTCACTTGTGCTCAGGGACAGGTGCATGAGTAGCAGCAGGGGTGCAGAACAGCAGGGGCATTCAGCAGGCTGGACATCAGAAAGTTTGTAACCTCTGAGGTGCTGGAAGGCCCTTCCAAATGAGACCCCTGAGAAAAACCAAGGTTAGGACAGAACTGTGTTTTATAGCTTATTAAAGGATTTTTGTGGCATGGTTGCCCAGCACAGTCGGGTTTTCCTGGAATACTGTGTTTGACCAGAGCAATGCACAGTGCCGCTGGCTTGGCTGCAGTTCACAATAATCGTGCCTTTACCAGAGATACACCCAGACCCTGCAAGAATCCCATTTTGTTGGGATTTAGGTCTGTCTTTAGGAAAGCAGTACTATTGCATAGAAAATTATATGCAAGTGAAGTATATTCATGAAAGGGGAGAAAACGTGAAGAGGAAATACTCCAGGGCGGATCTCTCAGAGCTGCAGGGCTGTGATTTAGTAATTCCCTCAGTTACTTAGGTAATACTTGTGTAGAAGGTGTGGCTGAGTCTGTTTGTCTGTAGTTAGCTGGAAGCTTTCTGCCTCCATTTCATACATGGAAAGAAGAACAGTAAATGAAAATAAAGGATATTAATGGGGTAACTTCTCTTGTAACAGATTCCCTTGAACTTCATTCTTAAAGAAAGTTTTTATCAAAAAAGAAAATTAGAAAGCCCACCTGGCATTCGATGTGATCAAGTACAGGGAACAACATGTCGTTCAGTCAAATGAGACCTCGAACACCACAGGTGAGAGTTTTTGTACTTTTCCATAAAGATGTTTCAGGTTTCACAAGTAAAAATAAAAAATACCAAAATAAGTGACACTACACCATTTCTATGTGATCTGAAAGGAAAAAAAAAAATGGTTTTAACGTAATATATATATAAAGTATTATTTTCTGGTTTATATTTAGTAACTTCACAATTGCAGGAATATTTAATATAGCTTATTTGCATGGCTTCTAGTTATACGGAAGTGTACCATCCTTGTTAATACCATCTGATCTTTCACTGAAAATATCATGACCCAGACTTTAACAGTCCCATGACCCCCACAGATTTGAACACCATCTAAGTGAACCTTGCTCAGGGCAGGCTTAGTTATTCTTGTTGCAGACATTACCAGGAGCATTTCTGTGCTTCCAAGGTAGCTGATATCATTAACAACTGTCAGAAATATATATATTTTTTTCCTTTCTGGCAAGACCAGGCTGTGTTGCTGTTTGGATCAAGCTTTCAAGGCTTTGCACTTTTTATTAGATGAACAAAGGCAGGATTTCAGGTGAAGTATTCCTGTAGCCATGACACGCTCTAGAGTATCAACTGTTCCTCTCTTTTTATTGTTGAGATTGTTCTAATGTGGCTTAGTTTGATGCGCTCAGCTGGCATTCAATCATAAATTGCTCAACTCATCACTATTCTCACAATCTAGTCATCATTGTCAGATAGAACCTCACTCTTCTAGTATGTGTGCTAACATCAAAAGATCCATTCCTGCCTCCAGAAATTGAAAGTCCAGCTAAGCAAAATAAAATGTATAGGAAGAGAGTTGTAATGTATCTACAGTTATGATCATCTGTTCTTCATTTAGTTGGTGGAGCTACATGTTTTTTATGTCCCAGAAGAAGTGTGGAACTTCCAGCTGAATACAGTTCCTGTAGCTCTTAGTAACAAATTCATCTCAGCTGGATTTATAAGGTGAGTATAGACTTAGGCTTCATGTATGTGGTAGGTTCTTTATGTTGCCAGTCATTTAGTCCAGCTGTTGCTCTATAGAGCACAACTACATCTCTTGGAAGAGACTTGTTCTCTAATAATTTCTGGAGGGTAAGTGGTGCGCCTGTCTAGCATTATGCCTGCTTGGACGATATCAGGCTTCGCTCCATCACATCCCTCGGTGTAGACCAGGGGTGCCAAAATAATTTTCACCAGGGGCCACATCAGCCTCGTGGTTGCCTTTCAAGGGCCGAATGTAATTTTAGGACTGTATCAACATAGATACAATTGATACAATTTCATGCAATTGATACATTGATACAATTGATACATTGATATGATTTGATGCAATGGATACATTGATACATTGTTGATACAGTCCTAAAATTACATTTGGCCTTTTGAAGGCAACTGCGAGGCTGATGTGGCCCCTGGTGAAAATGAATTTGACACCCCTGGTGTAGACTATTCAAATGCACTTTCAGAGCAATGCTAGTATTTCTGCAGAACAATTGATGTTGTAAAACCACAGTCTCATATTCTTTGTGTCTTCTTGAGCTTGGTTATCAAAATCTTGAATTCTTTTTGGCAATGGGCTGGCTTCAAGGTAGAGTGGCTTGGTGAAGATGGGAAAGCCTGTCACATCCCAGGAACAATCTGGGCTCTCAGTCCAAAGAAAGAGCTTAAGCCGTGTTTCTCAAGGGGAAGCATTACAGCCCATACAAGGACAAGCATATCTTCTTTCTTCTTCAGTAGTATTTCTGAAAGGTTGTGCACAACACCATGTGCTATGTGTGCTTTCAGGTTGCTGTTTAGAGGACTTATTGAAAGAATACCCCCGTTCCCAGTCTTAGGTCCAAACCTGGTATAGAGAGTTGCAGTTTTAATGTTTCATAACTTTGAAAGTTTGTTTTATGTTCCTAAACACTCTACTTACAAAATCTGTGTGTATGTAGTATGGTAAGAAGTTGTAGAAAAACAAATAATGTAAATATCTGTATTGAAATGGAGCTTTTACATGCACCTTGTCTGCTCCTGTGCAGAACATGTCAATTTAGCTTAAACTGCAGGGAGTGTGGGTTTCAATGAAATTAAATTTAGGCTTGTGTTGGCTACTCAAGACAAGATACTGTGTAGCTGGAAAGATTGACAGCAGTCAGGTATGAGCATGTAGGGCAGAATGTATTCATTCTCACAGTTTCTTTTGTTGAAAAGCTGCTCAAAATCAGAGGAAATAAATGCGTGTTTCCATTTTCTTTGCTGCTCTCGTCTCTGGCAGAAGTGCTGGAGTAGTATGTTCAAGTCATTTCATGTGACTGGACATCTGTCACTGCCCTCTGTTCTCTAGTGTAAATTTATTTCACTAAGGCTTGACTTCGAGTTGTCAACTTAAATTAGGATTCTGATTGATTTCAGTGGGCTTATATCTGTCTGGGTATTTGTTGCTTGGTAATAAGTCTTAAATAATTACTAGTTAATTATTCTATGGGTTCTATGCAATGCTGCAGTACATTAGCATTAGCAATAACTGCATTCGGACTGTGTACCACTGTTTTCAAAAACAAAAACGTATTTTAAGAAGCTTCTCATATTATAATCTGCGGAGGGAGCAGCAGCCTTGCTGGTACTAACGCTTGTTTGGACATTGTTGATAGCACTGTCCAGTCAGCTTGACAATCCTAGTACTGAGTCAGCTTAACAAAGGATTCCTGGGTCTAAGTACAGGCCACTTCCATTAATCATGAAATGAGGGGAAAATATTAAGTATGTAATTGTCTATGCCCCTGATTTCTTGTTCCCATGAACTTGATTTCTCAGCCTCTGTGATCTCTTATTTATTCTTCATTCCTCACCACAGAAGCCATGCTTTTGTTACTTCTGGATGAGATGGCCGCAGTGAACTCTAGTTTGCATTACTTTTAAAGGAACACCCTGAAGGAAATGACTCAGATGTGACTAGTTTTCTGCTAGCCAGTGGCAGAAAGTAAGAAATATGTTATTATATGTTCCTTGCAGCTGCACTGGAAAGTATTTTTTCAGTTAAATTTCTGCCCTATGTCTCAGGTTCAGTATACTTAGATAATTTTTGCCCACAATATGTTGTAGTTACCTAGATGTTTTCCCTGCAGTTCATAAATGCTTTAGATTTAGATTTCTTGCTGATTTGGATGGGTGTTATCAGTGAAGGATGTGCAGTGTTAGAATGACTTCTGAAAGAACTTGCATTTACTGAGTTTCAGAAGAACATTCGAGAGGTGTATCTTCTCTGAGACATCAGTTTGAAGAAATGACAGTGAATGAGAGATATTTGTATTATAGATCATCTGTGTTCTCACATTCAGACCTTGAAAGGATGTGTATTGAATTATGTATCTGTCTTTCACGTATTTCTTTATACATCTGAAATAAGTGGCATCAGGGCTAATGTCTGCAGCAAGTGTGGGCGAAAATGGCTGTTGGAGAAATAAACAGGAGCTCAATGTAAGGGACCAAGCAGTGTGGCCTGGATGTGTCCACACTGCAGACTTCGATCTCCTCTGCTGCCCGCCTGTGCTCCACAGCAGATTTGTGATCTCAAGGAGGTTCCTCTAAGTCTGGAGTGTTTGAAGCAATGCAAGGGAAGCTTTGTAGTCCGCTGAAGTACCGTTTTTAAGAGATGAAACAGGGTGTTTTTACATATTTAGGACATAAAATGAAGGTATATAGGGCTCTTTGCCGGTGCAAACTAACCCTGAGAGGTTAATGTTAAAGACCTGTCCAAGCTGAAGGGATGGCATGTTCTTGTCTACACTGTTTACTGAGAATGGCATGTGCTATCCCCAAGCTATGTCTGTGCATTGCTAAAGAGTGATAGCTGCCTGGGCCAAAATCATGCTAGGTATTATACTAACACTTCATCAGCATGGGTAATTAACAGTGTCAGGCCTGAATTTGTTCCATGGTTAATTTAGATGGCAGCATAGGAGCAATTAGAATTGCTTATGTTGTGCTGCAGAGCTTTTGTGTGCCTCTTGCACATTTGGTTTTATTCTGAGGAGGTGTCTTTTATTCTATAGTGATTTTTATACCAAGCTCATTACTTTAATATTTGCGTAGCTTCCAGTAGTACATTAAATGATGCAATTCGTATTTGCATCAGCTCTCTCATCCTCAGCCTGTGGTGGAAATGTTCACACTGCAGTGTTTGGTTTTGATTTAAAATACATTTGCATGTACACATGTCCACACCCAGCTGTAAATTTGTGTCAGAGAAGACAAAAGCCAAAGGAATGTGCCTGCTACTTAAAGTGGGCAGTGATGAAGACTCCTCTAGCCCTTAGCGCTTCAACAGGTATGTTCTACGTGCCTGCACCAGTCTCATGGAACTTTGTCACCTATATGGAAATGCATGACTTCAGTTTCCAACATTTTTATTATTCATCTGCAGATGAGCAAGAACATTCTGAAGGAGTAATTTTCAAATTTCAGCTACTTGTATATTCTCCCTTTGTATGGGGCTCCTAAAATATGAACATTGCCAGTTAATGCTATGACAACCCTTGTAATACAGCCTACCATACCGTGATACAATGTTCTGACTCTACCGCATTAAGACTCTCTGGCCTATATGTAATGAGGTTCAGTTCCAGGACATAGTTCCCATTTTTGGTCATTTTGTCCACGCAAGCATGTATATAGCATTATCTTCCCCCTCTTACTAACTAGCCACCATCATTTGATCTTACAGATGTATTAATGAATAACAACATTCTAGGGTGTCTCCTCACATCACATTAAGAGTGCTACGGGAGAAGCTTGGAGAATACCTGGGTGGAGCTGCTGTTGCGGATAAATTCAAATTTTTGAAATGCATCGGGAAAAAACTAGCAGTGGTAAGTTAATATTCTTTTTATTTAGTGCTTTTGTGGTTTATAGTGTAAACCACACATTTTGTTCCAGCAGATTAGATAATATCCCAAGAAAATAGCAATAACTTTAGGATGACTGTTAATGTTTTTTTTTAAAACATGCTGGAGCATAAGCTCTTGTCAGAGCACATCTGCTTCCCAAATACAAAGGCACAGCTGGACAGGTATATTAGAAACATCCATTAAACATTAGATGTAATCAGTTGCCATCCAGTGAAAATATGCTAGTTTTGACAAGTCAATAGATTAAATATGACAAATCTGGTGGTTGCATTTAAAAAAAATCCCCCAAAGGTCATTGTTACCAGTACATGGTTGGGAATATGACACTTGAAGAATTTGCAATGGAACCTGAGTAGGGCAGAGTTCCTCTGATGGTTCCTGCTCTGACCTGCCCAAAAGCCTTTCAAAGATCAGTCCCTGAATAAAAGCTTCTCTGGATGTACAATTGTCTTCCCCTCATTAGTCCAGTAATACAGCCTGAGATTTATTTATTAAAAACCTACATCTCTGAATCGTAACTGTTCTTCACATTGACTCTCTATATATTTATATCTTACAACCTATTGTTAAAGATTAAATAAATTTGAAAATCAGTCCAATTGAAAGTTTGTTCTTGTAATACACAAAGATTTAAGTCATGTATATGAATGCAGAATACTTTTTTTCACATCTTATTTTTACGTGTTTCTCACAGATTTGGAAATCAATTAGAAGCTGGAAATTTGGTGCCATTCTTAATTTCATTTGTAGTTGAGTTATCACTAAAATTACTCACATAGAATACTAGAATAAATACTAAGTAATATGCAAAAACTGGGTGGCAAAACATGAAGAGTAACTTAAGGACTGTGACACAATCTAAATCCGAAAATGTGCAGATGTCTTTAAAGAATGCCGGTCTTTCTAACTGAATGATGATGAGTAAGATGGTGTATTTCCTTCCCCACTGATAGTTCTGAGATAAATGGAGAAGTTTTCCAGCTTCCTTTACAATGTTAGGAAATCAATAAAATATTTTACTCTAATAGAGGATTAAAGATATTGGTAGATACAAGTGAAGATTTTTAGCAACAAATTAAAGATATAATTTTAATTCGGAGTATTTGCTGTTGCTTGATGTTTAACTTGATAACAAAGTGTAAAGCAATAAAAAACCTAACTGGTTTATTTGTTTTTTTAGGGTCATGGTAACCTCTTTGAATTACATCTCCATGATCAAATATTTGTTGAGTGCTTTTTTCTGCCCCCTAGTCTTCTGTTTTGCAACAGTAGCAATGTCAGCAGTACTTAGAACTGTACCCTACTTGCAAATAAGGGTCTTTACATGAAAAATAAACATAAACCAAAATTGTGTTCATTTGCTCTTCCTTTTCTTGCATATCACCTGTGTCTCTAACAGTGAATCAGTGGCACTACCTGGCTGTTACTGAGAATGGAATTTGGTCCCATGATTAGTTCAATTTCATTATTTAAATGTAGGCTCAGATGTTTTTTCCCTGTTGGAACACATATTTCAAATATACGATGGTTATCTTAGACTTTATATATATATACACACATGCAATATTTTGCAGTATTGCATCAGATAAATAGAGAATATTATGTGAGACTCAACGTTTCTATTCAGATTCGCCTAGGATCAACTTTCAGTAAAGAAAGTCAAAGACTTTCTTCTGCTCTGACTGTTGGATCAGGTCCTTTGAACCACAAAAGAAGCTGCAAAGGATTAAAAAACCTATTCAGTAAATCGATGTAGTCTATGGGTCTGACTGAGATTTTAAAAACAAGACAAAATAAAGTTTCAGTACCATATCAGAAAGTAGAATAGTAGTTTATGTTCCTTCTTCCCCATGAGGCCATTACAGAAGATAGTGCTGGTTGTAAAAAAATGTAGTATGCGAAGATGATGATAGAATACAGGAATTAAGTTGTATGTGACACTATTGATTAAAAAGGTATTTTATTGGTTACGCTTGCATTCTTTATCTTCCAAGGTGAAAGCGAAACAAGAAACAGAACTGGAACTGAAGTCATTTGCTCCTCCTTATGTATGTATTGAACTGCTTTTAAGGTATCATTTTCATAAACTTTTTACATTGTACTTTTCCTCTTTTGTCCTGTCTGATGAATATACTGCATATTTTAGGCACTTTATCCTGAATTATATTTATTACCTGGAGTGGAATACTTTGAAGATGTTTATCCATTATCATCATCAACTCAACAAAGACATCACTATAATGCAAAAGCTAATAGGTTTGGTCGTGGATCAAGATTGCCCAGTCTAACCCAACAAAAACCCGAAAAAAGCAAACAGTTTTTAGAAAACATACAAAACACTTCTCAGCTAGAAAATCAAGAAGGGCACAGTTCTGTAGAATGGGGCGAAAAAGAACCTGTTTCAGTTTTGCACACAAAACATGAGCAAGACCGTAACAACAGGATTCAAGAAAAACAGATACAGTTTAGAGAAAAAGGTAAGTTTAATGAATGTAGTTAAGGAGGAGAAGAATAAATATTATGGTTAACATTTACAATAAAACAATATTTCTGTTTTCTAACATCCATTATTATACAGATCAAAACAGATGTCTCTTCACAGCAAGTAATTCAAATCCTGCAGATTGGGAGTCCGGAAAGAGTGATACGGTGTCACAGAGCTCTCAGCAAAGCCATCTGAGACAGGATCCAAAAGAGAATCCTGCTCCTAAGCAGAGTGACAGAGCCAAAGGAACCACTCTTACCCTTCGTGTAAACCGCAGTGCCGAGCAAGGACAGAATATCCAAACACTCCAAAATCACATTAAAAATCAAAACGGTACAACTGTTCATTGTCATCTTTCTGCTAAAACATGCGTTTTAGAAAATGAGCAGAGTAAAGCTAAGTCTAAAGAAATCTGTAGTTAAAGCTTGAACTGGAATATTGCTATCAGAACAGTATCAAAATTTTTTTAAACAGTAATATCTTTTAAAGAGCTGTAGTTTTATGTTGGATGAATCTGTTTTTATCGCTGTGTACTGACGTAGGGAAATGCTTTACTATAGCTGATACATTTGTCTAATCTTATTTATATGAAAAAATTACTGAGCAGCCACTGTAAAGATTGGAGAATAATGATGCCATAATTCGGCAGCAATTTTAAATGAAAAAAAAAGAATCTTGTTATCAGCATATCAGGGAAAGCACTTAGTACTTCAGCTTTTGTTGCCACCTTCTCCATGGCTACATTACTGCTGAAGAGGAAGTGTTTCATCCCCTCCCTCCCATATAATGTTTATTTATATCCTATTGAACAGTGGCATTCCTAAAACTGAGAAGTGAGAGAACTCTGAGCTGACTACAGTGAAAATAGTACAAAAGTGTGGACAGGTTTAAAGCGCACAGAAACTAGATAACAGTTCTGTGCCAAAATAGAAAACGTTGTTTGTAAGAGATCTGTTAACTACTACTCCCTTTAAAATGGGACGTTGTATGGATATTGAGGACTGTTAAGTCCCTGTACGGTTATATAATATTCTTAGTAATTCTAAATTTTCAGTGATTACCAAGGAAGAAATGACTGACACATTTAAATGAGTTTTGAATGACTACTGCTATATTAGCATCAAAATTATAGCACAAGTTGATTTTAAGGAAATACTTTTGAAAGACAAGTCTTAATGTTTGGCTAGAATTTTACAGTTAATGTAAAAAAGCATGACCTCTATTTTATTGCAAATTTTAAATGAGTAATTATTAAATGAGTCAATTTCTCATAGGTATAGGCACGTTATAGATTTCCAGTAGAATTATTTTCCGGATATCCAGCACTTTGAGTAAGAAAGCAAAAATTTGGATGTTGTGTTCCTTGAGATGTGTCTGGAGAGTGTAGTAGAAAAGGCTTCCATGGATGTTTTCTCTGTGATTTCAGTTTCCAGTGATAATCTGTAAAAAATAACTTTGTCCCTCCATCATATTAACTGATATTAAGTATGAGACCAATTAATATACAAACATAAATATGTAAATATATAACTGAAAAGTCTTCCATAACTTTGATTGATGAAGGATGTAGAATTTTGTAGTAGTAAAGGCAAAGTCTGTCAGCAATTTTCTTTTGAAATATTAATTGTATATGTTTTAAAGCAGATACAACATTTATTTATCATCATTTAAGCGCAAAACATTTTGGTCTCCATTTCCTTGCTGGCTCCAGTTTGTAGAGGATCTTCAGTCTCTGAATGACAGAAGGTGTTAGATACAGAATTAATTTAGGGAAGGTGAATTAACTGGTTTCCTTATCTGTGATGAAGTTTCTTGTACTAGTGACCAGAATTAGACACAAATTTTCAAAACACAAATAGCACTTTTTTTTTTTTTTTTTTCTGTATTTCTTTCGTTTGTTGTTCACACAACATCTCCAAACCCCAGAGATAAGATTTATTGAGTGGATTCACTGAATTTCCAATACAGGTTGGAAAGTCCAGGCATTGACATTCAAAACAGCTTGAATTTTGTGAGTGTAATCTATAGATTTTCATCATCACTATCCTGTCACAGAACTAATGAACATGGAAATTAGTGACCACCAAAAAGATACCAAACTAAGAAGAGGCAGAACAGAGGATGCTGGAATTCTTAATGTAATGGAAGACCAAACCACAGAATATGTATACAAACAACAAAGGTTAGTAAATAATTATTCTGCTAAAATAATGGATAATATTAATTCATAGCTAGAAACTTGTTTTATAGACTTCAAATAAAAGAAAGAAAATGCGGGGGGAAATTATTACATGAATTTCACTGTTTTGGTTTTATCTCTAGCTTGCGGCAATACAGAACTAGCAAGTGTGTAGCTGATCCTGGTGAAAAACTGGATAATCAGGTGTGTTTTTCAAGGTAACATATTCTTAGTAATCTGGAGCAATAAACATAGTCCTGCACCTAGAAATAGTCTAATTTTATAAGACATATATCCTGTTAGAAATGTGAAATACTCAAATGTGGGTTTGAGAGTAGCTGAGAAAAGTTAATTAATGCACCGCTACTCTGCAGATTTGCTAATGAAAAGTCAACTATATTTCTAAACAATTAAATAATCCGGTTATACCTCTGCTGATAATTTAACAGGAACTATATAAACAATACCTATCTCAGTCTTATTAATGTTAGCTGAATTTCCTTTAGAGTGTTTTAGCAGTAACGTTTTATTGTTTTATCAGTGACATTTTTATAATTTCATATTTCTTATGGGAAAATATTGTCTTCTCTCAAGCCAAACAAAACTCCAGATAAAAATTATAGGATTCTTTAAAACATAGTCATAGTATTAGAATAAGAACCTATTTAGGAAGGCTCAGCACTCACATACAGCATAATAGCCGTCACTATTAGTTGTTGCCTGTTAGCTCTTGAGCAGAAGCGATTGTACTGGAGTCTTTTGAAAATAACAATGAAATTGAAAATCTGCTGTTATAAATTTTAGTTTAGAAATTGGCAGTCCAGACTTTGTAAGCAATGAGCCAGATGGCAGTTTTAAGTCCCATTATTCCTGGTCTTGCGTGGGAGTGTCGGCAACTTGTGGGGTTATGGACATGGACAAAAACAATTAGCAATAGTCTACATTTTTGTCTGTATTTTCTCTGCAGTATAAGTGTTCAGTGTTCTGATTTCATTTGCAGAAGCCCAGCTGTTTGTAATTTACTAATCGTTTATACTGGCAACAGAATTTAAAAGTTCGTATGCAGAATTCAAGTTCTGCCCTCCCATTCACTCAGGCCACTTTCAGGGCATATGTCTAATGTAACTATCCAGGATTATGAGTTATGTACTTATAATTGTGTCTTTTCACTCCGTAGGCAGATGAAAACAAGCAAAATCATCTTCTTTGTCCAAAAGAATATATTTCACCACCCAGCCCACCTTTTTGGGCACCTTCTGTGAATCCAACTCAAGTTCCTTCAATTCAGGCAGCAAGTGAGTATATGATTCCAAGAAATTGCAGGGAAGTGAACATTTAATCAAACTGAATCATGAAGGAAGCCATTTTTTATGAAAGAATTTGTACATACAGTCATTCACAGCATTGTTACAAATTTTAATTTGTGGTTGGAAAGTTCCAGGCATTTATAATTTCGTGGGTGGTTCATAGAGCATGGCAGGTTCCCAGTGTTAGAAAACTCAGTTATGGACTGGGGGATGGAAGGAGAAAAGGAGATCAGATGGAATATTGCTGGCTCCAGTGAGAACGTAGCAAAGAAAACCACTAGTGGTATTGCTGAGGATCCTCCACAGTGGTGGCGGAGGAGGATGATGAGAAGATAAGTGAAAGTCTGAGATAATACCCTGCTTATGACCAGCTGGAGTGCAACGCAAGATCTTGCTACAGTTTATATTGTGAAGTATTTTGGGCAGGAAACAGTCTTTTGGAAGCTTTTTCAGCTTTCTGTGGCAGTTTTCAATGTATGCAGTGTGTATATATATATATATATATATATCTTGAATATATAGTTTTAGTGATACATTGTCTAGGCATATAAAAGGGTGTTTACTTATTTGTGTGTGTGAGAGAGAATGCCTGGATGCGTGCTGGATTTCTTCCTTTTTTCTAATGCACCAGTCATTTTGAAAAAAGTTTCTATTGCCTGTTCTGGCAGAGCTTTTGGCATGATTTATGATGGGTACATTACAAAAAGACTTGATTGATCCTTCCTATTTACACTATCCAGATGCTTGCTAAATATAGTCATAATATCTTTAGAAAACAAGATGTTAGAACAATTGCAAGAAATGAAGAAAGACAGAAGGCACATGGAAAAAACTAGAGAAGAACTGATCAAGAAGGCAAAAGGGCTACTGGAACAAAATAGGCTGAGGAGATACCACGGTACACTTTTAATTTATTTTGGAACTTGGGATGATTGAGAAGTGACACTGAAATCAATGTGAAATTTTTTGTTTCCTTGTCAGCGAGCTTCATTACAGAGAGAGCAGTTTGCTAACCCATAGCTGACATATTCTAAACCTGCCTTTAGCTGGTGCTCAAAGAGGTTTTTAGCTTTTTACTATGTTGATAGGGCTTCTAGTCGAATTACCAGCATAATATTTTTGTTCCTCCTATCTAATGGTATTCAGCTTATAGTTTGCAAGTTACAAGCCTGTCATGAGAATCCTGACAAACTGCATTTTTAATGAGGTTAAATCTCATTGAAATCCCACCCAAATTTTCTTTGTAAAATTGTTTTCAAGTTTGCACTTAAACTCTTCTCCTTAAGTCACGTTCCAGTTGTACAGAGACGAGGTTTAATCACTTTGTTTTCAGAGCATTCTCTTTGTACTTAGATACAGCCACATCACTAGGAATCTCAACTGTTATTTGTAGCTTTCTTGAAAGGAGAAGACAAGCCAGTTCTTCCAGTTGTTCTCTAAGGGCATTGCTACACTGCACTCTGCAACATGGTGACATTCTTTTAAAAAAACAAAGTAAAAATGGGGTGCTTGAAGCAGTGAGTCAGTGGTAGCATGGAGCTGCAAGGCAAGCTAATTTACTCTGCTGAGATAAGCCTTAAATGGCTCCTGTGTTGTCTTGAATTATGCTATCCAGTTAGGTAAAGATTATTTCATAAGGGTTGAAACAGCTTCTGCAGGTTCATTAAGAAACATCCCTACCTCTGAATTATTTTTATCAGACCTGTAGAGTTTCGTAAGTACATGCATTTGCAAACGTGTTTCTTCACAAGGTATGAAGGGAAGAGCATATTCTGTAGCAACAGTGATCCACTCTATATGTAGTATCCTCCTAAGGTGGTCGTGCTGACAGCCACTCTCAGTTACATACCGTAGAGTCCTCCAATAGCTGGGCTCTTTTTGGAAAGTTTCTGAGAGGCAGTTGTCTTGATTTCCTAAAATATGCCTTGAAAGAAGGAATCATTTAAGATGCTTTGCAGACTAGTGGATGTATGTGGCTGTAAGACTGCGGCACCAGATGTGAGGGATTTATGTGCCAGATGTTGATAGCACAGTAACAACCTAGGAGGAATCCAGGTCGAGCGTAAAGGTAAATAACGGTTTCACATAATCTTGGGACTTCTGTATAAAGCAGATCTGTTCAAAATCTCTTGCCCTGCAGAGCTCAAATTTTGCATAAATCTACAGTGCTAAATATTCTGCTACAGTAAAGCTGTGGACTTCAGCTTGTGGTGGCATGACAGAGCCTTTTGTTGCAGGTGATTGTGTGAAAAATCAGTTGTATTTATAGTGAATGTCATTGCAATGATTTTTTTTTTTTTCACTAATTGTGTGGTTGTTTGGTTGGGTTTGTTTGGTTGGTTTTTTTTTTAAGAAACCTACTGTCATATTTTAATGTGTACATTGGCCAACTGAATCTCGTGAGATCAGTTGGTCATTACTGTCTGCAACAACGTTACGACAAGGTGAACAAGACCAAACAGTGTCACCGTTTTTCTGTGTAGCTCGTGAAGAATGGAAAAAGAAGTACTTTGAAACTAAGAAAGCTACAGTTTCACTGGAGGAGGCTTTAAACAAACTGCAACAAGGTGTAGAGCTTTACCACCAGAAATTACTCATGCAATTGGAAGCCAGAGATAGCCGAAAACGACCAAACAATATGACAAACTCCAAGGTATGTGGTTGTATTATTTAATCTCTCCTTTTACACAGACCGTTGTCTTGTTTTGGGTTTTTTTTTGCTTGTTTGTTTGTTTTTTGGTGGGTTTTTGTTTGTTTGTTGGTTTGGTTTTGTTTTGTTTTTTAAACATAAAGTAACAAATTAATCACCAACCAATAACTTGTAAACTAGCTTTAACAGCCAAATATCCCTCAATGATCTGAGGTATAGAATTCCTTCAGCTCATTCTTCTCAAAAAAGACTTCAGAAGTGCTTGAACCTAAGCATCTGATTGTTTCTGCTTTGTGTTTGTAAAATACCTTGTCGTAACAAAATCCCCTTTTGTTCCATATGATGAATGAATGGTTTCATTGTATATTGTCATAATCCCAGATTGCACAAGGATAAGAAGTGTCTCTGAGGCTTTTGGGGTGGTTGCCCTTGAACTATTGCACAGCTCTGAGTCTCATGTTATGTGGTTGATGTAAAATCATGGGAAGTTCAGAGAGGAATTCAAATTTGAAAAAAAAAGAAAATAGGGAAACATCCTTCCCAATAGTAGTATCTACTATTTTTCTAAATGTATTAATGGAAGCAAGTCTGTTCATCAATCTGAAGCTAGACTAGGAAAAATAAATGTCCCTTTCTTGTACCTGAAAGGTGGGAGAGTGTACGTACAATCTAAGAGCATATATTAGATAAAAATATGTATTATTTGAGCTATCTTAATATTTTTATATTGTAGATATTTATATTAATAGTGTTGATGTTACATTATATTACTAGCTATGTTCAGATATGTTCTTGCTCCTTTTGAGGGGATATCAGATTTCTTTTTTTTTGGTCTCTGACTAGACAGAGCTGCATGCTGCAGCTCTAAATGTACATAGAAATTGTGGACTTTCATCAGTTTATACTGCACGTGCATAGGACATGGCTTACAATCAACCCCCTTTGCTGTTATATTCTTGTAAAACATGCACACATCTTTGTGCTACTTGTACTCAGTTACATTTATGGACATTATGTAGGCCATGCGAAAAGATGAAACTATGTTAGTGGGATGTCCCCGCTTGTGTCACCTCTGCCTGGGAGTTTAGGTGCTGTTCCTCCAGCAGCAAGGTAACTAACTATGTGAAGGACATGCACAACATGCACACAGCTGTTATTAATTGGCTAACACACACAGAAGATAGGTAGGACTTAATGAGCTATTAGGCTAAGCAGCTGATGCTTTCCACTCCTCGTCAGCTACGTGCTGGCCAGGCAGTCATCAGTCTGGGGAACAGAGTCTGATGTTGCTGGTTTTCCCTCTACCATCAGCTCTGTCCTCACTGGTGGCTCAACCCAAGGACACAGAGGTTCCTCAGTAGCACCCAGCTAGTCTGACAGCCCTGCCTGCTTTTTTCCTGCATGCCTATGTCCTGTTCATGCTTTCTCAGTGGTCTGAGCCAGGGCTACACAGCTGTGCGGTGTCAGAGCGGGGACTGGGACATTCCTAGGTAGGGAGCTACACCCCTGGGCAGGGAGAAGCTCAGAGATGAAAGGCTACAGACACCACTTAATGACTCCTCCTATAGGCAACTTTATCGCATCATTTGCTTCAGCTGGCACTTTAATAGCATTTTTAAAGGCTTGGAATATCAAGAGATTACCACATACAGACCCACCCCCATCCCTCAGCGTTACTGACTTCAAGGAACCAAGACACACTTAGATGACCTGAGTATCAGAACCTGCAGTTTGAAAACATGAATTTCCATTTTACAGGTTAATTCAAAGACAGGCCCACCCACAGCTTCTGCTGAAACGACGTGCTGTAGGACATGCCCTGAGTGTAGCAAGCTCATCAATGAATGTCCAGTGAGGAAGTGATGATAAGCATGAGAGAAAAAAATACAATTTGAAGTATGCCTTTTTGTTATAAATGAAGAGTTGCCATAAAAGATAATTGCAAACCAATGTTCTGTTACTCAGATTTGATCTGGATCTTAACTTCCCAAAGCAATAGGGAGTGGAAGAGCCTCCAGCTTAAGGGCTGGCAGCAGGAGGGAGCTGCCTTCTCTTGGCAAGCAAACTGCTTACAGACCAGAGCCAGCCCAGCAGACATCAAGGACTGGAAGAAAGCAGGGGAGTTGGACAGAGTTCAGGGGATTGTTTCTGAGTGGTGAAAGAACACTTAATTGGTGAAGAGATGCACTAATGTTTCACTTAAAGTGTTCTTGTTCTTGTTTCATGTAGAATTATAATATCATCCAGATTACTACAGTGCAACATGAACTCGATCAACTGAGGAGGAAGCTGGATGATACAAAAATGAAACTCGTAATAGAAATTAAGGTACTCTGTCTTTTAATTAAAAGAGTCAAAATACTACTATGTATAAAAGCCACTCAGGTTTTCCTAAACATTAGATGGTGTAAATATTTGCTAAACAGTTCTCTTTATGCTCTTAGTTTTATGGTGCTAGTTTCCATTGTAACTATCACTTGAGCCAAATTACTCCAGAACACCAGTTTAGTAGGTCATTTTCCCTGTGTGTTATTCAAGGAACTTAGATTTTCAAGGCACTATGTAAACTAAACTTCACAAGGTCTTTCATAAAATTCCCATTTCACTCAAGAGGTAATTGAAGGAACATACTTGGTGAGGCACTGATAAGCAGAAGACCACAGTGGAAGGACAATGACGGTACAGGCCTGCACATTGGATAGGTTTTCAGCTCTGAATGCTTGAAATAGGAGTCCTCTACATCACAGAGGTTGCCCATGCCCCTGTTCAATGGTTAATCTAGGGTAGATGTACTTGTTATGCCTCCTCCATGGTATACCAAGGAGTGGAAAGAACAATGAATTTCACAGTTGTCTCTTAAAAACACCAAGGTGAAGTACAGAAGAAAGTAGTGCTGGAACTAGGCTATGTTTAATTAGACATGTAAATTTTTAAAGAGGAAAGATGTATCCTGTATTCACCCATCCTATATGATATTCAGTCTTAGTTATAAAAACCCATATGCATATCAACTCCAAAAATTTCCTTAAATTGCAATTCCTTAAATTACTCATTCTTCTGCAGATGAGAAAGCAGGCAGCATCTGATTTACGAGCACTGAGAGCAGAATTGACACATAAGAAGATTCATGCAGCTTTAGTTCTCCGGTCCAGAGAATCAGGAATTTAAGAGCATGACATGACTTCAACATCTGTAAAATCTACAGGTCTGTAATGTATAGAGAACCTCAGAATTTCAGACCATTTGTTTGTATGTTCTTGAAGTTATCTTGTAAAAAGATACCAACTCTATAAATGTTATGGAATTTGTATACTAGGCTACTGTGGTACTGCAGCTCACTTCTTTTTAAATCTCACTCTTACTATAAGATTAGTCAGCTACTTAAAGTTTAACCTAGTAACATGTCTCAAACAAAGCTAAGTTATTTTAAAAGTGCAAATTAGTGAATTGTGTAACAGCACATTGGCATGCTAGTATTCTTTCATTAACAAAATACCTAAGTAAATAAACCTATAATCTACAACCTCCTGTTCTTATTTTGAGACACACACATTAAATGTTTGGAAAATGATTAAAATATATCTTCTGTAGAACTACAGTGACAGTAATCCTTTATTTGTCATTGTAAGTATGCCTATCTATAAATTACCAGTGTATTAGTAGTATATTATTATGAGGTATGAACAAAATCTCAAATAACTTCATCTTATTTCATATCTAGCCATTTTTGTTCCCTGTCTTATTAGGAAAGCCACGTGGACATTAACCACCTTCTGTAGTTAGTGGATGGGGCAAACTCTACCTTGGACAAGCTGTAATGATGATCCTGGTCCAATTCACAATATTGCATATTCTGTTTAAGTTCAAGTTCTTGCCTGTGCTTAGATAGGTTTCTGATTACTCTTTCAGAGAATTCTTCTTGATAGTATAGTATTTTTTTTCTAGTTCTGTTTGCCTCTTTGCAGTACCAGATGTTATTACATTAACAGTAACATGCTAGGAATTTATATCAGCCAAAAAACTGATACTTATTACTGGATGTAAAACACTCATGGGAAATCAGTAATATGATAAAGAAATTATGCAACTCTCAAAAGGACTGACTTCCACATGTCTTGAGTGAAACCACCCGTTATCTAATCTATTTTCTTCAAGATAGGATTTAACAAAGATTTCAATGCGGAGGTATTAAATTCATTATCAAAACTACAACCACTTTTGCTCAATTCAGGATTGAATCCTACATCCTGTGTTTCAGAATTGTGTCTTATTTAAGACACAAGAGCAGGCAACTATCTACTGAAAAATCTGAACCTAAATTAAAAAAGGAAAAAAAAACTAAAAAGCATCTCAACTCAGGATTATTGACTGCTACAAGAAAGTTTTGTTATAAAGTTATCCTGGCCTTCAGTTAGGATTTTGTAGGTCAGATCATCCACTCCAGAAAACCTCTCAATTTCACAAATGTCTATCTCACACTATTTTAGCATATGAATATAAATAGTAATACAAATTCTGAAGTATCTCCATGTAAAATAAATTTATCAGTTTCTCCTAAAACCTACAGATCAGATTTCTGCTGAAGAGCCCCCTGATTTTCCAAGGGAATTTCTTTCTTCATGGGAGAGCAGTCGGCTTCACCGTCGTATCAAGCAGTCAGACACTCCTATGAAGTCTCCTCAGGAGCCACAGTGGTATTCTATTCTATGGTGTTTTCCCAGCAACCATTTCACAAGGGAAAAAGACCAACCAATCAACCAAACCTGCAACTGAGTACTTATATCTAATTAAATCAACTGTGTAATTGATGGAGTCACTTAAGCAGGGCACAGTTGCGCTTTAATCTGGTTGTGAAACATGCCTGAGCAGCAGAGAAGCGGTGTGGGCTGTAAGCTGTGGAACAAATAATGCATAAACAGACAATACTGTTTACCAACCTTAGTGGAGATAGCATTTTATTTAACAAAAAAAATATCCTGTAAAGACCAGTCAATCTTTCCATCACTACAGATACTTTAAAAAGTTACACATTTTCTCTAGGCAAATGATTTTCTGAAAAATATGAACTGGAAAGAAAATACAACCTCATATTATCTCAGAGGCAACACCACATAAAACCAAACAACAGGCTACTGAACAAGTCTTAAAGTGTGTGGAAAAATACATATGCAGTTCATTAAATAAGCTTCTGAGTTCAAGTTTTTAGGAAGTACAGAAATTTGAAATGGAAGAAAACATCATCCAAGTCCTCTCCATAGGGATGTTCCTCTTCCAGATAAGGTCCAAGATTTTTTGGCTTTGGAAACTAAGGAATTTAGGTGATACAAAAACATGGTGAAACTGGACTTTATTGAATATTCCTTTCTAACAAGTCTGATAAAAATCTTAATGGCAACTACTTCTTCAGTCTATAAAACATTTCAATCTCTAGAAGGGTAAACAAATACAAGCACAAGTTTCACCAGGTTGCACGTAACCAACAATCTGTCTCTCCAGTATTTTGTGTTTAACTTGATTCAAGAGTGACTGAGCTAAAATACAGGTTGGGGTGGGAAGACGGAAAGCTGGGACTGCACCATGCAGCCTCGGAATGAAAACCTGATGCACCAGCAGCCTTAGCAAAGGATAACTGTGAGACTGCTCCTGTAAATCTCCACGTGGACTTGTTACGAGACACACTCTGGCTTCAAGCTTTAACCAGCTTCTGGTAGTTGTGAAAAACCAAAATCATGAGCAGTTTTTTTAAAGAAAATGCTGCTAAAGCAACACTGGAACTTTTTGTAGAATGAAAATACTGCTTTGCATACAAAACAATAAGATGAATTTGGCTAGTTCTCAAAGCTTTTGTATTCATGGCATATTTATATACATTTAAAATCTTTGATAATATAAGCCATAATAAAAAATTACTGATTTTCATCACTCTAAATCAAGGGTTCACAGAGTTCTTATGGTGTCAGGGCTTGCCACATTGCTTCAGTTTGTTGTTCTGCTACAGCTTCCCTGGAATAGTCAAGACTATTTCCATTCCACATGCCAATGCCCCTTAAACCTCGATTTTTCACATACGCTGCTTTTAGAGAGATGCTACGAGGGTCATCATACCATACTTGGTGGAAGTGACCAAGAGAGTCCTAGAAAAGCATTTAAACACTAGTGTCAGTATCAACCTATCTACGTAAACATGATACATTAAAGTTCATTGAGTTTTGATTACATTTTCTGTTGAATGCAGTGAAAAGTACAATTAAAACTGAGATATACAAGCTATGTGGATTTACAAAATTATATTTTCCTGATTTACAAATTATTTTTTACACTGGACAATTAAAAATTTTAAGTCAAATACTCGGCTAATTTTTTACTTGTAGAATCTGTACTATAAAACATTGATACATTTTTACTGAAGTTAGATTGAAAGACTTAGCTAATTTGTATTTCAATAATTTTAAAAATACAGCTAAAATACCTGATACATTATCTAACCTAACAGGTTAATTTAGTTGGAAATTTAGTGCTTTTTTCAGCAATAAGCAGTTTTAGAGGAGGTTTTTGTCAAAGTTATGTTGCTTTGACCTGGTTATTGCTTACAACACCTTCTAATCATCTACATGTGAAATTTAAAATAGTGTCTAAAGAAAGCAAGCAAAATGCATACACTATGTTGTCCATGTAAGCACAATCATTCATGGACTCTTTCACTATGACTATGTGGAAACCAAATGCAGAAAAGAACATGCATGGAAGCCTCCGGGTTAATAAAACTTTGGAGTATCTCAGAATCTGCTTTAGCTCAAATCAGTCGCCAACACATAAAAGTAACTACAACAGTGAAAGATGGAGGTGTATGATTTCTTTGTGCTAAAACATCCTTTTTGACATGATACAATCTCTCTAGAAAATTGCAAAGTAATAAAGATCTTTATTACTTTTGTAGTCTTCAGTCACTGCACACTTCTTTCAGACTAGAAATTCAAAGTATGGAAATCCAGCCATCTTTTACTAAACACCCCCACACAAAAAAGAAGGACAAAACACAAATGGAAGAATCTAACCCTGAAAAATTTATGATCAAAGAACTATGGTTCATGAACATTTACTCCACAACATGGTGTCTTATAAAGAGACACTTACCTTGTATTCATAAAACGGAGCTTTCTGTAGCTCATCCCACAGCACCCCTGACAGAGAACTGTTCACCTGCTTCATGATTTCTCCATAGGGCACCTGACGCCCAGCAGCATCACTGCAAGGAGCCCCACGGAAAGGTACTTCGGGAAGGTGACAAACATGATCCTAGAAAAAAAGCAGAAGGCATGAGTTTCATGTGACATAGATTTAATGAACTCCAGAATAGCAGTACAGACACAAACAAAGTAACAGAAGGCACTGGGGTCTCAAAAATCCCAAATCTTCAAGTATCTGTGGCAGACATGCTATTTGTAGAGAGAAGTAAATTAAAACAGTCCCATTTTGTTTAGTCTCTAGTAATACAGGACTGGAGGGACATCATTCAACTTGTGCAGTTGCCTTATTTATCTTTTCCACTTGTAATTCACTCTTACATTTTTGATTAGTACAATGTTGTTTGAGACTCCATGAATTAGCCATAAACTTCTATACTTTAACAATCACAGGTTTGCTATGGTTTGTTGCACCTAGTCTTTAAGCGGTGAGCTTAGGGTCTGTGTTGAGAAGGCAGATAAGAGTGTTGCAGTGCCTTTGGACATCACCTCTTGTAATACAGATAAGGTCTATAGCTCCTTAATCAAACACGGTGCTTGGGCATCATGGGGTTCATGTTGCCTAGGGAGAGAGAAAATGCCTTGTTTGGTAACACACTGCTCATCGCTATCAGCCAGGCAAAAGCCTCTGTCTTGTGTCCCAGCTTTATGCTCTTATCCATCAGACCACAGTATTTCCTAATCCAAAAACAGGATCACCAAAATCCAGCCGTCTCTTTCCAAGGAAAAAAATTAACAGTACAATTGCAAATGAATAATTTTGATCTGACCTTAGATAGGTTTTGGCAGACATAGTCATAGCCATACCAGGGGATGCCCATCACAAGCTTCTTAGGATCAATACCCATAGTAATGTACTCTTCATATCCTAGTTTTGAAGGAAATAGAAATTACGATCCATTATTGCATTGTCCCATGCTTTTTATCCTTAGAACTAATCTAGAGCCAGAGCCAATATAGGACTTGCATGATCCCCGAGCAGAGGCTAAGGCACAAGCTCTTCTTTACCTCCCACCTGCATTCTTCTCAACTTGCTCTCTTCAGATCCCAGTAACTTCCCTAGTTGCTGACACTTGAAACCCGCTGCCTGCAGCAGCAGTTTACAAGGATGAGAGAAAGGTTTCAGGTTCTTTGCAAGCCTGGGCAGACACCATTGCTTTGGCGGCTGTTTGTCATTCTAAAAGCATTATTCAGAATCGTGAGGGGTAGACAATCACAAGTAACAACACACAAGTGCCAAAGGTCTATCTGTAGTGTCATAAGAATCCGAGATACATTTTTCACTTTAGGTCAGTACGCATTTGAGCACACCCAAAAGCCTTAATACAACCAAAAAACTTGTGCAAGAAGATGCAATCTTTCCTATCTATTCATTTGAACAAATGGAAATGTTCTGACTCCTAGGGAGGTGTTTTGTCCTCACCAACTAAAGTCTGCAGGTAAGGAGCATTGGCTTTTGCAACACAGTCTGTCCAGATCTGGCTCTGCTCATCATATGACATCACGAATAAGAAGTCACAGGCATCTGCAATCCCCGTGTAGTTGTAGCACCTTTTATCTATGCATGCTGGAGACCAAGCCACATCAAATGTCACCTGAAGGAAAAATGCACAAGTTAGTATCATGCATGGCACTTAGGCACTCTTGTTTTGTCTTTAAAAAAAGTTGCAACTCTTAAAGACAGTACTTCCCAAATGTTGCACAGTCTAACACTCTGATACTAATGAGCTGTAGGAGAAGCTGCTTAGCTGATAAGCAATTAATAACAAATAGTGAGTGTCCCTATTCAAAACACTGAAGAAATTAAAATAAAACACAAACCCCTTCAAAAATAAGAAGCATGATGCAAATCCTTAAAACTTTAGTGATGGGTTTACCAAAACGTTATCAAGCTTGTGCACCAGAAGGCCGTATTTGCCCCACCTTCAGAGGTTCATTAAGCCATACTAATAACTGCCAGCACACACACAGCAATGACACTGTATCTACAAATCTCAGTGAAACCCTTCTTCTATTTAAATTCAGACAGGTCAGAAAGAGTGGTTCTTATAACAGTGTATCATAGCTAACATTCATAATTAACCATTCATAAGAATATTGTGCTTTATATCTGCATATTTTTTCATATTCATATGCTAAACAGCTTTCTCAAAACTCCTTGCATTTCATAAAGTCAAATTTAATGGTTGCATTAAGAACATGATTAGTACCTGTGATCCTGGAATTTCTCTGTGAAAAGTATCTGTAGTTTCTCTAACAAGCTCTGTTAATGCATAATACTCAGGGGAGGTTTCATTAACTTCTTGCTCTATATCTATGTTAATTCCATCCATGTACTGTCTTTTTGCAAGGTCCACCTGCTGAGATATCCACGCTGTTCTTTTAGCAGGATCAACAATTTCCTTAAGAGGTACATCACCTAGATGAGAGGCCTTCAAAAGTTAACATGCATTTACACCACAGTAAGGAGAAAACTTTACTAAACCAACTAACATAACCACAAAGTAAAAACTCCCCACACCCATACTGGTGAAATACAAAAGAGTTAAGCTTTTCCCCCAGGCATAATTTTGAGAACTCATCCCAGAAAAGTGTATCAATCTTCTTTGAGACAGCGATGTTTAAAATTAGGTTACTTTCGAATTTTTTTCCTATCATGCTTAATATTTTTTTAGCCACTGTAACCTTCCTTTCTGTAAGTCAATTTACTGCCAGTATTTCCAGGGAACCAGTGGGCCTGTTGTCTGCTTTGATAAACATACTTTTATGTTTAACCGTTCATTGTTGTTTTTCACATTGTGGTCTTGGATTACGTTTTTGCCTCAATAGAGCCAAAACTTGACTGCAGCATGTAAGCACAGATCAACAAGATAGACTTTGTCTTTCTAATCAGCATTTCCTGAGTATACATGTTTATAAACTCAACCACTTCCTAATACAGAAGGATCAATTTAAGTGAAAAACAGTAAAAATTACTTGCAGTCCCTTCCCTTACCCTGTCTTTTGGGTACTGTGGAGAACATCCAGAACACAGACACAAATCTGCTACAGGGTGTTCCTTTCGTCCCTTCCACCCCGTTTCACTGTAGCTGTGATGTTCCCTGTTACAGGACATTCTATTTAGATGCCACTGGAATGGTTTTGCTACTACTTTAGCAGAAGCCACTGCTGGTTTTCTTTTTAACACCCTGCGCAGCAGCATGTGCAAACTGTCAGGTATTATAGCTCCGGTGTGGATTATACTCTTATTAATTAATCCTCTTACTGATTTTTAATACTCTGCATTCAAGTAAATGTGAAATGTCAAGGTATTACAGCCCTATGTACATTATGTTCTTATTCATGTGTCACGTAAACATTCACATTTTCACACTGTAACCAACCTTTCAGTACTATCCTGGAGCCTTTAGAGTGAGCATAGCACATCAGCTCGGGATCGTACTTCCCGAAAGCTGCCACAGTTGTAATTTTGGACCAGTTATAGGATTTCCAGGCTTCCTTCCCCACATCGAACACAAAGACCTGGAAAAGGGGTAGAAAGCACCCTCGTTAGCTCCAAACAGTTCTCAGTAGGGTAAGTTACACGACCCGCGTCCCTGGACACCAGCCCGCACCCCCGCTGCTCTGCAATGCCGGCTGCACGAACGGCTCCCCCGGGCCGGGTCGCGGTTTCCAGCAGCTGGTGCGACGCTGAGCCCTGCGGCGGGGACAGCACTCTGCAAACCCACACCCATCGCAGCCCGGGCATTTCCTTCTAAATCACATGCGCCTGGGTTTTCAAAAACCCGTTCGACTCCACTGCAGGTAACTAGAACAAGGCAGCGGCGCACGGCGTGTTCAGCTCGCTGCTCCGCCGCTCGGTCCTCTCCGCCAGCCGGCAGCGCTGCGCCGCTCCCTGGCCGCCTTCCCCAGCCCCGGGAGCCGGAGGACGCGCACCTCGAAGCCGCCGGTGCCCGTGACGGGGTGGCAGAGCCGCGGGTCCCGGCAGGGGCAGGCAGCGGCGGCGGGACCGCCCAGCAGCTGCAGGAGCCCGAGCGGCAGCAGCCACGGGCCCCATGGCCGCCCCATGGCCGATCGCCGCTTCCGCCTGGGGGAGGCGGCGTGGCGGGCGGGACGCGCTGGCTGCCGGGCCCGCCCCGCAGCTCCGCCACGCAGCCCGCGGGGAGCGGCCCGGGAGGCGCGGGGGTGAGCCTGGGGGATGTGCGGCACCCCTGTGAGTGTGAGGTGTCATCTTCGGGGAACCACTGGTTCGGGAGGAAATGATGGTGACTGACCGCTTTTGTAGAGCAACGGTTTATTAACAGCTCGAACCCAGCGGTGGGTGTCCAGAATTCTTTTCAAGATCTCAAAATAGCTAGAGAAAAAGGATCTCCTGAAGGGGACAGAGCCACATCCCCGCTACTGTCACAGGCAGCCTGGGCTGGCACCAACACCCAAAAAAGAGGGGTCCCCATAAAGCCGGGTGTCACGCCGGGCATGGCTTTTGCTGACAGGAACATCCCGTGTGAGCAGAAACTCTGCTCACGACATCCTCAGATTTCTGGTCTAGCCTCATCTGTGCCTGCAGGTCGAGAGTGGAGTCTGTAAATGAGAAAAGGGGAAAAAGAAGGGGGGTTTATACATCGAGGTATTCAGGTGTTAGTTTGGTCAACCTCATGGTTTTCCACGGAATTCCGGTTGGACACACTGGCTGTGCTCTGCCCAAGGGCCTGTTCTGCAGACTCACCAGCCGGCACACAGTGGAAGCCCACGGAGACAGAAACAGTGCTGGTCGCTGAACAACCTTCTGCACAGTGCAGAACTGGCTCCACGGAGAAGCATTTCACTGCCTTCTTCTCAAATGCAACTGGCTTCTCGATTTTGACAAATTTGCGCTGCAGCTTGCAAGCTATGAAACATGAATTCTCTTAAAGCACCTACAGAATTTATATAAATAACTTTTTGGACTTAATATGTAGAATTAGCAAAAACTAAGACCAATGGATGAACCAAGTGACACAAGCTACATGAAACTAATCTGATTAAAGTGCATCGGTTTTCTGTCACTGGCTTAGGCTGCGAGAAATCCAGGCATGTGGGGCACAGTCCCAAGGATTGAGGTTTGCCAAATAGGAGCCAGGTAGGACATAGGTGTCCAAATCCAAAAAGATGCATGTGAAAACCTTGGTCAACTGACACTCAAACTATGTCAGCACTTCATTTAGGGGCAGCAGTGGCTCCTAGACATCCATATATCACACTTCTGCACTGTGCCTCACATCGCACCTGCCTTGCCATGGCTGTGTAGCTTAGCCCTTAAGCCTCTAAGATCCAGGCTTTCCCGGACCAGTGCACCCAGGGAAGCTCGATCCAAGAATATATTCCAAAAATGCCACCATGTGCCCAGAGGGTTGTGTTCCACACAAAATGTGGTGCACCCTAATGTTATCCAGATGTTAATGCTTTTGTATAGGACCTGGATGGAAAGAACAATCATCCCTGGGCTGAAGTTTCAGATTAAGTTCATCTTCAGCCTGAGGAAATTAAAACAGGTGTTTCCCTTCTTGAATGTCCTCGAGTTTGATAGCCAAAGCTAGATTTATTTATTTTATTTATGTATCTATCTATGTATTTATTTATTTCTGGGAAACCAAAAGCCTGGACTTAACAGAATGGAAATAAAGAATGAAACTACTAAGGGTGACTTAAGATGTCTTTTGTCAATAGTGAAACTACCTACTTTTCATACTAACTTATCATCTTAGTTTTAAGTTTGTAGTTTTATCTAGAACACACAAACTTCAGATAACTACATAGTGCATAAGAAGCTGGTATGAAAATACAACAAAACCAGAACTTGCAGTGAGCAACCAAACTCAGGAAAAACAGGTGAGTTTTTTTAGTCTATGGCCACTAATCACAAAAACAGTGAAAACCAAGATGATTGTGCTATAATTAATATAGATTATGTATTCATGTGACCAATTAATTAGTCAAAGGCAATGACATTAATATATGTTAGAATCTAGTACCTCCAGCACAGGTGTCTTCTGAGATGATCCAGGATTGACCAAAACTCACTGGATCTTTAGCTAAATATCCACTGGGCATTTGATATTCCCTTTCCTTCTCAGCATCATATTTTCCACATACACCACACGTTTTTCCAGCCATCCAGAAAGCAACCTGAATCTTTGTGGAAATATATAAAAGATGTAGTTAAATGTTTTTCTTCTAAAAATAAAACCACTGAAAATAATTTTTAAAATACCTCAAATCTACGCCCATCATAATATAGTTCCTCTATGCCATAGTCTGGGGCTTTTAGTGACAGACCTTCCTTTTTGCTGCTGATCAGCATGCTTGCATCTGCAACAAAAGAGCAAAAAGGAGTTTCTTTTAGAAGGAAGTTATTGTTTTCAGTTCCAGCCTGAAGCACTTGGTTCCTGGGGACTTAATGCAGGCTCTAATGTATGTTGAAAGAGATGGGGAAATGAGAGAGACCGTAGTGGCCCCTACCCTGTGACAAGGGTGGTTGTAGCCAGGGGACATCTAGATGCTTGTTCTCTGAGTCCCTGTGATCAGCACAAGTACTGCATTACTTGTTTGGTGCAGACATGCACAGGATTAGCATCTCTTTCTTCGCTTGTCTTTTTTGTCACCCCTCACGAAAGCTAGCATGAAGATATGTTAAAATCACTTAATTGTTTCTCAAATTAGGCCGACCTTTATCTTGAGAGGTGTTGGCAGCATCACGTCCTCTCCTTCTTCAAAAGATCAGAAAAGCTTAAATGAAATACAAAGATGAGTTGCTTACCAGAATTAGATGTATATGGGACATCTGTTGGGGCTTGAACACCATTAATCTTCAACTGGATGAGTCCATTGGAAACATACATGTCAACCTCACTTTAAGTAAAGGAAATTAGTATAAAACAAATGCTTCTCTTTCACCCTGCTCAGCTCACAATTTCTAGTCTTGGTAGAAGCAGTGCTGCAGGATGCTCATATCATTCTGGTATGAATCACCTGCCACCCTCTGGGAGGCAGATTGTGAGAGCCCAGGAGAGCATGGCAGGAGCACTCACAGCACCCCTCCCTGGCCTGGCTCATCTCTGAGCGTCCGCTTGTGGCCACGGTTCAGGCAGGAAAACGCCAGGCTACAGGGACCCTTGCTGCAAAACGATATAATTGCTGTTACGTTTGCATAAGTTGGAGGTGCTTTACATTTCGAGGGAAGATTGGATTCCCCTCAGTGGTTCTCTTACATCCTGCATTATTCTGTGCATTGTAGTATTTTCTTCTGGGCAGTGTTTGCTCTAATGAGGAAATATGAAGCTGAAGCACATCAAAAGGACATCCATACAGTTGTATTAAAAGATCAGGGATGATACAGTGACAAGGAATGTCTTTATCACAAAAGATACAGTCTATAAAACAAGCATCCTTCTGTTCTTCCACAGAACAGGTGCAAGGAATGCTAGTTTCTCTCTGTTTCTCTAACATTATGGCACAGTTAGGCACACAGTTTCCATAAATAAATAATTACTTCTAATGAAATCCTACGGATCAAAGCCTATCTATGTGCTTTGAAGAATAATCCCTATGATGATTTTGGTATGCATAATCCCATGCAATTTAGAGTATCAGACTATACTTTTAAAGAGGAACCTCTGATGGCGGAGGTGATTGCTCCAAGATGAAACAAAATGGGTCTTCAGTTAATTTCAAATGCATTAGAACATTGTGCACCAACGAAGGGATGACCAAAGAGAGTGCTTCTAATCTGGGATGAGTAATTCCCTTTTTAGCCATGTCCACTTCTCAACATCTCTGCTGAGATGATTGTGAGTGCTAATTAGTTCTAATTATTAGCTTAGTGTAGGAGGCCAGACTAAATTATTACAATAGTCCTGTTTAGATTGATAGTTTGTGTCTACTTAATTACTAAGAACTGAAATGAGATGTCTAAATACTAACAAATTAATGAAGAATTTTGAGCAGTAAAGATTTTAGGTTACTGTGACCCTCAGATATATTTCAGAAGCACTTTTGAAAGACAAAGTCCCAAATCCCAGTGACACTCCTAGAAATCTTTCCATTAACATCCATAATTCTTGCATGACTCATGCTAGCACAAATGTGCCCTAACAATCTGCTCTTCCCTTTTTTAGCATATTCAGCTTGACATCTATTTGTCGTCAAGTTTGCAATTACTTACTGGCTGGCAAGTCTGACATTTATTGCTGTAAAGTCAGAAGACTCTTCAGGTCTTTTCATCATCACCAGGAATTTCAGTTCTGGACTACAGTCCTGCACCAAAATGTGGTAGCAATTTGCAGGCATTGAATAGTTAAATCTAACTCCATTGAAGGTTGTGATTTTATTCTGGAAAACTGAACAACGAGCTGAAAAAAACCCAAACCAACAGTCAAAAGCAAGCCTTTTATAATTTTTATAAGGCAGTTATTCTATTTTAGATTTGCAATTAAAAAAAAAAAAAAAAAAAGACCAATTTCTGCTTTTACTTATTCCCACATAAAAGCAAAATGATTCCTTCAAATTAAATATCGGATTTGTAGTTGCACAAAAGCAAAACTTTGCAAGTCCTCAGACAGGAACACAACCCACTCATGATTCAATCGTTGCATGAGATAAATTCTGCTCACAGCTGGTGCAACTCTGTTTGTGGCCTTTTGGCTTTTGTAACTTTCTTGCAGTCGAAAGAATTCCTCAAATGTTGTTAACAATTCACATGTCATTAACACTAGAGGAAATTCACGAAAATGCTGCTACCTTTGAGTCATAACCAAGATGAGGAAGAAAGATGAGGAGGAAAAAAGCCACAATAAAGTAAACTTCTCCCTTTTTAACTCTAGCAGTATATTATTGGAAATCCTACCGGCTCTGATTAGAAGTTATTTTACAACAGTTTTAATTACTATCGACTAGTTTTGGTGTTTACCAAAGAAACATAGACAGATATGATATTAGCCCACTGATTTCAAGCAAAATGTGACTCCTTATCCCAGGATTACATAAAACTTTTCCATTTAAAATTTACCCTAAGTAAGTAAATGTGATTAGTTCTTAATGCAACATTAATGAATCAATAATCCCTTCAAAATCAAGTGCAGGAGGCAAAATTAATGTGTATACTTTTGAAACTGGTTTAGCTTCTACGTAACAGCACAAACAAAGCAGAGCACCCCAAATCTGATAACACTTAGATGTCCCTTTCATAATTTTTTAATTTTTTTTTCCTTCACAGATAATCTCTACAGTGAAGCTGAATTGGCTGCATTTGGGAATGGATGCATTTGGAATCACTATTTGAAATGGAACTCAATATTTAATCTTACTAATATGTGTTTCCTTTTCTTTACGTCTTTGCAGCCTCAAACATTTTCATACAGGTGGGTTTATTTCTGTCTGAGGTCCAACTGATTTTTTTAGTGAATGCAAAATAATTTCAAGCTATGTCAAAAGTATAAATCGTATTTACAAGACCTGCAAACCAACCAATGCTTGTGTAGATAGTTCATTGCTGACCTTTAAGGTTTTCAAGGATTGAAAGAGTTGCTTGGGAAAAGACATTCCAGTCAGGGGGTGGCACTATTGGAATCGGAGTACCTGGGCTTGAAGGGAATGGCAGGGGAAGCCTGATGGCTCTGTTGTAAATTGTGAGCTGAAAGTTAGAAAATAAACATGAATGTAAAAGCAAAATACAATGTAGAGATGAGATAATGTTTTTCTATAATGTTCAAAGAGGACTGTAATGACTGAAATCTAAATTAGAATCTAGATTTAGGTCTGAGCTAAAAAGAAGTCAAGTCTTCTGTCTATGGCATGAAATAGTTCTACAGTTTGGCGCATCTGCAACCTATAGCATAGCAGTGCTATAAATGAAGTTTGACATTCATCAACTTAGAGCTTTTTGAGCTGTACATCACATTTTTCACAGTATGAACAGTTTGCTTGCCTGAGATAGACACCCTCTCCTTGCCCATACATTGAGGGCAGCTATCTGGCTGTTGTGCTTCTCTACAGCCTGATTTCATTATCTTTTCCAAGACATGGGAAAACCTATCATCTTCCTGAAGATTTGGAGAGGCATTATCTTTTTAATAAGTTATTATCTATATGCTGTCAATCATTACGGTTGATTTGTAGCCTGTTTCTTATTTCATGTGTTTGCGTACTTCATGAAAGAGAAATATGTTTAAAGGTATTTTCTTAATGGAACCGATCATGTGAATATAATGTCCTTGTGGTGGGAGTTTCTTTACAGTTTAATAAATTAAAAATAAAAAAAAATCAGTGGGTTAAAAAAGCTATTAACATTCAATTTTGTAAGCATTGAACACCCCAGGAAATAGTGGAAACAGTCACCTCAGGTAGCTTGAGGATCACATCGCAGGTTCTCGGAGATGTCAGAGCCACAACCAAGGTTGCCTGATGAGAGGGACCACGCTGTTGCCTTTGGGAATACCCAAGCACATATGCAGCTCCTGGAAGAAATGAGTATAACCTGGAAAAGGAAGTGATTACAATGATCTATCTTTGAAAAAATGTTGGTTATTACTTGCTCAGACTACAATAAAACAATATGCATTCTGTGTTAGACATGTTTTGTATGAGGGTTTGGTAACACCCGGTGGTGTGTATGGGAGGAGGGGCAGGCAGATTCTAACTATTAGTGGGTGAAACAGTCTTCAAGAGACTGGACGACAGAGTGAGGCGGGAAGAGAAGTATAGCCAACTTGTTTTAAACACGTTCAGAGTTAAAAATAGGCACTGACTATATAAAACCCAAAATACTAATGTGCAAAAAATAGAGGACCTCATATTAATGTGTCAGTCCTGCAGCGGTAACTTTTAGCAAGGATCCTCTGCCCACTAAGATTGTCAATGAGCAGACAGAGGGATGTCTATGATTGGCTTCCCTTACAGGTTTGGGACTCAAATAGAGAAAACCAGAAAATATTCCTAAAAAAAAAAAAAAAAAAAAAAAGCATAATCTCAGAACAGATAAAAAAAGCTGCAGGATAGTCAATTGAATAGTTTCATCCCCTCTAATTAGGGCAGATAGACAGTATATGGATAGACACATATATGAACTGAGTCCAGCAGTTACAGTTTTCTTATGCTGAGTGTCACACAACATTTGCTATTTAGTGTGCAATAAGCTTTGTGGGAGGTGTTTGTATTGTCTTCTCCAGAAGCCGGAGGTAAGGTGCTTATGTTACTTACTCTCCCTATATAATCAGTAAGAGACAGTTTCCTTTAGAGAACCAAGGCTGGGCTTCTGCTCTGTGCCTTCATCAATTAGGAAGCATCAGGAGACCAATTGCCTAATTCGGGCACTTTAAATTTGAAGTCTACAATAGATTAGGTGAATCACATAACCTCCTTTGTTTCAAGTGGTTTTCCTGCAAACTAAAATGCACTATGCTTTGAGGGAATGAATACACAGAAAAAAAGGGACATGTACAATCTGATTTTATAATATCCTACTGATTAGTGAGAATTTTTCCAGCTCAGAAATTTCAGAACTGAATCTGTAATTATCTGGAGCATTAACACAGGTGAATTTTTCAAAAACGAAAGTAAAATCTCACCATCTTGCAGTTGTTTGGACTATTGAAGGTACTTTTGGCCACTCCAACTTCGTCTGCATAGCTGGATAAGCAGCAAGTTGTCCTGTTGCAATCTGAGCAGCAATCTGGTAGTCCTGGCAATCTTTACCCCATTTAAGAGAACCCTAGTAGAGGGGAATATGTATGTTTTTGTATAAAACACAGTAAGATCATTGTATTTTATTTACATTTCAGATGATCATTATTTTAAACTTACCAATACTTCATGGGAATTTACTACTGAAGCATCAGCACAGAGTTTCCATCTACTTGATCCTGCGATGCTTGAAACGAACATCTGCATCCTCGATCTCATGGATTGCATGTCAGTGTACAGCACAAGCTGTAATCCTGTTGGCTGCTCGTTTCTGCCCATGGCACGAAGGACTGCAGCCAGTATTGGTGGCTTGCTGTCTCCCAGGAATTTAGACTTAATTCAGCAGAGAGGAAATAGAGACCAAAGACATAGGCAACGTATTAAAAATACTATATTAAAACCACAGATAAAAAGTATTTGTAAAGGAGAAGTTTAATTCAAGAAGACTTTTTATGTGAGGTACGGGCCAGCATCACAGGTCATCGCTCAGTCTGTTCAGTTCAATGTAGTTCTGTCACAGCCTTTCAAGAGAGAGCTGTCGTGACCTGTGTAAGTAGAACAGTAGTGTTGGGACGCATTTTGTAGAGTAATTTCAGTGTAAAAAAGGAAGTATGGAGTAGGATACTGCTGAATAAAGAATCAATATTACCAAGCTTGGCACAGCTGTCTTACCTACCTGTAGTTTAGCTAACAGTCTTTTTGATAAAACTCAGCCCCCCATTTAAAACCCTGACAATTTGTGTTGACAGAGGGATCTGTTCGGTGCGGTCCAGCTCGCACGAGGAGCAGCACATGGCCCGTTCGTAGTTGGAGCCCTGTGCCCAGCAGTGGCCGTGACGGTCCCACTGGAGCTCTGGGGCAGGAGTGCCCCTGGCCAGGATTGCTGTGGGGCAGCAGATCCTCCCTGTGTTGCCAGGTCTGAGTGACAAAGACCCACAGAAGCATTGTGGGAGATGGAGCTGGCCAGGGCTTAGGGGCAAACAGGGAAAGAGCAAGGCTCTGGCTGAGGAAGAGGGTGTATGTGGCGAGAGCACTGGGGAAGACTGGGAAGAGTTCAGAGAGGTAGTAGTGTGGTGAAAAGGTGGACAAGAGGTGAGTTCAGGTTATGTGGGCATGGGTGGGGGAGATGGTAGATCTGGTTGCCTTTTTTCCACTAGCTACTTGCACTAACAACTGGGAGCTGCTGGTGTAGAAGGGGTCTCTTGGCCAATTATGGTTTACTATTTTGTAATTATGTAGGTCCTTATCTGAAATGTGTGAAATTTTCCATTAATGAAATCTGCTCTGGTTTCCATCAGTTCTTAGAACAGATCTTACAGAAGGACCAGGTACTATGTACTATGTACCATGCAGTCATTTCTGAATAAACACCTGGATTGCTCTCAAAGTTGGAGCATTGCTGCAAAATCAAGGTCTTTTCAAAGGCCTTTTATGCTCCTGCTAACACGAACAGAAGTACTTGGCAGTGAAGTCTTAAGGAACAAATGAGTGGCAGAGTCAAGTCCTGAACTTCTGCAGAGAGCTGTGCAATACAAAACGTATCTGAAACCAGTTTCTGATCAAGCAGATCAGCACTTCTAAAGCGTTCTCATTTTTATAGTGAATTGTTTACCTAGTAACACAGATTTCAACAGATGCAGCAATATGTTGCAGTTGCATTTTAAAATGTAGCCTGTATTAAGTGACTATTTAAAACCATTCAATAGCTATCCAGTGTGCTCACCTCCATAAAACAGGAAACCATTCATTTTCTTTCTATATATTATCTAATATGCTAAATCACCATACTTTTCCTATTCTGTTATGAACATACGATAACTGGAAATCTAAAGTAAGTGTTTTCATTTCTTGGAGATTAAGAAACTCACCTGAGACATGGCTGTAGAGTTACCTTCACCACTAGCTGAAGAAGAGGAGCTGATGCTGCTGTTTAGGACTTCCTTTTCTGGGTCCTGCAGAAGCAGAGAATCGTCTTGAAGTGAGTTGTTTGCCACTGGAAGTTGTCATAGAATTAATCTATCATATTTTTACTATCACAAAACTAAGCTCTAATTGCAGCAAAGCTAGTGAAAGCAGTTGTAGGTCCTGCTCACCACATAAGCAGTAAATGTACCTGTTCGTCGGCTGACTTGAACCAAAACCGGAAAACAGGTAGATTTGCCTGTGAAAATAGATAGCTTGTAAGAAAAGAGAAGACAAAGGACTAACTTTTGAGAAATGCATTAAAACGTTCAGTATTGAGAACAGAAAAAAGGCAAAACAAAATTTTTTTTTTAAAACATTTTAGACTGAAATCTTCTGAAACGTTAAACTTCTGAAGTGCTTCAGAGAACCAGAGCGGTTAAAAAGGGGGAAAAGCTCTGCTAGTTGGTTACCTTGTCCATCCTGCAGCAAACAGCCACCCCCAACAGTCTGTGTTCTCTTTCTTTGGTCCGTGCTCTATGGCACAATTTCCTGATGTACAAAAACATTCACTGCAAGAAATGTAAAAAGCTGCAGCCTGGGTCATTTACCTGTTGGTGGTCCCCACTGCAGTGCCTGTCTCCAGGGTGGTCTCTGCTGCTGCTGTAGCTGTTGCTGCTGGCAGAGCTGACACTGCTGCTGCTCCTGCTGCGGCTGCCACGCTTCTTCCCAGACTGCCTGCTGTCATCTTTCTTGTGTTCATTTCCAGGCTCTTTACTATCAGCAGAGGAAGCAGTGGAAGAAGAGGATGAACTGGAGAGGGGGGCTGCACCAGGCCCTGCCCAGAGATCTGTATCTGCAGCCTTGTGTTTTCTCTCAATCCGTTTTGTATGGATCCGTGTTTTATTTGAGTCCTACAAAAACAAGTCAAAGCGTTATGAACGTATAGCTTGTTCTGTAATGTTTCTCTGAGTGTCAGACAAACTGTTCACCACAGGCGTTCAAGGAAATACAACTTTCTGGCCCCACATGCTGTGGAACTTGCACCAGAATTCACCTAGTCCCATTCCCACCAGCCAAAATCCTTGCTTTCCCATGCCAGTTTTCCACACCAGAAACCCTTGGCTTCATTTATAGGAAAATATTTCGCTCTCTGATACTCAGAGTCTCTTACCTTGAACATATTTTCAATGCCTAGAATCTTCTTCAGTTTAGCTTGAATGTCCTCATATGGAGACGTGACATCCTCTTCCTTAGACCCTGAGCTTGCTACATCAATTATTTTGGAAGCTGCTTTGGATCCTGCCTGAATCTCCAGCTGTATTTTGTCAATATCAGCATCTGTATGAACTAAAGTAAAGATACTTACATTCCAGGGTTGTGCTGCCTGGGCAGCATTCACAGAGGTTGACAAGAAAAACTGGTTGTAATGACTGTACCTGGTTTCAAAACTATTTTGGCTTCAAATTCTCCAACTAATTTGTGCAGATAGGTATTACTTAAGAAAGCAGAATACTGTGACTTTAGGCTGAGACAAGCAGAACATCCCAAATTCTCAGATTCTCTACAGAAGACATGTGTATAAAATCTTCCTCGCAAGCTAAGGTGGTATGCCTCTTCTGACCCTTGCTGGTATCCTTCGGATATCACACTAGGAATACTGCTTTGCTGCATTAAACAGAAATAGAACAAAAAAAAATATTTTCCACAAAAAATTATCACAGCTCCTAAAATCTTTCCTCCTATTAATGAAGAAAACTTTGACAGTCTTGCTTAAGTAAGGAAGCACTGCTCAAAATTAGAGATCTGAGCAGTGGAAGGAGTAGGGTTTCCTCCAAAGTGCTCTGTGGAAGAGGACATCTCCTGCCCAACCTTTCTCGGGCAGTTTTTCACAAACATCCCAATGAGAACCTGCAGGGCTCTCTGGAGGGGTTATTTCTCTCGGTCAGTTTTGGGCTACAAGTCCTCCTGTTGCTAGTCAACCTTCCCACACCAGCCTCAGAAGCTGAAGAGCAGCAGGAATTACCTCAGTATTCGTGAACAGAAATGTATAACCTGCCCAAAACCCATCTTTTCCACATTGCTCCGGCTTGGGAAAAAAGGGATATTGTACAAAGGATATGAATTTCACACACCTTCCCCATGACTATAAAGAAAGAGGAAGGCATGGTGTTGAAGCACGCTACCGGCATGAGATGATGAGGATGAGCGGGCTGTGAATTATCGTGTCTTGAGCCCGTTGGGACCTACGTCAGCCTTGGTTTGGGATATGTCAGGTGCCTGTGGAATTCCACAGCGTCTGTGATCTGGCCAGCCAGCTGCTTTGTTGGGGTGCTCAGCCCCTTTGAGGAGCTGCCTGTGCTCTACCTGTCTGCAAAAGAGATTCTGAGGGGCCTCCTTACCTTCCAGTTGCCAGGTTTTGAAGACCTTTCTGATGGCTGAAATGGCTGGCCAGAGATGATTGGTGCTTTTCCTCTGGGGAGAAGCTGGGATTTCTTTTCAGAGTCTACTTCTTCCATGTTCCTTGAAATAGCATAAGCTTCACTCCTGTGAAGGTGATAAATGGCACACAAGTAACATCTTCTGATTTTGCTGGTGCAAACAAAGACAATACTAAGCCTTATTTGGCTGCCAAAGTATGGCAGAGCCTAACAAGGAGTTGTATGTTCATGATTTTATAACAGTGAGCTCACAATCAGTAACATATAATAAGCCAAATGCAACAAGCTCCTCTGTACCTCACAGCTGCAAGCTCAACCTCCTGATGGCAGGGAGGGGCTTCGGTCTTCAAATTTTTCTCCTTCATATTTATCATGGCATCAAATTTCATTGCAGTGTTGGCATAGAACTCTGCATGGAATTCAAGACCACTCTGAAAGTATTGTGTATTAATCCCCATCATTGCAATCATATGAAAATATGCCCTGAAAGAGTGGAAATAAAAACACGCATAGTTACAGAGTAATATGCATATATTTAACTTTGAAATGCAAACCACATTTTCACACTGTTCTGTTTATTGTAAGAGCCAGTGCTGACGGATGAGGAGATGTATCGTAACACAATAGAAAAAAGTTGAAATGCCACTGGAAAAGGTGAAGGGATTTGTCTGATGAACGAAGGTAACGTGGATCCTTTCACTGCTTTGTCACTGATACATTGCTTGAGGACAAGCCAATGCCAAAATCTTCTAGCTTCAGATTCTGTCTAGTTCATTATCACTATTGTTACTACTATTATTATTACTAGTACTGTTGTGTTTGCTTTTGGTTTTGCAGATCCAGAAGCATTTCCCTTTCTCCATGAAATCCCCCCAGCTTGTGCCAGGTGGCGATGCAATTCTACGCTGAACTTGTAGAAGCCTGTTCATACTTAAGCAAATATATCTTTATAGCTTAGTATCTTAGTCACTTAACAGGTAGAAATGTGAGCATTTTTAGCACTGGTAGAACAGCATAGCATGCCAAGGGATACGGTGCACATTGCTACGTTTTCAGGTTCATAAAGCATCAGATAATTCCTCATGACTTCTCTGCTCTGGACTAGTACAGCTGTCCCAAATCTGGGACAAGGGAGACAACAACATGCAGTCACGTATCTATTTAAAATATAAATATAAATGCTTCTGTGTGTATGTGAAAACATATGCCCTTTTTACTTTGACTTGATGTCGGCATGAACATCCATGTTGGTTTCCAACAACTGTGAAGGTCTAAAATTGTCAGATAACGGTGGTGATGTCTGTATATCCACTGCAAAAGACAGACAGGAATAATGAACAAAGGATAGGAAAAGCTGGAGATCCAGTTTTCTCAATAGGCATAGTAGTTAACACATGGGCAGTGCTTTTACATTTTGGAATACTGCACATGATTATTTAAAGATTACTACTCCAAACCAGAGTTACAGAAATATGTCCCAGGTGAAACATACTAATTATTTCTCAAATCCTTTGGAGTTGCTGAACAGTAATGTTTCCCCATTTTCAAGATCACAGAGGGATTTAATTTCATCAGGGGGGTCGGACCCACAATTATTGTGGGGAAATTGCATGGTTTGGCATCTCAAGCTCACCGTCGGCCGCACCCTGGGCCAGCGCGGTGCCACACAGCCCGAGCTCCAGCGGCATGCCAAGCACCGTGGGGACGATGTGCCGCAGCTCGCCCACCATTGCTGGCAGTGTCCATCGGCCTGAAATGCCTCGCTGCACCTCTTCCACCACTTTTTTCAGCACCAGCTGCCTGTTTGATGATCCAGTTAGACTCTGAAAACAGGGAAATATGTAAGTAGATAAGAAGAGACAGGGAAAAGAAATCATTCATCATTGCAGACAAATAGACAACAGCCTTGTAACTACCATCATGGTCTGTTGAATGGCATCTTTATCAACATCAACAAAGGCGATCTCTTGGCCCAGTATTTTGATGTAAGCGGACAACATAGGGTCTTCAGGAGGCAGTTCTTTCCATCCCAAAAGCTGTGATGTTAAGGGGAGATGGGGAGAAAGGGAAGAAACAGATAGTGTCACTTAAAATACAGTAATGTATTAACAAAGAGTAGATCCCACCTGAAGGATGCTAGCCTTGGCTCCTTAGCTGAAAAGTTAATCGGCATCATACAGATCTGAACCAATGTGACCTTTCTTATGTTGCATGACTGACTTCAGTGGGAGTTTCCCCATGTAAAGATGAGGTAAGGACTTGGTAATTTCTGCTGCTGTAAGTAGTGGGTGACACCTGAGGACTCATGAACAAAAATCTTATTCAATAATAATTTTAAAAGGGAAGAGCAACCAGTTACTGTATTTTAACATACACTTTAAACCACACAAATTTTGGCTACCAGAATTATCATCATCTTTTGTACTGTACATTAAGGGCTGACATATCTTGAGTGAAAAAATGGCATCTGTTGACAGTTCAATGTAAGTACATCTTTCCGTGACCAAACAGGATGACAGACTCCTTTCTCACTGAAACATCAAAGGGTTGGCTTGATGGGCAGGTGATGCAACCCCAGTGCTAACAGGAGCTGTGTATTGCAAACAAATGAGAAGAGTACGTAGAGACACACCGTTTTGCTGAGTTCCTTCAGTGCCTTGTGTGTATCATACTCAGCAAAGGGAATATTCTGCTTCCTGATGAGCTTGGTTAGGCCTCGTGACCGGAGAGCCACCTGTAGGAAACAGTATCAGGCATCACAGCCCAAGCACAAGAGAGCCCAAAAAACCTTTGTACTTGGTATTAACCTCAACAGAGGCTACTCTAAATGCATACTTCATCAAGTCATGGCACTTACAAGGCTATGTCTACCTGTCAGATGAGTGCAGGCTATGGCTGCAGATGCTGAGGATGTGCTGAGCCAGCTTTGAATTAGTCAGCAGGGATAATTTCAGGGCAGCGCAGAGCTCAGCCCAGTTGCAAAGTTTGCCTAAGAAGCTGAAGAAATGCCTGCATGCTGTTACATGGAGCTTCATGCTGCCCTGGCTGCTCTGCTGGCTGAAATTTAATTTCTGATGCTATTTACCTGTACTTATGCAAAATATCCTAAATGCCATCTGACTTTAGGTAGGCAGATGAATGTTCTGCTGCATAAGCTTTCCTCTGCTCTCCTAGATTTTCAGACCTATACTGAACATGTTCATTGATGAATGTATGTGTCAAGAAGCCCAAATAAAAAAAGAAGCCTAAGTAAAACCATAATCATTATCCAAATTCTCTCTTCCACATCCAGCCTTGCAGTCAGAAGTGTAGTTAAACACTACACTGCAGTCCAAATGGCTTAGCAAGTAATACTATCTGTAGCTGGCTTGCATTGAATTGGTTGTTTTAATTAAATACTTACCTCGATAATATCTGTTGCAGTATTTGCATAATATCCTCTTACTTTTGTGATTATATCAGTTGGAAACATGGTGCTGGGACTGTTCATTAGATAGGTTCTCCAAATAGCACCAGCCTGATATTCAGCTATCACAGGAATAAAAAGCAGCGGAGGTTTTGGTTAAGGTCTCTGAGGTGTCTGGTGCATGCATGTAAGCCACCCCAGGTACATGCTGTAGTAGATCACAAGGGGTTCTGCCAGGATTCAGTGCCACAGGTCCTCAGGTTTGCAAACTCAAGAGAACTTTGTTCTAAGGCAGAATCAACACAACCACAGTGACTGAAGAAGGAAACCTAAATCCACGTGCAGGCATTGTTTTCCCCAGAAGTTACCCACGAAGTAGTAGAACACCCTCAGCGGATTTTGCATGTTAAGAGGCTCTTGTGCTTTGTCTGCTTCAAGAGCGGACCAAGCTCATTTGGCTATGTAAGTTGAAGCAGTGAACAAGGCACGTGGTACTCACGGGAATAATCACCAACATGAATGACCTTGCTGTAACGATAGCTCAGCCTGTCGAGTCTGGGACTCAGTAGTTTAATTGCAATGTTGCAAGCAGCAGATCTGAGTAATAAAGGGTTAAAATCATAGGAAGACAGTCAACTGTGACCAAACTCTTAGACAACTGCAAGCAAAAAATTACCATTTGCTACTAAAAAATGTACTTCTTCCTCTACTTACAGATTATAGAGCTGTGGGATTCTGCCTACTGCCAAAGCCTTCATGTGTGAATATGTGAAACTGGCCACTTGTAAGCTGGGCTCCGTCAGCAGCGAGCTGGCCATAGCTGTTACAACTGGAAGAGCAGGCTTTGTTTCAAAGAGGACAACACAAGCCATCATTCGGACATTAGGAGCAAGTGTGTTGTCCATAAAGACCTGGAGGGCAATCTCCCTTACCTAGAAGAGGAAGGGACAACCTGTGAGTACCTCATAACCCCTCAGTGAGAAGTGGTTCCTAAACCGCGCGCACGTGATCTACAGTGGATGGAGAACAAAACCATAAACAGAGACTTGAGCACGGGACCTGTCACTGAAAATGAAGATATTGGTGGGTGCACAGTAAACAGGGCTGGAAGAAACATCCACCAGTAATGAGTCCAGTGTTACAGTGACTAAAGTCACCACTTCCCCAGGATACCAGCAAGGAGAGGCTGATGTTGGGAATTTTAGTGTGGGCAAGAGGAAGACCAGTAGGTGAGAATTCAAATCACTGCCTCTAGGACTTTTGTTTAAATAATAATTTCAGTTACTTTTGCAGGGTCTTTTCTGGCAATTTTCCTCAAGGCCAACACAGCATCAGCATGAATTCTGTTTGGTAATGAAGCTGCAGCCAGGGAAAATGTTGGCAAAAACTTCAGGATGCGTTTGATACTGGCCGGCTCTCCTGCATTGCTGATGGCTTTCAGGGCCAAGGCCATGTCTTTGGCATCACCTTTGCTGACGGCTTCAGTAGCGAGGTCGTGGAGTGGCTGAAAACAGAGCAGACTCTGTTAATCTTATCAGGTAATGATCTTGTAATAATGCATAAAAATATGCATTGTCATAGCAAACAAAACAGCTACTGGTGCAAAGCCCAGAATAAAGCTGATCAGACTTTTCTCCAAGCAGAAATCTCACCATCATTATCAGGATGCCAAATGTAGAACACAGAAGCAAATTTGTTTTTTCTTCTTAGAGAGTGTTGTAACTGATTTTAAACTGTGCCTGAGACGGAGTGTAGGAGATAATCCTAGGAGGATGCCTGTACCAGAGAGTCTGTTGCAAGTTCAAGAGCAGCCGCAAGCTGATGTTGGGTTCAGTCATTCCCTGGGGCATCTGCACCAGCCCTGCCAGTTGGCAGCCCTGGGCTCTGCGCAGTTATTTTCCACTTCCAATAGCGATAGCAAGTTTACTTAAACAGTTTTGCTGTTCTGAGAAGACACATTTCTTTTCTAGTGGATTTGCTTTGTTTCATTCTTTTTTTGGATGATTTAAATACAAGTCAAACATCAGCAGGCTGTCTCAGTGCTATGGTCCTTCTGAATAAGGAACCAGAGCTGCATGGTCCAAATATAATGTCCTGAATGTTTCTGACAGTGATGTGTAATTCTGTAGCAGAGCCTCTTTGGAAGCCCTAACCAGTAACATGTCTAGAACTGTGTTTATATTAACACTTTAGTGCCTTTTTAGTAGATTTTTAAAGTATGCTCTACCTAATGTAAAAGTAGAGAGAATAATAATTATTATTTTGCTTTAATCCTAAATTTGACATACCTAAACTCAGGTTCAGGTTGTATACAGAATCCATTATCCCCACGTGCTTCTACCACTTACATTTGAAATTCTGAGCTGTTAATACCGCATTTTTAAAAGGTATCAGCTTGGTGATTCATTTTGGCTTTGCAATTTTGCAGGCAATCACAGCCAGGAGTGCGACATGTAAACAGCTAGTTACCTAATTGCCAGCATTGTGAGAGCTTAATTAGAGGCATTTAAGAAATTTCTTCACCTCTTATGAAACAAGAAATGAGAGTCACCTACCTGAAGAAGTTCATTTGGACAAAGTGAGGACTGAGCACAGTATTTATTTACCATGCTACCATAACCCAGGTAAACAAGTATTTGAAGCAGTGGTGCTTTCTGGATTTGGGGACAGGTCAGCAAACTCTGCAGAAGAAAAAAAGTAGCAGTTATTAATGTTTCTAGTGATTAGAGCTGGTATTTAGTGAAAACTATGTTTAAGAAATAAATAGATTAAATTGCTTTGGATTTTCCCCAAATATTTTCAGAAGTTAAATAAAATGCTAGCCATTCAGCTACAGTGAAAATAAACAGCCTCACTCCAGTTATACTGCGTGTACTTTAGATTTTTGGTTGCATTATATAATTTTCTTGATTTTGTCTATTTTTAAAAAATATATTTTGGCAAAAAATAAATCACTAGCAGTTTTCCTAGGATATGTGGATTTTAACATCAAATATCAAGGGCATTAAAAATGTTGGCAACAGGTGTTTTGAAACATTTTCTAAAACATTCCCTATTTTTGTTAATACTTTGCATTCTACAAATTGAGAAGGAAATATGTTATGTCTTTGACTTATAATCCTGTGAATTCACCTTTAAAAAGGAGTGAGAAGGAAATAGAAAGAAGGATGATCTGCACTCACTGAGGCAACTTCTAGGGTTTCCTTGTTGGGTGTAACAAAATGGGAGGCAAGAGGGAGAGTCGCAGCTGCTTCCCAGATGTTCAGCTTCCCATCATGAATTTTTTGCTTCAGGAATCGAAATGTGTTGGTAGCTCCAGCAGCACAGATCGCACTCAGGAACCAGGGCCTGCCAGGGAGAGAAGGATTCATTATCCCCATGGTTCAGTTGTGCCTCTGCTGGGAAATCCTGGCTGAAGGCAACACAAGTACCTGTAAGGAGGGTGGCTGGCAAACTGCACCCACAAAAACTCAATTTGATCGAGGGTCACTATACGAAGAAGTTGGACCATTTGTAAGAACTTGACTGAAGCTTCTTTAGCAGCTCCTTCCTTGTTTTTCTGAACTACTTGCCGCAGCGTTTCTGTTAACTGTGGGGAAAAACAGACAGCTGAAAGGATCAGTGTCAAAAATAATTACGTGCTGATTTGTTAACATTATAAATAATGAAAGAGTATGAAAAGTGAGCCTCTAATACCTGCAAATCTGGATTTTTAATCCTTAGTAGAGGAATTGGCATCTGGAGAAGCTCTCCTGAGAAATGATAACGAAGACTCCCCTGGTTTTGCAGCTGTGTTTTTGGTGCATGGATGGGAGTCCTTTTAATGGTGACCAAAGACAGCTCTTGTCTTCAAGGAAGAGAAAGGAATGCATTAGCAGCCTTTGACCACCCCATGTGAGTGGAGGACATGCACAGCAGTTGAAGCAGACTGAGGGGTGTCCAGCAGGGCCATTGCAATGCCCACAAACCAATCGTGCACTTCTCTGTTCATGCATTGCTCGGGATTATCTGCAAATGGCACAGGGCTGGCGAGAGCTCTCATTAGAATTTGCCAGAGTCTCTGAGAGGCTGGACAAATGTTTCAGGTGGCCCAACAAAACCCCCAAATCGCAGGTCACAAAACCTGGCTGGGCATCTCAAGGGACATACAATGTCTTGGCCCTTCGCAGCCCACGGGCCAGATACTTCTTGTTAACTCATAAATCAAAAGTCAATATGTTTTAGGCATCTTCTCCTGGCTCTGATAATCACAGCTATGCTAAGGACATGCACGGCACCTACCTTGCTTCCATGACTACCACCCCACTGGGTTCATTGAAGGGAGAGATCTGGTACAGCTGCTCGGACGTAGCAGATGTCATCAGGGCCCCCCTGTCATTGTACTTCATCTTGTAAGTGAACATTACTGTGCCCTTGATGTTTCTGACTTTCTAAAAAAGTGCAAAGACACCCACTCAGAAATACAAATGGGGGGTAGTTAATAAGTACAGACAAGCCAAACTCCCTGTGGGCGCAAGCGTGGCCCCATGCTGCTCGTACCAGGGGACAGGTGGGGCAGAGGCGGATGTATGCCATTCCCACGTTCTTCACCGCTCTCTCCTGGCAGTCCATCAGATTCTTGCTTTTGGAAATGGTGGCACGGTTGTTCTTGCCATCATCCTGAATAACATACTTGGTTTGGCAGATGCCTTCAATCCCGGCCTGGGAGTATTAATTAAACACAATGAACTTCCTACTTGAAACGACCTTGAAACAGTGATAAGTAAAATTGCATGGGAAGCATAGGCACAGTCAAGTTACTATATAATAGTAAAATGAGAATAAAAGTAAAATCAGAATGGAAAAGACAAACCTCCTGTAGTTCATACACTTTTTGTGCCTTTTTGATGGTTATTTGCATCATGTTCAGAATCCCCCTCACTAGGTTAGTGCACAGGATGGGACAGTCCTCAGGGGCATAAATACTTCCAACCCTTCCCTCAGTGTACTCAAACTTAAAGGCTTGGCTGAGACATGCAGCGATGGTCTCTGTGAGCCTTGAAGATGGAGTGAAGGGGTCCGTGGGCCAGAAGCCATTGTATTCCTCCAGCTTTGGTGATTGAATCTGTAAACAACATTAGGAAAACATTAATTGTATTCATTCAGTTTGAAACCCTGCAATAACAGGGAAACTGGGCACTTCCAGTCCATGGCCGAATACAAGCCACTTGTCCAACACCACAGGATATGTTTGCCTCCTTGGACTCGTGCTGTACCTAGGAAGCACCCTTGGAAATGCAATTTCCGTGAAAGATTTCTGCCAGAAAAATAAGATCATGCAAGTGGCATTCAAAACTTCAGCAAGTCTGGTGGAATTTGCTGGGTGAGTGAAACACTGTCCTTCAACACCTGTGCAGAAAGGACACTCGGCCGTTTTCCCCAGAAGTGTAGTGAGGTCTCCTTTCAGTCTGCAATGCAGCCAAGCCATTGGTCAAGTTGCCTGTCTGAACACACTGGGCACTATTTTGGCTGCTCCTCCTGGACCAGCATGTTTCAGGGTACCAGAGCCCCAGCACTGCTGATGGGGAAGCAGAGGCGACTGTGGGACCTTGCACAGGAGGTGGTCCAGCAGGAGCTGATGTCTCTTTGGAAGCAAATGTCATAATTTTGAGCTCATCAAGCTGTAAAACTTGCACATAAGTCCTTGACTGCTGCCTAGTGGGAAATGTGTGCCCACATGCATGTACGTCTCTAGTCACACACACATACAGTCCCACCCTTGTACATAAAAGTACATGTCCCTGCCTAGAGGGAAATGGCGTGGCTCTAGTGTTCTGTTTCATTTTAGGCATTTATAACCAGTGCTACAAGGGTGGCTTGCCTCTTGTTACATTTTCTCAAATTAAATCCTACTCAAGACTATTGTCTGCAATTGCTGAAATTATAGCAACTCCAGTGAGGTTACACAGACCCTACAATTGCAGCTGTGTGTAAAGTTTGATAATAGGTATTCGTTCACACTGTTTCAGTAATATATGCACAGGATTACAGATTGGGTAAACTCCTAGGACAAATGCTAAGAGCCCTTTTACAGCTTTCTACCTACATGGTGTCTTCTAGAACCCTTTTCTGTGGTCTTTTGTTCTATGCCAGTATTTTAAGGTATTTGGTTTAACCTTTTCAATGAGTAACAGTGCTTCCAGATCTTGATATCATTATGGCAAGCACAAGCATTGCCATTAGAATTCTTCACATTTGAATTAATGACTATGTGAAGAATATCGAAAGGAAGATAATGTAGACAGATGGGACTTTCTAACTTTATAACTGAATTCCAAAACCAAGATTTTCTCAGGCTATGGACCAGGTTGGAAAACACGGATATTTCATGCTTGAATTCTCATTTTCATATCAAGTTTAGTGTTGCCTTAGTAAAACTATTTTAAGAACATTTCTTTAAAGCAGCTGCCTGCCACATTTCTGCATGGAGATGAACCTAGGGCAGCTTTAGCCAAGGAGGCTTGGGTACTGATGGCAGCAGAGCTGAAGCAGCCCTGTCTCCCTCCAGCAGAGGTGTTGGGCTGTGAAGAAGCCTGTGGTGCTGCCTCCAGGTCACTACCCATAACCAAAAGCAGTTTGGTTACAGCTACAGACACTCCAGCTGTGCCCTCAGCTCTCCCCTGGCATGGTGTGGGGGTATGGGGTGTACAGCTCAGTGCCTGTGCCCACACCACTGCCCGCACTGGGGAAATCATCACTGCCTGAAGGAAGCTGCTTAGTCTGACATTGAGCCTCCGGGTCATCTCAGCGTTGAGAAACACGCTAAGCTTTCCTATGAGGTTGGCATCTTTTTGTCATTTATTTTGCCAGCCTGGAGGTACGAACCAAATGTCCGTAGCCGTGTGATTCAGGTGGATGAGTTTCCATGCCCGTGGTGATTTACCTGGAGAAGGTGGTCGCTGTGAGACACACGGCTGATTGCCAGCTTGCTGGTCAGCCTCACCCCCGCCATTGCCAAGCCTCTGCCAGGCAGCCCGTGCAGGATGAAGCTGTCATAGCTATACAGGTAGGTCTTACCAATAAGAAAAACAGGCTCTGTTGAAAACAAAAAACGTATATATATATAACAGAAACACCTGATTTGATGTGACTGTTGTGGTGTTACTCACAAGAACTATCACAGAAAAGAAGGGTGAGGCTGGTACTGCCGAAAAATTGATGGGCAATGCGGGGCCATAGGGGAGGGCAGCATGGAAGCTGCTCGGTGGGAGCACACTTACCCAGGTCCTGCTTCTGGCCCCCTGTGTGGGAGGAAACAGAAGGATGCATGAGAAACCCCGATCTCTGTGGATCATTTAATTTATTATTTATTTAGTGGGTATGCTAATGGTTGGCAAACAACCCCTGATGGGCTCCAGAGTGCATCCCTACAGCCCCAGGACACCAAGCCTGCACCAGCCCTACTGAATAGCTGCTGCATACTCTGCTTCTCCCTACTGCTAATCTTAGGCACATTAATAGTTTACAGCCCAAGTTATAAAAGCGCTTCCGCAAATTAAGCTGTAAATCTCCCTGAAAGGCTCGAAGGAGATGTAGTTTGCTGTGGACCACAGTAACCATCACAGCTCAGCAGTGCTGCCAAAGCTTCAACTTACCCACGATGGAGAGCACCAAGGCGAGGATGAGTCCCTTCATGCTAAAAGCAACTGAAAACTGCAGGGGAAAATGCATGGCTTTTATAGAAGAATTATTAACAGGCAGAGTGAATTTTGTTGAGTTATCAACTTTTTATCAACCACTCAAACCCTTTGAGGGAGAGGGGGTTGGGGACAATGCGCTGGCTGTTATTGCTGAGCCAAAACCATCACAATTCTGTTCTTGCCTCACCAACTAAATGCTTTGAAACTACCTTTCAAAACAAGTGCTTGAAAAAATTAAAATGTAGTTAAAGCCAAAATATTTCTTGTGTAAGAAAAACTACTAATTGTCCTTATTCATTGGAAGCACCCAGTGCTATTGCAGCCTGTGCTGACTTTGCCCAGGTGATCCTGACCTGACCAGAAGGCACACAGCTTATCTAACCGATAGCGCTCCAGCAGGATTGTGCAAAGCCCCCAGGCAGCCCCCCTGTGACACCACGCTGATGCCCTCCCTGCTGCCAGCTGGACACGCCATCACCCTCAGCACTGCCCTCTGGGGCGGGAAAGTCACCCAGTAAAATCAACTTCACGTCATTGTCACAAGGGCCATGGCTAAGCACCACAGACGTCCATCCTTCCCTCAGCTGCCTTCTCTCACATGGCTAACGTGTCAGCCGCCTTCACCGGTGCAATTAGCCATAGTGGGGTGCAGGGGAGAGTTGTCCCTGCAAGGCAGAATGTGGTGAGGCTGGTGGGCATTACAGACACAAATTTCTTGTTTTACAAAGTCTGGTTCACCCAAACTCATTTCATGTCACGCAACAAGGGGCAACATCTTCAACCCATGGTGAGGGAAATCCTGGCTCCGGGGCTTGGCCAGATCCCCCGGTCCTCCACAGCCAAGGTGTAGAGCTGGGCTCAGCCAGGGACCACAGAACCACCCACACCGCTCCTGTCAGGAACCTGCATGAGGAGGGTTATGGCAGCCCCCAGACTGAGGGTTCATGTTGGTGCCACAGCCACCATTTGCCTACCAACCTTCTCCATGGGTGAGGAACCCAAGCTGCTACCCAGCTCACTGTGGGATGGGCCTGGATTCACTTAGCTTCTCATCAACGGAGCAGTGGTTGCTATTCAAGACAGCTCAGTTTCCTCACTGCTCTTTACTTGATGTTTCTGTTTTATAATTGAGTAGTTAGGATATAATTTATAATTATAGAATCATAGTATCATTTTGGTTGGAAGAGACCCTCAAGATCATCAAGCCCAACCATTAACCTTACACTGGCACTAAACCATGTCCCTAAGAACCTCATCTATGTGCCTTTTAAACATCTCCATGGATGGTGACTCCACCACTTCCCTGGGCAGCCTGTTCCAATGTCTGACAACCCTTTCCAGGAAGAATTTTTTCCTAATACCCCATCTAAACCTCCCCTGGTGCAATTGGGGGCCATTTCCTCATGTCCTGTTGCTTGTTACTTGCGAGAGGAGACCAACACCCTCCATGTTACAACTTCCTTTCAGGTAGTGGTAGACAGTGAGAAGATCTCCCCTCAGTCTCCATTTCTCCAGGCTAAACAGCCCCAGTTCCCTCAGCCACTGTGCAAAAGACTTGTGCTCCAGACCCCTCAACAGCCTCGCCACCCTTCTTTGAACTCTTTTGTCTGGCAAACTGCGGATTCTGTTCCTAGATCAAAGATGGCATCTGCAGGATTAAAATAAAAATATTTTTCTTTCTTACCTTCAAAATATTTTGAAATACAACAAATACTTCAGCATGTTTTTACTGGCATTATATTCTGATCCTGTTTGTTTTAAACTCTTCCCTGGTAAAACTGATGGCACATGACAGAAAAGCAAAGCCATTCACACCATAAGCAGCACTAGCGAATTGTGTCATGTCTTTGGAGATTTGGTAGCTAAGGGATTTGAGTATACTGTTACTGGCAACTGAGGCTTAAAACCTAATATATTATGGCATAACTATATACAGCTAGACAGTTTTCTTTAAAAAACAACCTTGTGGTCAGCAAGGGTTCGGGGTCAGTGACAGTGCAAGCAGAAGAGTGCTGTTGTGATGGCAGATTACATGCAACAACACTTGTATTCTGTATCTCCATGTTATAACACTGTATTGCTAAAGCACCTCACTAGAACAGTGACACCATGAATTGTAACACTTATCCAGTAAAGGGTTCTCCTTGGGTGCTGTGGGGGTTGTGCCCAGCTGCAAGGGCAGGATCTCCCTGAAGCCCCTGTCCCCTCAGCCCAGGGCCTGCAGGGTCTTATTCTGACCCCACCCCTCTAGGCAGCAAATGCTGCATCCCCTGTCACCTTGGCCATGCTGCTGTCTCGGGGTGGGATTATCTCTTCTTCTGCTCCAGGTGTAGGTAAAACCTGTTGGTGAGGGCTTCAGCTTTGGGTGTTTCTTTATAGAACTGAACCCTCTTATTTTTCTAGACCGTTTCTCCAATAGGTCAAGAATGATTTCAGCTCTCAGCCTGTCTCCCAGTGCACTCACAACCATTTCAAGCTCCATGTTTCTCCAAAGGATATAACCTGAATTAAAAAGAGAAAGAAAAAAAAAAATCCAAAGAAAAATGTGAGATGATGAACAACTTCACTGTGCTCAGGACCAGCCCTGGACAGCATTTCCACAGTGTTTTCATTCAACTGTCTCCACAATGGCAGTAGGGGAGATCTCCCTACAGCCCTTTGCTAGTGGGCACCTGCAGCCGCATCCCCCCATAGCCCTGGGGATGCTCTGGCTGTCATGGTGGTTGGGTGATGCTCACCTGCAGGTCTCCTGCCAGGGCGTTACTGCTGAGCCCATCACACACCTCATGCCTCAGCACAAAGACAAGAGTCCCTCAAAGCTGTGCTCTAGCCCCAGCAGACTGGGGAGAGAGGAACCCTGTGGGCTGGACCTGCTGGAATGCTCCATGGAGCCCAGGTCCAGGATTCAGGCAAAGCCTCAGCTTCTGCTGAATTTGGCCTCAGGGGTTACCCGGGAAGGTCGAGGTTCCCATCACCACTTCCTGTGACTTCCAGGCGAGGATCAACTTCTCCCAGCTCACTGCTGTGCTGTTGCTGCCAGGCAGTGCCCAAGCACTGCCTGCTGTCAGCTCCTCATCACTTTGCAGCGCAAGGTACCATGGCAGCATTTAATCTGTATATAGCATATATGTATGTCTTTCAAACATACACCTTTTGGTACTATGAACCTTACCTTTCCAAACTATAAAACTCACATCCAAACTATAAAGAACACATACGTGCATCCATCAAAGGTACCAAAGCTGCTGGGGAAAGCAAAATGACACGATTTTTACAGAACGTTCTCAAGTGTTTTCAAAAACTAGCCAGTGATTACCTTCCCACCCCATGTGGTCATCATTAAGCACCATTTTTCTTCATTGGTTTCTACTAATTTTAAGAACCAAACAACTTGCTTCTCTTTTAATTAATTTACTGAAGACCTACACTTAAACAGCTCAGTAGGATCACATTCTGCTTTGCCTTAACTTCAATATAAAAAAATGAATGTGTTCAGTCAGTAATAAAAATGGCTCTGTGTGCGTGTATTAATTGGGAGAATGCTGATGAATTAAGACAGATAAACTTAAAAAGTATCATACTATTCCTATTGAAATTTGTGCAAAACTCTTGATGTCTTAAGCTGCCAACAATCACATTGACATCAATGGTTATGTCTCCACCACCTCCTAAGGCATTTCTTTCAAAAAACAAAGTCACCCAGCATGCACACTCATCCTGCAAGCACAGGGACACAGCAGATCTGCTGGAATCCCTTGGGCTCCAGCATTTCTGGCAGATGGACATGTCCCTCGCCATGTCCACGCAGACCTGCAGCGGGTGGGAGAAGGCAGAGCTCTGAGCCCGCCTGCTGATAGTTGCCACAGTGAGGGCTCATGCTGGGCACAGAGGCTGGGGCATCTCACCTAAAGTGCAAAGCTCTGTCTCTGCTCCAGACTCTTTGGCAGGTGGTGTATTTGGGTAATTCTACCACAACCTGTTCAGAGACCTCTGATTCACACCAGCTTCTGCATGTGGGGCATCAGGAACAAAATGTATTCTTGACTCCCTCAGAGCTGCCTTGTCCAGTGGCATGAAATTCAGGCTATTCCCTGATCTCACCATTCCCTACAGCAGCACTGGCACATCATGTAGTTATTGCAGAGCACCACGGCTGTGTTGCTGCTGCATCACACAGAGGTGACCGGTTCCTGCTCTGGGTGCACAAGATCCCAGCACCAGTGAAGAAAGCCCCGGGGGAAACAAGCAGGAGCTTGGTACCACAGCTACCCAACCCACATCCCCAGTGGGACCTGACACAAATACCTGCCCGGTGCACTGAGGACTCACAGACTCAGGAGGTCTACAAAAGCGGGGGCAGGGGGAAGGATAAGAGGATAAGAAGCAACACAGACCTTCTCCTTCCATAACTAGTGAAATAAGGAAGACTTCATCAATTTCTCCATGCATGGTTTTATTATGAAATCAGATATTTATGGGTAATCATAGAAGTTTCTACAATAGAAAGTTTAATACTTTAAATTACTTGCAAAGATTCTGCACGCTCTTAAACTTAATTTAGCATCTCTATTATTCCTTGAGTTTTCTTACACCACATAATAAAAACATTGAAGTGTTTCTGTTTTTTTGTGTGCTGTAATTTACAGCTTCATGCACTGCAGTCTTCATTCTCACAAGAACACGCTATGTGTGCATCAACAGTGTCCTCTATATCCTCTGACTTCTGGTCGAACTTTGCCTGTTTGTCCGTCAGGCTGGTAGCTGAATCTGAAGGGGAACAAGGAATGAAAAGTAAATAGCATACTTCAGAAGTAGTTTTTTTATATCTATTTAATATCTAAGAATCTACAATATAACTGCCAAAAACATCCTCTGATATCACTGGACCTGTGTGCAGGAACCCCATCCACATCTGCCTATCTACTGCCTAAATCAGCTCAGTGAAACAGGATCACAGCCAAAGGCAGTGGTATATAAAATATACAAGGCGAGGATCCCCATTTCAGGGTGCTGCACATGGTCAGATGTGGTTGAATCCTCACAGGCTGCAATACACAGTTTTTCAGATGAATTATAATGTTGATTGTGCTGTGAGCTCAAAGCATCACGAAGGCTCAGTTTAGATTTTAAATTCATAGCAAAATTACAAGACAAAAACACCTCTCATGCTAAAGAAAGTTTTACATATTAATGAAAACAAGGAAAGATCTTCAGTCAACACCGCAGTAAGTCCATCCCTACCTGTGGATATGTTAGGTTATTGATACATTTCAAGTGGAATAACTAAGTCAAGGCACAATCTATTTAGACCTTTGTGCAGCTCCTATTCAGTAGGATTTCTTTTTACTTACCAGCTGGGAGACAGTGGAAACCCACAGTGACCGGAGCAGTCTGCGTGGCGGAGCATCCTTTCATGCAGCGCAGCACAGGCTCTGTGGAATAGCACTTGGACTCCACGCCTGCCAGCTGAACAGTCTTCTCAAGCTTCACAAATGAGCGTCGCAGTTTGCAGGCTGGAACAGAATCATTCATGGTGGTTTACATGCTCACATTCAAAATCCTCAGACCTGCCCAGGAGGACCATCTGCCAACACCGTCAATTTACAAAGAACATTCCTCTAAGAAAATTGTATTTTGAACATAAGCGGAACACAATCACTGATTGATAAGCTTTTCAAATTGGCTAATTAGATATGGAGCTATGGAAAGTTAATTTAAAATGCAACAGGATTATTTTAAGATTAACATGTAGAAACACTGTTTGATGTTATTTCTAATAAGCATTTTTCAAAGCAAACTGGCTTACTACACCATATAGCTGCAAAACCACATTCAAAAGGCTTCAATAGCCAGCAGTGGAAAGAAAAGGAGGATTTCTGACCAAATAAAAATAATCACTGAAGAATTACACTATTACCACTCCCATTCAGATACAATTGCTGCAGAGAGAGAGCAAAAGTCATTTCTGCCAGCCAGTAATATTGGTCTCATTTTGGACGCCCAGGACAAGCAGTTACAAGTGTGTGAGAAGTTAAATGGACCACAATTTATTCCTGACTATAAAGTTAATTCTCTAAAATTTTAGCCATTTCCACTATATGTTAAATGGAAACACAATATGTGGTCACAACCAACCATGGGAATATTATCGTGTACATGCATGGAGACTCCATATCCACCTAAAGCCAGTTTTGTGCCCAGCATTCTTTACAAAGACATAGAAAAACATTTGATGCACAGCTAAAGGTGTAGAAGGCATCTCCAAGGACTGAGGAAGTCCCTCCTACAAGGACAAGTCTTCTTTACAAATGCAACGTGCCTGTTCTCGCCACAGCACTGTGGTTGCATCATAACCTAGCTGAGAGCATCAAGCACACCATAAGATTCTTATCTATTGAAACACTTGAAATACAGCTTTTTTAATTTCAACCATGTAATTGAGTCCCTGGAACAGCTCGTGTGCTCAAATGCTTTGCTGGACGGGTTGCACTGGTTCAAAAATCAGGTGGTCGGCCAAGGCAAAGTAATTACTGATCCCCATATGATTTTTTGATGTACCAAATACTGGAAATTGACATCTGGAAAATATTGTTGCACTTAATTCAAAACATTCCATGTGAATGTATCCTTCTACATTTTTTTCTGATATTCTAAAACACTTCAAAACCTAAAGAAATATTTTGTTTCTGCTTAGTTATATAATTTCAACTGATTTGTGTATTTTGGTTTGTTTGTTTAGCTTGTGGTTTATTTCTTTCTAAAGTGACAAATAATTTTCACGCTTAATGTATAACTTAATGAATTCTTCTAAAATGCTTTTTTTTTTCCTCAAAATGTTTACAGATTAAAAATTTTCTGAACAAATTCTACATTTTCTAAACAACTGCATTAATATATTACATTCATTAGAGCTTGCATACCTCCTGTACAAGGCTTTTCTTCCAAAATCCAAGAATGCCCAAAGCTCACTGCATCTTTAGCTACATATCCATTGGGCATCCGATATTCCTGTTCACATTCTGCATCATATTTTCCACATATTCCACACATTTTTCCTGCCATCCATAAAGCAACTTGAATCTTAGAGAGAAAAAAAAAAAAAGAGTCAACATTATTTCAAGCTACAAAATTAATACCGATGGAGCAGATTTTTACTATGCAAGTCTCTTCCAGTATAAGCTAATGCACAAATATTTAAAATCTCTTTGCTAAGGATTCAAAAGGCTCTAAGTCTGATGCAGCGCCTTTGACTGTTACAGCCTTTAAAACCCCCTGTGCCCGTCTAGTGTGTTAAGCTATTAATAGTCTAGACTATTAATTTGCTGAAGCTTTTGCATGATGTTTTCATAGTATAGGTGATAGCTGCAATATGGTTTACCAATTTTTTACATTCCAATTTCACATTATTTTTAGTGCAGCCTTTAAAGCATTCATTCATCTTAAAAGAATGGCTGCATTTTTGCTGATCTGAAGAATTATACAGCTGTTAAGAACAGTGGTAAGGAGCTGAAAACTCATTTTTCTTGCAAATGCAGTGCTGCCTCAGTGTGTGCACACTCATGGACTCATTGCCCAACACACACCTGCAAGAATAAGGTATTTTTTGTCAGTGAAAGATCCTCACTTCTGCTCAGAAACAAAGAGCAGGACAGTACAACCCTGAAGTTTCATCTTCCCTTTTGTGGTTTTTTTTTTGGCCCTGCACACTTTGCTTTGCCACTGTATACTCTTGCACTCGCACATACAAGATTTAAGTGGATCGTATAGATGTTTCTCAACATCCAAGCTTATAAAGAGGAAGAATGATACCTTGAATGCGTATCCATCGAAGTACAACTTATCGATGCCATAGGCTGGGGCAACAAGTACAAGCCCTTGATCTTCACTGTGGATCTGCAGAGAAGCACCTAGAAGAAAACAACATAAAACAAATCAAGACAGATCCAACCTAACTTGTTTAAGAAAGACAAAAGCATCTGTCATGTTTCTAAAGTGTTCTTTTCGTTGAAATTTTTCAGTTGTTCTATTTAAGAAACAAAACATGCAGCAAACAATGTAGAAATGTGTATATATAGAAAAACAGGTGTTTGTAAAAAGTTGGAAAACAATTTTAATGATCACAGATTTATTTATTTTTCTCCGGGTTATTAACATATTCATATTGATTTCTAGAAATCGTTACAGAACTTTATATAGTGTCTGTATAGTTGTGCACCTATACAAGGCCCTGACTACTCTATGATGGAATAAGAAAATACAAAGAACACCGTAACTGTCAGTGAAGCCATTTCTAGCACAATTATGACTTCCCAAGTGTGTAACAACTAGGACAATGCTCAGCACTGGCAGATGCCAACCCAATTTCAGCAAGACTAAGCCTGATTTGTGTACTACAGCTCTGCAGTCAGGAAACACCTGCACTGTATATTGCCCCTGATTGCATAGCACAGAATGAAACAAGGTCCCACTATGTTCTTTCACAGAAACAACAACAACAAAGCAGCTAACACAAAACAACAACAAAAACCAAACCAAAACAAACAAAAAACCCACACCAAACTACTCCTGCTTTGAGAGAAGCAAGCAGGCTATTTCCCGGTTCACCATATTTATTCCTAGCAGATTTCAGAACGCTAGCCAGATAAATGCCAACAAATAAAATTAGGAAAAATGCTGGTATGCATGTGTGGTGAATTTTAAGAGCTCTACTTCAAAAAATTTTAATCAAGCAAGATTTATAGTACAACCAAAACACGTCTCAAATTAGGAAATCCAGTGGGAACTACAGTAATGTATGAAATGGGGAGATCTTCATGTTTGTTATATCTATCTTAGTTTGGCCACTTCAAGAGCTTCACACTCTAATCAGTCTTTCTAAATGTTCCGATGCAGGGGAGTATAATACATTTTCTTAAATATTAACCCTACAGCCAAAGGTAGAAATAGTTATTGAATACAAACTGGTAGAATCTCTTTAATAGATTTTTTAGTGTGTTTTCTTCTCCTAAAACCTACGTGAAAATGAAACAACAGACGCTGCATCACTTACCAGCAGATACGTATGAAATATTCTTTGTGGGGCTTTCGACCCCATCTACCAGCAGTTTCACCTGTCCACTCGCAGGACGCATATCGATTTCACTGTTAAGAAGAGGAACATTCACACCATGTTTATATCACATTCATACACATACAGTGACAAAGGCATTTTCCTGCTCACTAGATATTACTCATCACAGCATAAGATCATTTCAACTACTTAAATTACATCATAGGTATCCTTGTCACCTAAGATGCAGGATAACACCATCAGCATCGCAGTCAATGTGCATGGAAAAATAAACGAGGGAAATGCTGAACTCCCACAGGCTGCTAACCATCACAGTAAAGCTCAGACTTAAGCTCCTCTCATGTTAAATGTGGACGATGCAGTCTCTCACGCTCCCCGGAGTTACTTACTGACTGCCAAGCTTGATGTTGATTGCTTTCAGGTTCATTGCTTCTTCAGCATTCCTCATCATCACCAGGAACTTAAGGTCAGAGCTGCAATCCTGAGCCAAGATGTGGTAACAGTTTGCTGGCATTGTGTAGTTAAACTGAACTTCGTTAAAGGTTGTGATCTTGTTGTGGGAAACTGAGCAGCTAGCTGGTTAAATAAAATGCCAGTGAGTATTTGCTTTTCCAGAAAAAAAAAATCATTAAATCACATATTTTGCTTTTAGTGCTATATTATTTTAGCTTTATATTTTTTTCCACTATATTTTTGTATGGTTTACAGTGGCTTTTGACTACCAAGCACCCATATTTTCTAAAAAAAAAGCATGGAAAATGTACTCCTCTATCTAACAAAAAATAATGGCCAGAAAGCTTAAATGTTATCGATTCAGACAGATGGTATTTTGATCCACGAAATGATGATGATTTCTGTAGTATACACATACTATTCTCTCTCAGTTGAACCATCCTTGCTTTATTACAGCAAATTTCCTAATTAACTGGAGACAAATAATCCCAGAAAAATTCAGAAAGTACCCAAGTAATCTGTGAGATCGAGACTGTCATGCTTCTGAACCTGACTAGACCCTGACCTTTTAAATTCTCGAGCACTGCAGAGGGGCCTTCAGCAAAGACATTCCAGATGGGAGGCTGCAGCTCTGAAGCTGGTATCCTCGGACCTACAGGCAGTGACAGGGGAAGCCTCACGGCTTTTTCAGAGAGGATCACCTGAAAAGGAATTCAAAAGCACATTTAAAATATACTCGTGCCAGGTATTCACAACAAACAGCTGAGGTCAGCTTTTTCTCCTATTTGGAATTTCATTTCAATTTCTTCTGCTTTGGTCGGCAAAGACGTTATGGGAATACAGTTCATCTGACTCACTGTCCATGAGCTTTTTGCTCCTGCTTACAGTTTTCTCTCATGGTGTGGGTTATTATTCAGATATTGTTTGGGATATAATTAACTACTTTAGGGTAGATTTGGACTGGGTCTAAAAAAGAAATTTTTTACAATGAGGGTGGTGAAACCCTGGCCCAGGTTGCCCAGAGAGGTGGTAGATGCTCAATCCATGGAAACATTTAAGGCCAGGCTGGACAGGGCTCTGAGCAACCTGATCTAGTTGAAGATATCCCTGCTCATGGCAGGGGGGTTGGACTAAATGCCCTTTAAAGGTCCCTTCCAACCCAAACTACTCTCCTCCAAAGGTTGTTAGGTGAACACTTATGGAGCTACTACAGATGGAAATGCATGTGATGCTCACTGAATCTTTTTTTTCTCAGAATTGACCCACTGTAATTAAAATGCAACAGTCTCACTTTTCTACTAGGAAAAAATAAGAGAGTAAAAATAATATTTCATAATTACATCTGGAAGCTTGATAACAACATCACATGTCCTTGGAGAAGTTAGAGCCACGATCACCCTGACTTGTCGAGAAGGATTCTTGTCCATTTTTTCAGAGAACCCCAGCATAAACGCAGCCCCAGGGACAAATTTGTAAAACCTTCAAAAATTCAAATCAGAAAGATCTGGTGAAATAGAGAAGCAAAAAGCAGCACACATCCCAACCAGGCTGTCTCACTCCTGTGTGTAAGTAGCATACGCAGTCTTCAGGATCATGGGTTATGACCCCATGATCACAGTCTGCTTTACAAACCAAGTATTCAGTGAAAGGAAGGATCTATTCCTCAGTTTTCAGTAATTATGTCCAGTAGAAAGGATTACTACACAATAGATGGCTATGATCTCCCACTCAGCTTTTAAGTCTGAAGGCAGTGCTCAAATAGACCAGAGAATAAAATAATAGCTAGTACTTTAACCACTATAAGCTCATGAGCGGATGTTGATTTTTCCCAGGTGACCGATACCATGAACGAGTGTCACAAAAGACTAAAACCTCACCATTCTGCTACGGATTTGACACTTGAAGGAACTTTAGGCCACTCCAATTTCACTTGTGCAGCAGGGTGGCCAGCAAACCGCCCAGTTACCAGCTCAGTTGAAATCTTGTAGTCCTGGCAATTCCGGCCCCATTTCAGGTAAGCCTATAATGGAGAGAGAAATGGTTGAACTTAAAACGCACATGGTTTTCCTGTGATGCATACAGCTGTATATAACTGGTTTTGAGCCTTACCGCTGCCTTGTGAGCATTGAGGACTGAAGCATCAGCACAGAGCTTCCACTTGCTCGAATCTGTGAGGTTTGACACAAATACCTGTATCCGGGGCTTGACAGAGTCAATGTCAGCATATACCACAAGCTGGAGACCTCCTATCTTCTTATAATTATGAACACCATGAAGAAAAGCAGCTAATACTGGTGTTTGAACATCTCCCAAAAACTTGAGCTAAGAAGAAGGGGAAGAAATTATGCATATAATATAATAATAAAAGAGTTACCATTAACATTTTAGATGCAAGATCTGGATGAATAAATGAAAAATAAACAACTGGACTGCAAATATATACCAGCATATGTACTACACATATATACATGCCTATAAATTCTCACACATATGCCTTTAGTGGACATGTGCCTCTGCAGGCACAGATCGATTTTATCACTATTTCATATGAGTCAAAATTTGTAAATTTGTGCCATTTCCTGAGCCACAGCAGATACCATGGAAATATTCATATCATTAGGATATAGTAATGACCATATTATTTAGGCTTCATTGTTAATATCCATATATTTGCCTGTGAATGAATGGTCCAATTTGACTGACAACATCAGCTGTCAGTTGTACTTATCACTCATTCTCACCACAATAACATCCTCTAGCTAGTGTCCTCTTGTTTATTTGTCTGGTTGGTCTTTTGGCTTTTACCTCGCACTTCAGCTGTCAGGTGTGTGGGGCAGGCAGGTTTCATGTTTGCACAGAACCCTAGCATAAAATATAATCCAGGACATTGTCTTCTACCTCCTCCCTTGACAGCAGGGCCTTAAGCATGCTATGACCTGCAGTTCCATCATTAGACTTCATCACTTGCCCCAGAGAACAAGCAAGCATGCATCAAAATGAGTGGTGGCGAGGAGTCAAGGTGCTACATGTCACTTCTGGCAATTGCCTTCTGCTGAGGCTCTTCTTAGCTTTGGTCTTGACCACTGATGCCCTTGCACTGGCACTGTGGCACCTCAACTTCCCTCCTGGTTGCAGAGGTCACAAGATCAGTCTCTGAAGGCATCTGTTGGGTGGGATTCCCATGAGGGATCCTCACCACAGTTCAGAGGAAATTGTGTGTGGTAACCGTGGTGCGTGTCTCACTCTTGACTGATACCTGAGACTTGAGAGATTGGTGTTTCTCACTTCCATTATCCTAGCTATACAATTACTGCAAGTGTACAGTTACTCTGCCATTCTTCCAAGCTGTCAAAACCCCTTAAAAGTGATGCAACTAACCCGGGAAGCAGGTTGGGATGAGGCATGACTGGATTTGGCAGAAGAATCCGCACTGTTAAGTTGGTCAGCCGGGAGTTTTCTTTTTGGGAACTGCAAGAAAAAAACATACCATGCTCAAGAGGGTCACTTAAAAGCATGCTTGAAGACATTGCTCTGGGCAGTGCTACAAAACACTCTCTGCCATGGCACTTGGTGTTGGCAAACTTGGGTTCCAACCCTGGGCACCTCAATGTCTTGTCCTGCTTAGTACATGTGATCTAGCTCTGAAAAATCTTGTTTACCCAAACATATCCTGATCCTTCAGAAGACACAAACAAGGAACATGTCTAGATGAGAATTTGCTAGGTGGGGAAAAAAAAAAAAAAAAAATGGACCAAAGCAAGTCAAATTGAACCAGCCACTCAATCCGATACAAAAGACCAGAACTGATTCATGTTACTTTGGAAGGGCCTGATCAACTGAAGGACACATTGAATGGGTCAACTGAATGGACACACAGAGCTAAACTTTCTACTTTTTGAGGAACACTAAGATAAAGTACACTGCTCCGGGTTGGCTCATGGCCTAGTAAGAATCTTCTGCCAAAGTAAAGTACCATAAAATAAGATATCATTACATGTTTGTCAACATCAATATTCCTGTGTGTATCAACAGTGATTCCAACTCAAGAAACCAAGCGATCAAAGCAAAATGGCTTAAGCCCTTGATAGTAGAATCTTTGTTCCTCCAAAGTGTGCATCCCCAGTCCCTTGTACTGCTTTGGTAGAGCTTTGTATCTATTTTGTGGAGCCATGAATGGCATAATGTGCACAACACAACGGAGAACTCAGCTCCCTGTCTTTCCACATCTCAGAACAACCACAGCTCATTTGGTGTTCTAAATGTAACCAGTACCATAATTTTCCTCAGCAAAAACAAAAGTTGCCTTTAAGGTTTCTATGTGACTAATGACAGATTCCATACTTAATTTACTGAGGAAAGAAACACTCACCTCTTGTCTATGCGCTGATTTAAAGCGATACTGATAAATCTCATGATGTTCCTTTGAAAATGATAAAAAAAAAAGAAAAAAAAGATGAAAAGTCTCAGAAGAAAACAAATGTTGCAATTACATTGAAATCTGAGCACTGGGAATTAAGTAAGGATTTTACTAATTATCATTCATACATAGTTCTGTATGTTTAGTCTCAAGCACATAATGTAAGACTTCAAGTAGTTTATAAAAAGCATGAATGTTCTTACAGCAAAATTAAGAGGCATGCAACGTATATTCACAGAAAGTAGTAAATTGACAAGAAAAAATAAAGTTTCCCCGCTTATAATATAAGTTTCAACGAACTTGTGAAACTTTTGAGATTCTTTGAAGTAGACATCTGAGCCAATTATTGCAGGTGTGTTTGCAGAATAAATGTTGCAATTTTATGTTGCTAAAATTTGCTGTGTCAAACCATAATTTCCTGATTGATGATGCAAAGCCAGCTGCTATCAGGAATGTGATTCACAAACATCAACAGCATCAGTCAATTTACTGACAAAGTTACCCATATTTTGGAATAACTGCTGCTGCTGCTGCTGCTGCTGCTGTCCGCATGTCCTGAATGGTGTCCATGGCCATGGTGACTCGATGAGCTGCTGCTACTGCTGCCATTCAGATGCCTTGAGTGATGCCCATGGCTGTGGTGCCTCGATGAGCTGCTGCTACTGCTACTACTACTACTGCTGCTGCTGCTGCTACTACTGCTGCTGCTGCTACTCTTGCTGCTACTGCTGCTTTTGCTGCTGCTACTGCTGCTTTTGCTGCTGCTACTGCTGCTTTTGCTGCTGCTACTGCTGCTGCTTTTGCTGCTGCTGCTTTTGCTGCTGCTGCTTCTGCTGCTGCTGCTTCTGCTGCTGCTGCTTCTGCTGCTGCTGCTTCTGCTGCTACTGCTCTTGCTGCTTGCATCTTTGTTTCTTGCTTGCTTTACTTGATCATTCTCATCTTCATCCACTGTCTTTTTACGATGAGGAGAAGCAGCAGATGATGAGGAAGAGGAGGATGCAGCCGAGGAGGCAGAAGATGAACTGGAGGGTTTTTTTGCATCAGGGTCTCTCCCAAGCTCTGTTAGCACACTGTTTGCTTTCTTAGAAGGTTTCTTCTTCTGGTGTCGTGTTTTATTTGCAACCTGCAAAAACGGTTCAAAGAGAAGTGCAAGAGAGGAGATACGTCTGGTCCTGTATTTACAAAGTAAAAATTCTCTGGGTGTCATACGGGCTGCTCATATCAGCCTTTCAAGGAACAACAACTTCCCTGCCTCACTCACTGCAGAAGCTGCAGAACTTCCTTAGGTCCACCCAGCCCAGTTGAAATCCAGCCCAGCCCAGAAGACCAGCCCCAGCTGGAAGCTCTCTGTAGGATCAGTCCCCCCAGATGTAGCACAGGTTGACAGGCCTGGAACTGGCACCTTTCAAACTAGCCCCATCCTTGCTTTCCCATGACAGCTTTCTGCACTGAACTTCAAATTATTGGCTTCATTTTTGGGAAAATATTCCCCTCTCTCATGCTCAAAGTCTCTTACCTTGAACACATTTTCAATGCCTAGAATCTTTTTCAGTTTAGCTTGAATGTCCTCATGTAGAGGTGACTCATCCTCTTCCTCAGACTCTGAGTTTACCCCATGGATTATTTTAGAAGCTGCTCTGGATCCTGCCTGAATCTCCAGGAGAATTTTGTCAAGATCAGCATCTGGTTGAACTACACACCAATTGCACACATTAGAAGGTTATACTGCTTCAAATAACATGCGCAAAACAAAGAGGACAAGGCTTGTGCTCAATATCGTACCTGGCATCAAGACTACTTTAGCTTCATGCTCGCCAATTAACCTGTGCAAATATGTATTTTTTAAGAAACTGGCATCTCGTGACCTGCTGGAAAAGCAGAGCTGACAACCAAGATGATGAAGCTTGATGCAAATGTCTTGTTTATGAGTTTTTCTTTCTGGGCTGTGACGAAGATCCTCTTGAGGGCAAGAAGCCTGTTTTTTCTCCATGCTGTCAGCTCCCTGCTGCATTGGAGATGAGTATGTAAATACTACTTGGTGCATACCATAGGCAAGAGTAAAACTGCAGACGTGCATCACAGGGCGGGTAAACAATACTACATAAGAAGAAAATAATTGGTTACCATTGTGGAACCTTCACTGGAAGCTCTCTCCAATGGTTTGAAAGGTTCTTGTACAATATTTGATGAAGCATCTTCTGGGAGAATTGGGGTCCTCTTTTCAACACCTAGTTCTCCTATATTTCTTGATACAGCAAAAGCTTTATGTCTGTTGAGATATGTGCAAAGAACAGCAAATTATTCTGAATCGTTATATTTGTATTAAATGAAATACATCCCTGTCAGTATCCTGTGACAGCACAAAGATACATTGTTTGAACATAGGGATTGTATATGCAACTATAGGTATAAATATCGTTAAAGACAAATAAGACCAGTTAAAGACAAACATCAGTTCCTTGTATCACAGGAAGCTTTCAAAATCTGGATAAATTTTTAAAAAATTCCAAAAAATGAAAGGCATTCATTTAAAAATAAAAACTAAAACCTCTAAAAGGCAATAAAATAATAAGCAAATAAAAATGAAAAACAGAAAATAATAAACAAATTAAAATAAAAAATTAAACTCCTAAATAATTTAGGTATCTATCTTCTGACTTCTAACTCCCCTACTTCTGTTCCTTGCTCTTTATCCCAAAGGTTCTGCTACACACTGAAAAGTCACCCTGTCTATCTAGAAACCTCTGTAAGGAGGTCAGTGAATAGTGAACTTTGTGAGGTTTCAGCAACAGGAATCGTTCTGAAATAATGCTACCGTACCTTCCAACCACTATCTCTGTTTCTTCGTGGCACGGATTTGTTTCAATCTTAACATTTTTCAGTTTCATGTCTATCTTGGCATCAAACTTCACTGGCACTCTTGTCTGGACCTTGCCTTGAATTTCAACAGCATGTTGAAAGTATTCGGTGTTGACACCCATTGTTGCAACCGTGTGCACATATAAGCTGAAACAGAGTGAAGCAGTCGATGTAAGGAAGGTTTTCTTTCTTAACATGTGGTTCTGCCTTTTTGTAAGAAACCTCCATCATATGTAAAGCCTTAGAAACCTGCCATACCTTGGGTTTATGTCAGACCGAATCTGTATGGTGGATTCAAGCAACTGGGAAGGTTTGAAATCTCCAGTTAAGGGTGGGGTCACCTTTCCATCAACTGCACGTCAGAAAAAATGTTAAAAAAAGGTAAAAGTGAAAGAAAGGATTTGAATTTAAGCAAGACACAGTTTTCAAGAAGAGGTAATATTTTTGTTAATACAAGAAATATGGCTGGGAATCAAGACAGATTTTGGGGTATGTGAGATCATACTACTACTACTATACTACTACTTGTTAAGTAGTATAACATCAAAATTTCAGAATGCGTGGAGCCAGAAGACAGAGTGAATGATGGGCAATGAGGTTAAACAAGCCCTGCTCTTCAGTCCTTCCTCACATCCAGTGCGAACACTTTTCTTGTACTGCAAACCGCAAACTGGACATTGTACTCCAGATGCAGCCTCAGATGTGCTAATTATGGGGGACAATAATTTCCATGTTAGCTCTGCTCTCGCTGTTGCAGCCAGAGATGCAGTTGGCCGTCACCACCACAAGAGCACACTAGTGATTCACAATACCAGCTTGTCCACCCGCCCCCCTGGCCCTTTCCTGCACAGCCTATACACTTGCATGGGTTACTCCATCCCACATGAAGGACAGGTGGGTATTCAAAGATGCTATTAAAACAAACAAAAAAACAAGAGCAGTGAAGAGTGGACACATACGAGACATGTAAACAGATCACAAGTACATGTATTTCACCATTCATTCCTTATGTGGTATAAGAAAAAGGAAGGGTAAGACAATGTTTCCTAAATTATAAGTTTGCTGCACAACAAAGAGTATGATCACTGATTTAACTTCTTAGTAAGTATTCATACTTGAGTATTTGTTCTGTTAAAAGAGAATTCTCTGTCTCTTTTCACAAATCCTCTTTCTTTTCCTGCCTTCTCTAATGTTACTTGTGGTTCTCTTTTGATTGCCTTCTGTTTTCTTCTCTGTTTGAATCACCACTGGATCCTGCTTAGCTCGTGTGTGCGTCTCTCAGGAGCCACCCATTCTGCCTATGTCTGTAGTCAGCTCCCCACCCAGCTCGTTTCTTCTGAGCTAGAATGCCAGGACCTTTCTCTCTCTGGTTTCCAAGATTCTCATCTCAGCTCGTCTGTCTTCAATCCATTCAAAGATGAGGCAGAAATCAGCTGTGTCCAGCTTTTCTTCAAACATATTCGCTACCTCCCCTCCACTACAAAAACGCGTTCTTTTTCTAACTTTCTGTTTTCCCACTTCTTCCTCGCCTGTCCCTCTCATCCCCTGCTCAGACCATATACAGCTGATCATGTACATCCCAACTCACCACTGACCGCTGCCCGTGCCAGAGCAGTGGTGTATGACCCGTACTCCAGTGGCAGACCAGTGCAGGTAGGAACGATGTACCTCATCTCTCCCATCCACACTGGCTGCGTCCATTGTCCTGCAATGCCATTGCGGATTTGGCTGGCAATTTTCTTTAGCGCTGTGTTCCTGTCAGCAGGTTCCAGCACAGTCTGCAGTAAAACAGACATCAAGAGTTTAGAATATAAAAGTACAATGGTGTCAAATCTTGCAAAGAAAAGTAGGGATCCCTGGTACCTTCATAACCTGCTGCAGGACTTCCTTGTTGACACTGAGGTAGCCAAGCTCTTGGCCAAATAGTTTCAAGTAGGCTGATATCAAGGGGGTTTCTGTTGGCAGCTCCTTCCATCCCAGCAGCTGCAGAACAGATAAAAAAACAAGCAAAGTTCCTTAATGTATCAGTTTTAAAATGGTAATTCAGCAAAGTGATCAAATCCATCACTGACCAAGCTGCAACTTTCCATTGCTATTTGTATGTCTTTGCTGCTTTGTAAATAGCACAGTGTCATTAATTAGACTTGCTGCCTGTCACTGAGACGCCCATGAACAGCCTCCTGTCCACTGTTGTGTATTCCGATGCAATAACATTCACTCAGAGGGTTTGGGCCATTATGGCCACTAAACCCAGTTTGAAAGCACAGCAACAAATTGATTTTTCTCTTGAAGACAAAGGTATATTCTTGTAAACTGAGTGAGGTGGATGAAGGGAAGGAGGAACAAGGCTGCCAGGCATGAGACACACACTGTGCTGCAAAGTCCTCCTGCCCCCTCTCCTCCCTTGCTCCGGTGTGGGGAGAACACAGAGGAGAGCAAGAATTCACAGAAACTGTCCCAACCATCGCAGGCGTGATGTCCCCTGCAGACCCACAGCAGATGTCTCTCTCACAGAAATGCTCAAGGTGACCACTAGGCAGGTAGTTTGCCTTCTGAGACAGCTTAACTAGTACAAAAAACTTTACTAAATACCCCTTCCTATAACCCACACACTGCATTATCAAAAATACCTACAGCTTTTCCAATCTCCTTTATCTTTTTGTATGCGGGATATTCAGCAAACGGGATATTTTTTTTCACGATGACATCTGTGAGGCCTTCCACGCGAACACCAACCTACCAAAACAGCATGAGACGGAGCAGTCTGAAACATACTTACAGAGAGGAAACTTAAGAGTCAATTTTAATTTTAATTTGCTTTATTATTGATATAGGCAAATATTTACCTCCACTAAATCAGCCACTGACCCTGCAGAATATGCCATCAGCTTGGAAATGATTGCTGATGGGAACATTGTTCCCGGGCTGTTCATAACAAAGACATCTCCAGCAGCACCAACTTTGTAGTTATCTATAGCAGAAGTAAACAAAAGACATGTATTTTCTAACTGTTCTACTTATCATTCAATATCATATTTCTGTAGCTTTTTCCTTTACCAACTCTTAAGATATGTCATTATATAAATTTTAACTGTTTAGGCCCAAATTAATAAGTGACTAGTCATGCACTTTTAAATATGTGACTGTAACATTTAATTCAATTTCTTATTGAAACACAGAATGCCATAGTTCTCCAAAGGGCTTAATGTCTCTTGAGAATGGATTTCTGAAGGGAAAGTTTCCCAGTAGCTGAAATGCTTTTACTCACCAAAGTAACCACCGATATGCATGACCTTGCTATACCGATAGCTCAGCCTGTCCAGTTTGGGGGCCAGCAGCTTAAGGGCAATATTGCAAGCTGAAGATCTAAACAAAACGAAAAAGGTAATAATATCCAGAAATAAGCTGCACCCCATGAGAATATAAACAGGATTCAGTTTGTTGGCACATGCAGTACTCACTAATAAGAATGTAACAGAACTTAATTACAGAAGATTCATACCTGTCTCTACTTACATGTTGTACATGGATGGCAAGCTGCTCTTTGACAAAGCCTTCATGTGGGAGTACACAAAACTGGCCACTTGCAAACTGCTCTCCTTCATTGCCACATTAGCTATGGTTGTTATTAAAGGAAGGGCAGGCCTTGTCTCAAAGATAACAGCACAAGCCATCATTCGCACTTCGGGGGGAAGTGACTGGTCTGCAAGGATCTGGATGAGGTAGCCCTGCACCTGCAGAGACAAACCATGTCTGGAATTGCTAATAATTGAGACACTTTTGCAGACGTAACCCACACGTAACCCGCAAGAAAGATGGGAGAGAGTGTCATTATCCCCAGATAAAGGTTTCCTGATCTTTTTTACTCCATGGTTCCACATCGTTTTACTAAGACAACTGAAGGAGCCATGGAGAGACAGCCCCATGGTGAAGGGCTGGCACTGAATGTGAATTAAATGTCCATGTATCAATGTATTGGGTAAACCCCACACAATCAAAAAGATATCAGCACAGCTTTTTGCATTACTGACATTCAAAGATTGGTGAATAACTTAGAAAGAGACAACTGGAGATAATAAGACCACTTTCAAAAAGGGAGCTTCAGCAGCTCACCAAAGACAGTCTGAGTGGGTGCTGTCTCACATAGGTCCTATATCTAAACCACCCAAAAGGTAGGACTCTTGCCTATGCTCACCATGCCAGCAACCTCAGTGGGAGCTGACTCATCCAACTTGAAGACAAGGGTCTAAAAGAGGCAACGTCAACATTTTGCCTAGGAGGTCAATAGAAAGTACCTCTCTCTCTCCTCTTTACTATCAGGGCAGGTTAAATTATACGTCTGACTTTTAGGTGGCTAAATTTCCACTATTTATAACTAGCACAGGACTTGATTGGTGGTGACGGATGACTAAAGAAACACTGCTGATATTGTTCTGGAAGCTTCCTAATGACTAACAAATATTACAGCTTAGCAGAAAAGTTAACTGGATCATAAAACTGTGTTGTGTTGTCCTTAAAAATAATTGTTTTTTAAAAAACATGCTGAATCCACAGACATGATACTATCAAATGTATTACCCTTTACAGTATATATTCTTTAGTTCAGTAAATAAAGAAATCTGGCAGATCATACTTACTGTTTTGGGGTCCTTCCAAGCTATTTTTCTCAAGGCCATTATGGCATCAATCTGAATGTGGATGGGGATATCAGAAGCACTGGATGAAGATATGGGAAGGAACTTCAGGATGCGCTTGATGCTGGCTGGCTCTCCCATGTTGCCAATGCACTTCAGAGCTAATTTCATTTTGTCTTCACGGCCCCTGCTGACCGCTTCATCTGCCAGGTCATGGACGGGCTATAGGCAAAGCACAATTCAGTCTTTTCTTCCTAATGTATAGATTGTATACAGTGGTCCCCTTACCCACTGAAAAGCCTATTGCAATAAACCAACTGGTTTTAATAAAATTATTCAGTAATGGCTTCTCTCAAGATTTTACCTTACAATGTGCAATTTGTGTTTTCAATGATGAAGCAAATATCTACATTAGTAAAATGATTCATTACCTGTTCTGAAAGAGACCTATGTAGTGTGTATTTTAAGTCAAATTGCCGTTTTTTTACTGCATCTTAAAACAACTAAGATAATGTGATGAACATTACTAGGGTATTAATAACCTGAGAAAAAGCTGCCCACCTGAAGAGCTTCTTTAGGACAAGCTGAGGTCTGAGAACAGTATCTATTGACCACAGAACTGTATCCCAAGCAGGCAACTTGCTGAAGCATGGGATTTTTCTGAATCCGAGAACTAGTCATTAAATCCTGGGGAGGGGAAAAAAGGTGTTGGGGGGAGAAAGAAAGGTATTTAATACAGTGTTTGACATAGCTTTCAGAGCAGGAAAATCACCAGCACTTATCTGAGGGGAGCAGTTTCACAATTATTATTGTTCATATCCAAACAAATTAAATCAGCTCATAGATGTTTTATTTGCAAGATTCACTTAGGAGCTGGATTCTCCACTAGTTTCAATATGAATAAGCATATGTATAAATTTACATAGCACCATTTTGATTTTCCTCAACTAAGCATAACACTGAAAATCTAAAAATTGTGGCTTATCTATACATGGAAAATCCTTAAAACAATGTTTAACTCAATTACGTTAATGCTGTATTCTCACATCATATCCTTTCTTCCTATTTGAGAAGGACATTGACTAGAGATGGGAAAAATTGTGTTCAGAATAAACAATTCATTATAGCGTCAAAATATTTGGTGCTCGCTCTATTAATTTCATGCGTAGCACTTCCCAGTTTAAAGGAATAGTTTGCAATTAAAAGAGGTATTCAAATGCCATAACACACAAACCACAATTTGTTTCAGAAATAAGAAACTGAAGTGGACAAAGTTTCATCTGTAGAAGGTATGATGTAATCCCAGCAAAGTAAAATGGGATTTAGTCTCAGAAGCTGTTGTGGGAGAATGGCTTTTACACCCGTACACCAAAATGGAGACAGAGGACTCTGTCTCCTTTCACATATGTAGTGCCAAAAGAAATTAATTGTTCAACATCTGCACAAAATTGCAAAAGAGGAGAATCCACTCTCTCGTATACTTTACAATCAAAGATTGTCATCAGTTATTCCTTTTGTTATCAGATAGGAAAGATTTACACGGATTTACTCACTGCTGCTATTGGAACCGTTTGTTCGTCAGCCTTCATTAAATGGAGTGTGAAAGAAACACTTAGAAGAGTCTGAAGGTAGTTAAGGTCATCATTGCGGATTCTGCTCTTAATGAATTTGAGTGCTTCCGCTGTGCCTGTCGCAGAAACTGCACTCAGCAACCATCGCCTGCAAGCAGAAAGAAAATATCCTTAATTTTAGCTCTCAGTGTGGAAATGGAAAAGATTCTTATAAGTTGGTATAACGAAATACCTGTAGCGGGGTTTATCTGAACATTGTCTCCAGAGGGACTCAAGAATATCAGCATTTGCTATCCGGCAGAGCTGGACAAGCTCCAAGAATCTGTGTGGAACATCATCATGGAAATCTTGTTGGTTATTCTGGACTATGTGTTGCAGCGTTTCTACTATCTGTTACAAAACACAAGAGAGAGAGAGAGGGAGAGGGCATGCATGATTAAATCCTTTGGAATTTATAATCATTACTCTTCCAATATTTTTTTAATTAGGAAATCCATTTAAAGACCTAAAAATACTATACCCGTTGCTCAGGGTTTTTTGTCTTGATCAGCTGCAGTGGCATCTGTGGCAAGACTGATGGGAACTGGTAACGAAGGCTTCCGTAGCTCTGCATGGGAATGTCCGGGCTGCTGGCCCGTTCGCTTTTCACTTCCAGCAAGGTAAGTTGTTGCCTATCGAGAGACAAGTGTCCCGGGAGGAACGAATTAGTTCTCTTCCTCCATCTGCCTTGGCTGTTTGTTGGTGACAGTGTCAGTTTTGCTTTTCAATAATTTTGCTTATCACAGTAAAATCTTACAGTTTGCTAATGGGTAAAGACTTCTAATTGGAACAAAATAGTATTAGAGTTATCTACAACAAAGTGGTTTCTGAGGAGCTAAACTGCTGTCTTTTGAATGAGAGCCAGTGGTAGAGTAATCAATGATCTAATTTCTGTGTGCACCATGTTCCTCCTGACATGATCGATTAGCTTTTTCTCAGGACAGAGTAGTAAAGTTACATTCTTATGCTATAAGTGAGCAAAAGAGCTTTTCTCTTTTTCTTCCTTGTAATTGCAGTGCCAAGTTCACCAGGATACAAATAAAGAATAGTTCACTGTGTTTTTAGGAGTGAGGAAACCCCAAGTATGAGTACTCGCAGCTTTACCCATCTGCTGTGGAGCTCAATTCCACTTCAGCTGGGGATGAAAGGGACTGCCAGAATCTATAATTATTCTCACTTTGTGAAGAAAGCCCATGTCTCACCTACCTTGCTTCCATGACAGCAACACCGGTAGGTTCACTGAGTGGTGAGATCTGATAGATCTGCTGCGAGGTCACTTCTGTGATCAGGGTACCACTGTCTGACTGCTTCAGTTTGTAGGAGAAAGCTGCTGTCCCTTTTATGAGCCTGGCCTTCTGGAGAAGGACAGAGACACCCAAAGAGTGAATAGGAACAGAAGGGCCACGCTTGTAACTACAAGGTCTTTTCACACCTCACATACCATCACATCAGCAGGACAAGGATAGATGTAAGCCATTCCAACACTCTGCATCACCTTTTCCTGGCAATTGTTTTGGTCTACGGTTTTGGTGACGGAGACTCGGCTGTTCTTCTTGTCCTCCTGGATGATGTACCTCGTATGGCAAACACCTCCAATTCCAGCCTGTGCGCATCAACAAAGACAATGAGAATTCCCAATTATATCAGGATTTCAGTATGTGAGGATAAGTTCTATCGAACAAAGACTCTGAAGGAGCAGTGGGAGTGTAAGGACCTACTGAACAGTCTTAATTGTGGTTTATATTTAATATGAATGTTAATATTAATGTTAATATCACACACAATTGATCACATTGAACTAACAAATAGACATGTGGGCAATATTCAGTCAGGGGACTGAGTTTAAAATGAAAAAGTAATCATTTGATTAATATCAACAATGGACAAATAAAATGGATCGAGTAGCTGTATCAGGGATGCCATGTAACAAATACATTCATAGCTAATGATTCTTTTTCTTCAAAGAAATGCATGTTAAGTCTTAAGGACAGATGTCTGAAAGATAAAATTCATTCAACATACATGCATAGATTTTCTTTTATGTGAATTAATTTTTTTTATTATGAACATTTGAAAGTAGATGCAAATTAACAGAAACTTGAAGGAAAAGCACTTAAACAGAACACATCCTTTCAGTAAAATAGTTTTAGAATGGAAAAAACAAACCTCCTGCAATTCATACACGTTCTGTGATTTTTTAATGGTTATCTGCATCATGTTCAGTATTCCTCTCACTATGTTAATACACATATTGGGACAGTCTTCTGGGCCATAAATGTTTCCAATTCTTCCAGTATTGTATTCAAACTTGAAGGGCCGGGTGAAACATGAAGAAACAATCTGGCTGATTTTGGAAGATCGAGTGAATGGGTCCCTGGGCCAGATGCCATTGTATTCCTCGAACTGGGGGGAGCGGATCTGAGAGGAAATTGAGAAGAGATACTTACGTGAATAAAATTACTTTGGTACTAAATATGCAATCTGGTTGGAAGAAATCAACATAATCACTAGTTCAATATGTTTTCCTTCCAAATATAGGTTTAGCAATTTATACAACAGTTTATTCTTTAGTCTCTCACTTATGCTATTGTAAAACCAGTATAAATCCTGTGGGCTCAGCAGTGTTATTTTATCTTACAGAAGCAGTTAACGTATTGCTATTATCTCCCAGGGACATTTTAAACATTTCACTTGCCCTAAATCTATAGGGAGAAAAGCTGATTTAAAAAATAATGAAACATTTCAAATAAAATTCTCCCTATTGTTTCAGCCTTAAAATAAATATTCTGCTTTAGGTGAAATCTAATATTTAAAAAGTTCTTATCATTCTAAATGTCAAAAAATACAGTTTTAGAAAGTTTCCCCTTCCTTTTTTTTTTTTTTTACTAAACCAATTGCCACATCTGATTCATATTTGTGAATTGCTTATATCTGTCGTCTTTTTTTTTTTTCATATTGAACAATGTATATACAAACATTTTTTCCCCTGAGATTGAAGCACAATGTGAATCAGAAGCATTTTCAGTAACTTGGGCAAAGTTACTGCCAATTTAGGTGTCTCAGAGCACAGCCTGGTGCACAGCGTATAAGAATTTTGGGATATTTTCTACAGCGCAAAATGCAACCCCCAGCCCTTAATTTTGACACCTCGCCCTCATTAAAGAAAGACCTACAGCTCAACTATAACCAGTTAGACCTGTGTCGCTGAAACAGTGCCCAAAAAAGAAGCTTTGATTTGTAACTAAATTAAACAGACAAATAAAAGTATTTATCTGAAACATATTTATTTCAGACAAGTCATGTCTTGTCTCTATAGATGTCGGCAGAGACATGATCTTTTATCACGTTATCCAAACAGTAAACATTATTATGTGCGCCTTTTGATGTCTTTCATTTTTAATCTTTTTTTTTACCACTTTTCACTTTTTATCTTTAGCTTTTATCACTTTCTAATTCTATGTATATTAATTGCTTACATGGCAGTGAGTTTACATACCGAAGTCCTGACTTCCCACAGAAGTTGGAAATGTGTATTGAGGCTAAAACCAAATCTTAAACCCAAAGCAGGCTTGAGTTAGAAATAACCATTTTCTAACAGAACCCCTGATTTTGACACCTCTATTTCTGACACAAAGTCTTGAGGAGCACCTGCTACAAATTATTTCCACAACAAACACCAATAAGTGATTGGATGCCGAATCACTTCTCACTTCTGGAAATTTAACTTGCAAGTCGTTCTCTAACATCTTCAGTGCTAAGTCTCCATTGTCATTCCCTGCAACTTTCCTAAACCACAGGTTAGCCAGACGCAATTAGACTGTGACTTATAGCTCCCTGTTACCTGGTGCATTTGGAAGCAGACAGTACCTTGAGCAGGTAAGCGTTCTCTGACAGCCCACTGATCTCTAGTCTACAGCTCAAGCGTACACCAGCTTTGCCTAGATTTTTTTCTTGAAGCCCATTCAAGACCCAGCCTTCATAGCTGTACAAGTGGCTCCTTCTGCTGCTGAACCCAGGGTCTGTGGGGAGTAAGAGTCATTTTCACAATACTCGCAAACATGTTCTAATAAATAGAAATCACAACACAGTCATCAAAAGAAGGTTAGAGAAGGAAATTTACTTACCAATGTCAGACTTTTGGCTACCTGCAAAAAGAGATGGAGAGCCAGGTGAGTAACACTCAGTCTAGATCCAGCTGATGCCACTGAACTTAGAGAAATTTTGGGAAAGAGAAATGAAGAAGGGAGGAGCAGGCTTACCTACAAGGGAGAGCGCTAGTGCGAGGATGATTCCCCTCATAGTGAAGGTGAATGGGGCTCTGCCAGACATGGTGAGACTTTTATGGAAGAAAGCTCAGGAACACGTGGCTGTGTTTTGCTGAATTCTCAAGTTTTTTATCAGTTTATGTAAACACTTCCCTTTTTGCAATCATACTTTTTCTTCAGATGGAAAAATGGATATCAAGTCATACTTTGGCATCCCACTGATTTTCTCATACAAGCTGTTTTCTGGATTGTTTAGAAGTTTCTACTTACCCTAGTAAAACAATTTTACTAGGGAGTTTACAACAAATTTACGATAAACACATTACTTAATTTCCTCGATTGTGTCATGGTGGACTGCTGGTATTTGGCCCTGCCACAGATGAGGTTGATTTTGCCAGGTTATGCCGACCTGGTATCTGACCTGAACTGTTATCTAACTGATAGCGGCCCAATTAACAAAGTGGAGTCAGTGTCATACACGTTAGCGGTGTTTTCTTTCTCTTCCCTCAACATTGGATTTTGGCCACCCTTGTAGACAGGAGATGAGGACAGTTAAACCCTTGCTATTCTTATAGGCATATGTGCATCAAAGCACATTCAACATTCTACAGAAAATCCATATATATTTGGAATACATATATTTATTTAAATAAATTAGAGACTCGTTGTGTCCTTTCAGTTCTGGTCACACTGACCAGGAGTATTTTTTAAATGAACAAAGATTTCATAAGCAATCTGTAAATATTTTATCTTCCAAGGTAAATGGCAGCTAAACATGAACAATTAAAAGCCACAGAGGCTTTTAGCAGAGAAGCAGGTGGAATGGGAGTGCAGGTCAGCTAGAACTTTTGCATTTTGCTAAGGATCCAAATACAAAATGCAGCCAAGTACCTGAAGTGATGTAGGCTGGCAGCCAGCTCCATCATTGATCTATGCTGACAGCCCAGGAACACATTCACACAGGTGCCCTGTTCTAGAAATATCAGGGGCATGGAGGCAAGTGGAGATGCACAAAACACTGTTGCCCTTTTTGAGCATGTTAATAGTTTGATAATCACCAAAAGAGAGGAGTGAGATCTGGTCAAGCCTCCTCAAGAGCTACACAGTCTTCCAAAACGAGGTGGGTGGCAGCTGTATCAACAAAAAAAAAAAAGCCAAGAAAAATGCATAGGGGCTTCTGAGTTGAAGGGGTAACTACAGGTGATGCAATAAACTGGGGGCTTTAAGTCACACAGAAGTATGAACCCAATTCTAACCCAACATCTACATATACCGGTTATTCAGACACTTTATTTCTGTTCCCACAATACCTATCACAATAAGATTAACCACAGGAGCGTGATTCACAGCAAACACTATTTTAGAAAATAAATATTCATTTGTGTTATTTCAACCATTTCTATAGTCTCCCACTACCCACTGCTCCTCCTGGGTTGTCAGGCTCACAAGCTGATATTTTCAAACAGATTCCATCTGTGCTGTAATTGTACCTGGGGTTGTGCAAGCTCTATTTTGGGAACTGCCAGCCAGCTAATGCAAGAGACTACATTTTGGGGGGGACATTGGCACGATATGTCTCCTTTTTCATTATTATCAATTTATTATGTTCAAGGGAAAAAACAAGTTTCATGACTCAGGTGACAAACTTTTCACTATGATGTTGGCAAGCTCTTCTGTACAATTGTAATTAATTTTTTACTGTAGAACACTTCTTTAGAACAAACTTACCTGTTGTGCATTCCAGTTACCCGTATGTCTTCTACAACTCAACTTGAATGCAGGAACATAAGTATTGTGTGTGAAAACTACAACACAATGTACACCATTGGATACCAGTTATGGTGCAACACTGCTGGGCATAGCGAACATTACAGGTCAGATGTATTGTCTGAAAGCAGGAAATAAATCTAACAATTTGAACATTTCTTTTGAGAACAGTTTTTTATTCAACTTGATCAGCCTTTCATATATTGACATCTGCTTCTCTTGCAAAGTAGATGGGGTGAAATGGAAGAAAGTAAAAGCAAGATGTCTTACATGACTTCACACACAAAAGCTTTGGGCTTTTCTACAAATAAATTTTTTTAAAAAAGACAAGCACGAGTAGTACCCAAGCTAATTCAACATTCACAGAACTGCCATTGCCCTATAAATGCTTCTATTTTCCTTTCATGAATGATATCAATTTAAGGAGGTTATCTTTGCAATTTATTAGTTATCCTGGCCTGGTTGAAGCATACATAGAATAATCTCTGAGAAAAAGCCAGGATATGGTCTTTGTTGTTGTTGGGTGGGAATGTTTTTGTCCTGCTGTAACTAAAATAGAGCAAGTCTACACAGTTTGTTTTACAACAGGTATATTTTACCATCCTCAACCACTGGGGATGAAAGGGAGAAAAATTAATAGCTGTAATCTAATCCTGGAAATTAAGCTCTCATACCTAATCAGACTCATATTTATGGTGAAATTACTGTCTCATCATGTAGACTGAAAAAAAAAAAAAACCACCAATGCATATTATAAAGATTTTGTAAAATAAAACATCTAGTTTAAGAGAATCACTCATCTTTTCAATATCATGCATAGGCAGCTAACAATAACTGCACGCTAATCAGTCACCGGCAGTCGGTACCTCTTGTTCCTTCTTAAGCAGGGCACATACTACAATATCTCAAATCATAGTTCAGGTTGGAAGGGACCTTCAAAGGTAATCTAGTCCAGCCCCCTGCAATGAGCAAGGATCTTCACCCAGATGAGGTTGCTCAGAGCCCCATCCAGCCTGGCCTGGGATGTCTCCAGGGATGGGGCATCCACCACCCCTCTGGGCAACCTGGGCTTGTGTTTCACCACCTTCATTGTAAAAAATTTCTTTCTCATGTCTAACCTGAATCTCCTCTCCTTTAGTGTAAAACCATTACCACTTGTCCCATTGTAACAAACCCTGCTAAAAATATGGTGACGCACCTATATGACATTCCTGCAAGCAGGCTCCCCTTTATTCTTCAGTCTAAGTAAGATCCTGAATTTGTTTCCAACACGGTGAAGTATTACAATGTTATCATATCACCAGCCAGACCATCTGTAGTATTCACATCATTATTAGCAAGAGTTTCAGATTTAAAAGCTTCCTGATCACTGCATATAGTACAATCAGAAACCTCAAAGCATGTTTTCTCTCTTTACAAGGTCAGAACTGAATCTATACCTCACACTTTTAGACCAGGTCTAGGAGGTCAGCTCCGGACTTGACTGCATACACACTGCTAGCACAGTTGCTTCTTCCATGGAGGCATTCAAACAAATTTCCACTTCTATAAGATGGGTTACAGAATGTTAAAGCAAAAAGTTACTAAAATTTTATTAATTGCTCACTAATCAATAGACAAAAGATTAGATAGGTAAATTATTTTGTTCTTCAAAGACATTGTTATCCTAGAAATTACTGTCATGAAGGAAAACTCCTTAATATAAAAAAATCCAACTGAGTGAGTGCATTTCAGTGTCCCCAGACAGCAGCAGGGAGCAGACTGAGCTACTTCAGAAGAGCAGCAGCCCCTAGTGGCACCCTGACACTGCCTCCACCAGACCCACCACCTGGATAATGACCAGCTTCAAAACAAGAATCCTACATGGGAAGTACTGTTCTCCCACTTCATTGTCAACATACAAAAAAAATTTCAATGCGTAAAGTGAAAAGTTTAATATGTGTATTTATTCTTCCATAACTGAAATTCAGGCAAGAGCTGTCCCACATGTAGTGGTGAATGTGTAAGTCAAACAGTAACTACACACTGCTAAACCCTTTCAGTAGCTGGCATGACTATGATCGCCTATTTGGTGACTTGGAAATGAAGAAATAAATAAAGAAATATGACATTATTTGTATTGTCTTTCCAATCTCACTGCCTACGCAGCAGAGCTCACCAAGAAAATTATATACACTTCTGTTTCCTTAAGGGTGCTGTGTAAGAACCATACTACAAGTATCCTCTGCAGTTTGAACTGGCTCCTGCTTCATCTCAAGCTGCAACTCAGTGTACTGAACTAACCACCAGAAACTGCAGTTATCTGTCTTAGTTTCTTGGAGAATTCCAGTTTCTTCTCTTTCCTATGTTATAAACAGAACAGATTTCCCCAAAGGCTATATACCAAAGCAAATTCTGGAGGCAGCCAAAAGGAAAAGTTAACAGAACACAAAACCAGCATCAGATTTGTTGACTTAGTTTACAGCTCCACAACCATGATGGCTTAAAAGTTTAGTGCACAAAAAACACAGAAATGAGATTTCTTAGAATACAATTACACGTTTATTGTTCACATTTGAAATAAATTGGTTCCTGACTGAACCATCGAGAGTCCTAATGCATCTGTAAACTGGGTATCACTATAAAACAATTTAAAATGCCATGTAAAATAATAAGTATGCATCTGTTTCATTTCATGGTTTCTCAGCATAACAACTCTATTTACAAATATATAAAGATTTTGCTCTTTAAGTCATCTGAAATATCAAAGTAGTATTTTCAAGTCACACCACTTAATAAATATAGAACCTGTTTTGTTAAAAATCTACAGTATACTGTACATTCAAGTTGAGGCAAAAGAAATTTTAATGCCAGATACACTTGAGACAAATGAATGTTTCCAATAAACAATTTCTAAAAGTGCTATCTCTGCCTGTGATGAAAGGTAACGTTAGGATCCAATATTTCATTACAGTCAGTTTCATACCATTGCTTCATTCACAGAATCAGAGCTTCTGCTACTAGAAAAATATCAAAGCTTTTATATATTTTTAAATTATCTTCAAGAGTTGCAAAAAAATAAGAGAGGCAAAAAATGGTCTAAAAAAATAGAAGCCACGTGCACACACATACACACACACCACAATTCAGATCACCACATAATCCTCTAGAAGAATGATCAAACTCACAGCATTCTGTTTCACTTTAGAATAAGTTTCTGAACATAACTCTAACAAGAAACCCAACAGGCAACCCTAGGAAGTCTAAGGCAGTTGTTCTATGTGCAAGTTTCTACATAGCAGAGTGTCAACTCTGGAGTCTTCCCATAGCTTTGTGCATTACTCCGCTGCTTCTTTGTCACTTTCCACCCACTGATTTGGCTTGCTATCTCCAGCAGGTGTTTTTGATGCAGCACTGGAGCTGGGAAAAGAGATAATATTACAATGCAAATAAATTATGCTTTGGATAGAAACACAACACTTTTTATTATATGACGCTTAATATGATTTGCTATATATCAATCATAAGCTTTATATTAGGCTTTGTGAAGTTATCAGAGCTTAGTCTCTGCTCTACATAGAGTTTCGAATTATAAAAAAAAAATCCGCAACATCATTTCAGATACCTGTTATGTGTAAGATACTGAGATGTCTGGCAAGATTCTGCTGAAACTGGAACACTCAACATACAGTGAGGTTTTCTTTGAGATGTAGATATTGCTAGTCGATTATCTTGATCAGAACCTAAGAGATGCACATATCATCAGTTAAACTACAGCGCAACCAAAAACATTAAGGACTTGCTTCTTAATGTCTTCTGCTTTAAAAAAAAATAAATAAAAAACCCAACACACCGAACATCTCACAGCATGCCTATAGCAGTAAATCATCGTATTATAGATGCATGATAGAATTTTCTAGGTATACTTAATGCTATTGAATGAAGTTAAAACTGGGATTCTAAATTTGAAAATTAAGCAGTTATATACGTGACTACAGCTGCAAGTAGTCTACTGAAGTCAAGTTTAGTCACTCACATGTAACTTTTCTGGCTTTATAACTGAGAAAGCATTTTTACTTTTAATGTAAAAACTTATCCAGCATGCGTATGCAGTAATTGACACCAACACAAGAGCTCAAACATGTCAGAGTATAGAAAAAAAAAAAATAAAAATGCAACAAGTTAGATGCCTTAGCATTTATATGAACTTAACTATCACTAAACTCAGTGGAAAGACATGGGCAAACTTGGCAGGACCAGATCAATCCCCATTAGCTCTTCCTCATATTTAGATTTCAAAGCTTTCATACGAAGTGAAAAAAAAATAGAATGATTCTGTATTTTACAGTATTCATCATAGCACTACAGAATTAAGAGTTTTTGGACAAGTTTTAATGTTAAGTTTTTCTTTTTCACAAAACAATTCTAATGATAAGTTATGTAGTAATATCCAAAGGGAGTATGACTGTGGCAAACATATTTTTGTTTCTATTACTATTATCAAGCAGCTTAAGGTTAGGATATACAAAATTGAAGAATGCACTTCAGAAGAGACAATATGGCATTAAATACATCCAGAAACACTAGTCTTTCAACAAAGGCAATTGCAATTCAAAAGCTTTAGTGCACAAGGAATTTTAAACAGATCAAGATGCTCACAGATCACTAAATCAAGTCACCTTTTATGAGCAACAGCCGAACAATCTGAAATCTGTTCCTAAAAGTTTTCCTACTGTGGAAGACCATTTCATTTCACACTTACAGAAACACTACAGGAATTGCACAGAGGAGAAGCAACGAGAACGCATGAGGTAGGTTACTTTATCTGACAAGAATACAAAGTCAAGCTACCTTTGCTTGCCAGGTGTTTCACACATTTAGCTTTAAAAGTTGGCTGCCACAACAAGAACCTATTTAACAGAGATTGTTGTTACTTTTTCCTTCCCAGTTCCTTTTTATTTGTTTCATCCCACCTCCCCACCCCTTAGAAAGTATTGAAGTCTCAGTGGTGAAGATCAAAACACTGCATATGCATATTCAGGAATAAAGGGGTGGGAAATAAATTTACCAACTTGAAATTAAAAACTTGTACAGGAAATAAATTTTAAAAAATACTTTCACTAAAAACAATATTCTAAACTACATTTTTTCATTATCTTTTCAGAAAAAATTACTCCTTTGTGAAAGTTTGAATCTTAACATTCAGTTGTTTATTGCTCAAATTCATTCTCATCATCATTACACTCTTTTCACTATTTCTTTTTCCTAAGTATATTTTTTTTTTACTGAACACGTGCACGCATGTTTAATACTACCTTATCTCAAATAATTAATGCTGCCATCACCACATTATGACGCTCTTGTTTCCAAAACTTATTTCTAATCTATACAGATCTCTAATAGGTCATGACTTCTTCAATAGCCTTGGCAATTAATACACTCACATTTAATTTAATTTAGTAATTCTAAAAGTTCCCTGTTCTTAATAGCTGTACTGTCAGGTACTTGACATTCACCAGCTTGCTTCACAAATATAAGTTCTTTACATAAGTAATTATTAGGAAGGGAGTTATCATGATTTCATGATTCCATTTTTAAAAGGAGATTCTGAACCATCAGTTATCCGGACAGGTAGAAACATACATGCTAAAATCAGCCTTGGGAAGTTGTTTTTTTTTTCTGCTAATAGTTTTGTTCATATTTGCATCTTCCAGTTGAAAGGGAGGAAAAGAGACATTACAAGAACATAATTTGAAAGAAATACTTGCTTCCTAGGAAGGCACTTGGAGCTGTCACATTTTCAGAGTGCTTGCAATCAGTAGACATACTCAAGAACTGTTGCTTCAGCCACGTTCCTCTATCTTCTTCAAATGCCTTTCTCTAGGAAAGGAAAGGACAGATTACACTTAGGACCACAGGAACACACTTAGTGCACATTAAACTGATGCTATTCTATCTAAGAAAACAGAAGTAACATGCCCATGTAATTAAGGAAAGTCAGCAGCTTAACATGAGCAAGCTTTAAATCCAACAAGGATTAGCTGAGGAGGCATTCATTTACAAGCTAAACCCCATGACTTGTTTCACAGAAGTTTGACTAGTCCTTTCTTTTCACCGTTCTCCATTCCAGTGACACAAACTCCTGTCACTGACTCCGATGTTCCCCCTTCCCCCTCAGGGTAGCACCACCTCTTGGAGGTAGCCCTCATTTCTGTAATCCACTGAGGATTACAGTTTAAACCTCAACCCTGAGCCCTCTCCTAAACAGATAAAAATGGCATTGAAAATAGCACTGATTACTTCTGCCTGAAACCGGGGCAGAAAGAAAGGGGTTGTTTCATTTTCCAATCGCTCTGAGCACAGAAAATGAAAATAACAGTTAAAAGACCACCTCCAAAAGATCCAATGGCTCTAGAATCAAGCAACAAGCTCTCTCATCTCCCAAAACCATCAGTGAAATAGGACATCCCCATTATATAAAATTATTTCTACTATGCCAGCAGAAAATAGAGCAGGCTGAACTCCAATGCAAATTTTCACAAGCACCTACAAGACTTACAGCATTGCTTCTCTTGTCATATTGAAGCACTTTAAGAAAAAGAAGCATGGGTAGTTGTGCTTATGCTGCAACGTAGTCCTAAATGATTGCTTGTCCAGAAATGTTTATTATCACTCAAGACTTTTAAAGCTGAATTCAAGGTCCAACATGAAATTCACACACTCATTAAAATGCAAATAAAATTAAATGAAAAGTTGAAGAATACATATCTATAAGTAGTGGTCTGAGTCAATATTTGTCACCATGTGAACTACGTTTGTGCCAGTATCTAAAGTAAGATCTGAAGTATTTTCTGTCCTTTACAATAAATTTTACAGTGCAAGAACAAAAAAACCCCCAGCTATCTGAGTCAGACAAGTTGTCTGTTTAGCTCAGTATTCTGTCTCCAACAGTGGCCACAAGAGATGCTATTTACGAGACCATGTGAACCCAGCTGCTCTCTGCACTGCATACCCTTGGAGGTTCCCATACCCAAAAGTAATTTGATTAGACATGTTGGAAGGCACCCCCCTGCCCCATCCTGCCCCCCGTTTTTGTATCCATCAGTGGACATGCTGTTCCTGAGCTTAAGCAACTGCTTTTGGAACCTGCTGGTATTGATAACCTGTGGTAGCAAAATCCAGAAGTCAACTACCTGATGTATGAAAACGTACCTTTTCTGGATATGTTTTAGACAATTTCAAGAAGTTTCTATGAATTTCCTGTAGTCCTAATCTTGAGAAATTTGGTGAACAACAGTACTGCTTTCATCTGACGCAATGAATCCAGTTTTATAAATTTTAATCACATCCCACTCCAGCTTCCCCCTCGCACATTAAAGCAAGTAGTTCTGTAAGCTATCTAAAGTCCATTTCTTTTTTCTTTCAATGGCTATTTTTCCTGTTGTATCTGTACTATCACAGTTTCACAACCACATCATCATGACCTCCTTTCCCTGCTAAACTGGTAAGCCCCTTCATGTTCTTGGCCCTAACTATTGGATAGACCAAAAGACACACATGCTAGAGTTCATCCAGTGACTTACTCACCCTGACTGCCTTCCAGTATGTGTGGTTACTGGCCAGCTTAACTACAAGAACAGAACAGATAACCCTAACAAAGGGAAAGGCAGCAGTTACTTCGCACTTCTGCAATAGTCACTGTTTTTCCACAGAAGTTTAAGAATCAAGCACCTTTGAAAATCCAACCCTGCAGCCAAATCTGACTGAAATTTCCATAGGCCTTGCTTTTGTAGGAAATCAAAATTAAGCAGCATCTAATAACAGATTTAATGATTAAGTGGACTGATTTTTGTGAGTACTTAAATATTTCAAATGCTGAAGCAAAAACGGGTCATTCCAGTGGCAGCAACTGTATTTTCCAATACACGCAAAAACCCCTTGTTTTTTTGAATTACCAACAGAATGATCTACAATAACCACAGATATATTTTACACAGAATAAGAAAGATCTTGCTCTACAGATGTTAGCATACAGATACTGTTGGATGGCTGCGCTGTAGTATGCGTAACAGTAAAACTACTTAACAATCAGTAACTCATCTTTCATAGGAGTTCCCCTTTTTAATACCTCAAGTCCTAATCTAATAGCAGCTTCTGTAAAACTTCTTCGTTCCTTCTCAAAATTCTTTTTTTGTTCTCGAAATAGTCTCCATTCCTCCTGAAGACGTTCTCTTTCTTCCAACAAATAGCAGTCCTGTAGTATCAGAGTGGTGTCATCATCGCATGGAGACATAAGCTGCTGCTGCAGATACAAAGCAACAAAAGACACAAACATTAGTTTGGGAGTGACTGTTAAGAGGTGCAATATTTCCACAGGTGCAGTTTTATCACAAAATGGTTGAAGTTTAATATAGTAACAAGGTACTAAGTATGAAGTTGGTGGCTGCTAGGGTCAGAATTTCATATGGCAAGCAAAATGTCCCTGTTCAGGCAGGTGACCTTCTCAGCCTTCCTCACCTTTGTTTAGCCTTCAAAATTATTCCTACCAGAATTAGAAATTCATTAAAATACTAACCAAATCCATTAGCACACATACATTCAGACCAACCATTAAATATGTCTTATCTAAAAAGCATTATCAAAGAATAGAGAAAGGCTCAGAGGTGAGAAAAGTGCCACATTAAAAAAAAACAGAAAGCTTAGATTCAGTCGAAGAAAATAAGAAAAATTAAAGCCTACTACCTGTAAGAGCTGTTGCTGAGTTCTTATCATTTCTTTACATTGCTGAATCTCTAACTCTAGCTTTTCAGTTTCCAGCTCATGGTCTTCCCTTGAAATGACATCTTTTTCATTCAGAGCTCCTGAACGTACACGTGACACTAGGAAGGGAAAAAATGCTACTTAAAATCAAAATAAAATCCCTCCCATCAGCAACTCATAGTAATAGCAAAACATTTTAAACTGTATTTATTTCATCCTGAAAGACAGATACACAGCGTATTCACAAGCACCTCTATCAGAGACTAGAGACCTCAAATTGGTGCTACATTGCAATTATGCACAAAATCCAGTTAAAAAAAAAGTAATGAAAACAATAGCTGTTTTGCATTCCCCAGAAGTAAACCAAGCATCTGCACTGCAATAAAAGTGCCACACACACATGCACAAAACCCCACTTGGTTCAGCAGCTATTTAATAGAAAAATCAAGACAACTGAAGACTTCTTTTCAGTAACATGCTGCTAGCCTGTTCTTCTCAGCTCGTTTTTGAAGGGCCTGTGTGTTCATAAAAATATGACAGTAACTATATTTATCACAGATATAAAAAGAAAGGCTTTTTGTTCAAGTCCTGTGGATGAGAAATGGAGCTAACAAACATTGTGTGCATATTTTCATTCCATTAAAGGAACTAATTAGAAAGGAATAAAATTTCTTGTGTATATTTACATATTGCTTTATTTAATTTCATGCATTCATGCATAGCTATCACAGGGATTGGGATGAACGAAGTTTTGATGCCCTGATGCTAATGTTTGAATATTAGTTGAATCCTAAAGGACTAGACGATGGTCATCGCAATAAACCAAAAAAAGTGACTCCAAGAAAATGGAAAATACTTGCAACATTTTTCCTGATGCTTATAACTATTTTTTCCAGTTACTTATACCAAATCAAGTATTATTCAAAACAAGTGTTCTTAAAATCCTTTCTATGGTATAAACATATTCTCACAGACCATCTGCTCTTTTATTTGCAATTGCATGTGTGACCTTCTCAGTCTTATTCTTGACTGCAAACATCCCTGTGGTAGCAGCAGCATTTGCTTGCATGGGAAAATAATACTAGGAAAGAATTTTATATATTTTTAGCCATCTTTTAATGCTGTTTAACAGCTGGAAATGAGGAGAGTCTGACATCATACCATCAGCTAGTTCACTTTAGAATGCCACAAGCGGCCTCAGAGGTATGGATGTGGCAAGCCTAGACTCCTGAGAAGGATTTACATATTTACCATCAGTTTACTTCAAATTGATATGTCTGCATTACTTGAAAAATCTCAAAGAGGAGGGGAAAAGCAACAAACCCTACTACCAGTCTCGTCCTTTCAAAATGAAAAGAATTATTTATTCAGAAAGTTGCTGTTTACTGTGTCGAAACTATAATCATGCCCTTTCTCATGATAACAGCCTTGGTATGCAATTGCTTTCCTTACTACCTACAATTAAAACTCACACAGGAAAACGCCAATCATAAGCCCTTTTAGAAAGTCTACCAGATCACAATTCCTCCCATTTTAGCTTAAACAGCAAAGTAAATCCTAAGAGCACAATATCAAATGGAGTTATCAGTAGCATGCTATATGTACTTGCAATACAGTTAAGCGTCACCTTGGTTATCCAGCTTTTCAACGTGATTTTTCAGCATTCTCCATTGCTTTCTAATGCTGTTGGTAAGCTGCTCTCGCACAGTTTCACAAGACAGCTCCCACATATTCTCTTTATTTAACTCTCCAATATCTTCCTCCAGGTCTGACAGCACCTGTAGAAGCAGAAAGAAGAAACTGAAAAGCACTCTGTGTATTTGTTTATTTAAATATGTATATGGATTTCATTTCCTGAAGAGAAAGAAAACCGTTATATACAGGAGAGATTTTTCCATCCAGGGAAACTGGACTGTCATGGAGTTCAGTTCCCTGACAGCATAATGCTGAATAGACAGAAGTGACCTGTCAGTCCCCAGAACCCACTACAGAGCATCGATCAGGTAGCGAGTCTCACTCAGTCTCACTCATCTTCAAGCTAGAGAGGTTCAGAGCGCTGAGTTCTGCTGTCAAACTTCAGCAGTAGCTGCCCAAAAACTCACTATGCAGCATGAATGGGATCTAAGACAACAATTTTATCCTGTTGGGAATTTAGTAAGGCAGGGACAAATTACTTTTTTCCCCACAATGAAGACAATAAAACCACACTACACATGGAAGGTAAAGAGGAACTTATATCTCCCTCTCTCACTTCTATTTTACACTACTGTTCAGACTTCAAACCTGAATGCTGTCTCCAAGAGTTAAGACAAAGTCTAAACAGTCAACAGAAGACTAGCCCAGGACCAATTTAGTAGATTTAAATTGAAAAGCTATAGCTGTTTGAATGCCTGGGATGAATACTCCACTCTTCTCAAGCACCTAAACCACATACAATCCCGTTTATCTACAAGCAGATAAGAAAAATGGGATGGGAAGTACAAAAACAAGAAGTTCAAAAGCAAAGTAATTCATTTACAGATGCAGTAGCACTTTCTTTCAAACCTGGATCACCGGAGATCTTAAGGAGCAAAACAGCAGCTCTTTTTGTTTAAAAAAGTAGTTGTTTGGTTTGAGGCGGGGTTTTTTTTGGAAGGTTTTTTTGGTTGGTTGAAGAGTTTTATGTCACTTCATAAAGAAACATCTTATGCCTTTACCTATATTTATATATGCCACCACAAAGAAAACCCAGTCTGGAGCAGGCCTCTCGATAGCACTGTGATTATAGGACAGTCAGGCGGTTTCATGGCTGTTATTTTGCAATGCAAAGCAAAATAATAAATGATGTAAACAATGCGACCACATCACCAGATGCCATGCTCCAAAGTGTATGTTTCCTTCTAAGAATCTTCTCCCATATTTCAACTTTTTCTTATGCTCAGGGATACTCTCTCTTACTACTATAAGAAAGACCAGTTAACTTTCTAGACTATTCCCTACATCACACTGACATCAAGACAGAACTGCAACTTCAGCAAAAGGAATAAACAAACTCTGATAAACAATGAATGCGCAGTGTGCTGTTCCATAAAAAATAAAGTATCCCGTATAAACAAATAAATACTTAAAACCTGGAAACAAACAAAAAGACCCCACAAACAATTTTACTTAGAAATCAAACATCTTCCTTGAACACACCAGCAGCTCTGCAAAAAGAAATAATAGCTACTCTAATCCATGTACTACTATAGGGATGCACCCTAATTACATTTCCTCCACCCCCATGGATCCTATGGGAAACCTGGTTTCTTTGCATAAGCACCTTGAAAGCTAGCATCACATCTTAGTATGGAAGGTGGACAAAATCCAAAATATAGGTACCCACTGCATTTAAAATTCATTCAAAGTATATTTTCAAGTTTTCCATTGACTGACTGGAAAAAATATGCTGGGTATTCTTCGCAGACAGAACAACATTGAAACACTGATGGATTTCAAGCACGGATGTGAAATCCACTGCAAGTGCCATAACAAGTTCACCTTTTTTCTTTCTTAAAGATTTAATTACTACAACACTATACCAACCTGCAACAGATTTAATTTGAATTGAAGAATACTTACTGGTCCATCTTCAGACCTTTCTTTAGGTTTCTGTTTCTGTGGTGGAAGAAGTGAAATAATCTCTTTCTTCATTTGCTGAAGAACTTTTTTCAGCTCAGCATTTTCCACTAAAAGCTGTTTTTGGCGTTGTTCATAATCACTTAACAGAACTTTGTACATTTCTTCTTCATTTCTGGAGGAAGAAATCTTACAGTAACAACATAAAAGCCATGATACATGCTTCAATTAATATTGTTCTAAGACAATTACCTGGCTTCTGTCTTATCAGTCCTCCATGCACCTCTCTTCCCATCAGCTCTACCAACATAATTTAAAACTTCCATTGCTACAAATGAAAAGGATATTTCAAAGTGTGAAACAACATGCAAATATATAAATATTCAGATGACAAAAAGCTATATGTAAATGCAACGTTGAGACCACATTACTCAAATATCCCCCTCAATCTTCAGATCGATATGAAACTGCATTGCCCTGCTTAACGCAGTAATATTAAGATACTCAAGGAAAAAAGACCGTTTTGTTTTTTGTAAACTCAGAGGGATGTATTCTCATCCTTTCATCTTTTAATGCATTTCTTACTGGCACATTAATCTCTATTTCAGCCTTTATATCAATGGAGTATCAGTTCTAGCCTTTCTTCTGGCAATACTGCCAGTTTCACCTCCAGTTTAAAGTAAGTAACTTCCTGATGTTTCACAATGTGTTTCTCAAAACAAAGCAGCTTGTCTGTCTACATTTGAACTAAAAAAATAACAAAACAAAACAAAGACCCTAAAACAACACATCACTACAGATTAGTGGTCCAATTTCAATTCTAGTTATCTATCAAGCAAAGAGTAGCTAGATTAAAAGAGCCTGTTATTTTGACCTCCCTGATGCTTGAACTAGTATTAGCCACCTGGAGTCAAGAACATGCCACAAGTAAGTTTTGCTGACCTCAGGGTGAGCCTTCTAGAGATTACTGAGCTGATATCTAAAGACTTGCTATAGCCAAAATAGCATCCTAACCTGGTTTAGCCTACCCACAAGCACTTTCAGAAAACTAAAGCAGCAGAAAACGAACCTGGCAACAACAGGAATAGTTGCCTTCAGGTTTAGTGAACTAAACCAGCTTACTGAAATAAAATCTGCACTCCAGTTGGCAAAGAGCTGAGTGTTTTGGGGTTGTGAGGAGGGACAAGAGAGGAGAAGCAGGACTTCTGTTCCACTGGAGAAGAACTATATAAATACTCTGAGGCCAGACATGTGAAACAAAAGGTGCAAATATTTCTATCAATCACATAATGCCGACCACAAAAATCTATACTCATGCTAAACAGCACTGAGGAATATCTTAAACAGAATTTTTGGGCAGTACAACATATGATATAGGAGATTTCCTTTCTCTGCATTTCACATAACACTATATCTATCTCATGTTACCTTCCTTCAAATTTCTCATTGTTACCATAAGTTGACCATGGTACCTCAAGGGGAAAAAAAGCTCATGCAGTGTTCCTTCCTCATCGTAACTGGTGGGCACAATACAGTGTTTATGACACTGTCTGAAGTCTTCTGATGGTAGCAGTAGCAAGAAAGTAATGGAGACAATTCTCTAGTTTAGGAAATAATTCTACATAATTCTCTCTAGTAAAAAACTTATTTTGCAAATATCTCCATCTTGGTTTGTGGTTGGTAAACAATCTTATGGAACGCAATATAAGTTTATTAGCCTTTCACAGTCAGCTGATGTGAAATAGTTTATCTTTTATGTAAGATTCTAACATCGCAAAATTCTACAAGAGGGGGACAACATTGACTTTAAAGATACCCAGGACCAAAACATTCTTAACATAGAGAATATGCTATTTTGCTGTAGTAAAATTCAGAGCTACTTACCTATCTTTTTGTCCTTTTTGTTCATCACTAACTGATGCAGGCGTTCCTTTAATTTGTTATATTCTCTCTCTTTCCTCTTCATATCATGATTGTACTGTGTAGCTCTACTTGAAATTATATTCTGTAACTTCTGTACCTAAAAGCAACCCCACAAAAACTGTGTTTTTTCAACTAAAGTATAAACAGATATTTCTTCAGAAAATTAGAACAAATACATGAAGCAAAATCATGCTTCTATTCAACCGTATTTCTAGTGAAAGGAAGTGACAAAAATCAATCACTTCAGTGAAAGACAACATTTACCAGAAAAAAAATCATTCCAATTTAACAATTAGGAAAGCCCTTGCAAATAATCATATTATTGAATATCTATGTAATGACTTGTGTTAATGTACAAGACAACTCACTTCATCCTTCTCATTTTTAAGTAACTGGTGCAAATTTCTGTTCTTGCTTTGCAGTTGTCTGTCTCTTTCCTGAAGTCCAACTATTTCCCTTTTAGATAATTCCAACTGTTCCTAGAAAGTGTTGATAGTTGATTATCAATAAGAATTAATAGCAAAGGATTTAAAGACAAAACAACACCCAAACCAAACTGTCAAACCATCTCACTTAAGTTCGCCTGTATATTTGATCTCTGATGTTTTGGGAGTGATCGTGCATTCTGAATGACAATTTAGTTCTACTTTCTGGATAAAGAAGCATGATTCTCCAGTACAAGAAACAAAAATTCAGCTTGGTATTTGACAGATACTATCTTATACAGTTATTACTTTCTCATTAGGTCAGGATTCTGTAATTGTATCTATACTGTGACAGTGAGACAGATACTGAGCCACCTGTAAGAATCAGACTACAGTATTACTAGAATGCTTCTGTTAAATAACCAAGGGAACAATTAACACAGATATGCAGACTGTGACCATAGCAAAGCAAATGGGACATTTCACACAGAGTAAGGCTACACAGATGACCTCATTACAACACATCACGCACAGTAGCATTTCAGAAATGTTTGTAGAAACATGAGACTCAAACAAACCTGAGATTGCCACCTTAAGTGACAGAGCTAAATGCTATATACAAGCTATTTTTCTTTGTATTTGTAGTGAGCTAAAATGTGTAGAGATACTTAAACAACAAGAACCTCTAAGTAAATCACATCAGAAAACAGGTAACACAGTAGTGGAAGTCAAGAGGACTGCTGCATGGTATCTGAAGGAATTTGCATGAGAAACCTTACAAGCTGACAGTTAAGTTAAATGCCCAGGCATTAAAGCAGTACTAATAAGTTCTTCCCCCTACACTTCACCTTAAAGCCATTTGTCTAGGGAAAGTAACTGCAGCATTCTGTAGCCTAACATTAGCTAGTGTTTGTACAAAAATAAGTGCAGATACACATGATTTTTTCACGTCACATCAAAATGTTTCTACATGGATGACCAATCTCAGCAGGACTACTACGATTTTGAGAATCTATAGCAATATATGTCAAGGAGATGGTGCTGGCTAGTCCTAGTGAAAAGCAAGCCTAAAAAGCCACAAAACATGCACAGATTATTTTTTTTTTCCTTGACAGGATCAAGGGAAATACAACACTAATATGACTGCACATACAAGTAGCAAAGACATAGCATAGGCTGCGGCTGCTCCACAGTGACTGGCCTTGGGCATGTATTTATCGTGTGATAAAATAAAGCTTAGTAACTTCAGTTTTGACAACAGCTTCTGAGCAATTCTTACAAAGAAGCTTTGTAGTCAGCTATCCGAAGAAACCAACAACAAAAATTCACGGAAAAAACTACAGATATGAAGACTGATAACAACCCTGTGACACACACCAGAAATGCTACCTACACGTTCACTAGTTACAATTATATTGGGAATTATCTTTTAGAGATGGACATACCCTTTGAAGGAATACTAAGTGATATCAACTGAAGTCTTTAATATTTTCACCCACAGCATGCATTAACACTTCCAATCCAAACAACCTTCCCTCTTCCTTGATTAAGGAGGCCATAATTCCCATTAATTCACATTTTGTTTAGCTTAAGGAATTTTCAATTGGAAAAAGACTTTAAAAAACCCCAAAATGCACATAAAAACACTATTGTAATTTACTACTGGGGAGAAAAACAAACAGCAAAACTCAGTGTTAAGAATGTACAGTACCTGCTAAATACAAGCACTGTATAATAGTGGAATTATCTTGGGTTTTTACCTTTAATTTAGTATAACAGTTCTGTAAGTGTTCCATATCACTACCCAGTTTCAGATGCTGTAATTCTATTTCTTCCTGAGCTCGAAGGTTCTTGTGCTGCAGTACGAGCAATTCATTCATGCAATTTATGATCGATATTAAATTTAATTCTTTTCCTTTAGACTCCGCATAAATAGAAGGAAAGCCCAATGTTGTCAGTTCCTGGTAAAAGACAAGGGGTGGGAATAATAACTGGATCAATGTCTCGCAGTTCTCCAAAAGAGGAAGTCAATAGTGAGTGAAATCCTATATGAAAGTGAAGCGGGGTGGGGGCACAGCATCCTATTCCCCACCAACTAGGGCTTCTGAGCATTGAGAAAGAAGCCTTCTTAACCCAGGGAATCTTTGCTACCACAATTGACTTAACGTCACCTTCACACAACCTCCAATTAACACCATCTGGCTTACCCTATCAAGATAGGAGATACTCTGTTCAATATTCTCTTCTGTGCAGAAGGCACTGAAAAAGCCGTGCATGCTTTTGGATGAAGGCAGTGGCAAGCGTAGCACTTGTGAGTTCATGCTTGAGGGAGATATCTTTTTTTCTGAGGTATATTGAAAAATATTTTTGCTATCTAAAAATTAAAAACATTAAGAAACAAGTCAGTGCTAATAGTTTAGGACACAGACAAAAAAAAAAAAGTCCAACTATTCAAATTATTATTCACAGAAATCTACAAGTCTAGAGCTTAGAACTTCAGTTAGAATGACATATATTAAATAATTCACAATGAAGAAAAAAAAAACCAAAACACAGATGAACTTCCCCTGAGGATTTAAAGACTCAATAACGTTTTAAGGTATTATAGCTTTCAAATTTTACTCCTCCACCAAGAAAAAAGCCAAACACTCAATCTTTTTTCCTAATTGGCTTGCTATGAAACAATATTTTTTCCCCCACAGGTGCAAAAACTGTGCACTTAGTGAAAATTTAATAGAAAGTAAAACATCCTTATTCACACTAAGTGTATGCTGTAATTTATTCTTCCACTAAGTAGAAGCAGGCAAGAAAATATTTACTCCTTTAATAGATTTGTAATCAATTTATGAGGCAATAAAATTTAGAACAAATAAAGACACCTCTGAAAACAGAAGAGATCCCAAAAGGTGTGATTTAAAAAAAAAGTGTGGCTGAGGTGTCTTAGAATCTTTATATACATGTGGAAGGACAGAATTTTACCACAGCATTTCTGTAAGGACTCAATTCAAAACAAAGCACTGTATGTATTACACATTATTTAACATTCTGCTGAATTAGTAAAGTCTGTCACACACAAAACTCCAAACTCTCTCTCTTTAGCAGCTATAACATCACTGGCAAAGTTAGCAAATCCGCTAAATTCAAAATATTACCAGTTTACCTGATGACAGCACTGGCACAGTAATAGTCTTCCAGTCTCCCATAGCAACAAAGACAGGCAGGGTACCTGAGCAACCGGTTCAGCAGTGAAGTATTCAGTACAATTGCTGGCAATGTGCATTACGTAGGCACCTCCTAAAATAGCAAGAGCATTTCGGATTAACAATACCAGCTAGTATAAGATTGAAGTGGGCATAGGAGAGTCACTTTGGACTTGAGCCACACAAAGTTTTTCTACTTCTTTACACAGCATTTGGAACACAGTAAGTGCAGCAATTATGCTGTGAAAATGATGCATCTATCTGTATTTAGGTACTCTTAAACTTAACTAAATCTTGTAGACCATTAACTAAAGCTAAAATGCCATCTACACATGAAAATAATAAAGACACACTGTAGATAAATCAGTTGTTTTCGTTGATATACAGCACAGAAAACACAGCAAGCCAAGTGCTGAATATTTTCCTGACATAACTAGTAAGAAATTTTATTAAGATAAACTTACGTGAAGTTTTAACACAAATCCATCTGACTTGGATTATTACTTAAAGAGAAAGATAAAGGCACTACAGAAGATGTATTGGCAGAGAGAAAAATTCTAATAAATATTTAACCATTTAAATTTAACTTAACTTATACATTTAGTTATACTGCCTTTGCCCAGCAAGTTTCTTGCTTATTTGCAGAATCTCTAAAACTGTTGAAGAAAGCAAATAGAAGAAGCAGCCTTACCCCATTGGCACTGCCACTCAGCACAGCTCTGGCCTTCTGGAAATGAAAGGGGAAAAAAAAATAACAATCACACACTTGTAAGAAAGAACACACCGACTGTCCCTTCACCCCACCTCTGCCATCCAGTAAGAGGGCACATAATAGCATTAGAGTTACCACACTGCTGGAGACTTAAAATCCAGCTCAGACGCTTTGGATTTGGACAGAGCAACCCATCAGCTGTTATGTAAACATAACACTTCAGGGAAACAAACTTTCCACCTGACGTGAAAGAAGGCTCCCTTTTATCAATTAGCACTTCAGAACAAAATCTCAAGTCAGTTTTAGATGGACTCCGTAGACTTTTAGAGTACAGGGATGTTTTCCCCTGGCCCCCCCCGCTAGTGTTCCAAACAACACACTTCAGATAAGCAACTTCAAAATTTCTGGCAGTGCAACATTGTATTTTTATCACTGTGGTCAAGGCTGTAACTTGGGGAAAAAAAGAAGATAATTGAGGAAAAGAAGAAAGCATGCTCTGTTATCCATAAGGTCTCTTGAGAACACAGATTAGAATCCTTATCTACACTTCAAAGTGCAGAACAGTGCCCAAAGCAACACCAGGTTTTTAAGAGATCATGATGGTGCACTGCCACATGCTCAGCACTAAGAAAATAAGATATGCAGCTGGATGAATATTTCTCCAGGTTCCTAAACTTATTTGGGGAAAAGGTAAACAGTTATTCCTCAGATGAGTTGAAAGGTTGTAGGAACTACGATATTACATATCAGAACACACACTAAGGCAGCAACAAAACACAGTCAATACAAGTCTAGTGGCTGTTCTTGTAAAAGAAGTGAGTTTTTCTCCTTTTTCTCTGGCCATATTATTTTTCTTTTTCCCCCCCTGTAAAAACCAAGATGTCCAGAAGCTAACAAAGTGAAGGTTCATTTTAAAGACAGGAACTGACCTCATAGCAGAAATCTGCAAGGTATATTTGTTTTTACCTATCCAAAGCAACTGTGCTTTTAAAAATGGAATTCAAAGTCAAGCTAAAGATTAAGAGGACACACTTCTTACATGTTCATTTTATTTCTGTTGGATCCATCAGACAGAGAAACCTGCAAATGTAAGGGAAGAAGAAGGCAAATTAAACTACAAGTGTATTCTCATTAGTGGCATCACAATCCTGCATTCTAACAAGGTATTTCAAAAGATTGTTAAGAAACTCAAGACACACAAATTCCATTAAGGACTGTTGAAAAGTCTGCAAAAACAGCACTCACATTTCAGATATGCTGTTACTTTCAAACAGACTGGCTTTTGTTCTTCAAGAGGCTGCACACCCATTAGGAGATCTTATCATCTAAATTCCCTCAATGTACAGTATTGTCATCGTAGAGAGACCTGTGGGCTGACAATACTATTCTGACACGCTATCACCCCACACAATGTTTGGCTGGAAGCAGTTACAAGACTAGTCCAGGTGTGGGAACACAACAATTCTCCAAATTCCAGCCCTGTAAGCCGCATGCAGATCCATTCCATGAAGGTGCTTTATCAGAACTACCCTCCAGTGACCCACTGTTTTCAAGTACCCCAACAAGAGGCCACAAAGAAAATTAACACACAAACTCAGGCTCAGAAGGATGTCTAGTGAAGACAAAGAAAGCTACAACATAGGCAGCATAATAAATTCCAGATAATACAACTATATTATGAGCACATTAATCAACCTTGAGGGCTCTAGAGCCTTTTGTCTTGAAAAGCCCACCTTTAGTACACTTCACACTGTTTAACACATCAGATTAAACACCACCCTCAGCAATTGGAAGATTCAGAAAGCAAACTCAAAAGCTTTCTCCAACTGTTAAACCACTACCCCAAAGAATCTTAAGCTATGGATCAATAGCTTTGAACCAGTAATTATTCAGAGAGTGTCCAGGGTTTCATACTTGAGTTGTCTTTACATACTGTATTTAGAATTAAACTCAGATGTGCAGAACAAGACAACCCCATGTCAGCTGCACAAGGGAATGCTCCAAGCCTTTAGTGCCATGCTGAGATCATTTCATCAGTTGCACGTGGCTTGTACTGCAGTTCCAGACCTCAGCCATGACTTCTAAAGCTACTTAGTGACTGAGATCCATCAGATAGATTTCCTTCCAAGTCTAGGCAGTTGCTCTGGAGCAACACAGCTCAAAATAGCCTCCCTGAAGTATGCAAGAGCTAAAGACGAGCATTCCTGAGGAAGACCATGTCCATGTAAAATTAACTTAGATACACTGTATTCAGAAGGGACTAGTCACCTTTAATACACTACAATGCTCTCTTTAACCACCATAACATAGCAGTGAACACATTCACACAGATAGAGGAGGAAAATGTGCAACTCTGAAGCAGTATTTTATTATGGAAGAAGAATAAAATACATAAGAAAAGTAACTGAGGGATGTCCCTAAGTTATCCTGGTTATTTACAACACAGAAAGACTTTAAGCAAGCAAAAGTAGTAAGGAAGTTTTGTGGTAGTTCCCCTCTCCTCACCCTTCCCCAAATCCTCATGGGGAAAATATGTAGTAGGGGAAAAAAGAAAATAAATCAAGTTTTGCTGTTTCCCAACATCTAATAATGAAGTCAAAAATCTGACTGACTGCAGGTAGGAAAAGAACCACTGAACAGCCAAAACAACTGTAACTACTTGATGACTTTCCTTCTGTGCCCATTTTCTGTACATAAGGATTTGTTGCAGTTAGTTCACCAACAGGTTTGAGGACTTGCCCAAAAACCTGTAATCACCCAGTACTTGCTATAATAGATGTAATTCTGCCAATTGTCAGAGTCACTTCTTGTCCCAAGCAAGTAATTCCTGGAGTGCACAAGGCCAAGGTGGACTGTCAAAAAAATGAGCCCATGATACCCAATGTCAAATGTTTGAATATAATGGCAGAGCCATCTCACTGCAAGCAGAAGTCTAAAAACCAACCACAGAAAAACCCCAAACACACACACACCCCTCCCCAAAATACTCACACTAAAATCACAGAGAGCTTGACTAATACCAAGGAAGCAGTAATCAAATCAAGGCATTCAAGTGCTTGTTGGAATAAGTGAAGTACAAAAACAAACAAAAGAATCAACAAACTTAAAAAAAAAAAAAGCGCTATGATGGTAATAACGTACCAGAACTTGATTCTTGAAAGGCACCTGCGGAGCTTTTTGACCAAAAAAAGTACAGGAGTAGTTCTACAAATACCTACATGATTCACTAACAAACATTTTTCTTTTCAAGAATAAGTTTAATCTAAACTTCAAAAATAGTACATTTCACAAACCCAGACAACTGAAAGAAGCTGTTTTTAAAGTTACTGGTTTGTGTTTTGGAGGACAGGGGAGGGAATGACAAAGAACATGCTAGGATTCAAGATAGAAATCTGATTAATTAGGCCTGAGTTCAGGCCATATCACAACTTGAAGATCACAAGCAGTAATAAGTAGGATTCTAAACTTTACACAGTGCCTAAAGTTATCATGCCTACACTTGAAAAGGAGTAGTTGCAACTGGATTTGTAAAACCCATTCAGACCATCAGAAGGGAATCTCTAGTCACAGCACTGTGCTGGGATCATATTACACCATCTGCTCATCTCTAACCTCCACAGGGTGTGACACAAATGGGAAATGCAGTATCTGGTCACCCAGAAAACTTTTTCCCCTCTAATGTAGAGAGGATAGTGAAAGGCAGTTTTTGGAAAGGTGATTTCTACCTTTCCCAATAAGGCAATGTCTTGGAAAAAAGTTTATAAAGTCAGTATCAACCAGAAATTGTCAAACAAACATTCCTTCTCTGTATATTTCTACTACTACTACTACAAGTTGTGACATGTATAAGCTTCAACTTGTAAAACTGGGGGCAAGGAAAGTTAACGTTTACTTAAAGTGCAACAGGATTCCTTCTACTAAAATTACATCCCAAAAGGAGCTGTGAATCTGCTTAAAGCTTTTACATTTGCCTAGTAATCCACAGATGCAACACAGATGGCTTTTATCCTGATAGACACAGAGACATATCAGTATACGTAAATGCAGGGTACACTCCAGTCATGACATTGAAAGTTTACAAATATATCCCTGATAATGTCACAAGGCATATACTTGTTTTAATTCATGTAATCACCAAAGTCCATACATTTCCTCCCTAGAGTTTTGACACTTCTTGTCCCTCTACAGATGTTTTGATAAAGTTTACAATTAACACTAAAATATGCAACATATCCAGTGATAACTGTGTAGTTGAGAGGATTCTTTCATCTAGAACTCTATTACAGTTTTAGTGACCTTTATTCAATATTGTAATTTTAATGGTGGGTCTTGCAATCAAAGTAGACCCCAGATCTTTCCTCTCACATTTACAAGACTGTGGCATTTTAATCATTATTCTATAAACTGCAAAATGGGAGTGGGGAATCCCCCTGTTTATCCACATTCTATGGGAACTTTAGTGTCAAATTTCCAGATAAACTTCTCAGTATTGTCAAAAGTAACATGAAAAGGCAAGTCAAACCACCCAACCTGCAGGCATTAAGTCCTTGTTTCATTATGAGCATATCATACTCAGAAAATCCCAAGTACACTTCCCCTTTCCATTTTATTTAAAAACAACTAAAAAAAAGTTAAGAAAATAAATGTTTATTTTATCTTGTTAGCACATATAACCATACAAGAATATACCCTCACATCTGATAAAATTCAGTGTTCAATGACTGTTCTTTCATGGTCTTTGCCTCAAACACTCAGGTTACAAGGAATATAATCTGATCTACTACATCAGTATTCAACTCTACCTTTCACATACACAGGTGACTGAAACTCTGTTAATGCAACCACTGAAAATATTAAAACACATGGAAATGTTTCAACCTGGCTCCCAAATTCCCACCTCATTTTGAACTAACACTATGGATCTTCACATTAGCATTTTCCTATCACTAAACAACAGTGCTATTTTGTTCATCTTCAAAATTGTATTCCTCTTTATTCACAAACCACTTACTATATGTAGCTGGAGCAGAACATTCTGATACCAAACCTCCCCACGTCACAGATACCCAAGAAGAAAATCTGAGGAACTGTCTTCTGCAGATCCTTCTCCTTTCCCTGAGGTAAACTTCAGCCCAACTTCATAGCCTGGCTGTCTCTGCAAGCAGAGGACTTTTTAAAAGAAAACAAACAAGCAAACCAACCAAGCACACACAAAAAACCCAAACAGCAAAAACAAACAAGCCACAACTTTACTAGTTAGTAATATTTACTGTGCAGAGTCAGAACTAGTGTTCCAGACCTCATAAGTGACAAAACTCACCAGTTTCAGTACAATATAACCTTTAAGTTAAATCAGGCATGGAATGGAAGATGGTAACTGCAATTTCGCTAAAGATTGCCAAGGAATTCAAGGAATGGTTCTCCTGTAAATTCTATGTTTTTATTGAGCAAAACCAAAGTGTCACAGAACAGACTTCATAACTGCAAACAAATAGGACTGGTGAAACATCAGCACACCTTCTGTGGAAGGAAGGAACACTAAAAAGTCTGTCACAGTGCTCTGGATGACAGATTGAGCCAACACACCTGGGCAAGAGACAGCATAACTGGATTTCTAAAGAGCTTTTCACAGCATTTCCTACCAAAAGTTCTTAAACTAAGATGTCAGGGGATTTATTAGTGACTGATTATAGATGGGGAAGGGCAAAGTGTAGGAATGATAAGTTTGAGGTGAGGTTATAAAAGTACATCGTATGAAAGTCCCAAAGAAACAAAAATTAAGAGCCCCAGAGGGGTCTGTGCAGGCATCTCTGTTGTTCAGTAAATTCAAAAGGGCAATAAGCATGTAAATAAGAAAGCTCACATACTGTACAGAGTCATTCATAAAAATAAACACCTAGAGTGAAAGACAAGAACTGCAGAAGGCTGTCCTCATAGTAAGCAAATGGAAGACTAAAACCAGCAGCTGAAATTCCATCTTTGCAAATGCAAACTAACACATTGAAACAGACAACTCTGCTATGTACTTAAACCAACAGCCTCTAGCTAGGTATTATCATGCAGGAAGAGAACCCAGGGTCACTATGATTAGCCCTCTGGAAATAATAGCTCAGAAGCAGTTAACAGAACATTGGAGCTGAGAGCAGAAAAGAGATCATCTCTGTATGAACACTAAACCTGCCCAGCTTAATTATCACATGCAGGTACAACTTTCCCTGTATAAAGGACAGAACAGACCTGAAAACTGTGCAAGAAGGCAAATCAACACTTTCATACAAGAAACTAATAAGCTACGACTTTTCAGCTTAAAGAGGAAACAGCTAGAAAAATAGGGCAAACACAGAGAAAATAATTATTCATTGCTTCTTTTAACAAAACAGTTATGTAGGATGAAACATGCAGCTCAACAGCTAGAAAATAAGAGCATTTTTTCCATATAAAACACAGGGAAATTGTGGACTTGCATCACCATGAGGTGCTGTGAATGCTAAGCATATAAACTGGATCAAATTCATTGAAAAACATCTATCAGCAGCTATCAAATTCAAAAAGAGAGATACAAGCTCTGCTCAGAGATCCTTCAGCTCCAGACTGCAGTATGCTAGGAGGATACACGGATAAAAGCATCTCTGTACAACCAGCCTACACTTACAACCTCTTCCTTAGTATCTGCTGCCAGACATTCTCAGAGACAAGATATTGACCCCAATGAGCCTGGTATTATCCTTTCCTATGCTCTCATCAGCCTAGATTATAACTGATATTAGTACCACAGCCTTCCCCCATCCAAAAAAAAAAAAAAAAACCAAAAAACCAAAAACAACCCAGAAATAACATCTTCCCCCCAAATACTTATAATCTGAAATCTCCATCAATGGTATAAAATAGTTTCTCTAGGTCTCCTTTTCAGGCTCACTATTAAAATTTACCAAATACATTCACATTTTACTTCACATGCTTCCTGTTTTAAGTCATTGCCCTGGAATTCCGATCATACCTTTGCAGCATACAGAGCACCGTGTAACCATTTCACTGACAGCAGAGACAGCAGTAGAGTGTTCTACAAAAACTGTGGATGCAACAATACTACAATTTGGTCTTGCACTGTGATTTGATCTTCAAACTGAAACGGGCTTTGCCACAAACAAGGCAAGCAATATTTTTAATTAAAGTAAAAGAGCCATATTTTTAAAATGGAATCTCTACTCTTGCATCACGTGAAACCGCCAGCTAAAGCCGAGCGGCCACGAATCCCCTGACTCAGAAAGCTTTCCAGCTCTCACCTCTTCCAGCATCCGCCGCTTGCAGCTTCACACAGATAAACACCACGCCGGGCCTTCCAGCGGGGCGCAGCCGGGCCGCTGACCCGCCGCCCTCGGCCCCGCGGCTCACCCGGAGCCTGACAAGAAGCAGCACAGGTCAAGACCCGCACCACCCCCGCGGCCAGAGAGACTCCCCCCGCACACAGCCCGGCCAACGGAGCGCTCCGGGGCGAGCCCAGACCGCGGACACGCCGTTCCCCTCGGCCGCCCCACGCCGGGCTCCCGCACCGGCCCCGGCTGCGCACCGGCCCCGCCGCGCCGCCCGTCCGTCCCCTCCCCCCGCGCCTGCCTCGCCAACGGCCGCAGAGCGCCCGTTACCCGCCGCGCCGCACGGGCGGGACGAGCCGCCGCGGAAACCGCTTCCTGAGCCACCGGTGAGAAGAAGAACACGGAGGGGAAGGAGGAGCCCGCGCACCCACCCGCCCAGCACCACCTGCTGCGGTACTGCCGACGCGGCAAGGGAGGAGGAGAAAGGCGGCTCCCGAGCGAGCTGAGCTGCACTCCGCGCCCCGCAGCTGCCGACACCAGCGCTCCGGCCCTCAGCCGGGCCCCGCGGGGTTAACCCCCCCGCCGCCCGCACACCCCCGTCCGGGCGCCGCTGCCATTGGCCGGGCAGTTGCTAAGAGACGTTCAACAAGGGCCCGCACCGCCCCGGCGGGTCGCAGCGGTACCGCGTGTGGCGGCACCTGCCCCGGCCGGGGTGAGGCAGAGCACGTTTGGCACCTGTCGGCGGGTCCCGAGAGCGGGGACGGGCAGGGAGCGGCGCCCGTGATGGGAAAGGAGCCCCAGAGTCTTCGTTTGGCTGCGGGAAAGCCCTGCAGTGCTGCACCGGCGGGCCGGCGGTGAACGGGGTTGTGTCTCCTTAGATACTGTCCTGCCCAGATTGCTGTCGCCTTTCACGGGGGATGGAGCAGTTACTGGTTTGGAAAAAACGTGTTGTTAAATATTAGCCCTTACCTTTGACTATATGTTGCTGAGTTTTTTCCCTCCCCGCAGGCAATTTCAACAGCTGTACACAAAAGCATAAGAAGTTCTTTGCTGAGTCACGTTATTCAGCCAGCCTAAAATCACATTTCTGTAGAATATGCTTTAGAGAAGACAGCTTCATAGTTGATCTCAACAGTTGTTTGGTAGTGTCTGAAAGAAAGGCATTGCTGATTTGAGAGAGGAACTTACACCAGGAATCCCTGGCACTCACCTAGATTAAATTTTGGGCAGACATCACCATGTCTCCCTATGGGAGACCTCACATACCTGGCAGCCCCCCCTGTGCCTGGGAGTGGAAGAGCACCCAGACACCCAGCTTGACCCATGCCTTATTGCCAGAGATCATCAGCTATCTAGCACCACCTTGCTAAATATGAGAGGCTTTTAATAAAATTGCCCAATAGTACTCAGGAAAGCTAATTGAGTAATCACGATCCATAGGATTTGATTAATTATTGGGGTTTGCAAGACTGCAGCCTTCACTCGATGACATGATTTACTTTTCTTGATACCTACCACCTTCCCACCCAAGTACACCAAATTCTGCAGTCATGTGTATTTATACCTGCAATATCTAATTCTCAGGCCTGTGTGTTGCTGTAAGTTTGTTGACACCTCACATCTCTCTATTATATTTTGGTACAGGAGAAGAGGTCAGTTTTTATGTTGCCTTTCATAATTTGAAATTTTCTTCCTAATTCCTTTCCAGGTTAATAAACAATATTTTTCAATATTATCAACCTTATTCTGGTTTTGTTTTTAAAGGTGAGACAATGAGAACAGGTTCTACTGAGTAAAATAACATTTTTAATGCTGTAAACATTTTAATTTCTAGTGTGTAATGAGTGTTTAAAGAATATTCAGCCCTGTTCTCTGTAAACTTGCCTTTGTTGGTCCAACATTCTCTTCACATTTAGCTTTGAGGAGAGTATCCTGTTGGGGGGTTACCTGCAAATAATCAAAAACAACTGAACACAAGCGAAGTGTAGAGATTGAGGACTATTCTTGTTGATTTGTGAAAACCTAGGGTATTATAGTCCAAATCAAGAAATAACAAAACAATTACTGACAGAAAAGAGGCTTACATGCAATAGACGGGATGGCTGTTATGACTGGAAAACCACAATCACAGAAAAATAGCAGCAATTGCGACAGAAAATATCTATTTTTAGTAGATTATATATTTATATACCCTTTCATAAATTCAGTTATTCACTCAAGTTGGCAAATTTTGATTATTTTGGTTATTTTCGGGTAAGAAGATGGTGATACAGGCCACGCATGAGCATTTTCACTGACAGGGTCACCAAGTGGACAGAGTGATGCTCTCTGGCGTGCAACAAGGGATGGAATCGTGAAAGAGAATGAGTCTTGTAGGTTATCCTGCCACAAACATAGCTGTGATAAACCTCCCTGCATCTCTTACACGCTGCTTGCTCTCCCTCCAGATTCTTTTTTGCACAACGTTTCTGGTTTTCAAAGGTCAGCTTGAGAATGGAAAAATGCTGAATAAGGTCAAAATCAGCCTTTCAAAATTCTCACCAAAATCTAACCTCCAGGAACAAACCATACTCCAGCCATAAACACTGGAAGTAAGGCTATCTTTCTTTTCTGTGGGCAGACCGTAACTACCTCTCCAGCAGATGAAATACACTTATATAGGGCTAGTAAACTGAGTGGTTCTTGCTGTGTAGGAAGCACCCTCCCGTGGCCTGCAAAAATACTGATTACTGTTTTGGCTTTTAGTACCTTTGCAATAACACTAATAAATATTTTTAATAACAGTGCATTCTTTTCAGAATTATTTAGGTCATAGGAAATCATTCATCGCAGTGCAGAAGGAACATTTCATTGTATGACTCAGGTTAATTGCGGAGACTTTGGATCTTTATACTGTAGCTTTGCTGCAGGGGCACTCTTAGGAGGAAGCAGACTAACACAGAATATAATATGTGACTGGAAATGGAAAGTGGGACAACAGACTTTGTTCACGGGAAGGATTAAGCTCCTGGAGCTTTAAGAGATAATGCATGGGGTGGGTGGTGCTGAATTTCCTTTGTCCCTTTGATCACAGCAGCTGTTCCTGAGGTTGATGCTATTCAAAAGAGAACTCCCCAAGCACTTTGCTGTGCATCATGGGCCAGGCTAAGTTTATGTTTTTTTAAAGGGCTGACCAGGAAAGGAGAAGTCTTTGTGGGATGCTTTCAGGCAAGAGAGTCAGAGGAAATTTTACCATATGAAAAAACATAGCCCAACACAGTTCTTTATTGATAATGCACCAGTTTGTTATAACACAGCTTCATAAACCACAGCGAGAACTGAAACACACCTTTCTGAAGTGGTTTAAAACAAGGTGGCATATAGGTGGAATTTTGGTGTAGGAAAAGGGTGGTGTCATTGGAGATTTTGGTTCCTAAGGGATACAGGAGAGAATAAAATCAAGTATTTCTTATACTCTCTTGAGTAATATCATAAATATCCTGTAATGGATGTCAGGTCCAGCTCCTTAAACAGCATTTTCCCTCTTGACTTGGGTTTTCTTGAATCTAATTTATGGAATTATTCGGAGACTCACTTTATTTTGCTTTATAATTCAGCAGTTTAGAAAAAAACACAACCTGTTATTTCACAGCCATTCCTCTCTGTGATATAGACCATTATCCTTAAAATTAATTTTAGTCCCATTTCTTTTATAAACATAGTTTATAGAACCAATGATTAGAGAAATGTTGAAAATGTATTTTTGCTTTCCCCTTTGTAATCCTTTGCTAAAAAGTTTCATTAAGAATTGTAATGGAAAAAATATTAAAGAACCCAAGCAAACTGGATTATTTGGGAAGTAAGATATGCAAAGTATCTCTAAAACCTTAAATTCAGGCTGGATAAAACTGTAACATGGACAGGAGAGCAAACAGGCTCCTACAATTCAGAAAGAGCTGCACTGATCCACAGTTTGTTTGCATTTCAATTCAAACTCATCTTCTTAAGTACATTCAAAAACGCTGTCTGCTGGAGTGGTTTCTATAGCAGTGTCCTGCCTCGTTACAAATCAGCAGGGCTGACGAACCATGGACTAGCAGAAGCTCATTAAAACGTCTGATCCTGTTATGCAATAGACCAGTGGCAGCCTGTGACTCCTTTATTGTCTCTTGATGTAGGATCTGTGTCTCGATAAAGCCTAGCTCATCACGCTTTCACATCTCTTTGTGGAAATGCACAAAAATAACCTCATCAGCCAGTCTATGGGTTGTGCTGTGTGCTTGTAAGCGCTTTAAGGGCTGTTTTCAGTTCCAGATCATACATTAGAAGCTCCAGTCATGCAGTGATACCTCTATCTGTGCATGGCCCATTGGAGGCTCCAAAGAAGGGGCACTACAGCAAAGTTTAGGTGGACTTCACATACTTAATCCTACCTGTGTGATCCAGTCCCTTCTCTCTCCCCACCTCACTATGTGACAGTCACTTTGTTCAATATCTAAAAGACATGCAACTTTTGTCTGAAAGTTCCCTCTGTTATTGCATTTGAACTGTGAGATTTCAGGCTAATCCCTGTTAGATTGCAGAAAGTAGAGAAAAAGGTGCCTGTTGTTCCCCAGGGGTTATGACCGAGCACACCACCAGTCACAAAACCATTTCTGAGATGAAATGGTGCTGCTGCCTGGCCAGAGCACCCCCCCAAATCTAACGCCAAACCAGTACCATAGAAAGCAAACTAAGCATTAGGGATTCAAGATGATGCAGCACAAGAGGGATGCTGATTCTGCAGCAAAGAAACTACAGCCAAAACTTTTGAACTAAAGCTCCTTAGGGTGAGAGACAAGATACCAACTAAACCGTGGGCTGTCACTCTTTCACTCCTCCTCCCCAAGCTTGTCTGCACTGTTATGCTTGGACACAGGCCCTGGTTTTTATTGCACCCTCATCTGCATCAGTTCAGCTCACTAATTCTATTTATTCTATTTTTTTTTGTTGGGCTAGTTCTCCAACAGCTTAGCATATGAATTGGCTCACAGAGGGTTCCACATATGCTAGAGCCAGTACAAGATAATTCAGGGGAGGAGAAAGGGAAAAGACAGACTGGGGAGAGGAATGGGAGTTTGCAGTTCTAGTGTCAATGAGGCATTAGATCACTCATCCCTTTCACTGAGTTACACCCTCACATTCTGTCTCTGTAACCTTATTTCTGGTCAAAGATGTGAGCAGATATTCACCTCATTTAACCAGTCTCTATGCATGATATAGACACCATAGGCACCCAAATTTTGCTTTCTGCTCTGGGAGGCAGGCACCAGGAAAGCCTGTATTGGATTTACCCCAAAGTCCTTTGGAGGAGGATAAAACATCAAATGGCTACAATGTCTGCAGCAACTCAGATTCATTTCTGAAATATTTCAGACTGTTTCTGGTTCAAGGGACTACTTCCATGAGGTAAGGAGAAGTGCACACAATGCCATTTAATTCAACTAATTTTGATCTTAGTAGCTATAGCAACTCATGCCATGAAACAGTTGTTCTTCTGCCCACCCTGTCCTGTGCTACACACACACCACCAGTGAATATGTGCAGTATTTTGCATGTCTGCTTCAGCCTCCATCTGAAAAAGCTTCACAAACACTAATTTGTTCAACATCTCACACTCGTAAAATTGAAGAGAAGGTCCCACAGCTTGTAAAAAACAGCAAAATAGCATTTAAGGAGAAAGTGGTGAATGAAGAGTGTTAGTGTAGTGTTCACAGAAACAGTCTCCATTTTATCTGATCTCTCCCCAGTCATGAAAATGAGACTTTCTATTGTCAGCAAATAAACACATCTGTGCCATTGTTCAGCATCCCAAAATAACACACAGAACCCCAAACTCTGAAGGGTTATCAGATAAAAAGGAGCAGGAGTGTTGTTATAATTTTAAACATGTGGGAACTGAGACACCAGAGAGCTAAGTGTGTTTTCAGGGAAGTACATTCCATAACGGAAGGCTGTAATTTGTTTTCTTTGCTCCAATTTCAGATCATTAGGATATTATATTCCAATAGAAATATGTACCTGACTCCCTCACGAGTTTACTGTTCATTTTGCACTCCTGTGGAGCAGCGTGGTCTCAGGAGCTACCAAGAGTGACACTGCATGCAGATACAAATCTCCTTCCATGAGAAAGTTTCCTGCAGCACCATTTATTGACTGTAGAAAGGATTATTTACATGCCAGAAGAATAGAATGAAAGCTTTCAACTGGTGCCACTATCAACCATACAATGAAATACTTAGGAAAAGAAAATTCTAGAATCGTCTTTAAGCACAGTACAGTCCTTTCAACCTGTGGCCCACAAAGTAACACTTCCAGAAAAGCAACCTAACAATTTTATCCTCTCCTTAGCTGGTCTTGTGACTAGCTTGCAGAGCAATTAAACTACAGTTATCCATGGTGAATGCAGCTGGTACTCCAGTTTTTAAGCATCCTCAGCTGCAAATAGTTTAAATGATGCCTCTCCCAAGAGAAGTGCTTCATGTCAGGCCACTGGAGCATGGTCTGAGCTAGGGTGGGTTTACTGCTTAAAGACACCTAAATCAAAATCCTTTCATTTTTGTTTCAGCATGAACTTAGAAGAAGCATAAGGAAACAATCATGTGTGTGATTCTGTATCACCCCTCAGTCTGACAAGTGCTGATGTTCCTACACGCAACTTAAACTTCACCTGCACAAGTACCATTACCTGTTAGAAAAAGTAAATGTCAAGATAGATTACCAGCTGAAAGGAAACTCTTTTGCAAAGATGCACTATTCAATTTAATATCTTAAAAATGAAATAGTTACTATTTAAAATAAATTTTAAGGGCAACAATATGGAGGTGAACAGTATCTCAGCTCTGCCAAGACAAGCTGTCTCTGCAGAGAGCTGGCATGCCTCCTGCACACTGCGCCTGCAACAGAAAAGCAAAGACAAAATGAAAAAATAAGAAAATATTGTAAAAATATTATAAAATTTAAATGTTTGAAGAGAATAAGAAAATCTTGGTAATGCGGTTTGTTTTCTCCTTAGTTCTTGATCTGAAACCTGCACAAATAAACAGCTCATGCGCTTGTACACAGTTTAAACATGACAAATACAGCTAGCATAATAGCTCTCTGTCCAGAGCAGGAAAGACAACGATGAGTAACTGGTTCTTACTGGTCTCTAGGGTAATAGTTTAAGAAAGGTTTTCTGTTAGTTGAAGAAATAAAGTGAGCTGCTTTAAAAACAGATTAAGGCCAACAAATGGATCTTTTAAAATGTCCTTATGTGAAATAAGTTTTGTAAAATTGTTATCAGGGGTTGTATTCCAGCAAACACCTGAATGTCCCACTCTGTAAACTTGGGTTATTTCTTTGAACATTCATAGAAACAATATCTAATGTTGTGTGCTGTGGGCACAGTAACAATTGTGTTAGGCACCTCTTCAGTCCCTGTCTAGGCTGTGACATGTAACTAGGGTACCTAGATTAGTATTATATCAGGTCCCTTTAAAATGAAAACTGGTATTCTACACTGTACACTTGGATTTAGAAGTCAAAGAGTGCCCTTGTGAAATGAAGCCAGTATAACCAAATGAAGCTTTTTAAACATCTGGGGTGGAAAGGAAGCCACAGGGGAAAACAAACAAACAAACAAACAAACAAAACCCCACACCACAAAAAAACAACCAACCAACAAACCCACAACACAACCCACCTTTTTTCAAATAAACAGTATCAGAAAGCATAGTGGAAAAGGTTTGTTGCTATATTAAAATCAACTGGTAAAAGTTGCAAAAGAAAAAATATGAGCCATGGAGAAGATTTGTTTTAGGTTCAATCATAAACTATACTGACACTTTTGTCTCCATATCTGCATAGATGACAGTCACCTTTCCCTTCTGACTAAAGTACACTTGCTGGATTTTGAAAGGCAGTTACAAAATGAGGTTACAGATCCCTTGGCTAGGATAAAGCAATCTTGATTTTAATTTCAAACATCCACTATTTTGTGTGTGCATGGAATTGCCAATAGAAAGACGAGTGTGTGTGTTTCATAAGAAAAAATAGCACCTATATTTGTCTTTTATACTGTTTATAGGAAAGGGAAAACCTACTTTTGTAGTGCTGCGGTTAGGTACCAGTATGTAACAATTATTTGATTTAGTGCAAAGTTTTAGAGTAGAGGATTTAAGAAATTACTACCTGCAGTTGTCATTTTCACCTTTTGCTGGAGGTGACTGCCTCTGGAATATCAACTAGAGCTGCTAAGAGGGAACATCTGTTCCTCCTGGCAACGCCATTAGGAGAGTTGTCTCCTGGAAAGGAGGAAAAAAAACACAGTATGGCTGCAGGGCACAGTGAGGGATGAATGGTTGTGGTGCAGAGAGCTTGCACAGGAGAATGTCTGAAGAAAAGCTGGGAGCAGAGGGGGGTCACACTGTCTATTGCTAGAGCAGGGCTCAGTGCCAGCCCCAAGTGGGAATTTAATCACGGAAAGCACCAGCGTGAAATAATACAGAGATCTGGCATCTCGGGATGCCAGTGTGTGTAGGCTTTGGGGCAGCGTTGCATCCCTGTGGCTTATCACAGAGGTGAAGGGAAAGTCCTTCGCCTTCGGGGAAGCTGCAGAACTGTGGTGTGATCCTGGGAACACCTCAGCACCATGTCCTGAGAGCTGCAGGGTTTTCCCATGGGCTTGCAGAGAGCAGAGATCTTGAGGAGCCTCACACTCAGACCTGCAGATGGTGAGAAATACAGCAATCCATGTCCCGTGATGCTGCAGACAGAGACAGAATTGGATTCAAATACATATATACATTTTAAAGTGTTGAAAACAGTGCAATCTTTTAAAAGTAAGATAACACAAAAAGACTCAGAAAAAAAAATTACATCTTTTTCAACATTTTTTTCTTCTGATCTTAAAGTGTCTCTGAAACGTAGCTCTGAGATTACTCCTGAGAGAGGCTGAGAGCTCCGCTGCAGCCTCTGTCAGCTGGGGACCGTGGGACGTGGGGCAGGGTGGAGATGGGACACCAATAGTCTGCCCAACTGGCTTCCCAGGTTGGGCCCCCAGTTTGTTGGGGACCAGTGTTAGGTCATTCATCTCTTCCTCTTTTTCTGAATGACACCTAAATATCCTGCATGACCAGAATACAGATTTGAAATAACTTTTCTTGAGTCAAAAATACAGGAGTACAAGGGCCTTTGAAGGGAAAGATTGGTGCTGTGATTCCTAGCGAGAAGGGGCTCTGAGAAAGGAGGAAAGTCAAATGTCTAAGCAAAGTAAAAGCCACTAATCGTTTCAAACCTAATAGCTTATTTTCTTCAGAAGATTGCACCTACCAATGGTATTTAAACTCCCTTCTTCAGGGGCAGTAAGCCAGTCAGAAGATGAAAATACTACAGAATTTCAGTGGAACAACAGTGGCATCCAGTGGCCAGTCAGCAAAATTTAAAGCACTCCTGCCCCAAGGTTTTGCTGAGATACTGTGTCCGGCTCGGGCATCACGTATTCTGTTCTTGATTGCTTTATTTTTGGTGGTGAGAAATAATATTTCTCCTTGAAAATGGGGTGTGTTTGCACCTCAGTGAAAAGAGTAAAATAGATTTTCTAAAGTCTAATAATAAAAAAGCTGTTTCTCTGAGGCCCTATTGCAGTTGGCAACTAATTATAGGGAAGGTAAAGTCAGCCTTGGTGCAAACACATTTGATCTAAATACCCTGTTCTTGTGACAAATGAGGTCAAACGAAGGGTAATACCTCATGGTAGCTATGTTCTGTTTGGTTCCTCTGATTGTCTAGAGGAAGATCTGTGTGCAGTTTTATAAATCACGAGAAGTAATACTTCAGTTGCTATAAATCCTCAGAAACTTATTTTTACCATGTCACTCAAGTGAGTTACATCATGTCTCCTTACTAGCCATCATTCATGTTATTAAAATAACATTGCACTGTGTAGCTTTATAGCATTTCTTCCTGTACTGAACGTAAGTTTCAAGAGGAGAATATAGTTTGACATATTCGGTTTCAGAGTCTCACCTTTAAATTGCAGATGGAGAGCTTCTATTCACACCAGGCTGACCCTGGTTCATTGCCCCTCCTGTTCTGAAGAACAAAGGGAATGTTTGCTCCACCAGACCTCTGAGTAGCTCCTTTACATCCATCTTCTGCTATTCCGTTTAGATTTCAGCTAAAGTAATGAACCTAACCCTGACTTGGTAATGACAGAAGTGTCTGATGCAGTCTCATTTCTGCAGGAAACAAAATGCTGTGAATGAGATGCTGCCATACCTCAGGAAAAAAACACACTTGTTACAAGATTGTAGTGTAATTTTATTGTAATATCTTTTCCTCTCAGATATACTCCCAACAACTTAAAAGTTTAAAGGTTCATCCAGGGCACTGGGTTTTAAATTGTTATTCACAGCCATTATATATTTGCACATCAACCAAGGGGAAAACTAAACATTTATAAACCTGGATTCAGATCCTGGCAGTGTAGACATTGATACACCATTCGTGATACTCACATGTAATTGTGAATGTTCCATATAGTTTGTTTTTCCAATTTCCACCTTAAAAACTAAATAGAGTTTTTACTTTTAATCAAAGTAACATAATAAAATATATATTTCAAAGCTTTCCATGTGCCTGTTTAGATATCACTCATGTCTGGTCTAAATATAAGTTAAATATAAGTTCTATAGGGTTTAGCCTGTTACAGGCTTATACATTGCCTTAATGACAATATTTGTACTACTTGTCAAATACAGAAATATGAGTTAAAATTATGTGTCATGACATCTGACAGAGAGAAACTGAGTGAACTTCTTTAGGAAGTTCAGAAAAGTCTACTACCCTTTAATTATATGGCTGTTGAGTGACAGAAGGGGCATTGTATGGAAAGGAGAAAGGAACCTTGTTCTGTTGTGGTTAGTAGATGCTTTCTGCCTAATAAAAGATGTCTGCTGTCTCAAATGCTGTGTGCATTTTATGTAGACTTAGGAAATTCCCAGTTCTGATTTTGTACAGGTTTGCTCTCCCTTTCTTTTGCCCCTCCCTCTCTTCTAACATGTAAGGACCCGACTCAGTCCCCAAAAAAGTAAATGTAGACTCCTACTGACTGCAGTGAGAATTGGATTAAATCTCTAAAACAACAATTACATGCCTAATTGCTTTTTACTGCTCACTTAAAAATGCATTCTTTGAAACACTACCAGTATTTGTAAGGGCTGAAAGTTTAATGTGCCAAACTATTTAGGTTATTTGGAGACCTATTTTCTATCAGTGCCTGGGGATTTAAATGAATGCTATAAAACAGTGTTATTTACATTCTGCATTTCTAACAGAAGTGTTTATATGGTATCATTATTCTTCACAGTGTTTTTCCTCTAACTGCCAACATTTTGTGGCTTCGAAGTCAGTGAGAGAACTGCCATTGACTCCATTCAGGCTGAAACTGGGAGCTAACATAAGGAAAAGGCGATGCAGGTTTCAGATCATTCTGAAGAGACAAGTCTTGTGACAGACTCTTCCTAGAGCTTTGTACTGGCTGTCTCTCCTGAAGGTCGCTCTTAACCTGTCCACTCCAGTCCTGAATATCTCCTGAGCATCAAAAGACCATGGGTTAGGTTGAAGGTGTCTGTAAATAGTACCTCAAAGGACTGTGCTAATTTGAGAGTGGCTTGGAGAACTTTAACTCTATTCTGTAAGTGGCAGTCTGCACTGGCTCAGCTCTCTAGGTTACAGTCCTGGCTCTAAGATGAGTATGTACAAAACCCATACAAAAGCAGGTGTGAAAAGATTCTGCAGAAATTAACTAACTATCAATGATCCTTTACTTGGCCTCTGAGTTTGAAAAGAGTAGTCACTGAAGGGAAACAGTGCAATCCTCTAAAATCTACTTGAAAGCAACAATTTCATTAAAATAACCCTGAGTCTTGCAAGCATGGCCTGGAGGAAGACTATAAGATCTGAATTTGGCTGCGTGCCTGATGACTTTTACTACAGAAGCATTAACTTCCTTCATTACCAGCATCCCCTCTGAACGTGGAAACTCAATCTCTACCACAATGCTCCTTCTAAATATAACAGACAAAGTTTAGAGAACTTCTTAAGCAAATATAGCAGGAACTCTTTGTATAGGCTTGGAAATAATTCTGATTAATGCCGTTAGGCACCATAAGGAGACAAGTCAGATTTTGGAAAATGAATTAAAATGGTTACAGGATTTTCTCTTTCACTTGAAAGAGGGTTGACAAAGGACATGTTGAAAGTAAATAGCCTCAAAACCCATTTATCTACTCACAAAATAGCCGATCATTAAACAAAATTAAGCATGCTATGAGTATACAAATTAAGGTGGAGAATACCTACACACTATTAACTTCAGCATTATTTCCATGTAAGATCATCTAAGGGGGCCAGATTTTTCCAGGAATTAAAAGCATACATCTCATTTTGCTATAATGTATTTATATACTTGCTGCTCATATTTAAAAGCATTTCACAATCATATCTTAATATGCTGCAGTAATAAAAAACCACAATTGTTTCTAGTATATAATACTGTTTCTCCAGAGCTGGTGTTAGAGTAAAATGTTACTCTTCTGCTGATTCAAAGGTAAATAATCTAAGAGAAACCTATTAAAATATCCCAAAGTTAAAACTGGCATATGAGTACTTTGTTTTCGCAGGACTCTTGGTTGGTGTGGAAGGTTTTTCCACAAAACCTAGGCTAGGAAGATGGGTTCTAACTCTTATTTTCTTTGCAGCCCTGCATTTCACCCTGTGAGTACAACCATAGTTTTTCCCTAAAAGCTTTAACTTTTTTACAGTTTAAATTCTCATGGTCAAGTTTATCTGCATAGCATAATTTTCCTTGCCAGCATTGTTTGATTAGTAACACGTTAGCAAGATGCTTGAGGGAAACATTTTCAGTACAATTAAGAACTCTGTGAAACTAGAGCAAAGCTGGAGATTGCTGAACACAGCAAAATGAAAGGATGTTAATGGGGTCATAATTATATTGAAATTTGTCATATATTGTAATGGCAATGGATAAAGCAAACACTTCTGGACTAATAGAAAATAACAGTCATGACAAAAGATGTGGTCGGTTGTGTCCATATGCCTGATTAAAGCAAACAATCCTCAAATCCATTTTCTTAGTGATGTTCTCCCTGTTGCTGGGTCTGATCAGTGCTGTGGTCAGTAAGCACTATACAAATGTGAGGGTTATATTTAATGAGATAATAAATACAAACATGAGCACAACACCGATATAAAATAAAATCAAAGAGTGTCTTCTACAAGGTCTGACATTATTATCATTACTACTACCTGAGGTCACCCCAGCAGTTTTTCCATATAAAGAGTGGTGATTCTAGAGCCCATTATCCATCTTTCAGTGAGCTCAGGTCCATTTCCATGGCAACAGGAGTTGCAGCCCTCTGCGAAGTTGTCAGAAGGCTGTGACGCTCAGCTCCTGTGCCAAGCATGGCCGATGGCAATCCAACAGCAGAAATTCACACATTTCAGAACTCATCTCCACTGCAGTGCTCTTTGCTAAATGAAACAGAGAAATAAGTATCCTATAAATGGGTTGTAGGGCTTTTTTTGTTGTTGTAAAATTTACTTTTTAAAGATTTCATAAAATAATTATTTTTAAGAAATTTTTCTGACTAGGAAATTCCAATACCTGCATTTTGGTACAGCACAAGCCTCTACAGTCAGAAACTTCACCTGTTGTAGTTTGTTTGGTTGTGTTGGGTTTTTTTTTGTTGGTTTTGTTTTAAATTAAGCGCTTTCTTCCTTTTTCCTCAGCTCTGACTTGCTCTAGGCCTTTGACAGGGGCTGACAGCCCATGTAACACTGTGCACAAACAGTACAAGGTGCAGTTGTTTGGCCAGGTTTATACATTGAGGTGTGGTGACTGAAAGCAGTTTGAATAGAGTGAGGATGCGATGGGTCAGAAGGTCTAAGAAAGAATTTGTACAATTTAACAAAGTTTGTGTAAGCGGAATACTCAAACCTCTGGAAGATTTGTGGGCACTCAGCTACAGTCCATCCCTCGAAAGATATGTGCACTCACTGCTTATGGGCTGAAGAGTGGCTGGATGTAGCTGCAGCCCTTGGAGCTGTGAGGGTATGTCCTGTCCCTTCCCTGACAGATGAACCACTGCCATAGCTCATGGTTCTGCACATTAACACAAGCAGAAACCCTTCAAGGTCTAGGTTAACAGCCAGGCTGTAACACATGGCACCCAGGGGGAGCTGTACATTCCCTTCAGCCACGTGTCCTGCAGGGACGTTCGTCCAAAGTGCTGGCAAGGGGGTTAGCCAGGGGCTGTGGTTTCACCGCTGCAGTAGGACCCCCTCCAGACTGCAGCCATGTACCCTGACAGCACCGCTATCTGCCAAAACATTTCTAGCACACTTGTACCTTCCTCAGCTGCTGTGGCATAGCAGTGATTGACAGCACCAAGCAATGCAACAAGCAGTTGACGGTTTCGGCAGCTTTATGCTCCTAGCAGGAGCTTCTGCTTCCACAAGTGCCAGAAACATAGTACAGCCCACCCCTACTTTGAACATATTCAATTATAAGGGACTAACTAGAAAAATACATGGGGAGGGTGGCATAATACTGTTCAGCATATGGATGTTCTGGTTTCCCATGCCCAAATTCTGTCTAGCAGAAATAGGGTCATTTCCCACTAACATCAAGAGATGGTGTCTCATGTTATTCCATACTGAAATCTGAAAGTGGATCATGATCATCTCTCACATTATCAAACAAAATCTAGTTGTCCAAAACCAGACAACATCCCCACAACAGCTCTGGTATATGCCAGGAATCTTTCCCTGAAAAGTGATTTTCCCTCATTGCACTGGCTGTCCTCTGATTTAGCAGAAGGTTATTAGCAGGACAATGTGGAGAACATGCCTATTCCAAATCCATGCAGCAAGAAATAATTCATTCCTGGCTTTCAGCTTGGTCGAAACAATGCCAGAGCTGTCCTGCACCTCTCCAGGTGAGAGAGGCAAAAACTGATGTTTAAGGGAGGTTGAAACTCAAATCCTAAGGAAGTTGCTCCCAGGCACCCTGCTATCCAAGAGCAGCCCTGGTAGGATTTGGCACAAGGTAGACATCCACCACCTCCAGCAGACAGCTGTGTGTGATGCCACTGACCCACACAAGCACATTTTGAGGAGTAGGGGAGCATGCTGACTGCCTTTGTGCGATCAGCAGTGCCTCTGTTCCTCCGGTTATTCATGTTCTACCTCCAGAAAAGGATCTTCTGCCACACATCCTGGCTCTAGCACAGACCCTTGCAGCTCTGCTTTGCAGAGTTACTGCTCACCAGACTGCATCACCACATGGACACTTCTGCTTTTCATGGCAGAAGGAAGTTTCTCTAGGAAATGCCACACTCTCAGGCATTCATATTTTGTTCATGCAGCTTTTCCCATACAGTAAGAGAGAAGCCACATCAGCTGCCAGTGAAATGCCCTTTAGATCAAGGCCTTTGAAGTGGCCTGTTGTGTCCAATCCCTAGTTGCACTAACAGACCTAGTGAACCAAGCCTCCCAGAAGAAGCAGGGAAATCCAGAGTGAGAATTATTTAAAATTAAACCAAACAAAGTGCTTGGGAATACACTGCTGGGAACAGCTCTGCCCATTGGTCCTCTTCTCTCTCTGCCCATTTAAATCTCCAAGAGCGTTTGCATTCCCCCTTGGTGGGCAAACCCAGACCCACCTCACCTGGGACTGTGGAGAGCAGCCAGGAGGCAGCTCGGCGCCACCAGAGCCACAGCTCCCACACTCTCCCGGGGTGCAGGAAGGCTTCCTGCACTAGCGCCCTCTTCTTCCAGCGTGTTTCTTGTGGCAAACTTCAAAAGACAACAGAAAATCTTGAGTGTCTTACATATTTTTCCAGTTACTCCTGCTGTTATTTGTAACTGCAAATATTTACACGTCAGCAAGGATAGTTTATCCTTCGTGCCTTCTTAATGGTAATGTAACATTACTTGCAGATCTTTAGTCCCACTCACACATAGACCTCAGCCTGCTTCAGGAAAGAGAGTTTAGCTGTTAAATCCTTCAAGAAGGACAAGAATTGTAACCTTGTTATCTGCAGAGAACACTGCTCAGGACTGGTAGCAGAACCAGAAACAGAGTTTGGCAGCAGTGGTTGTGAGGACTTACGCTGTGGCTGCAGGCTGCCTTCCTCCTGCTAAACAAGAAGGCTGAAAGATACATAGCCCTAACCGGGCATCTGCAGTAACACAGGAATGCCCCAGAACATAGCACTGGAAGAAACCTAATATTATTGTGCCTAAATCAATGTGCAAACTGTACTCAGAGGCTGCCGCATACACACTTTGTCTTTTTGAAACACTCAGTAATGGTGTTTATCCTCCCTAATGAGATAGGTCTAGTGCCCAGCTTGATTCTTCCAGCCTTTCCTCAGAGACCATGTTTTCTACAGCTGCCAGGAGTGTTGCTGTCCTCTGAACACCTTCCAGTTTGTCCAGATAGTTCAATGCAGTGCCCTAGATGTGGCCTCCCACAGTGCTGGAGCAATAATCCCATTAACATATCTCAGAACAAGACCTGTGTTTCTCTTCTCTGCTTGCAACAGCCTAGTGATTTGTATCTGGTTTGTGACCCAATATTTTTCACTGGTTTGGATTTGTAGTAGCCCTTTCTATTTTTGCACTTGATTCTTCTTCCAAATGCAAGACTTTCCTCATATTTTCATTTTTCTCATCTGAATCACATGCCCAAAGCCAGTGGGGTGGCTGAGCATAGGCAGGAATCTGAAGCAGTTGAGGAGTTGTGTGTTTAAGAAGGGAAACAACTGCATTAAAATATCATAGATTATATGATGATGAGAACACAAAAAATAGAGTCTGATGGAAAGAAATCAGAAAAGGAAAAAGAAAGCCTATAGTAAAAATGTAAAACATGTCATGGGGAAGAAATGAAGAGAAGGAAATCAATATAAGAAAAAGGTACAGACAGTGATGCTGGAAATAACGTAGAAAAATTACACCAGAATATTTGAGAGAACAATGCAAGTAAGAAGAGAAACATGAAGCCTTACAGAACAATAACTTTATCCAATTCTAAGCTGTCATCACTCAACTCCGAACTAAATGAATGCTTATATCCCATAAACAGCTCCCAGTGAGGTATGACCAGCCCTAGGCAGTAGAATGAATCCTAACAGTAAGATATATTGAATACTTTTCAAATCTGCCTGACAGAGCTGTGAATCATAGCTTGGTATGCAATATTTTAGTTTTTGCAAAAAGAGGGTAGATAATGTCCTGAAAATGTGCTCTGCCTTGAAAAACCTGAGCTTAGCTCCTCTCAGATTGCTGCAAGTCACCAGAGGACACTGTTCTCTCAGGTCAAAGTTCAGACAGTCCTTGTTTTTCTTTATTAAAAGGAAAAGTTCTACAGGGCTATTTTCTCTAGAAAACATAGCAAAATTTGAGCAAAGGCTCAAAGAAAAGACCTCCATATATAAAATAAATGTAAAGATGTGTCTGCGCAAGTCAGGACTCAGCCAGAAAGAGGGTTAGCAAAGGATTGCTCAGTTAAATGGAAAAAAAAAAAAAAAAAAAGAGGAGGCAGTAGACATTTAGAGTCCAACAAGGAAAGAACTAAAGGACCTTCAGCAGTCAGAGGAAAGGAACATTTATCAAACAGACATGGTTTCAATCCCTCCTGTTTAGCTTCAGCGTCCTGCTCATAGGACTCAGGCACTGAGGTGCCACATTAACTGTACCAAAGCATTGCCCCTATGGATTGATGGCAGGACTCACACAGGCCCTTAGCTCAACACATACTGCAGCAATCCCAAAGTCAACATTTCCACATTTACTATCAGTATCCTCAGGATCTCCTGTTCAGTCCAAGCCTCTGCAATAACTCACAGCAGCTAATGTTTCTCTTTTAAGAACACATTCACTTGTAAGCACAAGTGGTACCTCACAAGCAATGAAGTAGAATGGAATGCGAAATCACGTAAGACAGTCCTGGTAAGAGATACTTCTATACAGCTTACAATACTCTATTTGGAAACCAGCCCTTTTATTTTTACTTGCCCCTTCACTAATGTTATAAAAAACTCCCTGCTCCCTGACATTAGCTATTTTATCTTACTTAAACACATCTATTGCTTTCAAATACAAAGCTAAAGTTGATTTAGACAGGTGGACTAGCCCATAGACCCCTCTAAAGCTCTGCCCCATGGCTCAGTGACTGGAGGTAGCAGTGCAGCAGAATCCAGGCTGGGCTTGCCTGTTTTGAGCCCACATTTCATGTTCACCCTGCCCCTCCATCACCATCTCCCCAAGACAGGCATGCCTAACTTATCCCACATCGCAGCTTTACATCCCCTCTGCTAATTCCCATGGAAAAATGAGCAGCAAGAGAAGGGGGACCCTCAGCATTCATGTCACTCACTAATCTCCTCCAAAACTGGGGTGAGGGGTTGGGGAGGTCCTGAGGTGGCCCAGCTCAGAGGCAAGGGTGTTGCGGGAGAAGGAGCGGTGCCCACATACCAGCCAGACTGTTCCGTCCTGCTGGCCATCAATACCACATTCACCATTGCCAGGGGGATGAAGGCAGCCCAAACCTGCAGCTGCCTGCCTTCACTGAGAGCTTAATCATTTTTAAATTGGGAGAATGAATGCCATGACCTGTAATTATTCATCTTTTGTGTTGTTAGCTACAGCTCCCTGTGCTGTGCCAAATCACAGGGTTTCAGACCGGTTTGGCAGTTGGATCCTTATCAACAGCCCCATCTTCCCACTCCTCTGCCTGCCCTCCCCCTAAACCACCCCATACCCAGCCCCCAGTGAAGGGCTTTGAGGGGCCGGGCAGGATCAGTGCTGCACAGGAAGGAGCCCAGGGAAGCTGGGGAGCCCTCAGGATGGCACACAGCCAGTGGGCAACCAACAGCCATGCTGCTGAGGCGCTGGGGCAAGGGTGGGCCCCAGGAGCACCATGTACCATGCAGGGAATGTGCTGTGCCACCCCCCAGAGCGGCTCCCACCAGCTGCCACATGGCAGCACAAAGAGTGCTAGCACTGACAGGGAAAACAAACAAACAAACAAACACACACCACCAACAAGAAAACACAATAAACAAACACCACACCATCAAAAACATACTTTACCTGGCAGCAGACTGCAGGTTTTGCCACCAGGAAGAGCCTGGGCTCCAGCACACCCCCCTCCCACCTTTGGTTTTAGCCCTAAAGCACGCATTTCTGCAGCACATTATTTACACATCCCCGGTCTCGAGCAGGGAGATGCCTGTGCGACACCAGGAGAAACAGCAGTGCTACCACCATGTCTTCCAGCTCTCATAGGACCAGGAGCTGCCATGGGCCACTGCTCACCTCTCTGCCTCCACTCAGGGCAGACCCAACCCAAGAGCAGCTGATGGCTGTCACAGCATCACCCCTGTTCCTGCTGGGCTGTACTCCAGTACAGCTGTACTCCAGTAATTTTCCAGGCAGGCTGAAGGACTAGTGGGTGCTGAGCCCATGGGGACAAAGGTGTGAGAGCAGCCAGCACCAGGGATGTGGTACCTGCACCTCCTACAGTCACACAGCTTGTCTGCATGCAGCGCCATGGAGCCGCAGTGTTGCAGAACTTCTTTGGCTGCTTCCTCATGCCAGGCTGAGGCTGAAAGGCTTCCTGGGGAATACAGTCCATTAGGTGATGCTTATTAATTGGACGCCTGGCTTCAAGAAGTCTTCAAAACTACTACATTAATATAAACAATGCTTCATTTAATTTGATGTCCCAATTATCACTCATACTTAGCTGCACTATTCACTACAGAATTGTAAGTTTCACTTCTATGTGATACACAGGACTTGGTTCAGAGCATCTCCTGTTTCGTGCACTATGCTTATAATTTAACTTTTGATTTGCCATGAAGTCATTTGGGTTACACAAAAGATGGTTTTGGCCCAAGCAATTATTTTACCCTGTGTGAAGCAGCCTGGTCATGGGTGCCGTCTCCTGGGGGTGGAGAGCAACCATGCTGAGGCCAGGTTTACACAGAGGGTTGTATATTTGTACATGGGTTATAAACAATAACATAACATTGTTTAAACCAGGAATAAGCAAATAATTGTACTTTAAATTATAGATGCATACAACCTCCCTCCCCTGCAGGAGTAAAAATCCAGAGGCGCTATAAATAGTAACATCCCTAAAATCACATCCAAAGAAAGTTTTACTGTAAGAAAACTTGGTTTATCTTTAGCAGTATCAGGTTTTACTATTTTTTGAAGAAGACTAAATAAGACCTTTGACAGCTGCTACTGTCAGACAGTGGTATTTTTGCTGCCGGAACCATAGCATTTAACAGATGGAGAAGCAGATAATGTAATAATATAGCATTTACAAATAACATTTCAGAAGTGGTAGTCATGGTCTCTAAATAAAACTGGGCAAAGCAGAGCTGAGTCAGCTTCACTCCTGAATCAAAGAAAGCTCCAGTTGCTTCAACTGTGACAGTGTCAAGAATGTTCCTTAAAAAACAAGGGGACAAAAATTTAAACCCCATAATTGGAAAGATGTGTCAGCGCCTGTGGGCTCTCAGGGAGAGCTGTGGTGTGGAGCCTGTGAAGAACCCCCCAAGCGAGTGGGCACCCCTGCTGCACACTGGTTGACCAAGACCACCAGGACCTCATCAGTGAGGTACCCACCAGTTCTCCTCATCACTTCCAGACATGACAGGAATTGTAAGGAGCTCCCAGCTGCATTTGGAGAGCAGGCAGTCTTCGTCACTGCAACATCGCAGGGAGCCAAAGTCTATCCTCACAGTGACATCTCCCACTTTAACCTATGCAGAAGAGAGGTGCGTAGAAACCAAATGAGCAGAACACAGCAGTGCCGCCCCCTCACAGATGTTTAGTTTACTGTTCATAAAGATGATGCATCACAAGAGCATTTATTGCCTCCCAGCCAAACATGGAGACCAAATAAAGCATTAGCAAAACCCCACTTTGCTGGGCTGGGTGAGGCACTGGTTGTGTCATCTTTGGCGTGTTGATACAAATACACGCTGGATCCAGCTTGCCTTTTGAAATAATAGCTCGCTCAATCTTCATTGTGGGACTAAATGAATCAACAAACATTCAAGGCAACTCCTGATGGAGCCTGTTGCTATCATTTGTATCAAATCAGCAAACATTGCCCCACAGGAAATTATTGTAGTAAGTCAAAATATTCAGTGTGACTGCTGCAGGAGAGGACAAACTGCTGATACGAAAATCCAAGCGTTATCTCATCCCTGGCACCTCTTCTAATCAACGTTTGGCTTTAGTTGCTGAAAGCTTTTTGCACTTCAGCTCTGACACTCATGCTGCTGCTGCAAAGGGTGAGAAGGGACAGAGGGCAAGAAAAGTGAACTGTCATCCATCAGACTCCTGCCTGGCAACCCTCAGCCAGTCATTTGAGCTTCAATATTGAGGTGTCACCTCTTACTATTCCTTTAAGCTTTTCCTAGCCTCATGTCTGGGCGCTGAATGCCAGTACCTGGCCCTGCTGTCCCTGAATGTGGCAGCTGAGGCTGTGAACACCCACAGCACCACTGGGGTGGCACATTCCCCTTCAGACAAAAAGGGCTTACAACCATAGCGGTCAGCTGAACAGCCCAATGAGGAGTCAATAGCATCAAGTTTAGTTAGTAACAGGAGTAGCCTTTTGAGTTGGGAATGTCCCATGGCCATGACTGTCTGAATACCCTGAGGCTCCCTCATGTCAATCAGTCTGTGATCTCTGGCTCATTTGAACTACCCCCGACAGACAGAGAGGTCTCAGAATTGACACACAAAAACAAATCCTCAACCTGATTTGCAATAACTCTGAAATTCAGCCATCACAAAGTGAACAGACCACGTACAAACAAAGAGAGCATGGGATCCTCATTTTCCCTCATTTCTAACTGTGTGTTTACAGAGGGACTCATAGCTCTTTACAAGTCATCCTGCTACTTTTTGGAGAACCACAAGTCATATCCATGCTCCTGCAGAGAGAGAGAGTCAAAGTTGCTTCACCTCAATAACTCCTTAACCATTTTCCTGGCTATAGAATGGGATAAAGATGGCAGATTCTGGTATTTTCCTGGCACTGACTGAGTGAGATGAGTAGAAGCACAGTAGTGGTGGGATACCAGGATGCTGTGAAATGGCTGAAAAAAATTGCATCCATGATTTGCAAAGCTTGAACCAGAAAACAGTTTTATCCTGATTTCTGAATCAAATGAAGCACGTGCAGCTGTACTGCTTTTCACCTGACTAGTCCATCATAATTTCTGAAGTCATCAGTCACTTCCAGTAAAACTTGTCTGAGAGAAATAGATCTAAAGGTACTGCCTCACTAACAGGTTTTTGGAAAATGTAGATTTGGGTAGAAGAGAGTCTGCTCCTACCTCCACAGAAGGAAGGTGCAACCTTGGCCACTGCTGGGGACTGGGGACATAAGCACTTGCCAAAAAGTCTCCAGCCAGAGCTCATGCCGTGTTCAGAAGTTCCTCCATCCTCAGGCTTTGTTTTGTTTCTGTGAACCAGCAAAGCTCCTGGTCCCCATGGAGACAGAAACACAGGCTGGAGCTTTGCTGGGGAAGGGGTTCAGGAGATGATCCTTCTGCCTTAATTCCCTTGTGCTGGGAAGGAGCTGAATGCACATAGCAGGTTCACTCCAGTTCAGAGCAGAAATCAATCAGAAAACAGATTTTTTCAGTTCTACTGTTCAGAAAAGTCACCAGCTAACAGTCTAGGACTCCCAGCTCACATTTTAATTGCAAAAATCAGCCATAAGCTTGCAGTCTACTTTTCTTTTGACAAAATATTATTCTCCAACATTCTTAACTAATATATGCAAACAACTTTTTTTTTCTTGTTATTATTGGTATTCTGACCTTGCAAAAATCCAAGACTAAAAAATCTCTGCTCAACCATACTTCTTTTTGTGGCTCTCTGGTCTGTGAAATTGGAGGGTTGTTCTAGGACCCAATACTGCTGGAATTTATCTGTTTAAAGAAGAGTGTGGTTTAATCTATGCTTTGAAGAACAAAGCAGAACACACACAAAATTACATGGACTGTGTGAAGAGATTATAAAGGAGAAAATAGGACAAAACAATGTAGGTCAAATTTGGGACATAATGCAACAAATTTGTGCTTATAGGCCCAAATGTTTCCTCTGTAAAATCAACAGTTGTGTCTGTGAGGGACTGGTGTGTGAAGGGAGCCGGTCTGCTGCAGCTGAGCCTCTCAGGAAAGGGACAGTTTCCCCATACAGGAGAAACTTACAGTCTAAAACACAATATTACTTGTCTTCACCTCACAAATGCTGACACATGCGGGACTGCTTTCACAGAAAAGGGTCTACTGAAAGCAAAACAATTCTGCAAAAATTTAAAGCTAAACATATGTGTGAGCAATTGCAAGTTCAGTTTATGGGCAGTTTATCCCTATAGGGACAAAACCTTATGTTTCTAATTAAATTAACTCATCTATACCTGTGGGAAAATTGCAGCCTGGTACCACAGAGTGCACTGCACAGACAAATGCACTGACATTCATAATGTGTTACCAGGATTTGAATAGAATCATATAAGCATTAATAACATTTCCATCTCTGGAGGTCAAGCCTTTTCTCTCCTGTGTGTTTTGACATCAATTAGTAACTGAATGTATTCCTAATGGACACCTAATCGAAGTCAACACACCAGCATTTGTTTGCATAAACATAAACAGAAGCTGGAGATACAATTAACCTTACAGTACTGCGAGAGTCTAGTATATGTAAGAGACTCTTTATATTTAGGGTCAAGACAATAGGTATATGTTTGCTTTGTTACACATACAAACTGCAATACAGGGTGAGATCAACAACAGTGCTCTCAGGCCACTATCTCACCTCATTCCACGGCAGCTTTAGGAGGAAAATGAAAGAACCTCCCTGGATGAGAAACATTCCCAGGGGATCACCTGCCAAGACCCCAAGCAGTTACTTGTGCTCAAAAGCGTGACTTCCTTATTTTCATATATATCAAAGCAAGACAGGTAAACTTATTAGGCCAGGGAAGATAAGTATACTTGCTTACTCCTGGCCTATGGATACACAGAACAGTTTTTCCAGGTTTTTTGTTTGGTTTGTTATTGGGATTTTTATGGGAAATTTTGTTAGTTTATTTGGGGTTTCTTTAGAGAAGTTAGACCATATCTATGGCTTCAATGAAATTAACATTTAAGTTAAAATATAGCTTGGTGAGAACAGATTAATAAGTGATTGTGCTTCTCTTATTGTACATGTTGATTTTCTTATGCAGCTGTACATCAGAGCCCTAAGTGTGCACCTGTGGATACTAACAAAGGCTAGTTCAATTAAAAAAAAAGTTCCTAACAAGCGTCTGTAGTAAAAACAGCAGAGGTTAGTTTGAAAATTAATTTTTTTCAACACACACAGGAGAGGATGCATGGATTCATATACAAGGCAATTCAAAATAGCATACCTATGGGCTGCAAAATAGCACTCCTAAGTAGGCTGTAAAAAGTAGATGCTTCTGCCTGCTGCAATGAAAAACCACCCTCAATATTATAAAACAATGTATAAGAGAAGCCCAGGGTCCAATTACTACTCAAAAGATAAGCAGGATGTTCTCAAGAATGGCTCAAAGCATAGAAGCATCTAAATTCCTTTTCTTTAAAAAGACCTTGGGTGCAGAAAGACTATCATGACCTAATTCCTTATTTCCAGATGGATTTTTTTCCCATGTTAGAAGCATGCCGAGTCACTGCAAAGCGTAGCACACAAGGGGGACTGTATCTTATACAGATTTCTAGAAAACAAATAATCTGTGTGACTCCATATAAAAGATATTAGGAAATAATGCAGCTTCTAGCTAACAACAAAGGGATAATCTTCTCTAGTTATTGGCAATGTGTATCATCCAGGGTTATTTTTCAGACACACTACAGTTCACCATATGGCCTCACAAATGGCTGCACCAGCATAACGAGGGAGTGTGTGCAAGAGGGAAAGTGGGATCACCACTTTCAATGATTAAAAACATCCATTAGAATAATAGGGTAGGATAAATAACAGAATTTACCTGCCTTCTTTCCAACATTTCCATAATTTTTCACTTTTTGGCTCTAATCTTGCAAGCAGCAGTTGCTTTGGGCCATACCAAAGGCTGGCTCCACACTGCAACCACTAGGATAGCAGCCAGCTGCCAGAACCCTAGGGAAAGTGCATAAGAAATATGGCAAGTTTGAAATGATCCTTCCCCCACACCAGCTTCCAATAATCAGCAGTTTAGAAATCTTCATGCAGAGTTCACTATAACCACGGAGGAATGATAGAAGAAGTATTGATCCTATAGTAGTTCCCAAGTGTTACTTAGAATTTTTGAATTTAAAAAACAAAACATGTATAGCTATATATAAAATACAGAGTCATAGAATAGTTTGGGTTGGAAGGGTCCCTTAAAGGTCATCCAGTCCAACCGCCTGCCATGAGTAGGGACATCTTCAACCAGATCAGATCTGATCAGAGAAAGGCACCATAATTTCACGTAACTGCAGTAATTACTGCAGGCCACAAATACGTGCTCAAGCTGTTTCATGCAGAAACAAAGAGGTATTTCACCAGTCTGCAGTAATTACTACCAAGGAAAAAAAAAAAAAAAGCCAAAAAAACCCCCCAGACCTTACACAGAGGGAAAAGTAGCCATGGTGAAGCAGCCTCAGAGCAGAGGAGCAGCCGTGTTTGGGGCCACTCCAGCTGTAGCCATTTGGCTGCTGTCCCAGAGGGACTCATCACCCACACCACCCAGCTCACATGGACAGCACAGATATTAGAGAAACTTCTCTCTCACGCACACAGTTGTTAAACAATGATCAGTGTAGTTGCTTATCCAGAAAGATCCAAAAGATCTATCATGTAAAATAAAACCCCATTGTTCTGGCCTTTCATAATAATTCTCTGAAAAGCATCTCCAGTGATTGTGACCACACAGGCCTTCTGGGAGCACTAACCGCGGAGGACAGACTGTACATCTTTCCCCTGGGAAACACTGTGAAGCGTTTCTTCCTGGACCCAAGGAGCAACTGGAAGAGCAACTTTGGTTTGGGAGACAAGGAACTGGAGAGGGGAAGAGGAGGGGAATACCTCAAAGGTTTATAAACCATAACTGCTGTGACAATGATGAATTATAAATATTTGGTCACTACACTTAGTAGGATACAGCAGCTCTTGAGGCTCTCCCAGACACAGAGAGCCCCCCAGGAACATGCAAAACCTTATAACTATCCAGCTTAATGGTAACTCTGCCTCCTGAGAATTAATGTCCTCAGGTTTCTGTGGACATTCACCCTAAAGCCTTCCCCAAAAGAAAGAATTTAATCTCAGACAGCAGGACACTGGCATACATAAATAGAAGCAGGCACATGCAAAGTCAACAGATATCTGTTATTTTGGGTTATTAGTGAAAAAGGCAACAGAACTTACCTTCGTCAAGTGCCCTTTGCTTCCCCCCAGCCCGCCCTCAAGTACAAATAGTGCTTTAACATTTCCCCTTGAGACAAACTATTTTGATAAATGTTTATGGAGTTAAAAAGAAATAACCCACTACATGAGTAGCTACATGTGTAAACACTTCGCCATAGGAAACATTATACAGTCTCTGGTGTAGCAATTTGTAGGAAAGTTTGATGCAAGATCAGTTTCCTGTCCCAGCCAAGTCACATCGTAACTTATGGTAGTGGACAATGAGGTAGCAGCCTCTGAGAGAAATATCAGGCCAAACAGAGGGCATGACACACCGCCAACAACACCATTCACAGGGCACCAGTTTGCAAGCTTTTTGGATTGGTTTGTTCCGTTGGCTTTTTTTTTTTTAATGAGATAACGGGTATAACAAAAGCGCAGACCTGAAATCCTCCCGCTTACTTGCGAGAGAATCATTGTTAATACCCCTCAAATTTTAATCCAGACCACTATATGAGGTGCTCTACAAACAAAGCAGTCCTTTACCATTACAGGAGTCACCTTTTCCTGCTTACCTGGAAGAATAACCCACATGGGGTTATTTTGCAGCCCGAATCCCAAGCTCTGCAGGTGAGACCTGGTGTTTTCTTGACCGCTGCAGCAGTTCAGATCTTCATCCAAGCTCCCCTCAGGGTCCGATTCAGCCAAATATTACACTTGCTAGTATTACATTACTAGTAAACATGAAAATTTTATTAAAAACATCCCTTCCCCCGTGGTAACATGAAACAACATTTCCCCATCTTCATTGGTATCAGTTTTAGTTTGGATGAGTCTGCGGAAATTAGTAAGAGTAGCAGCAATTAAATGCCAACTGTAGTGCCAGGTGATGTTCAGCCACCATTTGAACAGGAAACAAAACAAGAATTTTATTTTGAAGTAACATTTTATTTTCTGTTAACTTCGTACATGGAGCTTCAGCCTAGTTAGCACAAACTGTGTGCTGCAGGTAGCTGTAGGGACCGGAATGTTGGCATGCTATGCCCTTGCAATGCCACTGGCTCTAGAAAGCACCACTTTTACATGCTTTACAAAACACCAAACTAACAAAGCATTATTTGCACAAGAATATCGCATTATAATGGCAAAAAAATAAAGAAAACTTAAACCTTTTCAGTATTAGTCATAGATACAGCATTTACCTTGAAATGTTAGGCCAAATCCCTAGAGGGTACTTGTGTTATGGGAGAGCTCTCTGAACAAGGGCTGGCTGTGTTTGTAAGCTGAGACCTGCTATGAAATTCCCCGGTGCCTTCTGCAAAACTGCAGCTGGGCCTTTGATCCAAGTGCTGACTCTGCTTTGACCAACACACTCCAGATACCCACATGCAAGTTGCACCAAAGGAAGAATTTCCCCAAACCACAGCTAACCTTTATATTTCAGTCTCATACAATATGCTCTTGGTGTTTTTCTCCAACAATTCCAAGTGGTCAAAACTTCCAAAACTTTCCAAAGTGTCGTCTGGTTGTGGTCACGTCCTTTAACACCAGGGATCAGACATTCTCTAGGATACAATACAGGTAACTCCACTTGAAATTAAGACGGGTAGAAGTGAGCTCATCCCTGCTGAAAGCAGACAGTAGGAGCCAAGTTTTTAGAGTACTAAGAAATCTACATCCCAATTTTTAAAGTTTAAATTTAAAACCTTTACCCTAGAGCTTTAAATTGCTGAATCCTCCATTAAAGCATACTCTGTATTTCAAAACTTCGGCTTTTTGGGCTGTAGCTACATCAACACTAGACTTGATTAGTCACAATGCTGTTTAGTCACCTTCATCGCTTGCTTTTTCATGGCCTCTTCCTCAAGTATTTGCCAGTAAGATCTGCCTGCAAATCAGATGTTAGATGTCCTCCAGACAAGGTCAGACAATCAATGCATACGGTGCTTTTGTAGGGGTTTAAGTTGGTTTCAGGCTTTTTTCCTGTAAATTAATTCATCTTTAAAATAGCTTGATAGCTTCCCTTAAAAGTTTGCCCTCTTGAAACAGTTTTGGATTTCATTTCTCTCAGTGGCATAGCAGGTAAAGAGGGGTGAGAACACCCATTTGATGTTAACTGAGGAAATAAGTGGGCATAATAAACACAGCCAGGCTGCTCTTCTGTTAGCATGCCCTCAGCATCTGTCTACACAACAGCAGCAGAGAGTGCAAGGTATCTCCTTGCAGCATTCATCCCACTACAGAAGTAATAATGGCTTTTGTGCTTCTTGTACCGACAATCCACAGTTGGACACATGAATGTGTGGGCTGGGCCCCCCATCACAGCCAGGTTTCTGGCATAGCTTTAACAAAACCAACTACTTATTCTGAAAACAAGATAAGGAGAAGGAGAGAACTATTTCATGACTGTTGTAAAGCAAGACAACAGGTCACAATTCTGTCCAACCAAGGCTACGATCCTCCTCAAGATGCACAGAGACCATTCAAAGCATAAATACTCAACAAATGCCAAGCCTGCACAGTGAAGCAGGTTTATTCTCTCTGTAGGAGCTTAAGGAGGGTCTCACTACATTGTTTACATTTTGTTTCCATGCACATAAAGTCTCTGAGATGTATTTATTCCATTCATACGAAAAAACAATTTCATGTACTTAAAAGAAAAAAGGAGAGACGGCAGCACAGAAAGTTTTCTTCATTACAAAGTGTTTTTCCATCAGGCAATTATTTATAAGAACTTTTGTTAACACTGGAGTTTAGGCTCTGGAACGAAGTGGATATATTGTTTACTAGCTTTGCCAGTCAATCTTCTCTTACAAAACCTCTCCCTTCCCCCTCTCCTTTTCCAGCCAAGTCAGTTCCTTGAATAGCTCAAGAGTTTCCTTTGTCACCAAGATCTTCTTTTCCACAAATTGTTCCCTGAATAATGCCATCTTCGATGTAGTGCCCCGAGGTATCTGTGCTCCTGCAGAGAACTGTTGAGGGAATCCGCGAGGAGCGTCTGTCCTGGCTCTTATCCTCGGAAGAGCAGCAAATCATCTTTTTCATGGTAGCCCACATCTCATCATCTTTGTATGAATAAATTATTGGATTCATGACAGAGTTCAACAGGGCCAGCAGAAGAAACCATCTTTTAACATTCTGAATCCCACAGTAGGTGCAGTTCAGACCATCGAGCAGTAAGACAACCAGGCCAGGGGTCCAACAGACAACAAAGGCACCTAGAAATAGAGGAAACAAATAAATACTCTTTTTTTTTTCTTTTCTAAAAGAAAAAAAAACTTCCAACTGCTAGGGATTTGGAATTTACATTTTTGCATCTTACAACATTGTGTTTATAGAAATTCTACACAAAAATTATAAAAGCAGGAGAGGACAAAATTCTAATGATAGCAGCAAAATAATATCTACTACAGCTTCTCTGCCAGGCCCTGAGCATGAGGCAGGGCAGCTCTCAGAATGCTGCAGGGAGCAAGGATCCGGCTGCTGACAGCATCAGGTCAGACACAGGTGGGGAAAGGTCTTCACAACAGTGATTTGTCCATGCTGATAAATAAACAAGATCTCTGGAGCACTAACAAGCAGAGAACTGGTGCTCTGAACACAGACTTCTTCTCTTCACCTCCCTCTCATATACTGGAGGAGCAGATACCAGGTGGCCCACTTCCACAATGACATGTCCTGTGTCACACTACAGCTGACTCTGCAGAGCTGTGGGCACACTGCCCAACTCACGAAACAAGAGTCACATAATTTACACATGTCCTGGCTGGAACCCCACAGCCGGTGCAGGACACACCTTTGTCCAGGGCACGCCAGCACTGCCGGCTGCCCAGTCCGAGCAGCACCCACCTCGCTCCTCTGCTCCCTCCCGCCCTGGGCTGCTGGGTATCTGAGACCAAACAAGTCAGATCCAGGAAACAAATTAAGTTGTAAATGAAAAGAGACAAAAAACCCAAAGAAAACAAACCACAAAACAACATAAAAAATGCGTTAGTGAAGAAGAAGCAAAAGGTGCAGCAGTCAGGACAAAGAAACAAAGCAGAGAGCCAAATAAAGAGCAAAAAAAGACAAAAAGGATGAGGAAGTACGAGAGCAGTCATGGGGGCACAAGGAAACTCTGCAAAAGGGGCATTTCCCCAAAAGATAGCAAGAAACCACAGGACAAGCCCAGGAGCAGAAGGGTTCTCCTTGTGTTTCAGCTGTGAGGCAGGAATAACAACAGCTCCTGTGAGGAAGAAGCGAGACACAAGTCGATAACGAAAGCTGAATGATGCAAAGTAGGACAAACGCTCTCTCTTCTCCCACCAGCCCCTGAGAACAAACTAAATACACACACATAAACAAAAAACACCACCACCACAACAAAAAACCCTGACCATGGAGCAGGGTGGAATAAAGGAGAGGAGATATTAGACAGAGTGAAGGCAACATGAAGAAAGCATAGAAATCATAAGTTAGAAGGAAGTTCACTATTGTGTTGACATCTTTCCACATTTCTACCCATCCCCACCTTATAGGCAAAGGTGTGGGCAGGTACTGGTGGGAAGGGGCAACGTGGCAACTGAATGCAGCCCTCGGCCATGAGCTTGTGAGGGGCCCTGAATGACCATCTGCCCTCCTACCTCCCGGCACCACAGCCCGGCATCCCTCGCCTCCAGCCTGGGAAGGAGCAGCCATATGCATGATAATGCTAACCTAGCACAAGCCACAATTGCTGTCTGACATACAGAAATAGAAAATTACAACTCTGCACAACATTCACAGTTTGAACAATGTACTGAGGAAATTCCAATCGTTTATAACAGCAGTTTCCCCTTTTTTGGGCTTAGAAAAAAATAATCAAACAGGGATGATAGAAGCTAAATGTTAAAATGTTCTCTTGGAGGTATTGATATCTGTTCAACGATTTTGGTAGGAAAAGCAAATCCAGCTCAGTTTCAAATTTTCTCATATCTGAGTCATGCAAGCAAGCAGTGGGAGGGCAGCCAGGCCACGGCAGGACGGGGTGGCGCTGGAGTCAGGGCTCAGCAGCACCCCGGACGTCCCCTCGGCTCCACCAGGCACACCGGCTGGTTCCAGCAGCACTGGGCTCTTCTCCCCATCAAGGATTTTAACCAACACATCTGATGGGCAGGCCGTGATGGTATATAAAGTGAATTCATGTGATTTATTGATCATTAGGATTGTTGAAAAATGTATCAACGACAAGGTATCACAGATATTGCTGGAGTCCAGACAAAATGCAACCAACTGATTTACTGTGTTCCAGGCAATATTGTGCAGAACAGAAAGGCAAGAAACTACCTCCTTCAGAAACTGCATTTTCTAGTCTGCTGTAGCAAGATTTTTGCGATGCTAAGTACTAATTTCATGGTGTTAGTTTTGAGATACTGATTAACATCAGTAACATTCCTCTGTTGCCCACTGACATCAGGATCTGCAAGCTGCTACCACAACACTTGTTTTCTCTGGTCAGTCTCTATATTACACACTGGTTTGGCTCCAACATGCCAAGTCAGCAATTGTGACACCAACTCTCTCTTACAGTCTACAATGGGAAAAATGCTGCACTGATTTATTTCCCTGGTGTTCACCAGCAAATCCCATCTGTTTTAAGAAGTGCTGGAACCAGACCACCCAGCCAACACTGCTGGTTCTAGTTGAGTATCTTGAACAGAGAATTTTGCTAGCCACCAAGGGTCACTGGCACAGTCACCAGCAAACAAGCTCCATGCAGGAATTACGATGGTAACAAACCCTCATTAGAACAAGCACAGAAAGCATCTTAACCACGTGCACCACAAAACATGTGAGGTCAAATCCTGCCTTCACAGAAGTCAGCAGGTGAGGAAACAGACCCCAAAGCCACACTTAAGACACAGAAATCTCTCCTTCAGACAAAACCCCACATTCGCAGGCAGGATTAATCCATGAACTTGCAGGATATCCCTGTCTACCTATACAGGCAAAACCCTAAAACATACCAGTGACAAAAGTAAGGGAAGGTAAGAGATACCTGTAGACAATTCTGCACATTTCCCTCACCCCAAGACTTATGACAAGGACGGCACAATGCAGCGACAGTGCCAGAGTTACCGGGAAATACCTTAATGGGGTTATTGCTTTGACTCCATCAAAAATACATTTTTCTGTGTATGGAGACCACACAAATGATTCACACCCTGCTCTTAGCACCACAGAGATGAAAGCAAGGCATGGCTCAGACTTGCAGCCTTGCTCAGATTTTGCTATTTTTAATCACAGAGTTTACAGAGGGAACCATGGTTAAGCATAAATATATACCTTTGTCTTTGCCCTTTGGTGATTTTCTAGTTCTCAGACTTTTTATCCCACAGGACTTCCTCTCACTGACAAAGCGCCACACTCAAAAAAGAATTTAATTTCTGTGACTCTCCAAAATTGACAGAAATGACATGAAATATAGCCTGGTTGTGACATGAATAAGAAGAACAGCTCTGAGTTTTTGCACTGGATTATGGGAGATCAGGTACCACAATGCCTCAAGGTCAGCTTGAGGATTTTTTAGATTGAAACATAGATTTCTTTTTCTTGTAAATTACATCATCTCTGCTTGAAAATTAAATCCTGTGTAACTGGAAGCACTACTGATGCTTTTGCAGCACTATATCATAAAACTCTGCACATAGAGGCTGTCCCTGAGCACGCCAGTGCTGAGAAAGAACGTGCAGTAGCTTCCAGTTGCCATTGCCACATGTGCGCCTGAGTTAAAAAAGCAAGTTACCAATTAAACTATAAATTCACTAGAACTGAAAATCATCCACCCCAAAGTTGCTATTTCAGCAGGAATCTCACTGCCAAGTTCAGATGAGCTACCACACACACCACCTGAAAATCACATACCTGCACGCCTGCCAGGCACCCTTCTTCAAACCTACAGTCACAGGCTTAGCTAGGACTGTGCCACAATGTCAGCCTAAGAGGAGTTTAGCCCATTTTGCTAGGTTTCCCATCTTCCAGTTTCACCCAGATAACTTCCTAGGGTTTAACATGCCAAAGGGAACACCATTTCAACTGCTTCTATCCTGTGATGGATCATGTTAGGAGTTACGGTAGAAAGAGGCAGATGACAGGGACTCAAGTCCCAGCCTCTGGAAGGGGCCATCAGAGCCCAGCAAAGGGTGATACAAAAAGCTATCTGCAGATGTGGTCACCATGAATCCATGAAGTTACACTAAAAGCCAGATTCCCCCAACTCTTAACTGTAGGACCACAGGAGAAGAACACCCAGGGATGACAGTGATGTTCCCAAGGACGATGATACCAACATTAATGAGAACTCTGTTTTTTGTCATGTCTCATCCAGCAACCGAGCATCTTGGAACTGCTTTTAGTTAAGATCGTATCAGGCACATCCAAAGCATTTTCAGATGTTTTGGAACAAGCCATTAAAAATAAATTGCCTCGGGTAAAATCCACACACTGCATATAGCTATAGGTAGTTGCATCAATGGGTGTAAGTAGAGTTTTAGAACTCTCCATTTGGTCACTTTGTGACTTCTTTGGTAATCAGAAAGCTCAGGAAGTGTGCTATTGAGTTTCTAATACATTTTGCACAGTGTGCTTGAATGACTTGACCAGGAACCACATTTCGAACTGTTTTAAAAAATAAACTCTCATTCCTAGTAATAAACATTTATAAAAAGCTTCTCAAAGTCATAGTTTGGAGAACTGATATGAAGGAACAGAAGATACATCTCATCTGACACAGTCGTTTGGGATAGATCTCCCATCCAGCAACACGTGCACTAATTAGACTCCTACAAAAGTAGGCTCTCTTTGGTTTTGTTTCTGACTGGTAAAGTAAATATACAAAATTATGATCTCTAAAGTAGCATTCAGGCTTTCTACATTAAATTGCCTAGCCCAGCACACAATATCATTAAATGTTTTACCCAAATTATAGTTTAATCTGGTAGCTGAAAAGCCACATTCTGCAAGTAAGAGAAAGTTAATGCTGATCTTTAAATCAAACCATATTCCTAAGGCTCCTCTCCCTAGTAAAAGAAAAAAATAAGTTAAAAATTGAGTTTAAAGTGGGCTTTATTTCCACACAATGGCACAGCCATGGTAAGCACTGGAGACATGTCACAGGCTACAGGACTGTGAGGGATTCACACATGGCAGCCACCATTGCTGTCCTCCCAACTCCACACCAGCTGGCCAGGTGTCACTTCTCTGCTCTGACCTGCAAACGTGCACAGGTGGCAACGACAGCTAACAGTGTTATTCCAACACTCAGCACCTTCCAGCTTTGGCTGACAGAAAACTAAATAAATAACTATATAAATATACATATAAACTATACAAGGCTTGGCATGATGATTTAGTTGCATGTGACTTCCCAGAACACAGCCTGCAGTCCTACCTTGCATAGAAATACTCAAATAACTGCTTTTTAAAAGGGTGTTTCTTTTTGTCTCTTTCCAGCGCAGCAATTAACTATGATCTACCTGATGTTTATGCATTAGGACAGGATTATATCTGGAACAATTCGGAGTTTTTCTGCAGGAATTTTCTTCTTCCAGATGGCTGGTTTAAGTTTCACTGCACGAGAGCTTCAGGGGCAAAAGACTGAATCTTGCCCCTGCAAGTCGAGAGGGAGATAGGAACAAACACCACATTCTATCGCTATTGATGCCATAAAAATCAAGGGGAAAAAAAGGACAGCTGGGGAGGGATTTTGAAGCGAAAGGCTCTGGCAGCCAACAAGCCAACTTCAGAAGATAAAGGAGTGTGAGAACCTTGTACTTGCTTGAACCATCAGCTCACTTTTTTCCTGAGGTCCAACAGTTTAATGAAAGGATTTTTTGGTTTTGTTTTGGGGAAGTTAGCTTAAAAACAAAACAATAACAAAAAAACACCCCACAAAACAAGAAACACAAAACAAACAAACAAAACAAACACCCAAAACAAACACCCAAAGCCACACACCAATCAAAACACCACCAAACAACACAAATTCATTGATTGACACTGCCAGCCTTGCACACCATGGTTTGTAGTCTCTTACCTAAGACAGTCATGACGGTCTTCATAAGCTTCACAGGGGTTCTCCTGCGGCTAATGGATCCACTGGTGTGTGATGACAAGACATTAGTTTTCCTTTGGACGTACATATAGATTCTTATGTAAACCACCACCACGATGAAGAAGACAACCAGGTTTAAGACACTCCAGAATACCAGGTAACTTCTGCTGTAAATAGGCGCCAGGGATGAGCAGGCGGTAATGTCACAGAGGCAGTTCCAACCCAGGGTAGGAACAGCACCCATGAAAATAGCAATAGCCCAAATTGATACAATTAAGAAGGTGACTCTCTTCTTCGTGAGATTACTGTGGATCTTCATCCGCATTATCGACATGTGCCGCTCAACAGCTATGACGAGGAGATTCACCAGGGATGCTGTCAGGCTGGTGTCCAGAAGACCCTGACGCAAAAACCAGCGGTTAACAGTTAATGTCTTAGACACTGGGCCAGTGTTGAACATCAAGAAGACATAGGCAATTCCAGCAAAAAAGTCTGCAGCAGCTAAGTTGGCCAGGAGATAGTAAAAGGGAAAATGAAACCTCTTGTTCTTGACCACAGCTGCTATGACCAATGAGTTTGAAATGAAAATGAAGAGGCAGAAAAATGTCCCAAAACACAGAACAACAATAAGCTTTGGCCCTGTCCACTCATCTACTGTGTCAGTATTTGTCTTGTTATAAAAAAAGTCCATGCGCTTATCATAGTAGCATTCGTTCATCCTGGATTAAAGCCCCTGCATCCTAGGAAGGGTGGAAGGGGAAAAAAAAGAAAGGATTTAAAATCAACTGTTGGTCCTCACTTCAATCACCATACCCAACATACTGTTTTCTAGGGTGAGGGGGATGGGACAGGCACATGAAAGGGAATATATCTGGAGGCCCTAATTAAAAATTTCATATTGCACCAAGTTAATATAGAAGAAAATATTCTCTCTGCTGGAGGACTGCAATGCAGGACGTTTTGATGAATGAGGAATTGTCAAAAGACTTACCCACTTACAAAACCCCAGCACAGTCCCTTTGCACCACCAGTCATACAACACAAGCAGTAAAGTGGAAGTTAAGAAGTTAAAAGTGACTTTCTGTAGGACACAAAAAATATGAGCAACAGCCAAGCCATTCTTGCTGTAAAATCCCATGTTCGAGCCACAGCCTCATCATTATTTCCATTTCTCAATGTATCCAGTCAGGACAGTGAAGTATAAATCATAACCCTTCCATTTTACTGACTAAGCAATAAAAGGTCTATTACTGGAAAAATGTTTTGGTTTTTCAATTATATATTAATAAATATAAAAATGTATGTATAATATGCTGCAGGCATATATATTCTGAACACGTGCCTGTTATTTACTGCTACAGGATTTAAGTAAATATGCTGAAAAGGACAAAATATATTCTACGTATTTGACTGCTCTAAAGCCAGGGATTATTTTATTGGGCTGTCAACCCAGAGCCCTGTGAGCACCACACAGCCCAGTCATCTTTAAAACCAAAAGACAGTTCCCTACCCAACCAAAGGATAAAGCAAGACCCAGCAACAGCAGCGGGTTTTTTTCTTAGCCCAAATCAGCACTATTTTGGACACAGGGCTATTAAATGTGATGGAAGGGGGAGTCTGTGTTCCAGATTACCTCACACTTCGGCTACTCTGTTGAGGTCAATGTCAGCTGCCTTGGCAATTTACTACCTTTATTACAAACCAAACTGCACTCAAAGTAATTTACACAAGCAGCTCTGACAGCAATTACTCCTGGTGACCAGACCTCGCACAGGGTCTCACAGCCTGAAGGGGTTGTGTCTGATCATCACGAACCCTCACATCTGCTGTCAGTATCTGAATAAGGGTTTTAACAATGACCTTGTTAATAGATATTGCATATTTTTAGCAGAACCTAGGAACCCAGCCCTGGCATAAGATCCTAATCATGTTAGCTATTGTACAGAGCAGCAAACCTGTGCCTGACTGTAATGTAAGGCCAGAGAGGAGATATCGGGTACAAAGCCACAGGAAAGGCAGCAACACCAATAGTTTTTGGGAAGCTCCTTGTGAGCCTCAGGCTGTCACCAGTGCCAGAGTGATGGGCTGAGTGTGGCTAAAAAGAAAAAAAGAACCTAGAAGTATTTACGGGCAGAAAGGTTAAAAAAAATAAAATAAAATCGTAAGCTTTTCACCTTTGCAGCTAAAATTGATCACAGATAAAGATCAGGTTCACTTGGCCTATTATTACCCTGCGGTTACTTAACAGTTATATCTCATGGGAAGCAAATTAAGCAATCCCCAGCAGGCTAGCTAACAAGTCACATTTATATTAAAGGTTACTCCTGAGTTTTAAGACAAAAAGGTTCATCTTCTGTCATTTATTCTACTTCGATTTTTTTCTCTCCTGCAATATTTGTATTACTTTATTTTAAATCAGCTTACACTATTCCATGATTAATATTTTCAAAGTGATTTTTTTTTTAATATTTCAGTTTTCTGAACTAGCTCCTTGACCTTTTTTTCCTTGGCTCACATCCTACATCTAGCAATCAACATGAAAGCAGGCCACTTGACATTGTTGTTCATTTTGTTACCCTCAAAAACCTAGGCAGCCCCTTTTTTTATAAAATGATATATTACTTAAAGCATCAAATTCAAGTACATAGAACTAAGAACAATTACTTAAGGACAAGAAATCAAAGGAAACAAGTCAATCGTCCCTTGTGCTGAAATATTACAGAGCATTCTTTCATCTAAAAGTAAAAAAGCCTCAGCAGCTCAGATCCACCATAAGGGGTCAACTGGAATTCCATGACTACTCTCCCTGTCCAGGGCAATATGGTAGAGTTGGACAGTCAGTACATTCCCCATTCTCACCCGCAAAGTACTCAAAAGTCAAATTAAGTCTGTAAGTGACCAGAAGTCCCCAAGGATCTGCAGATGACAACAGCTACGCAAGCAGCCGAGTGCTGGGAACCCTGCTCAGCCGAGATGACTCTGGTCTTACCCACCAAAGCAGTAAAGGACTTGCTGGGCTTGACATGAAACTTCTACAGAACAACACAATGCCTGAAAATAGAAGCAGCATTTTGGGCAAGAACAGCATTGGGAAAAAAGAAAAAAGAAAATCTGTGAAAATTACAGGGAAGGTTTTCTGAACATGTATCTTACTGTGTAATCATCTCAACAGATGAATCTTTTATTTGCAGTGACAGGAGAGTAAAGAAATCTGCAGATACGTTTTGCATCTTATCTGGCAAACAAGCTTAAAGAAATCCAAAATAACAATTATGAACTTATTCTAAATACTTCAGCTTATTGAGATCCCATCCACATTGATGTAGTATTAAAAAAAAAAAAATTTAAAAAAAAAAATCAAAAAAACCTCATACATCCATAATTCTCCACCAAAATGATCACACTACAAACACTCACTGTCATGCAGCAGAGCTCAAATGACAAATGTTTTTCAAAGAGATTTCTTGAGGTGTTGAGATAAGGCAGGAGGGAGTAGAAAAGCATCCAGCTGAGGTCTCAGTGTCGCAGGGTAGACTCTGGAGATATCCTAATGGAAGCTACAAAGCAGTAGCTGAACTGGAGCTAGTTCGCATCCTAGTCCTTCAAGGCAGAGATGTAGCACTTGGCTGTCTGTACCAGCCTGTGTCCAAAAAGCACTTGTCATGCCAGGATCCTTAAGACAGTGGTTTACTTCACACCTTCATCTTATTTTGAAGTCCTCCCAGCAGAAGGAGCCTGGCCTCAGGGGAGCTGGGCAGCCGTACCAGAGCTCTGCAGCTGTATCCTCAGTGGTCCTGCCCCAGTCAGCACCAGGCACGAGAGATGTGCGATATGATATCCCATACTTCCTGGAAAATTAACACATTGCATGACATTATTCTCCAGGCCATCTCTTCTGCAGCCACATCAGAGACATTTATCTTAATCAGAGCAGGTTTAAATTTCAAAAGAAAAACACCCTAAACGCTACATATTTCAGATTTCCATATTAAGTGCACGCAAATTTGAAGATTCAGGAAAAATATTGTTTAAAGTTTTAAAAATAATAGAAACTGAAACAGTAGAAACACAGTTAAACTGGTCAGCCCAGCTTTATAAAGACAACAGAGTCTTTAGAGTCTGCAGCAGAGACCTCCCCAATTCTGCTACTCACTTCATGAAGAATTGTCTTCTTTTGCTGTGAAAGTGGCTCTCATGAGCTTGATACTTCTCAGGTTTTTATGGGAAAGGACAGCAGACAATCTGCATTCACCTCTTCTATGCCACTCACATTTTATAGCCCTCCCTACAGACCTCAAAAAGCTTGATGGCGGTAACCACATATTGCATATTGCACAGGTGGGTTGAGCTATTAGCTTGCCATAGGTCACTTGCAAGCAAATACATCAAAATTTTGCAAGTGCCAAAAGCATACCCTTGTCAAAAAGGTTCTGTTCCTTATTTCAATTTATGTAATTACTTCAGTTCCATCAATAGTGGTTACAAAGATGAGAAACTGATGGACTGTGAAGTGTGTTTTCCTCTACCACTTTGAGTAAACATAAGCTTTGAGTGGGAGAAATTATCTTTCCCAAAAATCTCAAAGGATTTCATTCAGTTAAACTGCTTTCAAATGTACAAGCATGCATTCAGAATTCTTCCCAATCCAACACATCTTGAGCTGTTTGTCTTAAAGACAGCTTGTATTTTGATTTTTAATTCCTCTGTGTAAGTGCAACTTGTATCAAGTCAGAATATGTTCTTCACCATTCTTAAAATAAGAGTCCAGAATTTGTATGAATATATAAGTACATATTACACTAGCTACCTAAATAAAGTATTAGTGAAATAAAACATCGCTTAGATAATGCTAGTCATTATTAAAGCAGATATTTCTGAAAGAAAATTCAAATAACATTTTAATGAGAAGGTCATTACAACATTTAACCTGCAAGCTGTAATGTGATTCATGGCACACCCCACTGGTTTTCTGCCTCTTTCCCGTCTATTAAAACCCAAGTTTTTCCCATACATTTGCCACAACCTTACTGAAGAGCTCATATCAGTTTGGGGGACTTTGATGGCTTCTGCCTTGTGTCTGTATAAATGCAACAGGGAGGAATGCACAAGCATGGGTTGGCACGGTGAGCTACCATGAGAGGATTCAAGCCAAGTTTGCAGCTTGATGGAGAAATCCATAGAGCAGGACTGAACCTATAGAATAGCTATAGCAGTATAGTCATATAGCAGGACTGAAAGTTATCCTGGGTGAGAGGTGAGGGAGTTCACCCAGGCAGAAGCCCAGCCTGGGTTACTGCTGGTTTTCCTGAGCTGCCACAGGGATTTCCATGCAGAAATTCAGGGCAATTCAGTATGCAAAATGCTGCACCCTGGAGCAGAAGGAGAGAAAGTCGAGCCAGGCACAGCCCAGGCAGGTCCGTGGGACAAGGCAGAGGCACAAGCAGCGCCCAGGCTCAGCCTGCAAAGCAGGCAAGCTGCCAACCCATGCCCCAGTGTTTCACCTCCCTGCCTCCCCTGGGCCCTTAGCAAAGACAGGGTATTACATACAGGATCTCTTGGGTATTTTGAAACTTATTACAGAAATTGGTCTTCAGAAAACAGAGTTTATCACGCTGACTGATCATAGCCATCAGGGGCAGAGAACAAGGAGGCAAGTCACTTGAAATACTCTTTGCATTCAAAGATACTGCAAAGAAATATTAAGCAGCAGCAATTGACTATCTGCACATACTGCTTCAGCTTTTTGAACTTCTCCTACAAGCAGCAGACGGTCCTTGATGCAGTAGCCCCTGAGGGAGTGTCTGGGGGCTCGCAGACCATGCAGCCCTTGGCAGCAGCGCTCTTGCTGTGCCTGGTGCCACAGGCAGATATGAACAACCTCCATTCCTTCCTCTTCTGCTGTATAAAGAACTGGTGCTGCTTTTGTTTTTCCTAGTTACTGAAAATACCTTTCTCACCTCACTCCAGGCAGCAGAAGGAAGCCAGGGTGCCAGGCAGCCAAGCTGCACATGCAGCTATACATCCAAGTGATACCAGTGCCAAAAGGGAAGCGGTTCCTTGTTCCCTTCCACACACGTATGGCCACAGAGGGAAACACAGCCAAATGATTGCACAGTAACCCAAGAAACCCATTCAGGTTACCTCAACTTAGAAAGAAATACCAGTGCAGAAAAGGGCGTGTAACGCAGCAGGGGCCAAAAATGTTAATATGTAACTGCGAGAAGGAGTTTTGTGAGGTAAGCACTCTGGTTCACTCTTAATTGCCTTTAGTAGTTAATTTATATCATAACAAAAATCAAATTGGAGACACTGACTGAAAGGAAGCCCATAAGGAACACAAAATTATGCCCAAATATCTCAATTAAAACTAAAGCTTTTTTATCTGGTACCATTAGAGAATGCGATGGAAGCCAACATTCACGTAACAGGTTTTACAGAGACAAGTTATCTCAGAAGTAACTGTTTTACATTTTGTTTATAATTAAATTCTGTGGGAACTGTGTGTACTTGGAACAGCATGCTACATGATCCACTTTAAAGAACTGAGAACATACTTTTAAGTCATTTTTAAAATTCAGCTCTACAAACTGGAAAAGAAATATATTAAAGAACTATAAATCTCAATGGGTATGTTTTTAATCCAGAGAACTTCTTTATTAGCAAGGCAATCTACTTCTGGCTGTGTTTGGCTACTTCTTTTTCTTTGTAACTTAAGCATTCCCATTTCAGATAATTGGCTGAACTCAAGTCAAGCACGCACAAGTCACATTATCCCATTATCTTGGTCTTCAACCCCTTTTAGAATAAGGAGAGCAGAGTGCCACATCCATTTCCACTCCAAGCCTACCTTCAGAATGTTAACTTGATGGAAAGTACAGCAAGTCTCGGAATTCCATAATGGTTCTGGTCATTTTCAGCAATAGTCCATTTTAATGGTATCATCGTTTGGACTGAAAAGAGAAGGGATAAAGGGAATTGACACTATTCTGTGTGCATGCTACATATGAGAAGCATAAATAATACATTCTTTAACTATTTCAAACTTTGACAATTCTTACATATTGGTGGTAGAAACATCTAAGGTTTTATTATTTATCATGTAGCCTTGGTATTATATGCAGGCTATAGGGTGCAAACAAAGGATCTTAAGAAAAGTATTAAACCTACCAAAAACATAGAACAGGAAGACTAAATATTTAAGTTGCAGAAAGGAAGTAGTACCGCCAGCCACGGGCCACAGTACTCTGTATACAGACTGATAAGAGGCTTAAAAACCACTGTTGGGGCACAAAAGTGTCACCCCATACAGCCCAGCACAGGCAGCTGAGCTGTGAAGCACAGAGTTACAGGGGCACCTACACCAAGGTGCTGCAAAGCTCAGGCTCCAGCTCCTGAAATCCCTTCGCTACAAAGCTTTTCTACTGCACCAAACTGCTTTTTAGAGCTCTGATCCACTACGAAAAGTTGTTAGGATGGATACTAAGTAACTCACTAGTTACCACAAGTTTAGACTTCAGACCTGGGTAATTTAAGACTTTCTGAAATTATGGTTTACTAAATCTATATATGGAGTTCAAACTAAAAATTTCACTGCAAAGCTTTCATTTAGAGCCTCCTTTAAGTGTGGTTCTGGAAGGAGCTGGCAGGTCATCCTATAATGCAGAAACAGACACAGCATTTAAAATCTTTAAAAGCCATTCAAACAGCTTGTACATTATGAAACATGCCTAGAAAAAAAAATACCTGTTCTGTTTCTAAACTAAGTTTTCCACTTCTGCAGAACTTCCAGCTCCACTCATCGATCATTAGTTGCTCCATTTTACAGTTAAACAAATCAGCTTTATTCCACAAAACCTACAAAATGTGATTACAGACTGTTTCAGCATAGTCACAACCAAGTGAGCTTTTAGTGTTCATTTTCAGTGTATTGCTGATGAGGACCTCAATCACACCACTGCTCATTAGAACAAGCCACCTGACCATATCTGATCTGTTAACAGATTCAGAGTCCTGGTTTGCAAGCAAATATTTCATTGGAACTGGTAGAAATTGTGGGTTCTGGGGAGTATTTGCTAAACATATTGAAGTGGACCTAATCGCTTAGAAGTGGAATTCAGTCATGTGAATCTTCAAGACTAATACCCAAGAGGAATATATTCTCTAATATGTCAAAAATTATACTTCAGAGATTTTATTTCATTATCTGATAGCAGAAAGACTATACTGGAGGAAGTTCCAGAGTAGTTAACAGTCACAATAGCACAGAAGGATAAGGATACAATCAATCCAACTTGTCTGAAACTACAGTCTAGAATTCTACAAAAGGTAAATATATCTTCCAGCTTAACTTGCTGATAAGAACTGCTGCATCTTCACCGTTCTGCCGATTCTGCAAATTAGCTTGTGTGTTTTGTTTTGAAATTTTTTGTGATTTTTTTTTTCCAATTTTCACTTCATTTTCAGTATACAGATAAACTTAGCGAAATCTCATTTTTATACTGTATAACTAGATTTGAGTTGTACCTCCTGCTACACCACTTAGAAGACCATGCAAGAAATCACATACCCTACAGAGCTTAAACAACAAAGCTACAGCAATGCACCTTACCAATTTGTAACAAAAAATGTCTTTTTCTAGATTCATACTACAGAATGGAGAACAGACCTACCTATGCGACCTCTGGAAACACAAGAGGTATTAAAGTGCAGATTTTTTTTCTTAAGGAAAAAACTAATCAGAAGATACAAGGCAAAAAATATTGTATTTTTCAGTGTGTTGCATAGATCAAGATGATAAATCACTGCATAAAAGAATCTGTGCCAGCCCCCAGGTGGTACATACTTACTACCGGTGCTTCAGCAGGACACGACACATGAACAAATCCTGGTGTCCAAACTGAGTGTCAAATACATAGAAACTCACATGCGTACATGTTGGAAGTATCTATATTTTTAAATATTTACATACACAGAGACGTGCCTATGAGGGAGAGCTGCAGCACCCACGGTAGCCAGGGCGATGCGTCCCTCGGCGGCGCGGCCAGCAGACCCGTGGCGGCCCCCACGGAGCCCGGCCGTGACCCCCGCTCTGTGGCCACCGGCAAGGGAATGGGGGCTTCAACTTACGGGAGTTTCAAAAAAGCCGCAGCTTTCTCCTGCCCGACTACCAGGAAAAGAGTTAATAAATCCCGAAGTTCATCAAGTGCACCATAAAGGTGTTCCCATGCCCGGGTGCCCCCGCCGAGCCGCTGCCGGCCCCGGGAGGCGGCCGCCCCACCGCCCCGGCCCCGCTGTGGCTGCCGGGGGGCTCTGCCCCGGCCTCGGACCCCACTCACCGGCAGTCCGGAGCGCCGCGCCGCCGCCACCGCGCAGAGCCGGCCCGGCCGCCGCCCCGCCCCGCCTTAACCCCTCCGCCACCGCCCGCTCCGCACCTGCCCCCCTTGCCCAGCAGTCTGCGCCGAACCGGACCGAAAAGGGGTTTTTGGTGCGTTTGTTTTCTCCCAGGTGCGAAGGTGTGGCTTCTCCAAGACACAGGCGGAGACGAGGCGGACGAGATCTTCCAGCAGCTGAGAGCAATGGAAGTCTAAAGGGCTGAGCTGCCTGAAGAGCCCATGAAAAAGTCCATCATCACTCACATTTTGGGAAACAAAAGAAAAGCCCAAATAAAATAGTAATAACTTCTGAGAGTAGATCAGGACAGTAGAGAAAGGTGTATGTGCCACCTCTTTCCAGCATCACACGCAACTGCTCTTTTAAACATGGTAGAAAAAAAAAAAATAAGAACCACTTCACATCCAACACTGTGACAGAGAAATCTTGAGGCTCATGTTAGCTCCTAAGAGCAGCACTGAGCACAGGCAGCTTTGCCACGAAGGTCAAGCCAAACTCAAACATACGTGGTGGTACAAAAATTATCTGAGGATTGTGATCAGCTGGATCTGTCCCGTCACTACTTACCTGAATAATTTACTGAGACCAGGCATATATTCAAGGTGTACAGAGCTACTCACACATCTGCTAAGAGCTGGAGAACCGACAAAATCTCAGCAAAGTCTCTGCTCCACTTCTCAGAAATCCTGGTAAGGATTATAGCATGAAACATAAACAGAGCATTAAAGACTAAGCAAAGCCTTGCACATGAACTTTCTATATGAAATGCCAAACAGCCTCCAGTCCGGCAGCTCTTTCCTGTTCTATCCATCAAGAAGAGGCCCCCAAAATAAGACCCCAAATTCCTATCTACCCTGTCTCCCTCACCTTGAAGATGGCTCAGGACACTTTCTTCTCCTTCCTGTCTGTCTCTAACGCAGCCTTCCCAGTGCCTTTCCATTCATTTCTGTCTTCCTTTTAAGTCACACAAGCAATTAGCAAAAGCTTCTTATTCCCAGGGAACCAGACAACCAAAAGTAACAGCTTATTTGCAAACGCTTATGCTCCAGCTCTGTTCCCTTTACTGTACATTGCCTCCTTAGCAGTTGGAGTGGGATCACCTATCAGTCAGGAACTGTATTCAGATCTGTATTAAAGAATAGAATTAAGAGTCAAGATATGCCAGATTTCCTCTTAAGTTTAACCTCTGCAGAATCGAGAGCCAATGAGAAGCTTCAGCAACTGGCTCTTTCTTTTTTCCAAGACCAAAAAAAGAAAAAAAAGGAAAAAAAAAAAAATTACTAGATAAGAAAGCTCTGATTCCATTATAGAAATCAAGTATCAAAGTCCATAGGAATAAGTATTTTCTACATTCCATTGGTTGATAACATTTTCCCTCATTCCCTGAGGATTCTCTCACAAATAAATACTTATCTGAGCAATGGCTTTGGCAGATCACACAATGTTCTGCTAAATTGGAAAGGAGCAGTTTGACTTGGAACTTAGGGGCTCCTGTCCCGTGACTCACAGTGCCAAGGGTAAGTGAGGCACCTCACCTGCTTTAGGGAAGAGAGGCACCAGGCCTCAGAAGGCAACTGTTTGTAAAACAGAAAGTACTTCCACAACATCTGATACCACCTCAGACAACACTGACAAAAACAAACCAGTTAACAAGATAGGGGATTTTGCTTTGGGATCCAAGCCCAAAAACTTGCCATGCTTCAGTCTCATGTTTGCAGTTCATAGCCATTGGCAATAACATCTCACAAATCGATGCAGAACTTGCACACTCAAGCAAGAGACCTTGGAGGCATTTGCTGCCCAACACATTTGTAAGTCCCATCAGGGCAACACATACTGGAACACGTTATATGACTAATTATTCACTAACATAGCATTAATTATGTTTTTTTCTAGGTTCAAGTTCCTAACCTAAGATTTCTGTAAGTACTGGCAGAGGAAGGCCAGTAAGGAAGATACAATTAATTTTCAGACGTGCTGGATTTTGGTCCTGTTCACTAGGGAATTGTTTGACTTACAGATATTCCAGAAAGCCACCAGTAAAATAGCAGCAAATACAGAAAACACAAGCATCTTATACACAAAAAAGGTAAAGCTTGCACACCGTATGAACCAAGAAACTCTGACAGCTATCAGTTAATGCTGATCACTTCTGCAGTCCAGAAAAGAGCACGTGGATTATCTAGTGTCCCAAAGCAGACACTAGAAGAATAGACCCCAATGAGTGCTGTACATGAAAAACTGACTCTTTTGTCTTGAGTGGAAGACAATAATTCTCTGGTCTAGATCACACAATCGGCATCTAGTGAAAGATGCTTACAGAAAATCCTTCCTAACAGTGTGAAATCTCCATTATTGATAGCAATTTAATTTTTATCCACAAGCTGTAGTGACAGCGGAGGCCACAACAAGGCATTGCTCTGACCGGGATGGGGAGAAGATTCTGTCACAAAGACTTTTCAGCAAGAAGAACGTTAAAATTTGCAGAGCTTGGATGCGTGGAAACACTGACATGAAAATCATCTCTTCTACACACGTGGCTGCAGCCAAGGCAAGACAAAATTACATTAATTTCCAACAAAAAAGTATTCATTGTCAGGAAGGCAAACACTGCAGGGGAAAATCTCAATGACAGCACATCTTTCCAGACCTCAGTCACCACTGCTCTTACCTGATGACCAGAAGCACTGCTGGAGAAGCTGCAGTTAGTCACTTCCCACCTTTAAACATCCCAGAGAAGAGACAGAGAACCCAGACCTATTAAAAAAAATTGTTTTTCAACTTACCAGATAAGATGTGAATCCAGCATTGGTTTTGGCCATATTATCCATTCTACAGTTTCCCAGAATTGAAAAAAAAATTCTGGTCTATTTTTCTGCTGTCCTTTGGGAAAGTATTTATTCAGATTTAATTCAAGAATCAAGTATTTTCTCTTTTGCTCTTCATATCAAATACAACCAACCATCACATCTTCACAGCTGGAAGGTGATCACTGCTGAGGACACTACAGCTATTCTGATTCTTTTAACATCTGTCTGCTGCAGGCTCCATGGGAGCACTACTGAAGGTCTCACCAGGATCATATTGTGAACTTCCAGTATCTTTGCTCAAGGACAGCAAATCAGGCTTTTGTATTTAGGGCTGCACATACACATGTAGTTCCACTAACAAGGATGAACACTTTGGACAGTGCTGTTAGAGACTTCTTTTCTTAAACAGTTGAGTTTTTGTTTTCCTGACTACCTAGCAGCACAGAGCATGAATTTTCCAAGTTCCAGTTGGTTTCTGACCATCTTCTTCCTACATTATGGTTATATGCTGTCAAAGACTCCTGGTCCTCTCTGATACTCTTCTCCATGCCAGATTTCAAAGAGATGCAATGCAGTATTTCGAGGAGTCTTTAAGAACAGTTTTCAATAAGTCAGAATCTTGCTTAAGTTTCACCAGCATCATTTCCTTCTTACCCCATACTAAGCTGCCACCCACCTTACTCATACAACGACAGCATTTCAAGTTGCCATTGCACTAGCAAGCCTGAAGTTGCCCAGAGTCCATAATTAATAGTTAAGCATACATATCAAGACCAAGTCCTAGCCCACACACTCTGAAGCAAACATTATCTGCTACAATTTGCTTTCAGTAAGTAGATAGCTCCATTTAGATAAAGTGCAGCGTCTAATATAATAGCCCACGCACCCTGGGGGCAGTTGGTACCACCGAAAGTCTTCTGAAGCAGCTGGTAACACCTATGGCAGAACTACACCAGAAGTGCTTTAAAGAGACCAAATGTGCTCTGTTCTCATTGAAGAAAAAAAGTCAAAGGGAAGAGAACAAACAAACAAAAAAACACACCACAAAACCACCACCCACCAAAAACCAGTACTCTGAGATGGTCATCTCTAAAGACACCTGGAAAATCAACTGAACAAATCAACTGCTAGACCCAGTTGTTACACATTTTCTTTCACTTAAGATGTGTTTGAAATGGAAGTAATTAGCCAAGTCAACTCCTTTGCATTGCTTTTGCCCAAATTTGTCCTCCAGGTTATGGCAACAAAACAGTACAATACTAAAAAGAAAAATAAAGCAATAATCTTTTCATAATACTTCACATGATGCTTGCTATGGAGGTCTGCAACCATGCAAAAAGAGTATTTACCTATAGCTAAGGTAGTAAGTTTAATTTGGACATGGTACACACCAAATAGTATAGACATAAAAGACTGAAAGCCAAAAAAATAATCCACAAAATACTTTGTTTTTTAGTAAAGCTGGTAAAGAAAAGATTGTGATCTATTAATTATTTGTGTTAAAATATTATACAAGAGGGAGAACAGTAATTAATTTGCACTTTTGTGCAGCTCTGTAATTTTACATACATTTATTTCAAGGAAATGAATTGTGCCAAGTAGAAATTACAGTCACAATGCCAAATGCATCACTAAGCAAAAAAACTCCTCTCTTCTCCCTGAATACTTCATCTTGAATATTTTTAGCACAGAACTATTAAAAAAAAATACATATATTTTCAAGCATTTTTTTTTTCTGTGTTAACAATAGCAATTGGTCCAAGGCTGCTTTCCCTCCTTCCACAGGTGAGTAGCAAACAGAGCTCCCACAGACACTGCTCCATTATCAGCCTTCTTTAATGTAACAGACTTGGGGCAAGCATATAGAGTTCTTCACAGCTCTCCTCCAGATCCAGCTTCTGGGCTCTCCTCCTGGTCAGCCAGCTGATGTCATATTAGCAGCTTTTCTCCTCCCAACACCTTAATTAGGTAAGATTAGTCCATTCACAATGAGGCAGGTCCAGATAGTGGGTTTCATTGCAATTTGGAGAATTATTTTTCTCCATACAACTATGCTTTCTTTGCATATATTAGCAATGAACTTCTATGTGTAATCATCAATTAATAAGTATCAAGTTGTCATCACTCTGTTGTCTGCAAAGAAAAAAAAAATTCACAATTTTTAATTCAGCAAGAAATGCAATAGGAAATATTTACCCATACAAAACCAAGCTGAGCTATGATCCTTGTGTTCTCTGCTCTCCAATTTCACTATAAAGCTCCAATACCCACACAGGGACAATCAAGCAGGAACAGCTTCAGTAGTAAAAGCTCTGGATTTGCACTCCAGCTGCCAGGCTTGTGCCCTCAATACTCTGCAGTGTATTAGAGTAAAATATATGTTCAAGCAGACAAAAATCTCTTATCCTGCACAATGACTTATGTGAAACCTGAAGCTGTACCTGGCTGGAGTTCTTGTTAACTCGTTGGCTTTCAAGTGTTCATAGCAACTTGCTGGGGTACCTGCCCATCATCATCGCACATGCTCCTTTTTGGCTATGAGGTTTCCCTCTGTCAGAGTACATCCAAAGTATAAAGTTGCATTTTACAAAAGCTTCAGCACATAGGTACACAAGCATCCTACTGCTAAAACAGGATTTGTTACACCATCTGGGATTGAACAAGTGTTCACATTCAGCTCTGTCCTTTCTCCCATAGCTTCACTTCCTTGCACAGTGCTCACAACCATTCTGTGCACAAGCAGGAATTCTCCTGGACTGCGTAGGGACAGTGACAAGACCTTTCCACTCCCAATGAGTGATTCAGAGGTACGTTATGTTTCCTTAGAAACAGAACTCAAAGAATAAGACTTCCACACCAGCACCAGGCGAGACATTCACCTCTCAACAACTCTAACTTAAATAGGAACACTGCTAAGACCTCCAAAGGTTCGAGTTTGGTGGCAAAGGGACATTTACAAGTGTGTTTCCAGTATTCTGACAGATGGTATGGAATGAGTTTGCCTCACAGACACAGCACAGCTTCAGGATACATACCGGTCCTTGGCTGAATCACATTCTCTTGCTTTCTGCTACTACTCCCAGCCTAGGGGAAAAGCTTTTTAGAAACAGAAGACTTGCAAAACCCTAAGAAGCAGAGACTTAGTTTGCTCTTGACTCCTTAGCAGTTGCATGTTATACCCTGCTGTCCTCCCATCAACTTCTACCAGTTTCTGCATGGTAGTTTTGAAATGAGCAAAGCACTGAAAACATGTTTTTAAGCTCAGAATTACCACTGCTGCACCATCAGTAGACTGAAGATCTAACACCAAATAAAACACAAGAGGAACAACAGATTCCAAATACTCCATGGGCTGAATTCCGGATGCTCCAGCATTTGTAAAACTTTGCTGCAAGAAGTTAACTGGTATATTTAATGTTTTTATTAGAAGTACAGTCTACTGACCTCCTACAGCAGCAGAAGAATGGCAGAGAAGTACTTTCTTTTCTGTAAGCAACACTGCCATGGTCTTTTAGAAATTCATGCAGATCTGTTACTGGAAACCCACTTTGTTGGTATTTCTGAAAGAGAAGTACTTTATTTAAAACATGTGAGAAGTTACCGGCCATGAAGTGTTCTAAATTTTCCTCTAGAGTGTGATAGACACAAAACAGACTATTTGATTCATTTGGTCAGTATTGCTGGAGGAAGGAAAAAAATACAATCCCATCCCAGAAGTACCACATTTGTAGTTGGTGGAACAAGTCAATCTAAGTGACATAAAATTCATATTATTCTCAGATTCTCTTACATTTTGCTGGCTGTCCACAAGACCAAGCCAGTGATCTCAAGTTGTACTGGTACTGTATCTCCCTTGTTCACATCAGCTGCTGTGCTCCCTGCAAGTGCCCTAGGCTCATTTTCCCCAGGAACCCCAGTGCTGGATTTGAAGGGCCTTGAAGTAGATGTTCAGTATTGCCATGCTGCAGAAATGCTCTGCAAAACAGCAGTTCATCACACTGAAGTGGCTCCCCATTGACCCACACAAGGTGCTTGGAGGGAAGAGGAACAGTAAAGTGTTTTGCAGGTCAGACCATCCAATAAACTCAGATGCGCAGACAGCTGAGTTATACTTTAAGCTCTTGCTCAGTCTGGAAGTTGTGGTTCATGTCAGAACAGCCTTGTTCTGCTGGCCTGTTTATCTGACACTAGGACAAGAAAGAGACAAGAGCTGAGGAGGATGATCTGCGTTGCCTTCCCACCAGTTACTGCAGCTACCAGGAGCACAAAAGAGAGACAGCACTGGAGGACAAGAACAAAAGGTAATTACCAAAGACTTCATTTCGCTTTCAGACAGTTTATACTGGAAATGGAGTGTGCAATTTTAAATTGAACAAGAAGTAGTGGGTCTTTCGGAAGACATTTCCTTTTAACCACACATTTCCAAGCAGTACATTAAGCAAGCCATTAAGCAAATGAATTTAGAGTTGTCTGCTTGGCCCTTGCCACACTCATGTCAATGGGATATTCTCCAAGATGCCAGCAAACCCCTTCCTGACCTCAGCTTCTGGTGGTATGAGAAGAAGTGTTCACTCCAAACAAGAATTATTCAGCTCTTTCCACTCATCCTTCAACTTGTGTTTCCATAAGCTGTTACATTTTGAAGCCAAGTGAAGCAACAGAAAATACAAAACTGGGACACACACTAAGGATGATTTTCCAAGCCAATTATTGCTTAGTCATTTGGATGACTACCCAGTCTTCACCACAGACTAAACTACAAGATTTTAATAGTCTCACCAGTCATCATAACTAATGCTAGATAGTATGGTGTTGAGTGACTCACAAGAATGAATACAAAACTGATTAGAAGTGTAATGGGAAAGAAAGCGGTTTTACCTTTATGGTGTCGTAGGAGTCAGTAATGAGAGCAATAAAGAGGCTGAGGATCATGTATATAAACAGACTAATGAAGGAATACAGATATAACCGGCTGAACACCCACACCAGTGTGCTCTTCTGCTGGATTTGAGCAAATGTTGCAAACATATCATCACCGTTGACCAAAGAAAACAGACATTCAGCCACTGTGTTCAGATCTTCAAACTAGAAAGTAAGTACAAATTATTAATAGAATGTGTAGGTCAAACATCCAGATTAAAGGGAAAGTGAAAGGTGTTATAAAAACAAAAGAAATTTTCTTCAGGGTTTTAATTATAGCAGATGAAAAAAGTCAATCCAGCCAATCAAATGCTACCACACTTCTATTCCTGTACATTTGGGCCAAAGCATACACATCAGTAACAGAACCATGCAGAAATACAATCTTGGCTAAGCATTATACATTTACATTAGGAATAATAATATTTGTTATCAAAAAATAAACTTTCAATGCTCAACAGGCAAAACACCCAGTAACTGACCACTACAGAAAGTTTAACAAATTTTAAGCTGTTTTACACCTGCAGAAAAATATCATTCTGTTTGCCAAAACATGTAGATAAAGTGATTTCACAGAATATATACAGTAAATCAGCAGCGTTATGCTAGGAACAGAATCCACATCCTTGGTTACCCAGCTCTGCAGTGTTACTGGAGTAGGAGTAATAAATCAATATTGTATTAAGAAGTTAGAGATAGCATGCAGCCTTCTGACCTCAAATGATCTAAACCACATTTGTCTGGTGAGAACATCATCTATCTGTCATTCAGAAAACCCTGAGCTGTAGGTAAAAGCTACTAAGCACATCCTGGACAAAATCATGGTTTAATTTCAAGGACATCCTCTTAAATTCTTAATTCCATTTCCCCAAGCAGGAACATGCTCTGAGGCTAAGCTCTATTCAGCAACCAGGTGAGTACGCTTCTCACCATCACTCTGTGCCTCCAAATAACTGGATTTGTTAACTATACTTTACTTGACAATATTAATTAATGTACAATATTTTAATGTAGTTATTATCAACAAAGCAACATTACTACACTCACTTTAATTTTGGTACTATATTGAAAACACATTGTCAAGAGGCCTATGTTTGTAAGAACATAGTGTCGCACATAAACAGCAGGTCTGGTCTTACCTATGGCTTTTTTTTAATTAATCTTTTTATTTATTTTTAGACCCATTATAAGACTCAGCAGCACATTCTCTGAGAAGAAGGTGTCCATAGCATGGGTAATTCTTGAGTAATCCACAAGTTTTGATTCATAGGTAGAGAGAAAACTGCTAAGGATTGCTCACACTTACAAACCCCTGGATTGACATAACACGAAATCCAGGGTTACCACTCCCTCTCTCTGTCCACAGAAGAAAAAAAGTATTCATATGCGTTTGAGCCAAGATCTTCAGTTTTGGAGCACAGGGACCCTTCTCCTGCAGACCTGCACGGCAGAGAAAGCAGAGAAGGCTCTTCCTGTTCCCTTCCAGGGAGGCTCACGCTGCCGAGCGCCCAGCGGGGCTCTGCGCGGTGCCACATCGCCTTCCAGCGGGGATCGGCTGGAATAGGAAACCCCGCAGCTACAGCTGCCTGCCTTCCTTCACAGCGATCTGGGAGATTTAGCAAGAGGTAACACCTTCACAGGTAAGTATATTGTTTACTGCACTTTCTTTTGCTCAGATAATTAACATACTTGCTGCAGGGAAGCTACAACAGTAATTATGCTGTGCCTGTTATAAACAATTAAGCCTCTAGTATGATCAAGGATCTCACAGATTACCATGGAGAAATGTATTGTCATCAACTTAAAACACGCGCAGACTGAACAACTACATTTCTCAAAACAGAGAACTGCATTATGTTAGAGGAATCAGAGCTCTGGGGGTGCAAAAAGCTGAAGCAAGAACTGCAGCCTGTATCTCTTTTACAGTATATACTGCGTGTAACCAGAAATCAGAATTAAAAGTCATGCATTCATTACTGATTAAAGGACATCTAGAATTTATCACAACAGGAACGTGCCTTTTTTAAAACTGTCACAGAAGAGCATCTGCCAAGAAACAACAAACAAGTTTTGCAGATCTTTTTTGCATGTGTTTCGGAACATACAAAGCCTTACTGCTGTATCCAGGTTTCAGATAAGATGAAACACCAGCCACATACTTTGATACCAACCTTAAAAAAAAAAAAACACACACACAAACAAACCAAAAACAAACAAAAAACCCACAAAACCAACACACTAACAACAACAACAACCACCACAACACAGAACACAAAGGAAGCAAAGTAAACAAGACAAGCGTTCATCCACTCCTTTAGGAGTCAAGATTTAAGAACTGAAGCTACATGACACAGGGAAGATTTGGAAAAACAAAGTCAGAGTCAAGGAGATTCCCCAAAATGTTAACAGAGAGCTGATGCCTCTAACCCAACCGAGCTGAAATTGCCAGAAGAGGGCGAAAGAGATACAGATCAATTTACCTAAAGTACCCAGCCTAGATAAACCTAGAGTTCAAGCACACAGTGAAAGCAAGAACACGGTTTATTTTGTTAAATGGAGCAGGTGACAGGAGGTACACATGGAAGAACTCCTGTGTTCTTCAAGTTAAAGCTTTTAAACAACAACATGAATTTAAGACCTATTTCTGCTGTTATAACCAAGAACTATACACACAGTCATTCACACATCATTAGACCAGGAAAGGAGTACATACCTTTTCATGATAGGGTCCCAGGACAATCCAACCACAGAAAGTATAGCCAAGATATATCATCCCAGCACAACAACAAAATCTTAGCACTTTGGGCAATGATGCCTGCATAGTTAAAATGAGCACCTACATGTCAGGTTGGAAGCAAGGAGAATGGGAAAAAGCGACAAGTTAGGGAGACCTGACTAAGAGCGATAACTATATGCTTTAATTGTTGAATATTTTAATCCAGCCTTACATTGTAGGTTTGAAAATATCCCAGGTATCTGATGACTCCAACCCAGACAAACAAAGTTGATGTTCCAAGTAAAATACTGCAGACATCATAACTTGTGAGGTTCTGAGGGATCCAAACAGAGCAGGTGGTCAAGTTACAAAGCAGTAGGTATGTCAGCTTGACAGCTATTCAAGTTTCAGCAGTTCAAACAAAGAAAGCAGGGCAGTTCAACTCAAAGGATGTTGCCACATCACAAAAATCAGACCAAAGTGAACTGCAGTTATTTACCAAGATCACCCAAATGCAATAGTGCTGCAAATGAAAGCACATCTATACTGATATTACTGTAGTTTTGCATGAATACCTAAAGCCTTTAGGTTGGTTATGACACAGTTTTAATATTAGATTGAATGTCTCCAAACTTTTATTTTTAATAAAAATGTTAATATATGCTATTGTTAGGCAAACAAGCTCTCATGCACTATTTAGGAAAACATGACCCATCATTTAAATGAAAAGTGAGCCTCAGGACCACAGCCCTTTCCATACTACATGCATTTACATCTCTGAACAGGTTGACAAGCTATTCAGGGCCTGAACATCATTTTTTGCTACCAGTCAAGTTTGTAACCAATTATACTTGCATCTTACTTTAGAAGACTAGAACTGTTTGAGGTAAGCATGAGATACCCATCTAGCTCAAGATTTCCTACCCTTATCTGCTACTTTGCCATACAGTGGTAGGTTCTCAAGTGCTTCCTCTGAAGGCCACTCTGGCCATCTGCCCTTTGAGCTTTAGTACATATAAAACCTAAGCAACACACTACCTACCCTGGTTTTCCCAGAATACAAAGCTTTGTGAACACGTTAATTGTTCTATTGTGAGAAAACAAAACAACAGCAACAACAACAACACACACCACACCAAAAAGACAACCCTCCCCCCCACCACACACACACAAACCTCACAAACAAAACACAAAAACCAAACCAAAAAAACCTGAAGAGCTGCCAATTGGACAAAACACCTTGATTTCAGTAGGTCTAGACTGGGAGGTCAAGGTCCCAAGTTGGGTTTTTTTCTGTTTGTTTTTGTTTGTTTGTGGGGTTTGGTTTTGTTTTGTTAGAAATTGTCTATCTACAGTTCCTATACCAGGGATTAGGGGACTTATCACTGTGAAAATCAGATGTTTAAATAGCTTATATGGTCTTACTGAATGACTTTGAGGAAAAGGGACCGAAACCAGCTATCAGTCAAACTAGCACTAGGAAATGAAGAAAAAAGCACTAGTGAAAGTAAATAAGATTACTAGTGACTATGATAGCTCACTTTCATTTGTCCCCAAGTTAAAACACATTACACTTGGTTGTAACAATATTAGTATTTTATCGGAGGTATTAAACTCTCACCTTGGCTTTTATTTCCATTTTTAGGATTGACCCAATGATTGTCATCACATCACTGATAATTACCAGGACATACCATCCATTTATGAACTCCAGGCGGTCAGCATGACAGACATGGCGCTTATATTTCTCCAAGAAGAAGTTCACAAATCTCTATTGATAAGCATGTAGACATTTAGTTACAGGTCACCTTAGATGAAAAATATGTACAGATGCCTTGGTAGTATAGCAAGGCTCAAATTTCACATAACCCCTTCCCTATAGTAGTTGCTGGAATAATAGCTTAAAACTCATTCTCGGTTGCAACAGAAATAGTAAAAATGAGATTGGTTTAGGCCAGTGAAAACCAACTTTTCACAGAACATCTGACTTCATAACCAACCCCTGCTAGCCTAACCATAGCTTGCTGTCCCTTTTTTAGCCCCCTCCATGGAAGTTTCTATCCACCTCCAACAGAGCAAGGCCACTCAACTAAAGGAGGGGAAAAAGAGAATTAGTAACTCAAATACAGCTATAAGGGAAGTGCTCTCATTTCCAGTAGACCTGATAATATCTCTTCCCACACTCAACACCACCTATCTGCTTTCATTTGCTCTTTTTGCTCATGAATAAATGTTAATGTCCCTATTCCTGACAGCAGTTTGGCAATGTCTTTGCTGAATTGTGTCCTCTTCACACTTGTCTTGTTTACAAGCTACAGAAAGGATATATTGAACAAGATAAGTATCTGTGCTTTCATACCCTACCTATCCTGAACTCTTCTCCCAACTCCTGCAAGCCACATACTTGCAAAGTCTGTATCAATTAACAGTTATACACTGGTACATCTCAGGGCACAGCTTGTGTTCCTACATCAGTATTTGGACCAGAAGAACTGAGTCTGCATATATGAAGCTCTGCAAGCAGCTTGAGGTGAAGTGGGACAGGGTTAGTCTCAGTCTACAGAGGAGGTTGAGCAGGGAAGGTGACAGCAGATGGCGATCAGGGATTGCAGAGGAAGGAGGAGAGAATAACTGAAAAGGGGTGGATCCAGCCCCAGAAAGACCAAAAATCCCAACCAGAGTTAGACTACATGCCATGCTTTACATTTTCTCCAGTTAGAGCTGGCTTTATGGGATGTTCATTAAAGCATTATTTTATGAGAAGCCTTCTATGGGAATTCTACTCTGAAACCAGGAAAGGAAGAATTCATGTTGGAACATGCAGGATGAGTTGGCTGTTAGCAGCACAAAGACTCAGAAGTTTTTTTTCACATAAAATCCTGGACAAAAAATTAAGTCTCCTTTTGCCCTTGAAATAAGAAATACTTTGTATTACAGCACTACATAAACAGAAGTAAAAACCCATTGAGCTAGAAACTGTTCAGAGACATCTACACATTCTTTCTAGAGACACAGTAAGAGAGCAACATCCTGCAACAGATATACTACCCAATATTTCAAAACACATCACTTGACAAGACTAGCAGTGAACAAGACAGACAAAATAATCATTGAGATTATGAGCACTGTACTTACTTTTTGTAGTCTCAAGGCAAGAACAATGGATCGTGTACAGAGGATGAGAGAAGCAAAGCAACTTAAAATGACAAATCCATCAAAAACTAGAATATACTGAGTGTTTTTCTGGAGAACTGTAAAGAATCAAAGAAAGGAAGTAACGTTAGTTTTTTCACATCTCTCTGAGCACCAATTGTTACAAAATGTCACATATTTTGCATTCAAAACACTCTCACCTCATAAACAGATGAGGTATAAGTACTATTTCTGCCACTATGGAGACTGGGTCACAAGAGTGAAAGGCATGTTCAAGTTCTTCAAAATAAAACCAAGGATGGGTATATCAGTATAACCATCCCCTTTTTGCACTAAGTTCATCAGTTCATCTGTACTCCAGTGTTAGAATTACACAGAGTAAGAGAAGTGTAGACTTTGGTCCATACCAACATTATTAAATTGAAACAAAACAAGAAATCCCACCTCTTATTCCATGACCTGAAATCAGAAATTTATTTGACTTTCTATACTGTATTCTTTTCATCCACAGGTTTACAAGCCATCATGTGAACCCAAATCAGACATTTTCCTTGGCTTACTCATATCAACTGATGAACAGGACGGGGAATGTCTTGCTAGACAGATTGCTATAGAGCAGGGGAAGTGACAGGAGGAGATGTGCTATTATGCAAACACACATGCACCATACTTACTAGAGCCAAATACGTGCCAGTCTTTACATTCTTGAATATCAGTGTCACTATCAAAATAAATTTTGATTTTTCCACTGTGGGCTCTGTTATTGAAAGTTATCTGGAAATACAAGAGTAGATCAGAAATGAGCTTAACAAAATTTCATTCCATTGAAAAAAAAAAAATCTTGGTAAGTGCTTTGACATAATATTCATTAGTATTTGTTCATCAGGTAAGCTTTGAGAAAGATATCACCAGGAGTGTTCATACAGACATAATTTGAGGACATGTCACATATAGCACAAAAAGCAGTATTCCAAGAAGCCAAACTTCAAGTTTAACCTTTAGAAGAACAATGATTATTTATCTTCTTCTCAGGCTGTGAAGTTACCAGCTGGAATATGATATAAAATAATATTGTCCCATGGTAACACCGTTTCAGCAACCTTTGGGAAGGAAGGCTAAGGGCAAAGACATGCTCAACTGGTTTTGCCTCACAGCTGAAGTATAAGGATGATGACTACCCCTCAGCTTAAGATCTTGTTATAAGAAGTGCCATACCCCATATCCACTTACAGTATTTTGAAATGCATAGCAGTCGGGCAGTTCACGGGCATGGATGGTCTGTAGGGCAATGCCTTTTAGCTTGAAGGAGATTTCAACCTGTATAAGCCTGAATGTTTAAAAAAGTGTATAAATATATCACAGAATCACAGAATGTCAGGGATTGGAAGAGACCTCGAAAGCTCATCGAGTCCAATCCCCCCGTTGGAGCAGGAACACCCAGATGAGGTTACACAGGAAGGTGCCCAGGTGGGTTTTGAATGTCTGCAGAGAAGGAGACTCCACAACCTCCCTGGGCAGCCTGGGCCAGTGTCTGTCACCCTCACCGTAGAAGTTTCTTCTCAAATTTAAATGGAACCTCCTGTGTTCCAATTTATACCCATAGCCCCTTGTCTTATCATTGCTTGTCACAGAGAAGAGGCTGGCTCCATTCTCATGACACTCACCCTTTACATATTTATAAACATTAATGAGGCATATGTAAATACACACAAACACATACACAAAGCAAGGAAGCCACACAACTCAGAATCCACGATGTTCATATGGAAAGACAAAGTTAAAAATGAAAAAAAAAAATCCTCACCATCACTTTACCTGTAAAATTCAAGATTGAAAAAAGAGGAGTTCAGTTTCAGTTCAGCCCTCTTAGCAGCTAGCTCCTGTGGCTTTAGAAAGATACATTCTGGAGGGAGAAAAGGAAGAGCTGTAACCTTAAAAACTTCATAGAAAGCAGCATAAAACTGAGGTAATCAGGTTGAATGGCAAGTCCTAATCAGGCAAAGTATTAATTTTGAGCAAATCTATCCATAGAGAGCTCCAGCTGGTAGGATCAGAAGAGGTTCATGCAGTAAATTTTGAGAGGCTAACAGCCCTGAGAGGTGGTAATGACACCCACCCACCCACCAAAGGCACAGACAGACCAGCATCCAGAATTTTGTTATTTGAGCTTTCTGCATGGAGGGGGAAACAGACACACAGAAAAACCCAAACCAAAACAAAACAACAAAACCAAACACACACACAACCCACTAATGACAGCAGTTAAAAAGAGCTTCCTATAGTCTACACAGTCACCATTTCTAAGCAGGTAATAAACAAGAGGGGAATAGACAAAAGGTATGTTTGTGTTACTATAATTGCCATGCAAAAAGCCATTGGTATTAAACTTTACTGATTTTACATTGGAATATAAGTACTCCACAGCAAGACATTTTTAGTACAATACTATACCTGTTTCAGTAGAAACATCTATGTTCAGTGTACCATTGGAAGGAGGCATCGTGCCTTTCCTGTACTGTTGTTTACAGATTTTTAAACCTGATCCTTCATGTTCATAACCAAGCGTCCCCAGGGATATGTTCTTTAATTGCTTGTACTAGTTTAAAAACAAAACAGAAGTTACAGATATAGTAGTCTCTCTTGCATTAGACAGTAACTTGCCATCTCAAAGTTCCATGTATCAATATAGCTTTTTACCTTTTAAAAAAAAAAAAAAACTAAACACAAAACAATCATTACTTTCACATAAAGTCCATAAATTGAGAGTGGATAGCTCACAGGAAGAAGAGAGGGCTGCTGGCCACTAATTAGTAGTGATTAGCATTCTGATGACACAGTGACTGGGAGCCCGGTACCTACTGGGCTGCCTGCAAACGATGATCCGTGTGCCAGGCAGCAAGCCAGCAGACAGCTCTTAATTAGATTCCTGGCAGGGACTTCAAGGCAGTATTGCTACTAACCACACACAGTCCTGGAGTATCTTATGTATTTATCTCATGAAGGTGTCAGTTTTCACACCACTTGAAACTTGATTGCTTTATGTACAATCCAAGTCACAGTTCTCATCAAGCCCACCCCAAGAGTAAAACCAAAGCTGTTCCCTGTGTGACTACAGAAGAGGGAGGCCACGTATTCACCACATAACCAGCAACTGTGGAACATACAGAGACCTTGGGCAGCCTCCAAAAGTAATTTAACCTGCCTGCTTCACACAGAAGGAACCGAAAATTTGCCTGTGAGGAAGGCAGTTTCTTTTTCACTTACTCTAAATACAGCAGAGTCACCTTCTTCATATGTTAAGGCATGCTTGAAAAAAAGACTAGAAGTTGAAGTGAATGAAGCTAAGCCAAGTCAAACATTGTCCACACACAGATCATCACCAGTGAACTCCATTAAAGGCCAGTCCTCTCCTGACTTGCCTTCCACATATCCTCAGTATCTGCTGGAAACAAGAAACCTCCTCTGATCTTCAGAGTCACAGCTTCCAGCCCTGCACAAACCCCGGGGCACAGCTCTCCCTCTGGTTCTTGACTCCTCAACAGCTGAGGAGATCAATGACTAACCATGAACACAGTCATCTGCCAGCCCAGTTTGGCACCAGCTAACACTGTTCAAGAGAAGCCAGACGGACCCCTGGCCTTTCGAGGAAGAACGCATAAGCATTTAGTAATTAATTAGTTTTTATCATCACCTCACCGAGTGCAAGAGCTCAGGCCAGGCCTCCGTACCCTGTCACAACATTATCTCAAAGTAAACTAAGGAAGCCAAGTCTGACTAAGGCCAGTCAAGTGATTGGAAACAGTAGTTAGTCACAACTGCACATCCTTCTGAGGGCATCTCCAGATCACTGCATCCAACAGCCACTGCTCTGGCCACGTGTGCTCTCAGGCTCTGCTCTCCTGACAGCGGAGCATGTGGCTCTGGGTTACTCACATGCCACTTTCAAACAACACTACAAAACAGTAAAAGACAAAATTCCCATTTCCACATTTCTAAGCAGCCTCAGACAGAGTAGCCAGCAGAATATCCCAGTTCTCCAGGCTCTACCACAGGCATGGTACAAGCATAACAACTCCACATAGCTTCTTTGTGATAGAAGCTTCCAAAGAGACCCAGGAAAGGAGTGAGGAAAAGCTGTGTACTCTTCCAAGTGGAAAGTATGTTCTTTTCTTTTTCTTTCAGAGTGTGAAAATATCACAGTGGCATATTATACAAAGCCTAAAATTCCATTTTTACAACTTTAATTTTGCTGTTCACTACTACCATCTTCTGTAATATTATATGCTTCTGCTTGCCCCACCTGTTCAAACCCCCAACCACACATTTCAAAGTGAAACTCAAAACACCAAAACCTATGGCTTCTAGCTGCCCATCTCAAAACCAAAAAGCATTGTTTTTAGCTTAGTAGCCAGCTAGCTTGTCTCCTCCCGGAAGGCATCCTTTTAAAAAAGAAAAAAAAAAATACAAAAAAAACACCCCACCCCAAAAAAGGAAACACCAGTCAGTGTTTGCTTGGAGACACACTGGTTTTTTTTTTTTTTAAGTATTACACATGATAAAAAAGCCTCAGTAACACCACAGAACACTAAAGAATCCAGATTACACAAGTTTAAATCTCCTTAAAGGATATGTCTACAGTTATACATAGACATTTTATGAAGTGACCTTTTTCTGATGCCTGTATCACACATTGGCTCATTCTTGAGGATATAAAGCTATTATTGCTCTACTGTCTTCTATCTGGACTTCACCTCAGCCTTAGTGCCTATAAAAGAAGGAAAGTGAGACAAAGCAAGCAAGGAAGAGAAAAAAAAAAAAAAAGCACAGTTTATGGAAGAAATAGTGGTGATATTGAGAGGAAACGAAAGATGGTTTAAAGCCACTTTCCGTTCATCCCATGTGAACAGTTTCTGGGCTTATCATCATCCTCAAACATAAGAGAAGTTTCATTTTCCGGACACACACTCATTTGTCTCATGACTTCTAAATGTATTAATATTAAATGCAAAAATATTTACTGAATTTTCATCCTAGATTTATTCACTTTCCTCCCACAATTGTAAAGGGACTGTTCTTTAAAATACCATTCCTAACCAGGGCAAGTGCCTCTACATTCCTGGAAGTACCATATTCCCCATTTTGAGGCCTCTGGCACTCACTACAAAGCTGTGATTCAGCATAGCTCTAAGCACAAATTTTTTGAATACCATGCATAGGTATATTCAGGCCCATAGCTCTTCAACACAAGACCTAAACAAAAATCCCAGTTCATACAAAATGACTGATTTTCAAACTTTCTGCATTTCAGTACTATGCACTGAGTACAATTTTGGTTTAGATTTCTCCAAAAGAGACAAAAATGCAGACATCTACACTCAAAATTCAGGATATGCCACATATGCTGATTTGCTGAAATATCAAAACTGAAATCCAAGAATGGCAGCAGCAAACTGGAACCTTAGCTTTGGCTTTAGTACTGTCCGTTATAAACACACACACTTACCTGATTAATAACATAAAAAATGCTATCATAAGCATCCTGCTGTGTGTATATACTGCAGCTGTAGTCATCTTCATCAACTCCGGTATAGCCTTTCAGGAATAGGTGTTTAAAAGCAATAGTGTTTTCCTCTTTGAATGAGACTACCAACTGGTTACTCAAACCAAAAAAGATAAGCTGGAAAAAAAAAGAAAAAAAAAAAGATCAAATTTGCATTTTGAAAAGATCTTTGAATTATAATAAATACAAAACAAGGGTGCCTGTTGCTATAACTCTGCTAAAATAGGAGAAAAAACCCCACAAAACAAAACCCTGTTAACTAATGTCATAAGACCACTAAAGTCAAGGTTGCCATACATAGGGTAAGAGAAGCAGAAATCAAAGTCTTCTGCCAACTCTAAATCTTACAGTGCAGCAAGTACACAGCCAGCTAGGTCACTGCCACCTTTTACACATCCTGGACCAACAACTCTAACTGGAATTTGCCAAAACTTTTGTTGAGGATGGAAATGGCAGAAGATCTAACCTACAAATACAGCCTGGTAGCCCAGAAATACCCTGCTTTGCTATGGAACTAATTCCTGCACCTCCTTCCTACCTCTGGCATGGCACAGGATTAGAGCAAACCTGTGTGGGACCCCACAGCAACAACCACCATCACCTATCTGACCCAGGTGCTGGTTAAGGAGGCTGTAATAAGAATTGGCAGACAGCAGTTACTACTCAGGATTTGTGTTGCCCTACCAAACAGATGCTCCCATTCCTACCACCACCAAGGAAAACATAAATGGAGCACAGAAACTGAAAAAAAATCAAACAATGAGAGTTTCTTCACAGGCATAGTAGCAGGAAGATATCCCAGGCCCTAAAGAGCTAACTCTTCACTCTAGGTTTAAACTGCTTACTGACAGCAAATGTGAAAATGTCTCATTAATGCATGGAGTTTCCAAGCCCTACAAGAAACTGGCAGAAACAGAGAAGTAGTAAGAGTGAAAAACTGCAAGCAAAAGAACTGCGAACTTAGAAATCCCCCAAAGCAAACAGACTGGCTCCACTAACATCCAAATTCCTTCATGCAAAACAATAGAAACTGGAAAGCACACCTATTTTTTTTTCCCCTTCACCAGACTATGCCATCTTCTGTGCTAGACAGTAATTGCTTAGATCTGGGCCAGGCTAAAAGAATAGATGCAGCAGGACTATTTAGTGTAAGGCTGTTTGGTTGTACAGCTGTCACGGCCAGGACAGAGAAACAGCGACGTCAGCTTGGACAGGCATACACAGACTTCAGATTCAGAACTGAATCCTCAAACCAAGTTCTAAATAAATTCTATCTTCAGTTGACCAAAAAAACAAACAAACAAGCAAACAAACAAACAACACTGAGTGCTACAAATAAATCTGCAGCACTCCAGTTAGTATTGCAAAAAAAATCAGGGATCTTCCATCTGCAATACAGAGAAAACAGTCAGGAGGGTTTCCCCAGAGGACTCCCCAGGGGATTTCAGCATGGCATTGGATTAAAACTCCCCATATGGGACCAACGCCTCTTCTGCTTTTCAGTCAGGCACAGACACCCCAGCTGCTGCCCCAGACCACAGCAGCCACTAGCGTCACAACTAACAGGCTGGCACCAGGCAGAAGCAGCTAAAAGGAGGCTTAACTTATCCCAGGTTGTCCTGCAAGGGTGTTCCCCTCACTCTGAAGTAGAGATACTTGTTGAACTTGTCCATTTACTAGTAGCTCATGTTTTGAGACCTTCCTGCAGAGCAGCAATGTATTTTCCTTCAGAAACTCTATTTTCCTTTTCTTGTTGACTCCTTGCCTGGCACCTGAGCAAGACTTGGGATTGGCAAGAAAAATCTTAAGCAGCAACCCAAAAAATCTTGCAGCCTTTGAAAGCCAAGCAGCAGAGCATTCATTCTGCCCATGCAGGTTAGTGAGAGACTAGAAGAGCAGACAGAAAAATTACATGTTCCGTAACTCCTCCAGGAGTTTAAGTGAGTATGTTAGGCTAGATGGAAAGTACTGCACCTTTTCAGAGCCGTGTAAAGCTGCATTTTGTCTCCTTAATCACACACTAAGTTTACTGCCTGTCCTTGAAGAGAGTGCAATAACCCACATCTGAGGTGCAGCTGCCAGTGAAGCAGAATGGGAAAACCTGTCCCCTTACTTACACTGCTCACCCCCTCCCCCTCCGCAGCATAACACACACCCTGCTCCCAGCAGCTGCCGCATTTTGGGTCACCATGTGCCAGCACCAGTGTAAACAGCCCATTTCAGCCAGCCACACCCAGACAGACGGACCACGGCTGCAGCAGAGGCCGGACCTGGTGCCAGTGGGACCAGCGAGCCCGCCCCCTCTCTCCAGTGGGGAGATGAAGGGCAAGAGTGGTCAATAAAACACAGGGACGCACACACCGGGATTACACTTAGTTCTAGCAGGCAAGACAAACACAAATCTGGAATCCTGCAACTCAGCATGTTTTTAGGAGTTGTAGATTTAGCTGTGCCAGATGTCAGAATCCTGCATTTCAAAACTCCAGATACATAACTTCTACCTATACATGCGTCCCATTTTGGTTCCCTCGACCTCCAGTCACCATTTCTTACTGGACTGTAAGTTAACCAACTGCACTGTGATACAGTACAGCTTAAAAACTGCTTTCTTCTTTGGTTCCACCTCTCTAGGTATGTGACTGTTTGAAACGCATCATTTGGTGACAGATGCAAGGGGCACATTCGATTCTGCAGCCCCATCATCCCCAGAGACTGTAGCATTTTCACACTGAATATGTACATTTCAAGTTCCTAACTAGATTTCAAGAAACACCACTTTTGAAACAGTCCAGTGAACTATGACCTATGAACGTAACAGGAGGCAGAACACAGAGCAGCACTGGGACATCAAGCCTGAAGACAGTGTGACCTTAAAAACAGCAAAATACCTGGTCAAATATTGCCCCAAAATCTCCAGGAGGCTTTATTAATTTGGTTTGTTATTCTTCCCCCTCGACACACCTTTCATAGTATTTTTTCCCTCTGGACTGACGAAGGAAGTTCAAGTCAGTAACAAATATCCAGGGATGGCAATGGCCCAAACCACAGATCTGCTTCTCCTGCACATCATTGCTACACCTTCTAAGAGTAAAAACATAGTTAGGATTACCTGAGTAGTAACCATAAGTATCTTCAAAATCTGCAAAGCCAGTTTCCATGGAATTTGACGTCTTGCTCTGTATTTTTCACATGGGTTCATGAAGTAAAACTTCAAGTCTTCTTTCAGAGCTGCCTCTTTTAGATCTAAATCTGACTGAGCCATCATATTTCTGCTGCAAATAATAAGTTAATTAGAAACCAACAGAATGCTTTGGCAGACAATTTCCTCATATTGCAGTTTCGCCTCAGATCACCACATGACATGAAAAGTCTGTAACAGTTTTCTGTTTGTTTTACAGCAAAATGCAAGAAATATTTCCCTATGATAACATCATTAAAAATCATTCAATCACATTAGATCGCTAAAACACAAAATTTACACAACTAATTCTCAGGAAATAGGCATTAAATAAGCTGATTTGTAATAGTAACAGCAAATCTACATTTATATCTTTCTTAAAACTAAATATTTGAAATAAATAGAGGCCACCATTAACACATTTCTCAGAAAAACCCATATTCTACCACCAGAAAAAGGTATCTTAAAGATAAAACAACCAAAGCAGGCTTCACAGCAATGCTTCTGCTGTGAATATGCAGCTTTAAGGGTTAAACTCATAGTCATTCATTTCTTTAAATACCTGGGCATGTAAAAATAAGCACAGAGAACTGTTGTTGTAGGTGTCTTAAATCACTAAGCTTCTCCCTATCAGCTAAACAGGACATTGAAAACATTCCCCTCCTCCTCATCTTTTTAACCCTGTTTTCCAGTACCTTAATTACCAGAATCTTCCTACTTCACAAAAAGATCAGAACCAAACTTATAATTTTTCCTCCCTCCATGTATCAAGGTAGAGCAATCATATCTGAAACTGGCTACATAAGCTGATTATCAGTCCCATTTACCATCCAGAAAATTACTCCCCATGTTCTGAACTTTACAAACAACATTTTTCTCTCAGGGTCAAAACTGAGAACATCATTTCCAAGTTTTCAGATGCGTTCATAGTTATTTTTTTCTCACCTGCCTGAAGTGTATAGGTATTTAAGCCCGGACTGTAGACAACAAAGCACGTTTGATTTGCTAGAACTAGCTCTCTCATAAGAAGAGAAATGAGAATTAAAAAACACAGTAAAGTCAACACTGTGGTGTTTCCTCGTAAGAGGAACTGAAAAAAACCCTTTTTTAACATTAAAAGCACAAAGGTTATCTTTATTACACAACCTTAAATCAATCATTCACGAAGATGATGCGAGGTAGGCTGATTTTGGTTTTGAGACAGGAGAAACACTGGAAGATTTTTCAGAAAAATAAACTGTGAAGTACATCCCTCTTTAAATTTATAATAAAAACATACTGGACTAGTTTTAATAAAGTTTAAGATATAAAAACCTTGAAAATTTTGAACACATCTGACAAAAGCATATCATAATTATAGCTGTGAGTATTGTCTAAGGAAACAGGTACGTACGTGCTTCAATCCTGCACTGAGACCCAAAGATGCCGCTGCTCCTGTACCAGCTTCTCTTGAAGGGGCAGCAGCATTTGTGTGAGTACACAATGAACAAACACAAAACCCAGACTGAAAGTCATAGGAGTAGGTGGAAAAGAAAGAGGAAACAGAGCGGGTTTAAGCTGCATCTGGTCAAGACTTAGCACATGCAAGTATGACATGAGAACCACCCCAAGACTTCAGCAAAATCCTGGCCTAAGTTTCCAGTAAAAGCACATTTGAAGTGGCAGATCTTAAAAATCGAACAGTAAACCTTATAAGAAACACTATTTCCTTTGACATTCAAATACATACCAGGGAAGACACGGTGGTTTTCTCCAGAGTTATCTTTCACGCCCATACAGCTATTCTAAAAACCTGATGATGACTAATAACAATACTTTCACTTATACAACCCTCACTTAACTCCACTGGCTAGGGATTACTTTCACTGATGCCCTTAGCTGTAGAAACTGTGAGGAGGAAACTCAGCCAAGGAAAGCAAAATTCTTTTTCAGCTTAGGAGGAAGACATTCAAGCCTGTATCACTGTTGGGCTTTGTCTTCCAATAAAGATCAGGCATTCCCTGGTGTAATATCAAATAAATAATTCATTTGGCAATAGGTGAAATACAGCATTGTTTTCTATTCCGTTAATTTCCAGAATAGATTCAAGGTAACATCCAAATAAACCGCACTAAATCTGCAGAACTAGAACCTTCAGCTGAAGCATTAAAAAAGACTGAGTGATTAATAGCGACTTGCCTCATTTAAAGCAACTTGTCTAGCTCTCCCAGATGTTTATTAGCCCAATAATCTGAAAATAAACCAGACGAAGCACGTAGCTCTAAACAGAGTAACAGAACAATTCCATTCAGACACGGCAGTGTAATTAACACCACTTAGTAAGTTTCAATGGCATGTTTTGTAAAGTACTGATACAAGCAACTTTTTTTGTGAATGAAGACTAACTCCACCATGTATCTTTAAACGCATATGTAAGTGTCGTTAAGTGTTGTGCATCACGAAGAATAATTGTTACTAACTAAATGCTAAAAGCTGCATTAGGATAACCACCATTGCAATGCTGTATCCGGTACGACAATCTGTTCGGATATTGTTTTGTAGTGAGGCACTCTAAAGCTCAGAACTCTATTCAACGAAGAGGGTTCAACAGTAATGACTACCATTTACAGCTACCTACTTATTAAATAAACAGGAAAAGCACCATTGAATTAAGGAGCTAAAAAGTTACAGAGCACAGGCTCATTAAAAAAAACAACAACAACAACAAACTGTAATTCACTACAGGAGCAATACTAGCAGTGTCTATCAGAGATTTGTACCAGGAACATTTATCTACTGGAACTCTACACCTTAAAGAGATATTAACAGGATTGATGGGGAGGGGAGAAAGAATTAGAAAACCAAACAAACAAACCCACAAAAAGCCCACACACTGAGTTGGTTTCTACATATCAGATTGGGCAACCCCAGCTTCACTTTAATGATCTTTTCCTAAATCTACAACTCGCTCAGAGGAGCGTATGGCCTAGCACTCCTCAGGAAAGCAAGCACCAAGAAACTGAGGAAGTAAAACTCCTTTCACACAGCTGTCAACGTTACCCGTCCCTAAGTAACCGCAGGAGCATCAACGGCTCCGCTGCCAGAGCAGGCAGAGCAAGGGGTACACAAAACACTGCAGCTCCCGCTCTCGACCACAGCAACAGGAGAATGGGTCAGTTCTATAGCTGCTGGACAGCAGGACAACGCGAAGCCCGAGAGGCATAGCGGAGAGGACCTACCTGGTGCAGCAAACTTAAAACACTAGTTTGAGCAACACCTAAGTAAAACCTAATCTGGTGGCCGAGTGCTGCGGGGCGGGGGAAGGGCTCCTCTCCAGAAGCCGCCCACCCCCGTTCTGGTGCGGCAGGCACTCCCATTATCGCGGTCCCACACAGCCGCCGTGCCCCGAGCGGGGCTGGGGCCCGACCCGCGCCCCGGGTCGCTTTGCTCCTTCTCGCTACCGCAGGAGCGCCCTTATCTCCCGTCCCCTCCCCGCCGCGCCGGGCGGCGTGACCCGGGCGGGTAGCGCCGCGCCCGGCCCCGTCCCGCTCACCCGCTGGCGGGGGCCCGTCCGCCGGGCAGGTACTTGAGAGAGATCTCCATGGGACCGCGGAGCTCCGGCAGCCCTCAGCGGCTGCTGACCGGGCAAGGCGGTGCGGAGCTCCGGCAGCCCTCGGCGGCGGCCGGGGGGGGAGCCGACGCCGCGACCCGAGCGGCCCAGGCCGCGCAGCCCCGTCCCACCAGCTACCCCGTGTCCTGCCCTGCCGGCCGCACCGCCTTTATGGGCCCGGGCGGAGGAGGGCGCCCCGCCGCACACGTGCCCTGCGGCCGCCCGGCAGCGGGTGGTGTCGCTCCCTTAACCCCCCCTGCCTCCTCGCAGCAGCCAGCGGTGCCCAGGCTCGTGTTCAGTGAAGGAAGGCTCGGTAGTTGCTGTTGTAGGCGAGGAGACAACGTGCAGGGCAGACTCTCGGGTTCGATTAGCTACTACAGAGCTGGTCCTTTTGCAACTGAAAAGGTACTTAGTTCCTCAGAGGATGTGGTTTCATGTGGTTACTCCAAACGTGGGTGTTCAAAACAGAATATAGACTTATAGGAGTCTTCCTTGCAGCAACGGTGAGCTTTCTGTGTGCCCACTCGGTAGGGATAGGCGGTGTAGGACTCTGACATAACACTCTTGGATGATGCTATGTTTGGTTACAGTCACACTATCTATGTGAGAAGATGGAACAAAAGCCCAGACAAACATCCATGTTCAGTTACTCAAAATTAGCTGCAATAGCATGACAGGTTTCTCAAGACTTCCTCTGAAGCATCTGGTATTAGCCATGGCCTCAGGCAGGATGATGCCCCTGACAGAAGCAATCACAGGCACCTGTTTTTCCCCCATCTGCCAGAGCTAAATTACGCGTTTACACAGTTTTATTGGAAAGGTCTGAGTATATCTGGATTTGATTTCTTCCTGTTTAGTTGAGAATATGCTTCTATCCCATATGGAAACTAGTACTTAGAAACAAGCATGGCCCCCACCTCCCTCTTCCTCTCTGTGTAATTTCGTTCTGCTGAAACAGTAAGTTCTCACTACCTGGGCATATGTGAAACATTGGCATTGAAATGAGCCTTGGTATGAAACCAGCTGTTACTCAAGTTTAGCACTGTGCAACTTATTTTCATGAGGAAATACTGACTATCGGTATTTTTCAGGCAATTCTTTTCAGAGCCCAGAATCAAACCAAAGGAACTCTCTTACCCCTCCATGCCTTCTCAGACAGCACTGGAAGTCCTGTGTTCCTTAGAATGGCATTTTTAAGCATGATGAGTTTATCTGATGCTTTATATGCTTCTTTGCTCTCTCCACTTGCATTTTACAGTTCTATCTGTGCCTGCTTGATTGTATCAGCATAAAGATACTGATGTCTCCAGGATGCAGCGTTGCTAACATTGCTGATGTTGAGATCACTGATACTGTTGAAGTCATGAGGGCTTTTTTTAGGCTAAGATCATTGTTACACTTGACTCTGCAAGGCCATAACCAGCTCACAAAATAAGATTAAAAAGCCCCACCACACACGCAACAGCAGCAGCCACAGATGTCCTGACAGAGCTGCACTTTGATTCAAATGCAGCCAGCAGGCTAGAAAACACACAATGGACTGGCTGCTTCTCGGGTGAGCCAGATAGCCAGGCAGATGAACGTCCTGAACACCAAGGCTTAAGCAGATCAGAAATCTGGACAGCAAGCACTTAGATTGCCAGCAGCAATGCCAAGGAGAACGATACCTGTTTGAGTGTCTTGTTTTCTTTTGAAAAACCAACCAACCAACCAACCAACAAACAAACAAACCCAGAGATATCAAATACATAATACAAGCAGCATTATTTATTTTTCCAGTCAGAGCTGGAGTGGGTGTAAGCCAGTAACTTGTCAGGCTACTCTTCTTCTTCTTTCCCCCATGTAACAGCACTGCTGACCAGAAATATGCAATTGTTACTCTGTTAACTTTCTAAGCAGTTGTCCCTTCTTTTCCTCCCACCCCATCCTATCCTTTGCTTTACATGTCCACCTCCTAACTTAACATAGCCCTTCCCCTAGCTTCACACTGTGACCATGCCCATTACTATTTGAAGGCAAGTTGCCTTTCATCAACCATTTCCTCCCCAAGCCCACACAACTGTCAGCAATGCTAAATTAAAAGCTGTGTAGTCCAGCAGACCATGGTTTTCACTGACTTTCTGTGTCTCAGTTGATTGACTTCCTACCTGTAGCACAAGAACACCTCATTACTTAAAAACTCTAACAGGGATTTCACTACAAAACCAGCTTCGTGGGGAAGTTTGCCCTCTAGACAACAGAAACCAGTCTTCAGTGGAAGATTTCTCCTATTAGGAATTGGACAAATCTGTATACAATATCTTTTCCTGATTTGTGGTCACCCACTGTAGTTTTCCATGCCCTGTGCTCATACTGCAGGTTTCTATTAACATGATTTCTCCCTGCTTCTATAAAACTTTGTAAGAACCTGATATTTTAGAGCTCTGTCAATTTTCCTTGAAATGTGGTGCCAATTTCATAAATTAAAAGTGATGAAGCATACGCTTTGCCCTGCTTCTGAATGAAATCAGGCTATTACTTACTTTGTAACTGTATTGACAAACAGAATATTCCATAACTGTTTACAAAATGCACCTGCATTTTGCGAAAATTGCTAATCTTGGCTTTCTCTTAACTCTATGAAAACTCTACTGTGATAGAGGCTAAGCAGTCAGCCTCCCACATTTCAGTGCTTGCCATCCTTGTCAGAATTCCTTGCATAAACTATTTTACACAACAGTGATATGCTCATTACATAGTGTGTGTTGTCAAAATCCATAAGGAGTCAATTGTGTCAACAGAAAACACGGTCACTTAAATATTTGCTTTCCAAGGCAAGATTGCCTTGATTATCCTTGAAAAGCTTCAGAAGCCTTCCATCTTGGGTGACTGTTGGAAGACAAGGACCTCAATACAGGAAAATTTCAGATACTGGGAAAAGTCTGCCCGCACCATGCACTTGGCTTGCCTTTGCTGAATTTGAACTTAATGTTATGTACAGAAGCATTTTTAGTGGAAGGTTTAATACTTGCTTATTTGTTTCTATGGCAAACTCTGAAACGCTATTAAACAGGATCAAAGTGGGAACAGGCCCTCACCAAGGTCCACAGGAACTGTCTTGCCTACAGGAAATACAAGTTCACACACTCCACACACTCTTTCCTGCCAGAAATCGCATATTGCTATAAAAAACCCAACATATTTACCCTTTAGATGAATATTGACACACCCAATACTTACTGCAGCTGGAAATGTTTATTGTAGCACATTTACAAAGTGTAAACATTCAGACAGAACATGTTTAGTGTCCTCCACCTTGGTGCACAGCATTATGCATTGTCACGCACAGCTACCGAAACATTGCTCACAAATGCAAATTATCTAAAATATGCTTCCCTTTGGTTTTCTATTCCAGTCTCAGAGTAAATAGGCTATAGAAACTAAGGCATCCATTAAACAGTATCACAATCAACAAAGTATATCAACTAAGTTGAAAAAATTGAACTTTTATCATGTCTGATGTTTCAAACAGGCACTGGCACTACCTGGTTATTAGGCTGATAGGAAACATCCAGTTCATAAAGCATGGAGAGATATGACTCTCAGAGACATATCTTACGTGTGTTTAACTTTGATTAGATTTCAGGTTGTCCTGGTTTTGTTAAAAACAAGTTTCTCTTTTAGTGAATTTGCCTGTCAGCTAAAGCCTTCATATTAGCTGCATTTTCCTGGAGAACCAGATACACGTTTTGGTAAACATAGCAATGGAATGCGAAGTTATTGATAAGCATGGATGCACCTCTTGTGAAAGGGGCAATGAGAAACAGGTGACCGAGAAACTGACCAACAGAGTATAACATCCCATTCACGTGAATATTTCATATAAAAGTGGGAGATCACGAGGATCTCATCCCTCTTCCTTATGGCCGACATTAGGAGAGGACCTTGCTAGTTGTCCCTGCAAACTGAGGCCTAGTGAGAGACTGAATCCAGCTCCGGTTGGCTACAGAGTCCAATCCAGGACTTCAGGTGCCGGCTCTGCAGTTGCTGGGACTTTCAAGATTGGTTTTGTATATTTTGTATTATTTTCTCTATTCTTATAAGTAGCATTAGTAAAACATTTTTAATTTTTCCAACTCTCTTCTCTCCATCCTTCTTTCCCTCCTGATTGCCTGTCCTTAGTGGGAAGGGGGGAGAGGGAGGGACTGACAGGGGAAGGGGGGGTCAAGAGGGGTTAACAATACATCTGCCATGGTTTTATTGTCACCCCACAATCAAACCATCAACACAGGTTTACAGACACGTACAGAGGAGGAATTCAAATAAAAAAATAGATATTTTGAAAGTGCTTCTGCTTTAAAAACATAAGGTCAGCACAGTGTGAGGCTGAAGACTGTAACTGATCCTATTCAGCACTGGATATAGGAGAACACCTGCATTTCTCCACTTAGTTCATCCATCAAACTTCAGTTCTGACCTGGCATACCCCTAGCTTCTCTGGGAAAAGACTTCCACTTACATCAAGTGGTACTTATGTTGACAGAAATACTTAGTTTATGCTTTCAGCCACATTTGAATGGCTTGTGCATAAATTCATTGTAATGTCTCCAGAAACAAATTACATCCAATTTAATAGTTTTAGTTTATTTTTACTGTGAGTGCAGACAAACAAAAAAATGCAGAGTGCTCTAGAGGGAGCTTTCGTTCACTCAGTCATGGGTCAGCACAGCTCGATAGTGCCTGCAGTATTGAGGGTTACGTTGGTGTTCAAAGTTGTCGTTGTCCAGCACTATTTCTACTTATAGGTGAAAGTGACTGCATTTCTAGTCTACTTGTATAGTCTAGCCAAGTTTCTGAACACAGACAGGTTTTAATTGCCCTTTTAATTCTAGCACAACTTAACCGAGGAAAAAAAATAGAACAACGCTAATAAAAAAATCAAACCCCCAAAGCCCCTGAACTAGCAGTGAGAGCACCTAATCAGAAAGACTGTAAATTCATGATAAGCTTCTTGCCACAGGCTTACACTGTTTTTTGAGAAAAGCAAATTCAGGCTTTAGGTATAAGGTTTTCCACCGACTCTACTGTCCGGTTCTTGCAATGTGTGCTGCTTTAAAGCCTCAATGATACACTTCCACAATGCATTAAGTATGTTCACTACAACCTGTACAAGAGAGGAGGAAAAAGTTGTCAGGTGCATGCATTGGAATAGTAGTTTCATTGTACAAGGAACCTTGAAAGTGTATCTGAACTGTTTAATTACTAATTACACTGATAAGAAACTGCTATTAACCACCATAAAAGATTTTGAAAGTGAAAGAATTAAGAGAAGCCTTGTGTGTCCTGTAGGACCATATGATTATTTAGGGAGTGAAAGCATAGAACAGATAATGCAATACCCTGCTTGAGATACTTTTATTTCTTCCTACACCTCATTTATTTCAAAGTAAAACCAGAAAGACACAGTACAGAGCTAATGGAACAATGTCCAGTATTTACAGGCAACTGCAACATCAGCCCCTGGTCTAGCTTCCAGAGAAAGAAACACACTATTTTTAGATTAAAAAACAAAAACAATACAACAAAAACAAACAAACAAACAAACCCAAAAAACCTAAAAACCAAAACAGTTTTTAACACCAAGATGTGTGATACAAGGCATCCACGTGAATCAAGACATCTGGTACCAGGATAAAATCATTAGAGAGTAGGTAATCCATTTAGGAAACAAGGTTCTCAAATGAGGCACTTAAATGCCTACAGCTCTGTTCAAATCCAGGGTGCAGCTGACTGCCCAATACTCCAGAAGAACAAGTTCCTTGAGAGTAACCAAGTTTTCCTTTTCAGCTGCTCTTCTAGAGTCCCAATCCACACCTCACAGTCAGTGGGAGAAGTATTGCAGCCCCACCCCATCCTGCTTCACACTGCGTTTCTTGCTTAGTTAAACTGTGTGTAGAAAAGGAAATATTAAGATGTCTGTGTCTTTTACCCAGGAGCAAGCTGCCCTGCTCTGCTGCATCCCACACTTCCATCCCCAGGCAGGCACTGGATCAGAACATTGGCTCTTGCTCTGGACTGGCAAGCTCTGTTGTCTCCCTGCTCCAAAATATGTCCCTGTCTCCCCCTCCTCAGAAATGTTTTCTATCTGGCATATAACAATATAGCACGCCAGAAAATCCCAATACCAAGTTGCTGCAAATGCCTTTGATGGTTTTAATCAAGCTGCAAGTATTTTAAGGCTGCCCTACCAAGCAAGCAAGGCTCAGAGCTGCTACCAGCCAGGTTAAATATAAACCACATATCCTGCAACCAGTATTCCTGAAGAAACAAAACTTCAACTAACTGAAGCATTAAGCTCCATAGTGGAAGTTAGGCAATGCTTTTCCAAGCACTGTATCTTCAGCTGCATGCTGTCTTAAAACCTTGGCAAGCTGACTTTCTCCCTAGGTTTCAGGCCTGCTACGATTTAAGTTAGGAGAATTTACTGCCCAAGGTATCATCAAAAAGTGGATAAGATGACAGTGAATGAGTTCTGTAAGTCCTGCTTATTGTAGCGAGTACAAGAAATGTTAATGCTTGTACATTACACGTACAGCATTCCCAAGATACTGTATATATTACCTAACTTCCAGTATTATTTTTCATATGTTAAGTGATTCTTAATTTAAAAGTTCCCTCACCTCTCCTAAGCAGTTTGTTTATTGCACATATTGCTAAAGTGCTCCATTCTAGAGCATTAGAAATAGTTTGGGATTTTTGTGGGTTTTTTTCCCGTCCATCCCCCAAAATTTAAGTACTCTTCACAAACGTTATACCAAGGACATTTTGTGGTGTGTTGCTTTTGCATATACCTTAATGTATAACTTTATTTTGGGTACATACCATTACAACAACAGAAGAGAGATGCTGAGCTTTCCTCCTCCTCTAACCTGTACCTGCCGGAGTTTGGTAAGTCTTTGCACTGTGATATAAATTTCTGAAGTTCTGTCTCTGGAAAGCCATCTTGTTGGTAGTGCTAAAAATTTATATTTAGTTAAACATTTAACAAGACTAAAACATACAATAACCGAAAACCTCCCCACACCACTTTTCAGACATTGCTCAAGTCTGAAATTAGAAGATTCACAGAACCAAATATGAAATTACTGCTTTTTGGTAGATGTTTAGCTTCCATTAGAGCAGGAAATCTGGCTGATAAGAAAACTGAAGTAGAGAGGGATTAAAAACCTCATCATGGCTCTGCACCATCAAAAGCGGCCATTGTATTTATTCTTTAAATTAGCCTGCAGTGCAATTCAAAATAGTGAGAAGTCTTGATAGCACCAATCTAGCATTTTTATTCCAAACAAAGAGTCCATGCTTACCTTGACAGTTTCATATGTATCTGTAATGAGTGCAATGAAGAGACTCAGCACCATATAGATGAACAGACTGATGAAGGAGTAGAGGTAGATTCTACTGAATAACCAAACCAGGTAACTTTTCTGCTGCATTTTTGCAAAGGTGGCAAACATGTCATCTCCATTGATCAATGAAAAAAGGCATTCGGAAACCATGTTCAGAGAGCGAAACTAGAGAGGAGGGAAGACAAGCACATCCATTGCCACTTTATTTGGATTCAAGACTGTACATAACTCGAAGGAGATATGCAGCTGATGACTGGCTGCCTCAGATCTGTCTGTGCACCCAGGGTATGACAAGGTACAAACAGTAAAACATTTGAGGAATGAGCAAAGTTTGTCACCTCCTGTACACATACACCTTCAATTCAAATAAGCCAATTTCACTTTTAAAGAGATTAAGATAAATTAGCCTGGCATTGACGTTCTGCAACATGAAAATTATTTCTCAAAATACCAGCATGTGATTGGGAGTCACAGCAGTTTCTACTTCTGACTCAGAGCTTTCATAACTTGAGGAAAGTCTGATTGAGTCATGGAAGTCAGGCTCCTCAAACAGAGCAGTGTCATGTTGAAGATGCACTATTTTTGTATTAAGGGAAACCTTGACATGGAAACTTAGAAGACAACAGTAGTGATCTCTTATTTGTTAGGAATCCATTCTGCTACCCAAGTTGTCTTTTTTTTCATGTTAAGTATATTACCTTCACATGGTATGGTCCCAGTACAATCCATCCACAGAAACAATAGCCCAGGTAGATCATAGCAGCGCAACAGCAGAACCTCATCACATTGGGTAATGCTGCTCGCAGTGTTAGGATGAGAAGCTGCACAAAGCGATACAAACAGTTAGAATTCAAGCAGGCATTTCTTCCAGTGCTCTTATAGCAACAAACAGAATAAATACCAACAGCACGAAGATCCCAGGAGATCCTTACATTATACTTCTGAAAGAAACCTAGGTAGCGAATGACTCCAAGCCACACAAGCATAGTGGATGTCCCTAGGAGTATGCTACAGACATCGTAACTTGTCAGACTCTAAAAGAAAAAAAAAGGAAGAAAAACAAAGGAAGAAAAAATAATCAAGTATTACAACAACTGATTGATAGTTTCCAGTTTTGCCTCTCATTACTACAAAGATCTGTTAAGAAACCTTGCTTTCCTTGGCAATCTCTCCCATTAAAAGTTAATTTGGGGCAATGTGCATTAGAGAGTGCAAGTCCCACCACAGAGCAAGGTTGCTTTCAAGTGTAACTCCTTTCACAGGCCTTTATGTATGGCTGCTTGTAAAATAGATCCCGACAAGACGAGCTTCATTTGCAAGGCCAAGAGTGCAGCGGCGCTATCGGCACAAAGCAGAGAGCCCCTGCTGCCGGCACAGAGCAGAGAGCCCCTGCACCCGGCACAGCAGGACTTGCACAGCGGCTCTGCAAACACGCCCTGTGCTGCTTCCAGACCTGCAGCAACTGCATCTGGAATCTGCATTGACAGATTCCCCAGAGCAGCTTGGGAATCTCTCCACTGCATCACCACGGACAGTGTAGATGTGACTTTAGAATCACAGAGCAGAGAAGGTTCTTTCAGTACATAGGCAAAGCAGTTTTTAAAAAACAGCATGACCTGTCAGCAGAGCTCAGGTCAGTGCTAAGGAGGATCTTGTTAGCTAGCTGGGGACTGTGAGGTGTAGAAAATTATAAAGAAGACTAATTAGCTTCTAATTAATTCTAACCAGAACTTCATTTATATTTTATTAGCGCTTCACTGGGTTTTTTCCACCTATACATACTGACTTGTTTTCAACCAAGTTAGCATATACCCTGTTTCCTGAACTGCAGCTCTACTCTGAAATGGATCATGACAGCTTACTTAAGAAGTTTGACTATTTTCTGGTTTTATTCCTCTAATAGTTGGCTAATCTTTTATATTAGCATAATTCATTTCCAGCTTGACAAAAAGCAAATATAGGCTACTTGAATGCGAACTTGTTATTCAGCCATTAACTTTCACACAGTAACATGGAACAAGATCTTGTTATTATGGTCCACAAGGCTTGCAAAATGAATTGAAATGTACCTGTAGAGAAGAGTTTCCGTAAAATACTCTCTTAGAAAAATAAACATATATAAATAGATGTATTTATATATATATAAGACACTGGTATCCCAAATGCAAGACCTTACTCCAATCTTGTTCTTGTCTTCACTTCTCCCAAAGCAGATGGAATTATATCTTATCTTGGCCAGTTTCCTCATAGCTTCTTTCTACTCCTAAGAAATGAGTTTGTAGTTCCTAAGGTAAGATAGGGTAATTTGTACAGGGTGTTTATGACAGTCAAGCTGTCACCAGATGGATTTCAGACTCATCCTTTCATCACTACTGTCCAAAGTCTGTTGTGTTGCAATGCCGCTCTGCAATGTCTGCTACAGATTTGCTACATTATCTGAACATTAGAGTGCTTTGGGATAGCATATTGTAATAATTTTCTTCCCTAGCTCTAGCTGTACATAATATGGTTTGGTTTTTTTTTTTTCCCCTATGTCAAGTTTATTTTAGAAATTGAAGGTTCTACCTGGCTGTGGCAGACTGTTATGTACAGACTGGAAACCAGAGGCTGGGAAAGCAGCAATGTGATATTTAAGGTGAGGGTCTCTGTGCTAGTTAAACACTTGTTGAACGAGGAAAAGGAAGTTAAATGCTAAATTTTTAAAAAGCCATCATATAAGTAAACATAAGTCATCCTAAATTGGGAAGAGAGGAAGTCAGTAGTCTCAAACTTTCAGAGATGAAATTCATTTTATTCCTTAGAGTGACAAAGGAGCAAAGATAATTAAAACTCTAATATCTAGTGATGTTTGGTGTTTTTAAATCTCACAACTGAAAACAACACGTCTCAATTATAATTCCAGAGGAGAAGGTAGCATTTTAAAATTTCATGCCACTGAGAATCAAGTATGGCCAGTCTAAAGTCCTCTGAGAGATTTAAACCTCCCTGGGACAGAACAATCAGTTTTTCTTCCACCTGACATTGTAAGAAACTTACCTTGGCTTGTATCTCCATCTTTAGAGTTGATCCCACGATAGTTAAGACATCACTGATGACAATCAGGATGTACCATCCATTGACAAATTCCATTTGATCACTGAAAGATACTTCTTTCTTATAATAATACAGGAAAAAGCTTACAAATTCCTAGGGGAAAGAAGGAAAGAAAAAAGTTAACCAAACTAACACAAGACATGAAGACTTTCCAAGGAAAGAGTTATACCCACCCTTTGGAGCCAAATTCCTTTAACCACTGATCGTGTGCAAAGGATCAATGAGGCCAGACAAATCAGTACAACAAAAGCATCAAAGATCATCATGTAATGAGTGTTCTTCTGTACTGCAAGAACAGAAATTGATATGTTTATAATCAAATGCATTTCATTTTGTTGACCATCTTGAGTATTGAAGTAAGAATCAAGTTTTGCTGTTAACTATGTTTATACAACTGAATTCAGAAAAACCTCAGCTTTATCTGACATTTTCATGAGAGACACAAATGCATCTGCACTGCAGATGCTACTTCAGTTAATTTAGGAAGGTTGATACCACATCAAAAATATACCAGAGTATGAGTGCTTCTTACAGCCCTGCAGAATTAGAGGTGGAAGATTTCTATGTTACAAGCACTGGAATAGCCTTTGGAGTGACAGCATATGTAAAATAATAAATTAAAAAAAAAAAAAAATCCCAGGAACTTTTCAGTATCATCTCTTCCAGACCATTAATTGACTATCAGATAGGTTTTCTGTCCTGGAGCAGTGCCTATAATTTGCAGCTATGAAAGACCAATGTTGAGCTAGACATGAATTCTCCATCTCTTATGTTACTAAAATTCACATTCTTGATCAACTAAGGTCAAATTTCACACCAAACCTACCACTAGACCTATTTTTGGCTTTCATACCCATCATACAGGCTGATTTATACCCATCATGCTAGCTGAAACTAGATGAGACAGCATAAGCATTAGATTTTTAACGCTGAAAGAGCTATTGTTTGAAAAAGATTGAAACAAATTAGTGCTAAATTTTCACGAACATGTGATAATTCTCCGAAATGGGATACTGATGTTCTAGTTGACTTCACAAACTGCACTACTCAGAAAAAGCCCATGTATTTCTTACTTATACCAAAGTCACTAACACATGTACTGTTGTCATTTAAGGTGGGGTTTGCAGTGCAGTCCAGAACAGCAACAACTTGTTATTGTCCAGTTGTAATCATTACCTTTGTATTTTTGCTTGGCTTTCAGAAAATAATACAGGGTGCTCCAGGAAATGATCTTGAAAATTGTTATAGAGGCAAACTCCATAGATATCGAATGTGGATTATTACAGAAGCCTGGTACCAAAACCTTCTTGTACTGCTGCACTAGCAATCTCTTACAGGTAGCGTGCCATCTGGTGTGCATTTACAACACAGCAGCTAGCAAAGCTATCCTAAAATTAATTCAAATCTGGATCTTAAAAAAACGAAACAAAACCAAACCAAAACCAACCTTTTTTTCGCTACCTGCTCTTCATTTCCTAACGTAGGCATAGCAAAGGGGAAAGTGGCCAAGTAGAAAAATTGAGCTGATCCATCCTATTGCTTACTCCAGCAAAAAAATAATAAAATAAGTGGAGTTTAGAGTCCCAGAAAACTTCTGATTTTAAAGACATTATTTCCTCTAGTCAAAAATACCTCATACAATGTTTTGACCAAACCCAAAAACTGTTATAGGGTGCTCTTGTAAGTAACCATTTAAGATAAATTATATAACCATGCTGTGCATCTTGATTACACCCAAATACACACCAAACAACATTTAAGCAGCAGTAATAAGTGTTTCTAGCCATTCCACTCTAGCAAACCTTAGCAACAGTGTTTCCTTATTTTTCCTGGAGCAAAGTTCTGAAATAAGAGTGAATCAGCTTCAGCTTTGTATCACTATCATGTGTCCTTCTGATGCCTGGTGCCAGAAGAATAGTTCGCAGCCCTACCTTAAGCAATGAGCAGCCTAAGTTCAGTAGCCAAAGCCAGAAGGATGCACAGTGAGGTGTGGAAAAATTTCAGTTTGGCAGTATCAATGGTGCAAGGTTTGAGAACTGCTAAGGAAAGTAATGGTGTGTCTGGTTCCCAGGATTTCAGATCAGAGGTTGATTTCTGAAGAAAAGCAGAATTTAGAGCACATCCACTAGAGAATGTATGTCAATAGTGCCTCACCATTTAATTAATTAGGTTAACAAATATTGTGCTAGTGTGGCAAACGTTTAACATGAAAACTTGAACACATTTAAGTCACTTACTTGATCCAGAAACATGCCAGTCTTTACATTCCCTGATCGCTATGTTGTTGTCTAGACTTATTTTAATTCTTCCACTATGTGCTTTATTATCAAACACTATCTGTATTAACAAAACAAAACAAAAAATAAGCGCGTGACCATTACATATGTAGCACACTGTATTGCTAAGCTTGCGTAATGATTCTGAATAATTCTCCTAGGGGAGAAGTTACAAAACTTGTTTAAGCTTAAAGTAACTCCATCCAAATTAATGTTGTCAAAGTGAAAGACAGACCTAGTGAACCATGTATTTGCCACAAATTGCTTGATCAACTAGATACTAGGTGCAATTCTTTTAACTACAGCCTCATTCCTCTGTGATCTGAAAACAATCTTTCCTAGAGCATCTCTCTAAATAAGAGGTTTACACTTGTGCTATACTTCAGATGGATTAGAGTATAAAAGGTCATACACCAAGCAAGTGCTTCAGGACCCCATCATGAACACTTGAAGCTGAACCTCCCACAATCACAACTGGTGGTTATTTACAGGGCACACTAAGCCATGACAGAGTAATCCAAACACCACCAGGGACAGTCACTGGTGCCCAACACTCTTCTGAAAACATCTGCACTGACTGAGAACAGTAAACGAGCAAGAATGGTTTCTCATTTTGAACTGAAAGACACGTGACATCCTTCCACGTACCGTCAGAGTGAAATCGTAACAGTCGGGGAGCTCATGGTGACGAACGGTCTGGAGGTTGATTGCCTTCAGATTGAACATGAGCTGCACCGCCACCAGTCTGCAATGGAGCTTCATATTAGCTTTTCACAGTCAAAATGCACAAATAACACAATACAGGAGGTGCTGATTCCTCCTCACCTGTGGAAATCCAGAGTGAAATTCAAATTGTGCTTTCCCACTGTTGTGTTGTCTGATGACATCATTGGCTCAATGTACAAGCAGTCTGCAATGGAGAAGTACTCACAACAATATCTCATGGGTTAACACGCTCTGTAACTGTAATCTGCCTTTCCCACTCCCGAGGCTGGACAGAGCTGTTGACTGCACCAGACAAGATAGCACGCTTAAGTGAGGCATCATTTGAGAAGCTAGTTGACAAACACATTGGCTTCCCTGAACACCAGCCAGGTTATTCATCATGAATTCACAGGGAAGGCTCCTGAAATTAGCCCAAAATACTTGCATTACATGGCCATTAATGCTAACCACACATAACCTGCTTTGTGGCAGTAGACATAAAAGACTGTTACCTTGGAGGTGAGGGCTATAGGTTAGTTACATAGTAGTTCTCTTACGAGTTTTGGCTGGTGGTTAAGTTCAATATAGATCGTGTGATAGGACTGTACAGTACTGTGGGGATTTTTAAAGAATTTATCATAAATGCAGGGTCCCTCCTCCCAAAGAACTGATACAATAGATCACATTCATCACCAGTCACAATCTCTGGGTCTATATCAAAGGTGTCGTTTCCAGGACAGATGGTTCCTCGCTTGTAGAACTGCTGACACACAGCCAGAGCTGTCTCTTCTGCTCCCCTCTTCTCATAAGCATGGTTTCCAACAGAGATGTTGGGTAGCTGTAAGTACTAAAGTTCAGAACAGAGAAACCAACTTAGCACCAAAACTGTTATTCTCTGAAAAACGAACAAACCCAAACAGAAATGTTTGGATCTGTGCCAGACCCCATCTTTTTTACTTAAAAGGTCATCTAAAGAACTCTGAAGCCTACACTGCACTACAGCTGAGTCCTCAAATACTTAAAGGTATTTGACAAAAACAGTAAGTGCAGGAATTGGACTTATATACGTTTTGCTTATTTTTTTCCTCTCTATAATCCTTACTAGAAAGCCTAATTTGTTACTTGCCAAGAACTGTGGCTCAAATCCGAGGACTGCATTTAGTGCAGAATTAGTACACTGGATAGTTTTAAGGATGTTGCCACAAGTACCGTGCTCTGGCAATGACAGAAAACCTAAATGAGTCAACACTCAAGCAACTGGCACAAAAGATGAATTTCAGACTCCATCAAGGAAGGTGGAAGAAGAAAAGATACCCAGGTAAAGAGCATATATATTGTATACATTGCAGCAATATTCTTTACCTGGTTTATTGCAAAGAATATCTGGTCATAAACATCTGTTTGTGTGTATACAGCATAGGTATCATCCATTCTGTCCATGTATCCTTTCAGGAAGAGATGTTTGAACGCGACAGTGTTCTCTTCTTTGAATGCAACCACCATTTGATTGGTTAATCCAAAAATCACCAGCTGAAAAAGACATTTGTATTTCTTGTTCAAAGTCGAAGTTGGATTCTGGATTAACAAAGGAATCCTGTCCTGCAGACAGCCACTTTCATCATGTTGGTAGACAGGGCAGTTATGTGCGGGCTACTCCATTTCCCAGCTGGTCAAAAGAAAGCTTGGCTTCAGGAAACAATGGGTTTCAAGAATGTTCCTTTAACATGTTTACCAGCATCTTGGCCAAGGAATCGCATTTTTGCAAAGAAAAGGATACCATCTCAAATTCAAGCTACCTATATAGTGTTAAACATGCTTTGTTAGTTCAGCCTGACATTAATATCACCTGCCCTAGGGAATATCAGTGTTCTTCAGCCAAAAAGGCAGGACAGGACTTAACCAGGCTCTACCTTGAAGTCCTTACTCCAGCACACAAAAGGCAAATTGAGGACAACTCAGAAAAACAAACATTTCTCCCTCAGGTCTCAGCGAAAGTTGCTTTGAGGATGACTGATCAAAACTGTGCTTGTAACAGGATAACTTCTGAGGCTGTTCAAAAAATATATTTCAACAGTTCACAAAATGTTAGCACAAAACCTTGCTAGTTACTATCCAGGATGAAGAGATTTCTAAAAGAATGTGATGTATTGTTTGTGGGAGCTCACAGTTCTCTTTGGTGACTATTGTTTCAAATCTAGTGTCAGGAGTATTGTGAAGAAGCTAATCAGAGATAAGTCTGAATCAGTAGTCTACAGATGAGTTTTATGGCCACAATGCAAACTGAGTATGTAGGTTTTGATAAGGATAACTCAGTTACATAGATACTAAAAAGGTCTGTGGGCCAGCTCGGTGTGCTAGGCACATGGGAATACAGCAGCAAACCAACAGTGCTAAGACCGAATTACCTATAGGCAGATATTCTCTGAAACGGCTACATCAGCATTAGTTTCTTTCCTATTTATGTTCTTTCACTGTCAAATTTTATTTCTAGTCACAAAACGGGACAGATGACAATCAGAGGATGATGGTACTTTTTAAATTGAAGTGATAAGAGATACAAACATGGTGCCAGATGTATAGCAGGAAAACTATTACTTCTGCAATTCATCCCATCATTCATGCAACAGTGGAAAACATTCTTCTCTAGACTTGTATTGTTGTAGCACTGGTACCACATGAAATCTATGGTGCAAGGTTGAGTGAGAGGGAGATTAGGACAGAATTTCTGGTTTGGTTGGGTTTTTTTTTGTTTGTTTGTTTGTTTTGGGTTTTTTTAAACAAGAGTTTGTATACCATATGCAAGACACAAGCAAATATCATGAAACGGCTACCAATTTCAGTTCTTATGTGATATTGAAACACAAGCAACTGCTCCTTCCCTCGAACATGAGCGCACTCAGAGTTAAGAAGGTACTGAGGGGAACAGACATATAAGGATGCCTTCTTTGTCGGGGAGGGGAAGTAAAGTAAAAAGTCAAGTTGAGCCATTAAGTGTGGTGCCTTCCACCTCTGCTGTTAGGAAAGCTATTTTTTCAGTCAACAGTTTTAGGAGAAAATTACGCCATCCGAGATCTAAGCTACATATATGCAACTAAAATAGTTTTTCAGTCTGTCCTCTCCCTTTTTCTGACTCACACCATGAATAGCATTTGTCACCTGCACTCATTTGACTTCCACAGGCTAGGAAGAGTCCCCGCTTCTGTAGTTACTCACCTGAACAGTAACCATTGCTATTTTGAGTAGCTGAATCCCAAGTTTCCAAGGTTTCCTGCCCCGGGCCCAGAATTTCTCACATGGGTTCATGAAGAAGAATTTTAATTTCCTTCTAAGCTGATCTTCTAGAAGCCCCTCCTGGCATACTGATGAGTGTCGTTTGTAGCTGCGAAGACTTCCATCATCGTGAGTGCTGCAGCTGCTCACAGCCAATTCAGGATTTTCCATTTCTGAAATGAAGTCTTTGTCAACTGGAAAACACACAAGCATGAATACAGCAGCATCAGATCAGTTTGCACTGACAACCTGGACTCCAAAGATGTTTGTCTTCTCTGAAAGGCACTTGCACGTTACGCTGAAATTAATCCTTTCCTCAGAATATTGCACATGTTCTGCAGAACCCAAAGAAAAGTTTGGGCAAGCTCTTAAATTTGTAGACAGGCTATCAGAACATTTATTTAATAGTAGAATTTCTGTCTCTCTGGAATTATGGAGTTGCTTGCTGAAAACTTCTTCCTCTCTCACTTGCCAATAACACCATACATGCAAGACATCCTGACTCATTTCCTTTTGTGTCCAGAAGAAAAACAAAAGCTTCTCATGAGTATTCACTCTTCTGGAAAACTTATCTACTTCTGTAGCTAGTATTTTCCCCTGCTGTCAGCCTGCTGTCCAGTCCTTGGAAGAAACGCAATTTTTAAGGCAGATAGCATTTTTCTTAGACATTACTATTAGCGTTGGTTGCTCTTAGAAATATAGACCCAGCATGCCAAATTGCAATTCAGATAAATTACCTGAGTACATTAACTTGACATTTAGCAATATTGCATCTATTTTTTTCAGCCATGAAAGACTGAATGCAAACCAATGGCAATCGTGAACCAGAAAAAAAAAGGCAAAAGGTAATTGTATTCAAGCATCATTAGCCAAAGAGGCTCACATTTAGAAGAGAACCTTATAAACACAGTTTGACACATTATTCTCTACAGTATTCAACATGTTTAAACATCAATCTGTTACTAACTTCACTGATTCGCAAACATTTTATAAACGCTTTGTAAAGTACTTAGGAGGTATCCAGGAATATTTATTTCAGATAAAAGATTGTTAACATTAAGAACAGGTGAAACAGCCTAGGTTCTGAATAAATTTAAAGATGTGCCATATTAGATGAATTATTTTTAATTTGCATAAGAAAAGTTTATCATACAGCACAAACAAAAAAATCATCACAAATATTGATTTTTAAAAGTGCATAAATCACATCCACTCTCCTCAAGCAGCCATTGCACACATCAGAACACAAGTCTGTTTTCAAATATAATTCAAGATCTTCAATTTCCCCAGTTGTCAGAGAGCAAGAAAAGCTTTGAATCAGAAGTTTAGCACTAAGAATTGGCCCATAAATAGGCTTAAAAAAGAAAAATCAGCTCCTGTTTTATCAGGTCTCCATTGCAGGATACAGTATGCCACAGTTTCCACTCATTTTTCTTGCAGTTGATCAATCATTTCTAAGTTAAGCAATACCCTGATACTGCGATATTCCTGACAATGTATGTGCTTGATTTAAAACAAACAAACAGAAACTTCCCAGAAAAAAAACCCTTGACCTCACGGTATCAGCTCGAGAAGATGTTGCAGCTAAACAGAACACACGGGAAGTATTTTCTCACCAATGTGCGCAGAGGCAGCGGGGGCTCCAGGACGGGCCCCGCAGCTGGGGGTGCGGCAGGAGCAGCGTCCCTGCCCCGGCACAGCCGCGGCCCCTCGCACCCCTGTCCCAGCCCCTACAAACGCTTCGCGAACACTCTCACGGCTAGTTAGGACTTGCACAGCCTTTCAGATCGCACAGGGGATCCCCGCGGGCCTCTGCTGCCCTCCGCGGGGCACCGGACACTTCCCGGGAGCAGCCACCGGCCTCCGCCACATCGCTGGCGGAGCGGGGCAGCCCGTGCCCGTCTCGGGCTCGGCGCGGCCCGGCCCGGCTGGGTGCTGATTTCCCATGCGATCCCGTAGCCAAAACCTGGAAGCCAGGGGCGCCCTCCCCGCCCCGCTTGGTGCTTTTAAAGGAAAAGCTTCAGTATACCTGCCAACGGGGTCGCGTCCTTGCCGCCAAGGTCCTGCTGCTCCCGGGGCTGCTGCCCAGGCAGGCAGCAGGGACGGGGCTGTCGGCGCGGCGCGGAGGCCGTGGGAGCGCGGTGGCCGTGGGAGCGCGGTGGCCGTGGGAGCGCGGTGGCCGTGGGAGCGCTGCTCCCGCAGTCTCCCGGCTCGGCAGGGGACAGGGTTTTCGGGTCCCCGCCAGCCCCGGCCTGGGGAGCTGCGTTGTGCTGTCTGTGCACACAGGCACCGCGGCGTCTGTCACCTTCTGCTTCACATCTCCCTCCTGCCGCACGTGACCGGCGGCTCTCCACTTTACATATGCCTTCTATAGGATGGCAATGCCGTCTCCAGGTTTAGTAACTCAGGCTTCTGTATCCGAACAAAAAAAAAAAAAAAAAAGGTAGGACTTACGTTATAATCAGCTGTGTCCCCTCTGTAATAAAAAACCCCTTTCTGGTCAGAGAATTGTGGTTATGAAGAGCAGCCAGCAGTACAATGAATTAAGTAGCATCACTGATATGCTGAAGTCATTCCACATACATGCAATTAAGCTATTAAAGTTATTAACTGGACTTCAAAGAACCGCTCTCCTCTCACTGCACCGAGGAAATGTTCACTTTGGTGTTGCTGCCTGGCAGGAGGTAGTGCCTAGGACAAAGCCCGGGTTATGATAGCTGCATCCACTCACCAGCTGCCTAATTCGTGTTGCAAGTACTCATGCGAACATTAGTATTAAAAAAAAAAAATAAGGTAAAATACAGACAAGGCAAACCCAGGGAGAGTAGCAGGCACTGCAAGAGAGAACTTCCTGGCTGTAGAGAGAGAAATGGAAGATAGCAAGGATTCCTCCTGCCTACCATGAGGAGGGTAGAGTGCAACGAACTCAGAGAGAAAGATACTCCCCGATTCCTTTTGGATTACCTCGCAACAAAGCAAGCGAAATTATTTTCATGCATCAAAAATACGAAAGATGTGGAATACAAACCTTCATATTACCACATCGCATCGATTCACCTAAACCTCCCTCTCAGCTGGAGACGCCCCCAGCACTGCCGGGCAGCTAATGGCGAGGAAATGCTGGGGCTTGGGGGACCGTGGGTAGCTATCCCGCACAGGTAGTTGCCACCAGCGGCCGCCTATAGCCCCCATCACGCGGTGCTCCCACCTGTCCCAGGAACAGCATGCTGGGACGTGTAGTTCTTGTCTGAGCGGCCGCGCTCCTGCGAGGAGGCGCCAGTAGCAGCTTCCCCTCGCGGGGGCGGGCTTCAAAAGCAGAGCGCTGATTGCCTCTCGGAAGCGTCAATCTTGGCCCGTCCCGTTGCCCTGACAACCGCACGGCGCCAGGGACGCGGCGGTGCCGGGGCCGCGCAGGTACGGGCGGCGGGGCGGGCAGCGGCGGGACGTGGCTGGGGGCCAGGGGGATGAGGAGCCCCAGCGGCGGAGGTGTGAGACCGAGGGGAGGCCAGCGATTTTGGCAAGAGCCCCCGAGCAGCACCGGCCTCAGCCACCCCTTTCACCCTGTCACCTGCACCGGGCTCAGCCTCTTCGCTGTGCCTCCCGGCCTCATCCAAGATGAGAATCGTGTTTTTCTGAGACTTTTTTTTTAAAGCAAAGGTAAAAGTCTTACCCAGTGTAAATCTTTACAAGGTAACATTTCTGGTTCAAAAGTCGTAACAAGGCAACATCTACTGTTTTGCTTCCTGACAGTATCATGTTATGACAACTTAACTATAATTGACTATTGAAGTACTGACCAAATGGTTAATAAATGTTAATAATGTAGACCAACTGTACTGGCTCACACCAGAAGTTCAGAAAGGGCCTGGGCGAGATTATAAAATAAAGCCATATTTCCACTCTTCACACCCTTTTTTCTTGGATTTAGGGCTTCATTTCTTCAGCCAGTGGTGTTGTTATTACTTTTAGTAGCCCTTAATTTTTCACCTGTCGGTTTGCCCTGTTATTTTTTGAAACCGTGTGCTTTTGGCAGCTGTCTTGTCCACAGGCAGCATGCACCATAGTTCAGGTACCTCTTGTGCAATGGAATACTTTTGTACTCCTTTTGTTTGTCTGTCCCTTGGTAAGCTCATGTGATGCCAGCTGCATCTGGTATTATGAAAGACTGTAAATAATCATCCCCCAGTCACTTTCTCCAGGCCTCCCATGATTTTGTTGACTTCTATCATATACTCTCTTCAGTCCAGGCTAAAAAGAATCCTGTTTTATTCCTAGCACAAAACATGTTTCATATCTTCAATCATCCGTGTTATACCTTCTCTAATTCTATTCTGTTTGAATGGAATAAAAGAGAGAAAGAGAACACAATATTATCTAATGTTTTCATGAAGTTTTCAATTTTGTTCCCTATGCCTTTCTTATTAATTCTTAACCTAAATTTACACATATTGTACTTATCATCCCAGAGCATGTAATTATCTCTACTGATTTCTATCAAATAACAAATCTACACCCGTTTCAAGTAGGCCTAACTTAATGAGAAGTTGTATGTGTGAAATCAGGTACACTCAAACAAAGGGAACATTGTACGCGAATTTCTGGAGGGCTAGTATTTTTAAAGAGTTCCTAAACATTTACTGACAGAAATGTGATTTTCAGCTTGATAGTGACATAAAAACAAAAAAGCAAGCAGCATGTTTTCGATAAACTCCTTGTAGTGCTTTTGTTAAATGGCAATGCACTCAATTCTTCTGTCATTCCAAATTATAGTTAATCACAGTGCTAAATTAGTAATGCACGCAGGCTTGACCTCAAATCATTCAATTAGGCAACTAATGAATCATTCTCTGTCCTCAATTCAGACAGCATCTTTCGCAGTACCAACAGCTAATTAACTTTCCCCTTTTGCAGTACCTAGCAACTTTGTGGATTTGTTTTATAAATGTAAATATTTCAGTACATTAAATGATTAGGAGAACACACTGATCTTATTTTTCCTCTTAGCCTAACATTCAAAATATTACAGCTATCTATAAATAAAATAGGTTACAAAACGTCAAACAATGTTGTCAAATATTTGCTTAGGTTTTATCAATTAAATAGTGCCACATTGTGTTCCATGGAAAAGTTGCTGAAAAATTGGACTGATTGTATGTAATCACATTCTAATATAATGCATTACCTACTTTTAAAAAATAAACTACGTGCCAGTGTTTAAGACAACCAATTTTCAAGAGCTATTGTTTTCTGTAGGTTTTGCACTGTTACATTTTTGAAGTCATGCTAATTTAAATGTTGTTTCCAATCTCTCTTCTAAAACATAGAATCATGAAGGTATATAATACATTTATACATATAATACATTTGCATGTTTCTGGACAAATATGCATATTAGAGTCCTTTCTAAATAAGCAATATAGAAGGGGATAGGAAGTAACTACAGATTAAAGAAATTAACTTTTTTGTCATGTTTTCAGATAGTCCTCTAATACAAACATTTTTTTTTTTCCATTAAGTTCTGGATAGAATTTGGTACTTTGTGTAAAAACTTATGGAATGAAAAAAAACCAACCCCCTGAAGTAAGAGGTAACTTGTGAAAATACTAATATTTTATCTTACACATTAAGAACCATTAGGGTTTTCATTCCCTTATTTATTTTTTTGGCAGAGGAGGGGTGCAAAAGATTGCTCTTCAGTACCTATTTTAAAGTTCCCAGTGCGTATTCCTACAGGGAGCAGCTGGGGGTTAGTAGCGTAATCCTGTATAAAAACAAAACAAAACAAAAACCAAAACCAACTTTGCATACATACTTTGTAAATGGCTGTGGGCTTGATTATGCTTCCAGAGAAGATTTTTGGGTTCTGCCTTTGTTCTCTTCGGAGGCCTTACAAGTCTCTGAACCAGTGACAATCACATGCCCACAGGATGACAAATGGGCAGAGGAGATATGGTGTTAGGGATATTGTAAAAGGAGATAGTTCCTTTCTGCTTTTCTGTCTGCTTTCCAGCTGGTGAGGTTCTGTGCATCACAGATGGAACCATGAGCAGTCCTATTGATCGCTTATTTATTTGCAACCCTTAAAGAGGGATGCTTCTTGTATTAACGTGTGTCTGTACGTACACTCACTGACGTTGCCTTCCCCGGCACTGCCCTTACCTGTATGGTGCTGTGTGCACTTCTGCTCCTGATTCTTTCAGTAAAGGAGGAGGAACTGCATTATTGGGAGACAATTTTCAAAAGTTTTAAGAGTTTTTATAAGAAAAATATACTTGAATTCTGATGAGGCAAAAGGCATGTTTTTACTTGCAAGTTGTTGCACTAAACATAGGCATGTGACTTATCTCAGCCTGCTCACTGCTTCCCCTATTCATGTGACTTAGGGTTTAGGTTACTCAGAAGAACTCAACATTTCCAAATTGGCTTTGTTTCAATGTATAATTAGGAAATGGTGAAGTAAGACAATGTGACTGTAATATATATGATATGGTTTATATTGTCTTTCAACCAATTTCTAAAACAGCTGGCCTCTCCTATGCTGCAGGGCTGTCTCTTTTATTCAAGAGTGTCAAGGTTGGTTTCAAATTAGAGTAGTTATAGAATGCATTTATAAGATGGGTCACAATTATTTTTTTAAGTGTAAAATATACAAGGAAACAGATAAGAAATAGCTTTGCACTTTTTGTTTGTTTGTTTTAGATAAGGGAAAATTAGCCTCTTTTGATCATCTGAAATGACATACACTCAAGTTAGGTAGCCCTAAGTGTCTCAGAACTATAAACTAAGCATATCGTACAATGTTGAGGCTCTTTTGAAAGATTATAACTGGAAAAATATATTGAATGCTACCCATAAATATATTGTCAATGTTTGTAGTATTGTATTTGATGAAAGGACAGTGAGAATGAGGACAGAAAAAACTCCTTTCTCATTACATTCACCACACATTACTTACGTGTTTTTTTAATCTTCCAAAAACATCATCCTTTGCAAGGCAAACGTTTCAGAATTCTGAAACATTAATCTGTTTTGCATTGGTATCCTCGCTTTTTGGAAGAGAACTCAGAAGATTAAATCACAACAGTTCTTCAGATGGATTAATGAAGGAAGCTGTCTTTGCCATAGTGATCAAACAGCAGAGAAAAGCACTATCATCCCACGGATGCATTTTGTCACCTGTGATCTGCAAGATCCAGTATGACAGACAAAAGAGCCTGAGGATTTATAGAATGTATTTATAGAGTATATTTTTCTGGTTTGGTTGGAGAGAAAAAGAAAAATGCACAACTGTAAGGAGAGTGTCACACTCTGCTCCTTTTAAAGTCGACACCAAAATTGACCTCAAATGCATGGGAAGTTAACATAGAACCCAAACCCAAGCTATATCACCAGGCAACAATCTGTGAACTATGTTTTGCCATCAGTGGTCATCTCAAAACTAAAATTCTGATTGGAAGCTAAAATTCTGTTCCTTGCTTTGGAGTACTTGAGAGCCGTGTTACAAAACAGAAAACCACTGTTTCTCAGTCTGGGAATGAAAGACCATACCAAAGGCAGGATGACCACTGAACTGCAAATGCACAGGCCACAGCATGTTTATTTTAACACTCTCACTATTTTAGGCCTTTCATTAGGAAAGTCTAAAGATACAACATGTATTTTATAAACCCACCTTTTCACCTTAAGCATCTGGACAGTGAATGGGCTGTTCACATGTGCAAGCAGACAGGCTGTAGCTCCTGTAAGAGTTCATCAGAGATAGTTATGTCCTGACACAGTTCTTGAAGGTGTCATCTCTTCATCTCTCTGTCTTATAAGTGCATCTGCTTTCTTCTTGTTACGTTGAAATTATAATAGCATCCAAACACTGCAGGTGCTTTGTAGACATTTACAAAATGGTTCCTCTTCCAGTCAGTTTACAGTCTTGATAAAAGGTGGGAACATGGAAGAGGGAGGACACGAGCAAACTGAGGGTCCCATTGTTCTTATACCAGCTGAATGCCTCCAGCTGTTCGATAATAACATTAACACTTCTAACAGAATTTGGGCCATCCCGACTTAGTTTTTTCATCACCTGCTGTGTGTGCACTTTCCACATGATGGTGCTGGCAGTGCCTTTGGTGGCAGCGTGCTGCCTGCTCTGTCCAGCTCTGCAATGGAGCTTGGTCTTTCCCAGCTATTCATTTTATCCTGGATATTGGGAGGAAGGAGAGTAAATGAAACAAGAGCAGCCTCCTGTACAGCATCGTCTCCAGCTGTGTGGCTGCTACATGTAATTATGCATACAGCTTCTTTCCAAGTTTGCCCTCCACAGAGCTACACTGAAAAATGAACTGGAAACAGAAAAGCACAGAAATGCTTTGTGCAGCTGAGTAATCATTTACACTGAAGGATATTGGGGCAAATATTTACAACTGGAGAACTTTCAACTGCACTCTTCCCACTGTAGCTCAGTTCCTTAGCTTTCTGTTCTAATTCAACATTCGGGGTAATTGGTTTCTATACTTAATCACCCAGGACAGAAAAAGTACATATTACATATGTACAGAAAAAGTACTCTTATATATCATACAAAATACTGTTTATGATTTAAAATTATGGAACGTACCTTTTGGGTGTGTATGAAAATATTATTATAAACTTCATAAAGTTGTGGACCAAATTTTCACTTATACATGGTACATTCAGTTGCATGTTTTAAGTTTATTGATGGTATGTATCTTTCTCTAGAGAAATCAGAAAAAATGTCCTCGAAAAAAACCTCAACGAAGAAACAGAAAGGTGGAAAAAAAGCTAAGAAATCCTCAAAAGGAAAACAAACAGAGCTTGGTACGTAAGGTACAACAGCAATGAAACAAGCAGTAATCTGGTCTCATGTGACAGCTACCTTAATTGTTTTGGGCCCATACATTTAAGTAAATGTGAGATAAATGAGAATATGCTATTTCATATAAATAACTGAGACACCTACAATTACTGATTATGGTTTTGTAACCAATATGTGGAACATAACAAAGCTACATTGCAATATTTACACTTTGTCTTGGTACTTTAGATGTAATAGTTTATGGTGTTGTAATAACAGAATTTGAATGGGAAATTGGGAAGCTTGGATCTATTAAGTGGTGAGATTCACAAAAGCTAACAGTCCAGGGAGAGAGCATCAGACAGAGAGAGGTGTCCCCAGAAACAGGAGTTCAAGTGCTCAGGATCACAACATAAATAAATGTACAATAATAGAGCTTGAATATTTACTAAACTCTCACAGTTGAATTTTGCAGTGCATTTTATTGCATTTTTTTCTGAGGTATGCTGAGATACTGTCTCACATCATTTATAAAGTGTAAAGTTAATGGAGTGTAAGGCTAATGAGCCTTTGCTATATAAAAATATTTTTTCCAGTGATTAATGCACATTCTCAGAAAAGATGTGAATGCACCCTCGCTTGGGTTTTGTTTTGTTTCATGGATTATTTTTTCTGCCATGACAGCCACCTTCCTGAAATTGCTTTCGCCCCTTAATCACCTTCCCCCCGCCCAGCTGATTAATAGCTGTTGTGCCGCAGAGAACACTTTGCACATCAGTGCTGGTCTCTCCTGCCCTGCCTCGCTGCCGGGTTTGCAGATCCTCTCTCAGCACCCTGGCACCCAGAGCAAGCCTGTGGCCCCTGCCCCTGTCAGCACACCAGCCTGTGGTGCCAGCAAACCTGTCGCGTCTGTCCCCTCCTCGCACACCTGTCCCATCTGTGCCCTCCTCACAGGGCATGGTTTGCATGGAAACTCCCCCAGGTGGCAGTCAGTGCCCTTTTCAACCACGGAAACTGCAGCGTGCACCACAAGATGACCAATTTCTTACAGCTTCTCTCTTGCGCAGACCACCTGCTCAGAATAAAAACGAGTTTCAAATCTCCGCAGTTTCAAAATAGGCTAACGCATCCTGAAGATACAGACCTATTCTAAAAGGCTTCACTTATTTCTTGCATTAAATTTGAACAGAATAGAAATTACTTCTGTTTTTTCTTCAGAGTTTAGTTTTAAATCTATTGAGAGATTACAAGGAAAGGACTGTATATTTATAGTTACTTTGTTAGGAAGAAAAATTACTGATAACATCATGTCATTACATTTCAGATAAAAATGATGAAGTTGATCTTTCTATGGCTAGTATAGGTAAGTGCTATGATGACTGGGCTTTAAGGTAAAAGCTTTGGAATACTTTAAGCATTTTGAAGCTTCAATGTTACTAATGCCAGGGAAATAAATGATTTTTTAATGAATGAGAAAAAATAGGAAGCACAAAGAAATGCAGCTATTACAGTGCTTACAGTAGCACTCTGAGTAGCAGGCAGTGCAGCAAGGAATGCTGAAACAGGTATGCGTTTGGAGATGATGTTTTTATCTTGTGTTGAGAGCAGCTGGGATGAGGGGAAGTAAAAAGCGTCACAACATAATTATAGGGTGCAAAATGTTGGCATTTAGTAACAGTTAAGCAATTGAAAGAAAAACTTGAAGCATTTTTATCATTTTTTAATATTTGATCTTTGTTAAATCATTATGAAATCTGGTGAGAAGATGATTTTAGCATGTCACTTGCAGTTTTTAACCATAGTTATCAATAGATGTTGGTTAACATCTTTTGCTTTGTAGGGGGAAAATCTGCCATTTAAAACTCACAAGATATCAAGCATTTCTTTTGCCTTATATACAAGAAAAGTGCAGTTGTAGTGTGGCCGCAGTTAAGACCTGAAGTATGGGATTATTTGAATTATTTTATTTTTTCTTGCACACCAAACATTTTTTTTTTTTTTTCCACGTTTCTGGTTGGATTTTCTTCTGACCTGATTTGTGCTTTATCAGAACAACCCAAAGGGTTATCTCATTAATTGGCTTTTAACACTACGGCTTTTGTTGCTGAAAGCTAAAACAATGTGGCAAACTAGGAATACACAAACTGGGTAATTTTTTAAGATATCATAAATCACTTGTCTTTCTCCATATCCCTTTGAGCACACATGTGGGAGTGAAAATTGCACTCTGATTAGCATCAACAAAATGCCTAAACTGCAGTTAATGAAAGTGGACAGCAAGTGATCCCTCAGATTATGAAAGTGTTACGGGGGTTTTTGGTGTTTCTGGACATACTTCGTTTTGTCAGTAAAAGAGAATTTTACCTCCACCTAGTGGCAAGTAAGGCTAGAGCTGTAGTATCTAATCTTGCTAGAAACCTGTTGTTAAAAGCAGGAAAATAAAGTTGCTGTGTGCAGCCACTGTCTGTGTAGGATTTAAGGTGTCTGCATGGTGTCTCCTCAGCATAAAACCTGCAGGTGGTCTCTGCCTCTCTTAGAGCTTCTTGATCCTTTGTGAAGTACTTACAACACTGAGAGCTGTTGAGTGTTACAAATGAGTACAATTTACTATTAAAAAAAAATGCTGCTGATGTTATAGTATAGAATCTATTATTTATAGTCTATGTCTACTATGTAGATACATCTCTATTATGTACATTCTATAGTAGAGAATCTTTTTTACTATTCCATACTATAGAATTTCAGTCCTTTAGACTAAAACAATGTGCATATTTTAATACTGGTCATTACTTTGTTTCTGCACATGGACTTATAGCAATAAAGCATTGAAAAAAATACACTTAGAGTATCTGTCCTACTCTGCTCCTCTCATAACAATGTCTATTGTATTTTTGCTTAACTTTAATGCATGTGTGTATTGTTTCATTTGATATTGAAGCCTACATATCTTTGAAAGGTTTGGGGTTTTTTTTAGCATTAGCATTTGTGATTCAGCATTTTAAAAATAACGTCATACAAGCTTCTTGAATAAACACCAGTCACTTCTGGTTAGGACTTCTGGTGTATCTAAAAATAAAAATAAAATTTATTGTTTGAGCTTACTTAAAGTTATTTGAGCCATAGGAATAATATTATGAACACAAACAAACAAACATAAGAATCAGCAAATTATATTTATAAATTTTCTGTAGGTTTTATCCCCCCTAATTGCATGAGCCACATAACCTACTCTGAAGACTGGGATATGTACAAATTTCTTGTTCCTTTACTCTCCTTTCTGTCCTGTCCTGTGAGCCAGTTGCACACAGTAAAGGAGGGAAGTTGCATTCTGTTTTGATGTGCAGCTCTGGGTTTCTATTCTCTTTCTATCCTATGGAATTTAATTTGCGAAAGGAGGCCTAGTTTATTTTTTTTTTCTCCAATATATTGAAAAGTAAAGTATATCTGCAGTGTTGCAGTTTATAGTTGAGTTTGAGTCTGCTTCCCCATGACTTCCCAATGAGGCATCACACTCTTGGCTAGGGTGACCTGGGAGCACTGCAGATCAGCTTTCGCAGCTACTTAAAAGGACTAAATGTTTTGAATTATCCTGGAATAAACACTTTTTTCTGCACCTGGTTTCATAGTCAAGTTGATAAGCAAAAGCAAAATCTAGGTCTTGGCCTTATTATGTACAGAGAATGGATGTCAGAAAGGCAAGCACAGGGACTCCAGAAGATAAACAAGGCCTGGCTTGGTTTGGTGTTACCAACCGTGAGTTAGGACCACATGACTTTCAGAGGTATTTCTCAATCAACATCCCTACGATTATATATTTTTGGAAGCATCCACAGAGAAATTCTGGAAATCTCTGAGATATCAAAAAGGAAAGTGGTGCAATGTTGACCACAATTTGTGAAGAAAATGAACTAATGGACTGTGCATGCTACCAACGGATTGTGTATACTACAAAATAACTACTGAATACTAAGTAAATCATACCTGGTATAGTGAAGGGTGTACCAGAAGCATCATGCATATTGTCAGTTTTACTGGATGACTATAGCAGAGTAGATGCATTGGATGAGCAGCACTGGAAGATTTTAAAGGATAAATGTCAGATTCGTCAAACATTATGTGTTATGTGATAGGCTTATGCAGAGATTTAGCTTCCCGAATGATAGAGATTAAGAAGGATTTATCATTTTGTCAGTCCTTGTTGGCTTAGGTTAGAGATGACTTCTTAAAACATGCTGAACCAGCTGGTCAACATAATCATTTTAGTTATATCAACTTTAATTTAAGGCATACACAGAGAGAAAAATACCACAGGTGCTGGGAAACCATAAAATGGTAAATAATTCAAACTAAGAAAAGATAATGAAACAAAGATGATAGAAAATATTAGCTATTATCAAAAAGCCAGCTCATGTCAGTACATAAAAATCCCATGTATACGTGTCCCTGAATCTCTTACACTTTCCAGTTTATTGAAAAGATGAACATTCAGAGTGAACATCTGCAAGCCTTTTCAGACAAAAGTACTGGCCTTCAAGAAGAATGTCCTTACCTGGAAGCTGAGCACAAGCCTGCTCCTCATGGCAGCGTTGCAAAGGAAGAGAAGAGTCTCTCGGATGGGAGGATTCAGCTAGCTGGGCCTATAGTGATCTCAGTCACGTATAGCTGTTGCATAAGCTGGAAGGCAGAATGTGTACTATGGGAAGGACCAGTGTCACATACAGACAGCCGACACATGCTTTACAAGAAGCATGGTATATTATCTTCAGATTGAGTGTTTGCAAAGTGCAGTTGATGGGTCACTAACTGCACCCAGCCTCACTGAAACCAGTGAGGGTAACAGTACTGGAGTTAGGATAAAAAATAGCTTCATCCATATTGATTCAGAACAAGCTAAGAGGTCATATGTGTAGAAAACAATAGCCACCTATTCTCCAGCAAAGCTGAAAATAAATATTTGGCTTGAATCTTAACAACCTTGCTTTAGTCTCACTTGCTTAGAGAGAAATAGATGCAACTGGACTCTGAACTCGATGAGAGGAAGATGAAAGTCCAAAATCAGAAAAGCATCCTTATTTGGGAGGGTATTGAAGCCTCATCTAGCTTAAACATTGGTTTAATATGACACCACTCTACAAGTATATTTAGTCAAGCACTCTCTTAAATCAGAGCCATGCAGTTGTGTTCTTAATGTCCATTCATGACTCTTCACTAAAGCTCTTAATCACCTGTTGATCAAGAGGAAAAACCCCTCATACTAGGAATAATGTATTCATTAAGCAGAAAATGTTAGGTAGAGTCTTTTTCAAGATTAAAAAAATGTAATATAATTTGTATTCCATGCCTTCCAAAACAGCAAAAATTAAGCTGAGAGATTCAAAGGCATTCTGCTAGGGAACAGTAAAGAACCAGAATTAAAGTGTATGGTTATGTTCACACAATACTCTGATATTTGTTTATCAAGCAGTTTTGCTTTCTTTCACAGGTCACCCGGAAATCTTTCCTTTAATTTTCACTACAAAGACCCAAGAGATTTTTAGTTGCCGAGCTGATGAAGATGTCACAGAAGAAAATTGTTTCAAACTTATTAAAAAAGAGGACATCATTCAGGACCTGAAAACAAGAGCTGCAGTTTCTGACTTCTACCCTGTCAAAAAAGTTATCCTAGTATGTAGCTTATTTCATTCTCACTTTAAGGCTTTGTGCTCTCAGAGTACGTATTCTTTCAAAGATAAATCCTGTCCTTGTTTGACTCTGTAAATACACTAATGCTGTAATATCCAAAGGGTATACAGGTCACAGACCACTGTCAACTCAAATTTTCTCATGGATCACCATGCACTTATTTTTTAAATAACTTCAGATTGAAAATATGCTAAAAGTATGTAAATATTATTCGTTTTGATTCTATGCACTGGCAGAGCTTAATATATTTTGGCTTCCTCTAATTCACAGCCTTTTTATTGAGAATCATTAAAACAGTTAATTTTCTGTTTTCTGTATGAAAAGATTAGTTTTATCCCAGGCATATTTTTATTACAAAATCAAATCAATCTGTTATTTTCAATTAGCACATGGAATTATCTGTTAGGACCATGAGATTAACCAAAGATACTGAATTTACACTAGTGGTAGCTTTGCCAGTCACAGGTTTATGTCTGTTTTGTACGTTATTTGCTTTCAGTTTCCCACTAATTGTTTTACTTAAAATAGGAGTATCCCGGGGAAGAACTTTTGGTAGTTTTTGATGCAAAGTTCCAGTATGGACAGAATTTTTACTTGGTTGCTTCTGAGGAAGCCAAGGAAAACCTTCTGAAGGTAAGAAAATCCAAGTACACCACAGCATTGTTCTCCCTATGAAAATACTTCAGAGTTTTGTCTCAAACATATACTTCAGGAATGGTACTGTATTCATAAGCATCTGATGGGCTTGTCATGCCAGAATGTTTCTCTAAAGGTTAGTCTGGTACTGGAAAAATACATTTATCACTGTAAAAAATATCTTTTATACTGAGAAAAACTGAATAAAATGTTTGTAGTTTGCTTCAGAGGGCCAGTATAACACCTATTGCTGCAAAGGCATTCATTTCCTCTGCCAAGACCCAGGTTTCTAAGACAGATATAAAAATAGAAGATTACAATATACTGGGCATCTTCAAATAAATATTATATTTCACAATATGTATGTATATGTTATTCAAATAGTACTTTAAAATGTTATTGAGTTCTGAATAACTCTAGATACACAGCAAATTTCCCCTTGTGCTTTGTATCATAGGAGAAGGTTTATGGGTAGATTATACAAATTTTCAAGGTGAGTTTGTCACCCAGCATCAGGAGAAGTAACAAGTAATAGAAAAGCAAATTGTAATTCCAGGCAGGAGGGCCTAATGTAGAAAATCACTATAAATTCTTGTTACGTAACAGTGATTTACTTTCTAGACAATCTCTCTTTAGTAGTTAAACATGTAACATTTATTGGAGAATTCTAATGCACAAATGAATGAATGGGACCTAACGCAATTGTACCCAGCAACACTGTGTAGAGAGACAGAAGAATGTGTGAATAAAGGCTGAAAAATGTGTTTCTAGTCAATACTTACATTTCATTAACATTCTTTTTTAAATTACCATTTCTCACTGTTTGATATCACAGCCTCCAGAAACTGTAGAAGAAAAAAAAGATGACGACGAAAAAGAAGAAGAAAGTGAAGAGGAAACCCTGGAAGTCCAACCTTATAAGCCTCCTGTCCACAAACCTTGGGTTTCTCTTGGCAGTGAAAAGGAAGTGGAAGAGGAGTCTGTTAAAGAGACTGTTACAAAGGTCAGAATCAACAGATGTTAACCATACAAACATTCTTTGAAAATTATTTTAAGTTCCTTAAAAAAAAGTCAGAAAACTGCGAGTTGAAATCCTAGTTTTCCTCAGGGTCTTCTAAGAAAACAAAAAAAAAAAGAGAGAGAAATAGAGAAAAATAGAGAAATGGCTCAACTTTTAACAAAAACTGAAACTGCTGAAGAAACTTTTTTTTAAACAACTCTGCTCTCTTTAAATCCTGCAAATAAGGCATGTGAGACTACATTGGACATATCTGCTTTTTAAGCTGGAAATCCAAAAGTCCTGATCATCTTTGGTCATTAGTATCTCTGCCACTTTTCGCTCAATTTACTATCTGGCCAGATTACAAATTGAATCATTGTAATTATATTCTTAGGACCTAGTTCTATCTCCGTGGAGCTCAGTGAACTCTGTTTCATTATATGAATGGCATTTAAGTCACACAGCACCTTTAAGGCCTCTCTGCTTCGGAATCTATGTTTTCAACTGTAGGTACTACAAGCTGACTTTACTGAGGGACATACTTGATTAACTACACCTACAGATTATACTGAGAAATTATACGTGCAAAAAGTAGATCCACTCACAGCTGTCACCTAACTTGTAATGTGTGGTGTACCTCCAAGCATTTAACTACCAATCGGTGATTTTTACTCAATACCTAAACCACTGTTCAGGGAAGACTGGCTACATTTTGATAGTTCTCAGCAACTGGACATCTTGCTTATACTTAGAAGGGTGTCTGATTGCTCTAAAGCTAATTTACAGTCATTAAATTTAACCTACATTCACAGTCTGAGTATTCTGTACTCTACCTTGCTGGCAAGGTCCACTCAGAAGTATTCTCAGCTGCCTTCCCTTCTGCTTCTGTGGGAGGTGCTGGAAACAGTACTTGGCTGTGAATCCAGGACAAAGAAATACCTCTCTACTCCCTGAGATCAAGTGCCTGCCTCTCTTTGAGGGCAGAAGACAAGCCACATCCCTTCTTCCTTCCGAGTTCTCACTATAAGGAAACTCCTCATTCAAATTTTTGTGGGTCCTCTTGGGGATACTCTTCTCTCCCCAGGCACTCCAAGGGAAGTGGAAACACTTCACCCAGAGTGGCGAATTGCACTAAGAGGGAAGGCCTGAAAAGTCCTAGGTCTTGGAAAGCCAATGCACTATCACACAAGACCTCCTGTAAATCAATCATTTAATCAAAGGTGCAGTTCTGATACTGCATCAATTAGAAAATGTAATTCACTTATTCTACTAGCAGTAATCCAAAACATTACTTAAAGGCAACTTCTTTTTTCATAAATACAAACCTGTCTTCTGTTACGTATGTAGGTTATTTATATGAGCACTTCAGATTTTCAAAATGCAGAAATATAGGTAAACTCAGCACAGAAATCACAAATAGAACAAAATCCACAATTACATAAATGCTGCCATTTTACAGAATGAACTTTCAAAGAACTTTCTCCTCTGCTAACTACAGAAACACCTCTTTTCCAGATTAAGTATAGGATTTCTCGAGTACGCAGGAAGTTCGGTGCACCAATTACATTTACTGATAAGAATGCTTCACATGTAAAAGACAGTTACCTTGAATGTACATCCTATCAAGACAAATCTTTCAGCATTAAAATGCTTGAAAAAGATGTTGGCATACAAATGGTTCCAAAACTTAGAGAAGCTATTACTCAGACAACATGGTAAGTGTGAGAAAATTTGTATCAGCTTATTTATTAAGCTATGCACTGTTTCTGATCTCAACTAAGGTTATGTTAATTAACTCTTCTGGAGTGACTGAGTTACAAACTGATTAAGAGAACAGGTCACATCTTTCTTCTTTTGCTCTTTTCCAAAGAGTTTCTAGAAAAAACAGAATATACTTAGCTTTTAATTTTACACGTTACATGGGTTTCTGTCTTTGAAATTGTTTCTATACGTACTCACATTCAAATTTACTCCAATTGGTTAGGACCTATCCAAAAAATGCAGCCACACAGTATTTTCCTATAGAATTGTCAAATGAAGAAAAAGAAGAGAGTCTGTCATCTGGGAAGCTGAAGGAATTTCTTACATCAGTACATTTAAGGTAAAATTACTGCAGCAATACACATTTAAGGCTACCTGGAATTATACAGAATACATGCAAGAGCTCTTCTCTGAGTGGACTGTTGATCTGGTCAAATACTGATTTTGTTTGTTTGTTTGTTTGTCTCTGTAAACTTTTCTTTTTTATTATTATTTTCATATTAACAAATATCAAGTTGTTTCTATGAAAATTTCTATAAACTCTATACCATACAAATATGAATGTTGGTTTAAATATATATTTGAACTGCTGAAGTTGATAGTGATACATCTTTCCGAGCAAGCAAACACTGCTCACTCAAGCAGAGGCTTATGCAGAAGAGCGGAGGTGGTGTCCTACAGCCCTTAGTCATGGGGCAAGTCCCACTTACGGATGCTTTGGGCGCAAGAATTGGACAACTGCACTGTACTTAATCCATACAGAACTTAAATTATTCGTACAACTAATTATATTTAAACAGAAGAGGGTTTACTTATGCATCACTGAGGAATTAATACTTTTTTTTTTTTCCACTATTGTGGTCATAATTTTGTGTAAAATAAAAGCTGCCTCTTTACAGACATATTTGTAATTCTATTGCTGAGTAGTCACATCTGGATTATCGAAAGTGTTAACTGTTCTTTTCACAAAACAGAATGGAAATTGCATTGCAGCAAAATGAAATTATGAATGCTTTTTTTGATGACTGGAAGGCCCTAACAGAAGAGGAAAGCAGTTCTGGTGGAAAGCCAGATGTTTATCTTAAAGTATACCAATCATTTACAGATCTACACTACTTCAAGGACAGGACTATTAGCTGCATTTGCTGGCATCCAACCATTTCTGGTAATGCGTTTAAAATACTGATTTGAGGCTTGAATGATATGTATTATATAAAACATGCATCTTTCATAGAATTATCAGCTTTTAAATTTAAAAACAAATCAAAACTCATTTAGTATGTCTGTCTGAATTGATGATTTCAGACAAAGTAAAAAATGAGCCAGTTAAATTCCGTGTAGAGTTCAGACCGGACATGTAAAGTCCCTCACGCCAATGTAGCATTGAAGATGACAGTAAAGGGCAATTTCTCCCTTCTGAGGCTCATCTCAGCGGGGCTGACACGGCGCCAGGTCCTGCTGGTGGCCCTGCACACCCCTGCTCTTCTCCCCACAGCTGGTCTTGTAGCGTGCACAATACTTGTGAGGAATGTCACAGCCACAACGGGACATGGACATCACCAGACACACTGAATGTCTCCTCCTGGTCCCTGCTCTGGAGTGTTGCTCTACACAGTCAGGCTTACAGGCTTGATTAAGTTCTGCATGAATGTCCTAACTGCACAGCATACTAATGGCCAACACTGCAGCCTGTGTATGAAGTTAACTTGGCTACAAAAGATTTGATTTCATGATGGATGGCCAGGACTATATGCCTGTCACATCATCTCAGGTGTAGTATTACACCATTAAAGAGTAGTGGCAGAACTTAGGTTTTATGACTCATTGTTAAATAACCCGATTTGAAGTAATAAGATAATTTCCTCAAATTTTATTTACAAAAAGAAAAATATAAATACATGTTGGGATTTTTTTCTTTTTTTTTTCATACTGTATTCAGAAAGTATAAATGTAAGTCACAATAATTAACAGCATGTTGAAACTTTAATTGTCTCTTCTGAGAAAATTAATCTTCTCTCTCAATCAGGGATTATAGCGGTGTCAGCAAGAGGGCGGCTGTCTTATGAAGAGCAAGTTAACCTTTCTGATAAATCATTGCTGCAGCAGCCAGTAATACTTTTTTGGTGTTCCTTTGACCCTATCCACCCTCAGGTATTTAATCAGGACTTTTAAATATGCCAAGTGTTTAAATAACAAGAGAACAGACAATTAACGTGACTGCGTTTCTCACCTACTCTGTTTTTCTTCCTTCTAGTTAGTGTTGGAGTGTCCTGAAGACATTTGCTGCTTTCAGTTCAGTCCAAGTGATCCCAGTATCATTGCTGGTGGCTGCATCAATGGACAAGTATTAATTCTCTGTTTAAGAATAAAATAGGATAATTATGTATTTTCTTACAGTGTAAAAATAAGGGTGAAGGGATGTACTCAGCATCTGTAATAACACATAGTGTCACAATACAGATGTCAGGGAGTCCCAGAAATTCCCTGATCCTGTACTGAAGTTATGCCTGGTTATTCTGTAGTTGAGTCATTACTGTACGATGCTTCTTTGTAGTACTGATAAATAGGTCAAGCTATAAAGATAAGTGTAGCCTTTCAGCTGATTGCATCAGACCAAAGTGGCAATACTTTAAACACTTCATAAATTCTAGAGCAGAGAGTGAATTTCTTATTTTTCCCCAAACCTTCAAGAATTGTATTTGAATAAATGTGTATTAATATAAAGGATGAAATAATTTGTAATATACTAATTTCTCGTTGCAGGTTGTACTGTGGGATATTTCTCAACATGAAGAAAAGCTGCAAAGTGTAAAACCTGTTGCTGATGGAACTGAGATAACAACTGTTAATATGGTGAATGTTACCATTTTAAATAAACTGCAGTGCATCTATAGGTCTGTGGGGAAAAATGGGTGAAGGTGTCCTAACTTAAAACAGAGGAGTAAATAATCTTTGCAATGAGAGACTAGAAAGGATAAGAAACATGATGAGTTCATGAAATAAACCCATTATCACAATATAATTTCTACCTGATTGGTCCAGCTTAAATAGTTTTACTGTATTTTCTGCAGACTTTGTCTTCAATAAGACTGTTATTTAATGGGCACCAGCATATACTCAACTCTTGGTTCATGAAGCCTATCAAATACATAGAGCATTTGTTGCTGGATAAAATATTGACAATTATTCTGGAAATGTATGGACAGAAAAAAGGTAGCTTGGAAGATGAGAAGCAGGTATCAGTGGAAGGCAACTACAAAGGGGATAAGCAGAACAGAGACGTAAGAGCAGAGGAGAACTAATAATTTAATAACTAATAACTTAAGTGAATATGTGTGTGCCTGTGGAGGCACGTTGGAATCCTTTTTAGACCTTCATATCCAAAGACCTGTTTTGATGCTTTCCATTTCTTTTACCAAAGAGAAGGTATTAGACCCCTAGAAAGCTCTATAAACTGATCTGAAATGTGTGAATAAGCATTAACAGTATGTGAAATAACCTTTTTTCTTTGACAGGTCTACTCTTGTGTTTTGGAAATACACTAAGATATCTCTTTTTAAAACATTTCTAGCCATCGCTTATGCAAGTCCAGCAGAGTAGCACAGAGCCACCCCTAGTGAGATGTTGTGTGGTCTCTTCCATACCGGATAGTCATGAAAAACCAGTAACAGATATACATTGGCTACCAGATTATTCCGAGGTGAGTTTAAAGATTCGCTTTTTTACTTTTTACTGTTTTCCTAATCTACTTCAGAAATAATAGTGTAAACTAAAATATTAAAGATTCAATTATTTATAATAGCCTTCATTATTTCTCACTGCATTTTCTAAATATTGAATAGTCCAGTGCCACTTGTCCTGTTCATTGTGCTTTACAACTGTGCTGTGTTCTCAATGTGATATGAATCTGCTTATACTGGGGAAAAAAAAAAACCTGTAACCTTACTGAAAATTGTGATTCAAAATTACAATAAGCCTTCGCGTATCTAAAATATGTTGAATTTCTACTATAAGCAATCTAGCCTGCCAAGAAGAATTCAGAGGAATAATTTCAATGACCTAAATATCTAGGCACCCAAGAAAGGTGTTATTGTAGTTATGTTAATTCTTCTAGGTACTTCCTATGTACTCAAAATTTACATTTTCTCTGATGGTTTTAAAGCTCCATAGTACTTAGGGTCTACATAGTTAAAGGGTCTAACACTATTACATGAGTATTGGATGCTCATTTACTATCAAAATACTACAAATGATCTTTAAAAGGTTTATGTTTTATTTGAAAACAATTTTTTAAGACTTCATAAATAGTGCAGTCCTTAGGAACATTACCAGAAAAGTGGGGAAAAGGGTGCGCATGTATCGTAACAAGAAAGCGGATACAGCTGTTCATTATTACATTATGCTACAGTGGTACCCATGGATACGAATTGGTACCAGATGTAAACATGAAGAAAGGGATTGGACAGCAGAATGTTGTTGTGGGTTTGGTTGTTTGGGTGGAGTTTTTTTTGGCCAAGGTTTAGGCTCAGAAAGCTGTTCTTATGTTCATCTGGGATAACAGATACAGGAAACCCATGCTTGATAAATAACACTGACAAAGTAATCACTTTCTCAATATTCAGCAACAAGTACTAGCACATACTTTTTGTTATATAAACATGGAATGTGGGAATGTGTGTCAGCATTTGCACAGCATTGTGGTTTTTATGGCACTGTGCCTAAAATCAGCAGTTTATTATTACGTATCAATGAAAAAAACATTCAAAGTTATATCCAGAACTTAATTCAGATTTGCACAGTTGTGAGACTGTAATTTGGACTCCAGGTAGGCAACTCATGAATCAAAATAAGAGTAGGATTTGCCCTAAAAAGAAAAAAAAAAGTAGCTGAAACTTTGCCGTATGGTTGATAAGTATAGTTTCAGCCAAAATATATATGTTTTGCATATAGTGGAAATTATATTGGGTCAGGGCATAGCCTATAATCACTTGTTCCCCTCCCTCTGACATCTTTTCTTTATTTTTCTGAATAAACTAAAATAAATTTTGTATAAGACAATGACTCTTGGTAAATGATAAGTACTATAAAACCTGCGGAACCCCACATACACAAGTTAAACTGTTAGTAATAAACATTTGAAGGCTCCATTACCATCCCACAGTGTGGTCTAGCTGAGTAATAATTTAAGAGACATGACCCACGGTATAAACTTGGCAAAGAGATATCCCCCCACTACACTAAACTGTTTGAGGTAAATCTATCAATGATTTGCTCTTTGGTTAAGCTGGATGAAAAAGTTACAAACATGACAACTTAAAGAGAGCCTGACTTGCAGTGGTTCCAGCAACTGTTTATCCTGCTTGCTTAGTTCAGAATTTTAGGTATTTAGGAGGCAAAGCCAGTATCAGTTCACTTGAAGTGCATTTGTAAAATAGCTTGACTTTATATCTACAAGTTAGTAAGTCCTAATTTTCAAACCTGAACCAAGCAGAAACAGTTACTTAATTTTGAGAAGCCCACTTTATATGTTGAAGTACTTACTTAGCAGAGTATAGTTTTTGTCTCTCATCATCATCTTCTCCCTCTGTAATTATTTTTTCTGTTATTTTTAGAAAAACCAAATGGATGCAACTTCTGAAAACAGAGCTGAAACTTTTGTGCAGCTTGTGACCTGCTCTCCTGATTGGTACATACAATACCTACCCTACAAGGCGTCTTCCACTTCCCTTTGGAAAGCTTTATGAAGCATGTTCAATGATTTAACTAGCTCATGTCTGGATTCCTATCAGCCTGTCCTGAATAGTTGAAATTCTGTATGCAGAAGACAAGCATATAAAGTTCTTGGCCACTTAAGCCCTTTACTGTAACAGCATTAAGGGTTCACTAACTGAAAAACCTGATGTGTATAGGTTTATACTCTACTTATACTTTAGGACTGTTGATCACACATACGTTGGTCTGCAGATCACACATACGTTGGTCTGCAGAGCCATACCCCAACACTTAACATTGATTTTGTAACTTCCACAAAAAGCTGTTAAAGATTTTGAGGTCACAGAAATGCTGTAAACAATATTTAGACTTGGAGACTTAGCTGGAAAAATTATTCTGTATGAAGATCCTCTTTCATGGACTGAATAGTCATGATGGTTATGACCAAATATTATCCTGTGTGAAAGACTGACAGGAGGACAGAATGCAAGAAATGGAAATAATTGTTTAGCTTTCACAATGGCAAAAGGCTTAAGGCTTCAAGGCTGCATGGCTGGGATCAACCATGTATTTGCTAGTTACATCAAAGGGAGGGTCAGAGAGACCAGAATGTGGTAATGATCTGAAGTTGTTTTCCCTAATCAAATACAGAGAAGATTTCCAAGAATTAAGTTAGAAGAATGATTGCAAATGTAGTCGATAATAGGTTTACAGTGTAATGCAACTAATGCACATGGAAGAAATAATTTAAACTACTCACACACTAGGGCTCCAGATTAAAAGTATTCAGCCAAAGTGAGAGCAGGGAAGTCACTGTAATGTCATTCTTGACTAGCACAGATCCCTGAGGAACTCCTGATAGAAAAGGGAGAGATGTCAGTAATGAGGAAAATTTTCATTGTCTATATTGAATCAGTGAATGAACGACCAGAGTAGAGCAACAGGAACAATCAGAGGGCTGAAAATTCCAATGAGATGACAGATTCAAGTGAGTGGAACCATTTGCCTTGAATGTCAGCAAATGAATTGTTATGCACAAGAACTGGGAATCAGGTTCCATTTGAATTACTAGATTACCTGCTACAGAGTTCCTCTGTCCAGTTCTTGTAGCCTTCGGGAATTTTGCCCAGGTAGTGCCAGGAACCTCACCCAGTAGCTTTCCATAAGTAAACTGTATGGATGCTCTCTAGCTGCTTTGGTATAGGTAAGAATTGATGAAATGTTGAAAAAAGGAATATATGCCATCAGTTACAAAAGAAGCAATTAAGTATCTAGCATTTGTCTGCTATGTTAAGTTAGAAGATGAAAAGCTAAAAAAACAAGAGCAACTTTAAAATGTATGGAAACCTGCATCTGACTGACACAGAAACAGGGAATAACATTATACAATCGTTTTGCAGCTCAATATTATTTTGGAATAATCCAGCCATGAAACCTTCATCTGAGAAATTAAAAGAGGAGGACATTTTCGGTATGCCCTTTGATGTTCCAGATACTTCTAAGCATCTAGATCTCTGCTGGAAACCTCTCGTAAAGGTACTGTAGGCAATTATACCACAGAAGGATCAAGCCAAACTGTAGATATGGCCAGAATGCCATAGGAATGTTTTCTTTTGCTTTACAATTCTTTATTTTTTCCAGTAAATTGTGAGTTCCTTGTGAACTTATTTATGATTATGAAATGAAAAGCTTTAATGTTCCTCCAAGAATTCAATAAAACACATTTTGAAAAGCTAACTCACAAGAAACAGCATAACTGCTTCTTAAAAACTGCAGTAAGTGCAAAAGCAGTTGTATTAACAGTGTAAGTTCCTGCCAGCCTTTTTAACTGCTGTGCCACCTCAGGGGCTCCCAAAGTGTGGAACATGGCCATGGTCAACAGAACCATAACTACTGGCAACCCAACAGTGAGTCTGATGAAAATGGTCATAGCAGTTTGTGAAAAAAGTAATGTTAGGTAAAAAAATCTGTTCAGTAATCTTTTAGGTAAATATATATATATATAAAAAATAGAATTTTGGACCTGCTGATCTGTGCTGCTCGGAATAGCTGCAGCTGGTACAGTTGTTGAATCAGCATGACCACTGAAATGGTTATTTTGCCAGAAACATGGCAAAATCCTTAAATGGAATGGTTAACACAAGAGGAACCACAGCTTTACATTTTCTCTGTGTTTGCCCATGAGGCAGCAAATGCTGTTCATGGAGTATTACAAAGAAACTACAAAGACCTGTTTCATTGCAGCAGAAAGTCATTTAGTCTTGTACCTCAAAGATCTGACAAAATGAGTTAGCAAATGCTTTTTTTTCTGAACAGATAAACCTGTGTGAAAATGATACCAACGCAGAGTACAGTCCCGTAAGAATTAATTTCAGGGAACTGCATTGTCAGTACAAAACCTCAGGTAATATTTTTATTACACTGTTTTGGGGAAAATGTTTTTAATAACCTTATATTTCAGTATATATAATACATAATGGAAGCTGAGCAACAGAATGTTGTGTAGCTAAATTCATCTGGGGAAAAAGATTTCTTAAAGATACTGGTATTCAAAGTGCAACACGTGTTGACTGCAAGGATGTGTACATGTATTGAATACAAAAAAGAGCAGTTCTATACCTTACACACTAGACGTACCTGCCAAACAGAGCCTGTATAGAGAGAGGAGTACTTCAAGCAAAAATGTGAAAGTGCTAGAGAGTATCTCCACCGGCCTTCTTGTTGGAACTGAAGTAAGTGAAAATAATAGATTACTAGTGAAAATCTTAATCCAAGATGTCCAGAAGACTAGGAAATAAAACAGTATTTTCACACGTTTTCTTCAGGAGTTAACTAAAAAGATCTGTCTGGACATGCCACACTTTACTCCCATTTTAATGCATTTAGCTACATGCTTATAATAATTTCGAACCCTCCAATATTTGGTAGATTATGAACCCTTACTTCAAGGGCAGAATTAGAAGACGTTTCCAAAATACGTTGAATTTAATTATCTGCTATCAGGAACTAAACAGTATTTCCTTATTCCTGAACCCGTAAGATTAGTAATATTTTTTATTGTTGCCCCAAATGTCAGGTGAAAACACCTATAACACAGACTCCTCCACAACTTATTTCTGCTTCAGGAAGCCCCAGCTATTCATAGCTCTCTACCTACCCCACGTGTCTAAAATTCCAAAAATGTTCCCACTTTTGGGTTCATACGGAAATGAAAATTTAGTTTCTAGCTACCTTTTTGCTTCTAGTCACCTTTTCCCCAAATACTGGAGCAAAGCATGAACTGTGAAAATGGAGCAGCTAATTCTGCAGGAAGGTCTGCTGAAATACATCGAGGAAATTAAAAGCTGTTTTGGCAATACATAACTGAAAAGTGGTGATCAAAATTTTTAGTGCTTTTTTCAGTCATTGGCTGCAAATTTAGGTTTTAATTCACTCAGAATGTATTTAATGATGGTTATAATTAAGTAAAGTCCCAGCTTAAAAACAAGCCATTTTGTTATAAGCCACCAAGCTCTAACATCAGCATTTACTTGATCTTTCTGGCATCACAGGATGGAGATATTGTTTATTCTGACTGGAAAGTGGAAATTGATAGTGACTCAGAAAAGCAAGTTAGTAAGTTCAAGTTTCTCAATACCTGTTTAAACCTTAATGTACCATTAACTCAAAATATTTGTACCTATACTCTGCCCTTTCAAAGTTCCTGCTCATCTGCTATAGTCTATCCCACTGATGACACCAGGATTTAGCAGTACCCCCAAAGCTCAAGCAGTTCAGCTCTCATGACAGAACAGCAAAAAGCCTCTGCAGTGTCACAGCTGCATCGCTACGTCCCTATTGGCACAAATCATGGAAGTAACTGGAACTGTGGCAATTGCAATTTCTATGCCTTGTGAGCCAAATAATGAGGCTGGCGTCTTTGGAGCCTGTGCTGGATCCTGTGCTCGTTTCATCCTGTGTAATTCCCATTGTGAAGATGATCACCAGTTACGAGCAACTGTCTTTTTCATTTCATTAGGTCAGAAGCACACACAGAAATACACCATCCACACTGAAACTATCAACAGTCTCCAGAGATCACCATTTTTTGAAGACATAATTCTAAGCATTGGAGGACAAACATTTGCCATTTGGAAAGAAGGGGTTACAGTAAGTTACTTTAACACAATCGCAAAATAATTTATATATTTACAAAACAGAACTATAATAGCTTCAGAGACTGTATTTTCAGAAATGTTTGTAAGTCACAAAGCTTCATAGTTTAGAAATAAATCAGGTATATGAAAATATTTTCCTTTTTCTTGACATCAGGAAACTATTTTAGAAATAGCTTTGTAAACTTGCCTTTTACAGAACAAATGAAGTGACCTAATTTCATTCCAACCTTGCAAACTACCTTCTCAATAAATTATTTCTGTTGCTATGGGAACCAAGAATAAAGGGAATGTGTGATAAATAGGTCTGAAGAACTCATACTGAGGACACAGTCTCTTAATCCTGTGAAGATAAAGAAATGCCGGGTTTTTTACAGTTCCTCTCATGTAGGAATCCAGGTCAGCTGCACCTGGCAAAATCTGTAGACTACAGATTTTGACAGCAGATAGACAGATAACCTTAATAGACTTCAGGTGAGATATCAGGTTTTTTTACTTCCCTACAATTCTCTCTATCTGCAGAAGGTGATACCAATTTTGCCATTGGTATAATTTTTGTAATAGGATCATTGAAATTGTGAATGTTCCTACATGACAGGAGATTTCAAGTAGTGAATAGATCGTACTGTTTGATTGTTGGGTCTATCTTTTATTGTTTTGGTTTTTTGTGTTTGTGTTTTGTTTGTTTGTTTTAAATAATCAAGAATGGACCAATCCTTCACTCAAGCTGCTCTACAGGAAGATACACTGCAGGAAAATGGTCCTTAACAAGACCAGGAGTTTTCTTCATTGGCAGAGATGATGGAAATATAGATATTTGGGACTTATTGAAGAAAACGTATGAGCCATCTCAGTTCCAGAACATCTCTGAATCAATAATCACTTTCATCAGCCCCTGGATTGCCTCACGTATGTAGATAGTGATTGCATTTTACTGCATCACCCTGTATGCAAAATGGCCTGACTCCAGGGCACACTAATTTATAGAATAAATACATACCTCCACTAATTTAACACTGCACTGTATATCCAAAAATGCATGCATCAGTTCTAAGTGTACTACCATGGCATTAAGCAACTGAAAATATTTAATTTTTAAAAAATTTGAAAAGACAAACATTAAAGGGAATTTCATTTGTCAAGAAGACTGGAGAGCAATACCGCTACCTTTTGCTGCAGTTAACAATAAACCAAAAAGACCACAACAAAAGTGAACTCTCTGTAGCTCATGTTTGGGTGGAGGTATGTGTTACTGTGGAATTTAGATTGTTTGTATGTTTGTCAAATGTCTTTCAGCAAACCAGCATTTTTTAGCTGTTTCTGATGATCTTGGCGTACTGCATGTTTTGGAAATCTGTCAGACACTAAGTCAGCCTTCAGAGAATGAGGTTGGTAAGAATATTTATCCATCTCTGTGACAATATATCCTGAAATATCAACACAGAAACAGACCTGCCTTCAAATGGGTGGCAATTAGTTTCTGATCAGTATGGCTTTATTTTACAAAGATCACCTGTAGCAACGCTGGCTTTGTGCGGAGCTCGGATTGGAGGCACCTAAAGGAAATCTGGGTGACAGTTGGCAGAATTTCACTGCTCACACCCAGCTACATGAAAACAATAAAGAGTTCAGCACTTTTTGCCACGTGCATTAAACGACACCTGGTTTCATGCACTAAAACCATGCTATATAGTGCATGATACTGTAAATATACTGAGTTTCTCTTTCTTTACACCTTTTTGTCTGCATCAGTTTTTCCCCTGTAAATTTGTTACTTTGATTTAACATGTTTTAGTATTTGGTTCTAGCTTAGTTAAAGCACATTTTGCAAACAATTACTAACATTACCCCTTATTCATTCTCTTCTGCAATAAGGACTACCTGTACCTAAGGCCCATGGGAGCAATGGAAACAGTTTTAATTTTTCTTTATTTCCAAATTTTCAGTTGTTCTTTCCCACCATCTCCCAGTCAAAGATCCAACTAGTGTTTTCATCTCATCCAGCCCAGAAGTCTTACCTGCTACCTAGTCTGTTATTTTTACATTGCAACGTTGTCTTCCTGTCCAATCCCAATTTTAAGTTATGTATGCACTTAAATAGTTTATAAATATCCCATAAAGGTTTGCTGTGCGCATGTAACAATATAGCACGAGCCTCATTCTAGTAAAAGTAACCTCTCTGAAGCAAGGCAGGAGCTAAGTGCTATAACATGAGGAAATACATGCTTCTGCTCAGATTATATGTGTTTTGGAACTACACTAAAGCACAGAATTATTAACCCAGGAGCAGTCACTGATATTTAGATTATGTTCATTCTAACTGAAGTATTCACTGAAAAATGTTTTTGTAGCGACTAATGGAGGTCCTGAAGGATAATCTACTCAGAGTCAGTGTAATAAAAAATGTTTAACCCCATGTATATTTGTATCCAGAATCAATGGGTTTCAAACCCCATCTTATATTGTTTTGCTGCAAATTACTCAGATAACTAGCGATATCTGTATTCCCAATACAGATAAACTAATAATACAGTTTAGGATCATCAAAAATAATTCTGTGTCTTTGGGTGTGTAATGACCCTTGTTTGTCATTGTGTTAACAGCATGACACCATACTTGATTATTTTGAAAGAGAAGTCAAATATCTGAACTACTGTGAACAAGAGTTTCAAGAATATCAAGAGCTTCAAGCCAAAACAGAATTGAAATCAAGCTGGAGGCACAAAGGGAGAAAACAGTATGTTATAATTGGAACAAAGATAACTTTTTGTTTCTTTGGGTCTTAAAATGCACCTGTTTTGCTAGGCAGGATTTCCCGTATTATTTAAAAAAATCAGGGTCATCATAACCAGAATAGCTTAGCAGGTCCTTATTTCATATTTACAATTCTTGGGAGTAGAATTGGTGGTCTTAGTTTACCTGAGTTCAGCTCTTGGTTAAGTGCAACTCCTGCAAGAGCACTGTGGACATTTAACAACTGTGAATTTGCTTTTCTTTTTGTATCGATTGTTCTTTCAAAAACATAGACTTTACCAACTTCTCTATGAGCATTGCTCCTTCAAGCAAGGAGAGACTCCAGCCTTCCATTCTTTATTCACATAAGGATTTTGGCTATCCATTCTTTTGTAAATGGTTTAATAAGAGCAACTAATCAACCAAGGAAATAACAATTCAGTTAACGTAGCCCTAGTTGGTGCCTATTTTCATTATTTTGTGATAGCACTGATACTATCCACTAGAAAGCAATGGGAATGCTTTCAGGTTTCAAAGCTTAACAGCACATTATTGTCTGTTATGTGTTTTTTCTTCAGAGTATGACTGCTCTACAGAAAACAAAAGAAGAGAGAGAGGAACAAGAAAATGTAGACTACGCCATGTTTCTGGACCTGAAGAAGCAGATATTAGCAGACTTAGTACTAGTAAACAGTCAAGAAATACTTTCCTCATTAGATACTGAGACCCCATTACCAACTTTAGAACCAGCGAGTTTTTTGTTTCAGGACCTCTCTATTTCAGCAGAACATCTTTAGCCTCAGAAATAAAGATCCTGCAGTTAAAGATTGTTTCTTTAACTTTATCCATTTGTTTAATCACAATGTGGTTAGAGAACAACAGCTTTGGGCACACTTCCACCTCTGTCTTTCATTAACACAGATATAATGAACATTCTACCTGTTGAAATAGTAGTTTTTGAGGTTCTGTGTCTCTCAGAGCTCTATACCCTGTAAAAAACTTAAACGCAACTCAGCTGATCAACCGAAAAGGCCAGTATTCACCCCTCCAATCTACATTCCACCAGAGGGGAAGCCATTCTACTCCAATAGTTACATTCACACAGGCCATCCAAATTCTGCTGCTCAGCCCCAGCAAGTTCCTCCTCCATCATCCCCAAAGTATTTACACTCCTCCTGAAAACTTCGGGACAAGAAGCAGGGTTTTTTTGAGATACCCAGAACATTTCCTGCTCTGGAGATATGGTGACAAAAAGCACCCCCGAGAGAAGGACGCTCACCTGGGACTTGTGCAGCCCCATGTCTCTAAGAAGCTGCTGGGGAAGAGGAGGGCACACAGGCACACTGATACCTCTGATGGCTACAACAATCACAGTAACACAGAAGATGAAAGGAACAATTCCTCATGCAAAAGCTCCACTCTCACCAAAGTGGTTTAAAGATCACAGCCAGACCCTGAATTCTTATAAACCAATGAGCCATTGAAGCTCATAAAGCATAAGAACAGAGGTATTTTTTTCACTAAAGATGATTTCATCATTAGCTAGCTTCAGTCACTAAAACTTCCACAAGCTATTGTTTCCCCAAATAGCATGTGCAGTCACCTGGATTACAGCAGGGAAGAGAGGTGGCCATCACTGCTACAGGAGGGTCCATCCCAAGAAGATGGCTACAATACTCAAAAGGCATCATATAGTGCTCTTGCAAGGAATACTCAACATCAGTGGTCCCTCAACAGCAGCAACCTGGTTTATCCCCTTAAATGCAGCCACAACAAATATTCAGCATGCTATTAAGTCTTCTATTTATTACTTACTACATGTAAATGATAGGGCAACCCCTTGCATCTCTGCCGAATCCATGTGTTGATGCACCAAGGGGGGACCAGATAAATTACTAAACAAATTTCAGGGCCTGCTGTACAAAAAAGCTTAGATCTGACCCTTCAAATTTTGCAGGCTGAACCACTTTCATGTATCATCAGATTAGAAAATGATTGCTACCTAAGCCTGGTAAATGCTTGCAAACAGAAAACCAAAGCCATTAAAATACATTGTTCCCTTGAAGAAATCAGTATTATTTAGAACAAAAAGCTTTTGCCAAGCACACCGTGGCTGTTGCATGTGTGCATATCTGTAAAAAGACAATTATTCTTGAGAGGGATCTAATGGTGTTATACCAGTGTAAATGAGTAACAGCTCATTAATACTAATGTTCGCCCTCCATCCACAGAGATGACTCTTTCATAAGCAGTGCTCTGCTGGTTGCGCAGTTTCAATAGCCAGGTCAAACACCACGTAACTGAGCAGAGCCTGTCACGCGGAAATTAAATCTATCAGAGGAGGACAGATTAAACTCTATACGGGTGAGTTCACTCTTTCCATGACTCACCAAACTGTTTGAGGGTCAGAGACTCCTGTCAAACAACTGTCCATATGGTCACAGTAGACACCAAAGCACAAAAAACAACTGACACGCAGGGGATTTGCAAAGAGGATCTTCAGCTGACAAGCAATAGCCAACTCCAGTGCTTTGCTTCATCAGAGTAAAACGTAGCCAAAAACAAAACAGGAGCACTGTGAGCCTCCTGTGTTCCAAAATAAACATTGGAAATTGGTTTTAGGCAATGTTAAAAACAGGACTCTTCAATTTTCTACAGTCATGATCTCTCCATCATATACTCTTACCACTTTGATTGAACTTTGGTCAGATTTAAGAGAGGTCTGGTGTCACTGGATAGGACTTGATTTGAACAGCCTTTTATCTATTAGTTCGAAACTTAAATATTATAGTAATATTCCTTGCCCCACATATTAAACTACCTCTAAATTAAAACCAAAGAAAACTCAACAAGCACCTGCTCCCTATCACCTGCAGCAGTGTTTGCAATCAGAGCTCCAACAGGAAGAGAACACAGCTCCTCTGCTAAATCAATATTGAACTAGCAGCCTGCTCTGTACAGGTTATGTAAATACCCCACAACTGACTAATTAAAGAGCACAGCTCTCTGTTATCAGGCCTAGACTTTGTTAGAACACTACCTCAGATCACCTTCCACAGGTTTTTGATTAACAGGGCTGCAAACTATGTATACATTGAAGACAATCATATGGTCACAATTTACCTGGAAAGTCCAACCCTCTCCCCTCCACTGTAGCTCTGTCACTACAACCCAGAAGAGACAGCATCCTCAATGTGAGCCTCATTCCCCACCACGGAGGCACTCTGGAGAGTTTTGATTAAGAAAGTATTCCAGATGAGAGCTGGATTTCAGCGGGGTTTTCCTAACGGTAAGGACAAGGAGGCAGCAGATCAGGGCTCTGCTCGTCAGCCCCCTCCCTCCCCAGGGCAAAGTTCTCTGGAACCCCCAATGGACAGGGAGCAGCTTTCCCGAGAGCCATTTTCCTCCTCACCTCTGTTTCCAAATAACTCCAGAGACATGAGATCATACATCCTACCATGATTTTTTATCCTCTCCAGTGCAACCCTAGATATTCAAATACCTGTAGGGTTGGTTTTGCATTATCTCATGGCAGACTGTTTCACAGTTTAATTTTGCCTAGCAAATTTTGCTGTTAAGACAAATTATACATTCCCTGCATGGCTCTAAAAAGTCAAACAGAATGAAAATAGTTAATACATTGTGCAGGATGACATTTTAACAAATGCATTGTAGTTACACTAAAGTGTAACACCAGTCCTTCCCTCACCTCAAATAATCACCTTTCAACTGTTGCTACCTCCAGCATTTGAGATAAAGGCTTCTTATATCAAAATACATTTTTACTGATAAGAAAGCCCCATACCTTGGGATGGGGAGGAAGGTGAAGGGATTAAGATCTGGCAGCAGAAATACCAGATGTATCTCGGGCTTATCAGATTTATAGATTTATTCTGTAAAACCCCTGAATATCTACTTCTGTTGCAGATGTTTCCCTCTATTTTTAGAACACGTCTGAATAGCTGTAGCTACACTTCTTGTCTGGTGCACTTATAAACACACGTTACACATTTGGGAAAGACAGATCTGAAGATCTGAAGTTTCTGAGGATGTAGGTCCCCAGTGCCTTAAGCCAACCCGAGGTCACGCTGCCACCCCCTCTGCTCCACACCTTCCCTACCCAGCTCTTGCACGCTCAATAAGCCACTTTGGGAAGCTGAAAAAGAGAGAGAAGCGATTCAGTGTCAGCTGGATCAGTTACAAACATGAGCAGCATCTGGACAAAAACAAACAGCAATGGATTGAAATTCCACTAATGGGTCTGGTCCATTCCTGAACACATTTGAGTGCATCATATCCTTACTGCTGGGCAGCAAAGAGTTGCATGGACCTACTGGTGCATTTCTGCTTTTCCCTGTGGACTACAAACTCTTGGTCACTACCCAACCCAGCACATGGCCACCACTGACCCATACTTGGGTATAATGATTTGTATGTGATTTCGTTGCAAGTCTTGGAAATGCTTCTTTGAGAGCATCTGCATCCACTTTCTTTATCTGGGCAGCAGAGGTCACACCTGAAGGAAGCCCATAGGCTCTGAGGACACCTGCTCTCTGCACTCACCTGCAGGCTCTGTCCTCTGCTCTTCACCTCTTCTGGCAGTGGGAAGAGCCCCTGCAGAGGTGGAGCTGCTCCTGAGGTCAGAACTCCTTAAGAATCTGTAACAATCGTAAGAAGGATGCAGCTTGACCAGATTATAAAATTGATTAGACAAAATATATTCTTATAGATATTATTATGTAAGGGACGACATGTAACAAAAATACCACTTGGGAAATATAAGAGGATGTCTAAGGTACAGAACATTATTATAAGTATATAAGTTGTTATAACTAGATTAACAGTAAATGTTTCATTTAAATAATACCAGTACTTTACTGTATTTTAATTAACTAATTAGATTAACATTAATACAGTTTATCAAGCCATTAATTTCCCCTGTTATAAGGTTAAAATACTAAAGATGACAGAGCAGCGCACCGCTGCACTGAGTTGCAGAGCCCTCCTGGAGAAAAAGCCTACACTTGTTCAAAAGGTGCTCACTTACATCATCTAGATTATTATAGACAATGAAAACTTAATACATCATTTGCTGAATAACTTTACATGGAAACATCTTTCCACTAGCGTTAATACATCTGTACACCCAGTGCAGAAGCCAGGCTATGTTCAAAAGCATCAGCATCCTGCAATAGAAGAAGAAATGCTGCCACAACACTGATTTGACAACTTCCTTAGCATATTATTCCTTTTGGATTTAAATTGACTAGTGGTTTGGCTTTCTTTTTAATTATGTAACTGAAATGTTGGCTCAATCTAGAAATTACAATAGGACAAAAACATCTTCTGGAAAGCTGAATGTCTTTAGGGAATTAATTTACACATGCAGCCAGTGCAAATAAAGGTTTAAATAACCACTAACTGGGCTTAGTCAAATTCTGTTCTTAATTCAAATTTTATTTAGAATTAAAATTTATAGTTTAAAAAGTATGCACATTCTGTAGGTATAAAAGTTTAAAAAAATACATTGATTTATTGATAAATGCTTCAGGTTAAATTTACATTTTCATACATTATCATCATATTGCAATAATTGTCTTGCATCTTTTAACACTTATAAAAAATAAATTAATGAGATCGAATAAACCATTTGAAACCACGCTAAAATAATTCCTTGAAAAGAAGGGTGAAGTTTGACATAGCAATTCTTAATTCCTTTCTCCTGTAAATAAATAACTCTTCAATTAAGCAATACAAGGAAGTATGGGTTAGCAGAAAAGCACTTACCCACAGGGTGAATAGAAATCCATGGCAGGATGCCAACATCGTACCAAAAAGATGAAGAGAATTAAGTTCTACCCTGCCAGTGACTGGGTGTTTGTCCTCTCACAAGAAGTAACCCTCTTGCCCCCCCAATCTCCCATTCCTCCTCCTGGGATGACCCATAACAAACAGGGAATGATGCTGTATCTCCTTTTGGTTAGAGGGACTACATTCTGTGTTTCTGTGAAACATCTGTATGCATTTTGGTAACTATTTCTAATTAAACCAAGAACGTGTTTCCTTAACATGAAGTGGTGAGTTGCTCACTATAAATGACTGAAGATAAAAGATGATCTGAGAAGATGGTGATAGCTGAATCTAATAAGGTCACAGTAACTGCAATCCCACCCAGACTCCCCAGGAGTAACATCATTCAACCTCATGTAACAGCTCAGGTTTCCATTTTAAGGAGATTATTTAAAAAATTAAAAAAACAAAACAAACAAACAAACAAACAACCCAAAACTGGAGAAAAAAGTAACTGCCTTTGTGCAGAATTTGAGCCTTGCACCTGCAGAGCCACTGCCCTTCAGAGAGGGCTCAAACACATCTAACTACCAGCAGCCAGACAAATGTACCTCAACAAAAATACATAAAACCCTGGAGAAAAAAAAAAAGTATTGAAATGTCAAGAATAAAGTAACAGGTTACAAGAACAAACCAGAAGTATTTTTTGAAAAATAAATACCTTCCAGGCTTTCTTTATATATGAAAAAATCATTGCGGGGGGAGGAGGAAAAAAAAGACACAGGCTGGTGCATGTGTGAGAAAGTTAATAGTCAACACCTGCAAACTGATGCCCCTACAACACATAAGGTCATTTACATTAATCATTCACCTGCCTTCTCTCTGACCATGTTTCTGTGCATAAATCAAATGCTGTGTTACCAAGGGGTAACTTCATCCTGGCATCACTGAACACATCTTCCTAGAAACAGGGACATTTCATCATTCTGAAAAACCTCTCCTTTCCAAAGGTGGCTATAGACACATACACATTTATACATGGATATATACAAACAAGGTTAGAAAAATATTTAATTTTTGCTTGTTTAAATAATTACTGAAAAGTGTTAATACATGAATACATTAATATTTATACAATTAAAACTTTATATATAAATATTATATATATATAAAGCATTTTCCATAGCAGCCATCGCATATATAGTAAAACAAGTCTATCTGAAGTCCATGCTGCAAAACAGGCCAAGCAGCATTCATCCGCTTCCAAGAGGAACATCTGTACCGGAGCGAGGGTTTCAGGAATGAAGAGTTCTGCTGCTGATGACAGCAGAGATGTTGCTTTATCTTCTGCCAGGTATTGCCCAGACTGCCTAAGTACACAGTATTTTTAGGGAGAAATGCCACTATGTGGAATCACCTCATGGTCTCTAGGCTTGTCTCCAACATCAGAATCAGGACAACACCTTTTTGTTAGAAGGAGGCAGAAATGTAACGGAATGGCTTAAAATTTGTTAACGCAAGGTGGGCCGTGGCCTCGCCACGAGGCGTTCAAGGGCACCATCGCTCCTCACATGGCTGCGGGATGCCCAGTGAGGGACACGAAGGCACTGGGAGGAGGTGTCATGCAGGGCAGGATTTAGTAACTCATATTTAGCTTGTTCTTGTTGAGTTCCCTTTCCAGGTTTCCTATTAGAGTATCAATACTTTCCTGCAGGTCTTTGAGGTTTGCTCGGTGATCCACCGCAGAGTCTATCGCTTGCATGGTCAAGTAGCTCTGAAATGTCTGCTCTCCGGGGATGGGCTGCGGGCGCCTCACCGGGGCATCCGGCTCCTCAGCTTTGCTGCTGTCATCCCCGCTCTCTGAGTCTTCTGAAGGGACATCATCGTAGTCCGCTTCACCCAGGCAGTCTTTTGGGTTTAAGAAATAGTTCTCCCCACAACTGCTCCAGTCTCCAGCGTAGCGGTTGCTCGAGGGGCTGTCCAGACCTGCAGGCCTTGGTCTGAGCACCCCGGACATCTCGGTACCGCTCAGGTTCAGCATCTGAGGTCTCTGCCTCTTGGGTCTCAGGTAATTCAGGGAGGATGGGTGCTCAGGAAATGCATTCAGATGTGCTGGTTCTTTGGCAGGTGAGGGACGTACTAGAAGGGAGAAGATAAACCAGAGTCAGGGCTGAATCTGTACTGCAACAAGAAAAGTCCATGACAGATGCCCACTCTCCTCCTTCGATGTCACACGTTACTGGCATGCGTGGATACATGCAAGCTTACAGCCAATACATTCCACTACTACATTTTTTGCCACTGTTGGATATAAAAAAAATTTTAAAACTACTGTAAAAGCTCAGTTTTGAAGATTCATGCCAGATTCAAATTGCAACTGAGAAGCCTATCTGAAAGTAGAAACTCCCAGAGCACTGATTAAATTAACTGCATGAGTTAATCACCATCCAGCTCTGGGTCAAAGAAAAGCAAACAGCTCAGCTCACACACTTTGTCCAGGCTAAAACAGTAACAGAAAGCAGGCACAGCAAAATAGGTTAAAACACAACAAAAATACCACTGCAGAGAAACACCTAAAGAAGCTGAAGATGCATCAAATGCTGAACTCTTGTGCTTCTCTTTTGCCCTAATGTTCTGCACTATTAATAAAAGCTCAGTTGCACTGATTTTTCTAAGCAGCCACAACGCCGTGTCAGACGTACACTCAAACAGGTTTGATGGCAATGTTACCTGAGCTCACGATTATACAGTGTAAGTTACTAACAGTCTCCTCCACTGTTACTGGCTTCCTATGGTAAACAGCAAAAATATTTTTACTGACCTGTGCCTATTAAGCGTCTGAGCTGCAAAGCTTCTTTTGGTTTTAAACAGACCATTACCTCTCATAATCAGAGGCAAAGACCTGTTCCCATTCACTGCTGAGAACACGGCACACACAACCAGCACGGTTCACCATCTCACCCACTCCTCCTGTTACACTCCACACACAAGCACAGAGGCTCAGTCCTGAGATGGGCCCAATGCTTCTCTGTCTGGGTGCACATTGCAGGCCTCTCCAGGGTATTTCAGCTTTACTTTACTACTGGCACAGTAACATGCAATAACTATCTCTGCTTCCCCCTCACCCCTTACTATAACAAAAGCCCTTCTGTTTAGACTATGCTCCATTAAGATGAAGGGCCATGGGTTAACAATAACTTGCCAGTATTACATGGTCTAACTGAACAAAGACTATTTGTTTTCCGTTGGAAAAATACGGAAATTGAAGTATTGCACAACATGTTGATTATCAAGCTGTCTCAGTCTACAGGAGATTAAACGTAAGGGACCCAACTGTGATCCTTCCTTTGGGTCCAGCTGGTCTGTTTACACTGTGCAGCATCCGTATGTTCACATCTCTGCATCCATATTTTACCTCCATTTTAGCACAACAGCCTGCACAGTTCGTGCAAGCTGAGGGACAGCTTTCCACTTGCTCTTCCAGGTGAAGGAAAACTCTACCACTTACCTTACTCAACAGCAACGCACACTCCTATGCGCAGAGCTATATCTACCTGCTTTTGTTTACCACCACAGCTGTGCCATAAAATGTTGGCAATGAGTGGAGATGACAAGAGGGAAAAAGAAAGCCATTCCCAAATACTCCTTATATGAGTTGGGGAACTTTTTGTATCCTGAACACAGAGCAGCAGAGCCCACCTAGCTGGCTCCAATGTAGCCACAGCATCTGTAATTCAGAATGACTAAGTGAAGACTTTCTCGACCCTTCATGTTTCCCAGGTGACCCTAAGTCTCCCATAAAAAAAAAAAAAACAACAGACCTCCTCCTCTTCAAGTAAAAATAAAACACATTTTAAAACAAACCAAATCAGATTTATTATTCATTTAGTTTAACTGTAATCCAATTTCATGTTTCAATTGGTGCAGAAATTCAGTAGTTTCCCAAGACCAAATATTGTGTTCTAAAAGGGAACAATTAAGAAGCTGTTTAGATGAGATGAATCTTCCCTTAGCCTCGAGAATTAGAGTTTGAACTATGCAAACTTGAGAAGTGGATATTAAATTATTCAGGTTATCAAATAGATCCATTCTCCACACCATTAGCTGGACTACTATGAAAAAGGAAGGTACCACAGCACAACAGACCCATCACCTGCATGGTTAGGTAGCTTTCAACAGCTGCTTGGCCAGACTACCTGAAAACAAAACTAAACCCACCAGATTCAATGTTCAGTTATGCTCAAACTCTCCCTGTTTAACTGAAAAGCTCCAATACCTTTGTCTGCTCCTGACTTTGGGCAGTGCTTGCACAGGAGAGGGCTGCAGTTCAGCAGCATCAAGGCACAGAATTGCCCACGGGCTGAAGCCTGGGGCTCCAGATGTCACCCTGACCATTTCCACTGCCTTATGCCTCTCTCCATACCAGGGGAAACATGACCACCATGCAATCATTTCCCATTCGAAAGGCAGATCTTAGCAGAAACAGTTACTTTCACTTCTACTTTGGAAGTTTATTAGGAAGATTAGAATTTCACCTCCCTTTTCATTGAGAATTGACCTCAGATTGTACAAAAGCATATGACCTGGTGAGTTTGGAAGTGGGAACTAAAAGGTACTTAAGGTGTTTTGGTGGTGGGGTTTTTTGATTGTTTGTGTTTTGTTGTTGTGTTTTGTTTTAAAATCTTTCATCTTATGCAAAGCTCTGCAAAAACAACTAGAAGTGGCACAGTTCATACTGTAAGGATGTTCCAAATTATGCCAGATTACAAGGGCAGTAATAAAGTAACCTTCAAGTATCTCAGAGACCAACCAACTAATGAATTCCATATGCAGATAATCCTGAATAGTCAAAGCAGGAGAACAGAATAAACACACACACACACACAAAACACAAACAAACAAACAAAACCCAAACACAACCCCCAAACCCATATGCTCCAAACCCCCCTAATTCTGATGTAGAAACCTTACTGTCACTGGGTTTGTTTTTTTCTAGTGTCTTTACTTACATAAAGCACTCTTTACCACTTCTTACATTATACTCAAACTCTGCCATCTGGTACGAAAGCAATTGGAACAACCAACTTCCCATTAAATAAAAGTGACCAAATACAAAGAGTAGATTATAAAACTGGCATGATTTCTTTAGATGAGTAGGTTATGCCATAGTACCTTGTGTTGAAAGAACGCCAGTGCTGCTCAGTCATCCTGTGAATCAATGTACATTGTCACACAGTAAAAACATACACTAATGGTTGACATTGAACACATTCAAGAAATAGTACCTGGCCACAGTTGGAGTAAATAGTGAAGAACCTCTATGTGTTTTTTGAAGTCCAGGGCACTAGCAAGCTCTTCCGAGTCTGTGAAGACCCTGTTGTTATGGTTGGTGGTCTCCTGCCTTTGGCTCAGTAACACAGGCCCAAAGCATACAGCTAAATTCTGGCACGTCATCTTATTTACTTCATGGTAAGAAGCCACCAGTTTCAGGTGATCCAACAGCATCTTCAGAGTAGCCTAGAAGAACAAGATACTGCTCAGGAAACAAAACACTAGACAAAGGTGGTGTTAACATCCTAACATCGCTGCTCTAGAGGGGTAAGATCAAGGCTGACAGCTCTGGTTTTAATACCAACACCCATCGATGGAGCATATAAGAGCTGAATTAGAAAAGTCTATAAGACTATCACAGAGCAGACTAGTTAAGACAAACTTCTTGGTAAAATCTAGCTTGCTTCTTACCTGATCTCCGTTTTACATGAATGGTTTTCCCACAATGGAAAAGGGACATCGGGAAGAAGCAGTACAGAAGATCCAGGTACATTAGAAAATAAAGAAACCCTCAGTATGACCTCGGCATCAGAACAAGCTTCCAGATAACTTGCAGGTTCTGTGCAGGTCACTCACTATCTCTCCCCCAGAAATGGGCTAACTGTGGTTTTTGATACAGGTGAATTTGTCAGGTGGCAGTGCACAGCACCATTACACTGCACAGTATGGGAAGTGAAGGCTTTATTGCACATACTTAGGAAGAAGGAATGTGTTTGCCCATGTAATTATGACATACAGATCAGATAGTTCCACAGAAATGGAGCAGGACACCACACAGGAATACTCTTCAATATAAATGTAAAAGTAGTGATCACAGCTTTTCATTCAGTTTTACAGAGACAATATAAAATGCAAACTAGAATGAATCCAGCAATGCGGACCCTCTAATTAATCAAAGCACAGAAGTATTTTCAAAAACACAAAGCATCAACAATCCAAGAGGTGACCATTAAGTTAGGAAACAAGTATACACATTTTGACACATTTTATATCCCATGTGAAAATGTTCCTTTATTTTCTGAAGCACGCAATTTACTTGAACCTGCTGGCACCGCTCACCTTCTCAACATCGGGCAGGCAATCCAGAAGGGCTGCTGTGTGCTCAGAGTCACTCGGATCGTTCTCACAACCACTTGCTGCCATTTTCAAGGGATTTTTTGCCATGGCATCCAACACGGCTTCATAGAGCTGCTTGGTTATCAGGGGAGAGGGTAGCTCTCGCAGATAGTCCTTTAGGACACCTTCACAAGAGACACGAGAGCAGACACCTTTAACAAGCTGCAGATTCACTGTCCTGTGATTTTTGGGAGCACTAAGGTGCATCAGCTTCACCCATCCCATGAGAAAATCCTCCGTGTCAGTGCCAAACCCCGCACTCAGGACTGAGGGATGGGAGGATGACAGCAAAAGGGCACAGTGATCCCACAGGCTCAGCTAAAAGGCAGGAGGCATCTGTGCAACATACCCATGAGGCCGGGGGCACCAGCACCCTTGTGCCCATGGCTTCTCCAAGCCCACATGAGGCAGCTGATCACAAACTCAGGATGAAGTGGGGAGGAAGGTGCACTGCACCCAGAGAAGAGGGATGGGTGCCAGGGCTGCTGTGTGCACAGAAGCGGGTACCCCGAGCATGGGGTGAGAATAGCTCCTGGTCCCTCTCCCAATTGGGGTGAGGGAGAGGTGAGGAAAGGAGCCCAAGGAAAAGAGCTCCTACAAAACCAAAGTCTTCAGCCTCATGACACCTCCTCCTTTATATACAACCTGCAATTAACTTTTCTGTTCAGTTTTCAGCTAAAAAAATTATAACCCCAGTGTCACATCCAGTGAAGCACACAGCATTTTCTCACCTACCAAAGCACAGACCAAAAAGATGTCCTCAGGAGGGAAACACTGAGTCCCCTCTGCCCCTGGGCACTCTGTATCCCCCAGCACACAGCTCGCTTCTGTTGTGACAGATATAATTCACAGCCATGGGAGATAGCGGCTAAAACAGTCATGCACTAAGCCACCCCCCCAGGTACGGAGACACATCACACCTTCTCAGAAGCTGGGGACATGCTGGAAGAGAGACTGTTTCTGGGGGATGCAACAAGCAGGCGAGAGCACCATTAATCATCTAGTCCTTACACAGATGCAAAAACACAAGAAGGAATTGAGCATTTGCGTTCTTGCAAGCTAGCTTTAATGGCTGGCCAATACTTCAGCTTGAATGGGTTTCAGTGATTATAAAAATAATAATTAAAAAACCCAAAACATTTAGACTTCTAACAGCAGGCCCATGGAAAGGACACAAGCAGAATGCTATCCAGGAGAAACGTGTCCAAGTACAACTGACACAAAAATCTGAACAAGACAACCCTGCCTCCCAGCAGCTTTTACTTTCCTTAAAAAAACACATTCTGTGCCACAAATATCTACCCATTTTAGCTGGATCACAACTGAATTTAAATACCTTGTTAAGAAGAAACAGTGGATTAAAAGAACTTTTTGAAAGCAGGCACTGTAATTAACAAAGCAGCCTGTGCTCCAGAAAGGCAGAGTTGGAAAGGTAGAAGATTTTTTTTTTTAGTATGCACTCCTCATAGCCTTGTAAAATCCCAAATCACAGCAAAACCATCACACTGTGCTATTCAACAAGCAACAGTTTTTATAAACTCAGTCTTTATAACCTAACTGTAAACTGAACTATATAGCAGTGGGCTTTGCTATGAGGTCATTTCTAAAAAAATACAAGGAATGAAAGCTAACATTTTCCCCATCACAGCCATGTTCATGTGTAGAAGGCAAGTAAAAGTTGTATAAATATTTTTTAAAAAGAAAAAAAAAAAGCCAAAAAGCACTGCATCTAGTAGTAGTGCAGCTATTCAAACTGCCCTCTGCTTAAAATGGGAATCTCCCGCTGGGAATAAAGTACAAAAACCATCCATGTATTTTCCTGAAAAACACGTTCCCTCTGGTGGTTTAGGGTTTTTTTGTTGTTGTTTTAAAAAGAATATGCCACTTTTGTTACTGCTCCACCTCAGTTGCTAGCTATTGTTTAATAACTTAATCATATTCCCCTCTCCTCACCAATTATTACTTCTTCCCCTCATTTTAGAGGGCCATGTTCCACACGGGGATTAGCAGGTTAAAATATTAATGAGACAAACGTGGCAGAGGCTGGTGCTGTACAGCATGGTTTGGGATATTTTCCTTTTTCCGTAAGCAAACCACTAGCAAGAGATGCTGGCTTTTTACTAGGATTTTCTTTTTTGGAAGGGAAGGTTGAAATGGGAATGAGTTTACAGTAGGAAATGCTAGGTCTTAATCAAGTCAGTTTATACTACTGAAACACTCACAACTGCCTAGTAATAATCACTTCGTAGGAATTCCTGTAATAGCACCCATAGCTGTAGGACAACCATTTGCCAAAAGACTTTCTCTCATTTAGCCCTGAATAACAGGATAGTTTGAGAGCCATGAATGCCCCTTGACCTTTCTAAATCCTTTTGCTATTCACTCAGCTAAATTAGCCCTGTAAGAGGCTGCTGTTATTTTTTTCCACAAATCTACGCTTCCCGCTGCTGCCAACCCACTAGCATATTCCCCTTGACACAACCACACACAACAAATTTAGACAGCAAGCAGAAATTTCAATCCACTTCATTAATTCCTCATTTTTCTGACCCACTGAACTGTTAACAGTATTGCACGCTTTATGCAGAGATATGAATTCACGTGGATGTGAAGAGACGTGAGGCAACACGACTACTGGTCAGTTCCAAAAAGTGGCTGCACGCTTCAGTTTGAGCCATGAGCACACTTAGCTGTGTGTGAGGCTGTGCCAACCCCAAGAGCATTTCTCAGTCAAGATTTAATCATTAAATATTCGATCTTTAGTCTTTGAAGACCTGTCAAAAAAAATAATATCTTTTTCATCTTTTGGAAAAGCAGCGCTACTCAAATTTCAAAAAGGACGCAAGGCGGCACTTCTCTTCAGATCAGCCAAGATTTACGCTGAGGATTCATATTTTATGGAACACATGTTTTGGCTTAGAGAAGTATGAATCATGTGCATGAGCCTCAGCATTGCAAACACAGCAGGGGAACCATTCCCTCGCAAACCAACTCCCTACGCACATGCGAGAAAGGTTTTGTGGGTTCTTTTATTCCTAGTACCAAGCATGGTGGGTAGGTTCCCCTTCCAGCCCAGCCCACACTGTTTACAATTAATAAGAGAGGGGGCTGCATTTCGGTCAGCAGAAGTTATGGGTGCAAACACACACACACACACCTCCTGACTCATGCAGGACCCCTGCACTTGCTCCTTTCAACACACAACTAACACAGGCACTAATTGCAATCACACAGCACAGCTGTAGCATGGGAAAGCAGAAATTTTTTTAAGTAATGTCTTCAAACTATTTTTTCCTTGTAAGGAAAACAGCATATAAGTAAACTCTCACAATATAACTCATACAAAATCATGGTCAGTAGTCTTTCTATAAGACAGACACCAACACTGTAGTCCTTTCACGCTTACAAACAAATTCTGGATGCAAAAACTTACCCTTCAGTAGTACAAACAAAAAAAGGACCAAGAGTCCAGCAGGACCTGCATGGTCACCAAAAGTTCACCATCACCAATGAGGTCTGCAGCAATGTACATTGAAAAACTGAACTACACTTCTCTATGTAATCACCGCATCACAACTTGTGATGGAAAGATCAGTCAGACTGTGCCACCGCCCTTCCAGGGCTTTGCATCAGTGCCGAGCTCTCCTGCAGTTCAAGCTTAGGTTTCAGACAGTTCTGTTTGTTTCTGAGTGTACAATGTATCCAGGAAAATCAAAATCCTTAAAAAATGTTACAGGTTCTTTTATATATGGATGAGAATTAAGTTCCTATAGCCTTTCCCATGATACTCCTGAACCGTTCTTGCAAATATTGTTTTATTGTAATGATTACTCATAGCATGGGAGTGCAATGCCATTTTTACTATTCCAAAATTGAAAGAAAAAAAAAGTTTTCCATTAGCTAAAAGTTTTCGTTAACCAAATGGCAGTTTGCCATTTGTCTGCTTATAAGTCGATATCAGACAGTTTCTGCTGTTTGGCAGAAAACAATAATTTCATGGAACAATCTGTTCTTAGAAATTATCACTTTTTCTTATTAATTTATTTGTAAAGAGAAGAATATTATCCAGTTTAAAAGATCTTTTATACTATGTGCTTTTTAAAGAGTGAACGCCATCAGAGTGGAACACAAACACAAGTTTTGGCTGCTGGGAACGCTGGTACTTGTGAACCAACTAGCTGGACATTCAGAACCAAAAGGCTTATTTAACCCAGTGAATGTTACCAAGTAACATCTTCTGATACCACTTCGTATAAAGTGTAATGAACAAAATTAATTCCCAATATACTGAAATGAAGTAAATAACCAAACAGGATAGAACTGTCCTGTACATTGGATGCTACCAAAAGGAGCATACAACCACTGAACTAGTTATTGAATCATTAGTTAATATTTATTCAATGTACAATTTAGACCCTGACTACTGTTGTTACGTTTTCTACCCCTGGATATATAAGAAATGAATACTTCTGCCTCGTTTCACAGAGCAATTGGTTTACTTGGTGAGGCCTGAAATCAGATCAACTTTGGTTTACATAACAAGTATCAATAGTTATAAAACTGTTCCACTTTTAAGCAAACAAAAAAAGGTAAACAACTTGCACAGTGCAACTCCCATATAGAGAGCTGATGCTGATGCAGAGGCTTCTCAAGACCTTCTCGTCCCACACTCCTAGCCCTTCTCACCCATGCCAGGAGCTCACTGTGTGACAGCAAGTAAAGGGCCAGTTGCGTGAGCAGGAGAAATGACAATCCTGCAGCTCAAACTAGCCTACACAAGATCATAAGAAATCTGTTTCCAAAAATCCTGTTATTTCCAATGTAAAGGGAAGACAATGGGTTGATCCGAGATGGTCCTTCAATCACATGCTGTAGAGCAACCAGCACAGCGCATCTCTCAGATCACAAGCACGTTTTTCAAGATCTGCTGGAATACAAACCAACAGCAGAGATTTAACCTGCTCCGGGGACCTCAGCTCCTTTCACATTGCACTCCCCTCTGTAACGGTTGCTGAAAGCAGCTCCTTCCGTACCCCCTTCCCTCCAAATCTCTGCTGCTTCCTATTTACACCTCCCCAAGGTCACTGCACCCATTCTCACCTTCAGCAATACAAAGCAGCAGTTAACAACTCATTAAATGACAACTAAAATCTAGTTCAGAGCACAATTTCACCTTTTTAAAAAAGTACCTTACAAACAGGGTGCGATGCTATATTAAAAGAAAAGCAAGGAACTGGATTACCTGTTATGACATTAATATCTGGGTACTGGCTTTCACAGAGAGTCACAGCCTTGCTGTCCCTCTCAAACGCCTCCCGAAGCTCTTTCTTAACCGCTGCTGAGCCACACAAGCGATACAGGCCGACCACCTAGGAGTAAAAATAATGGCCACGCATCAGTCATTTTCCTGTACAGGGGACTAATAATTGACATCACGTGTTGTCTCCTCCTGAGTGCAACAAAAAGAACTGCTTGGAAAGTTATGTCAAGGAAACTCAAAACAGTGCAAATGATTAACATTAGACAATAATATATATTATCAGACATTACACAAGAGACACAGCTGGGACTGTTAAGTGCTAAGTGAATAACGCTAATGTTTTCCATAACAGTGAATGTGCTGAGCAGTATTTTATTGACAGAACGTGACTTCTAAGTCAGAATCATTTAGTGCTTCGTTTTTATGCAAACCTAGGAAACAAGAAAGACAGAATAAGCTAGAAAGTAACCAAAATTTAAATTATACTTCATACCAGTAACCAGGGTTTCAAGAGAATTACAAATACTCTGTTATTACATCTGAAAGATACTGTTTTAAAGATTATGAGATGTTGACTTGCAGGTGTTTCAAATTGTATGAAAAGTTTTATGCAAAGCAGGGATTGTTTATTATGCTCAAGACAATAGGAATGGAACACACAACACTCTTAGACAGAATTATTAATTCAATCTACTGCTTTCATGCACTCAGATGTTGCATTTTATCATTATTCACTTTTCATTTTCATCAACACCATTTATATAAAGCACTCCTATGATATTAAGGAACTAAATCTTAAATACATCAATTGTACTTCCTTTTTATGAACTTCATAGGCAGCTGTAGTGAGCAGTCAATAGGTAGTCCAAAACTACCATGGACTCAAAGACAAAAAAAAACCCAAATAACCCCTGATTTAGACTGTACTGACTTAGACCATATGAATCTAGGTTTGCAAACAAGACTATTTGTCTGGCCGTATATTAATTTCTGTTTAAATAAGTGGAAAGTTATCCAGTGGAACTTATACTCCCTGTTCCCGAAGATCAAATATGATCCAGTATTTGCCTAAGGCAATTTATTTTCACTCTAAAGCTGTCTAATGCCACATCTGAAATTGAGGTGGAGATGCCAGAAGTATGCAGTCTATAGGAAAGTCAAAAATGTCAGACAAGCACGTGGTTAAAACGAGAAGTTAACAGTATATTTTACATTTTTGGTCCTCCATGTTCAAATACACAAATCAGATTTCATGCTCAAAAGCACCAGGTACATTCAGACAATTCAGATCCCAGCTGCTTCATTACCAGTGTTGCCTTGATTACACAATATCATTTGCATGACTAGGTGCTAATAAGCCCAAAACAAAATGCTGAAACCAAGGGATACATATATTGGAAAGAATAGAACTTCTCTTTTCCAATGATTTGCATTCACAATAAGAATCATACAGTTGCTATTAGCAGTGACTTCCAGCAAAGTAATTACACAGAAATACCATTTCTATCTATATTTTATGACCTAAGTTATAAATAGCAGAGTTAATCTCATAATACCTGGAACTACATCCAACCTGCCACCAATTTAAAATAGTAACTGTGGTAGTTGTGATTACTAATTAATTTCACCTGAGCAAGAACAGGTGTAGAAGAAACTGAGGGCTCACACACACTGTGGAACAGTGTGCAAGAGTCCTCCCACCAGTTCCAAATTAACTGCCAAGGGGAACATCCAGCCTCAGGACCGTGCCTCTTTCTTCCTAACAGACTTCTTGTCCAGCATCTGTAACTGGGGATTTGTTTCCATACCTCATTTCTCACCCATATTTCTGTCCATTAGGTTACACCGACCAATACCCTGCATTAGGCTGAAGAGCAGACACTGTTGCCTTACAGCATCCACCTCCTGTCCTAATTTTGTAAACAACCTCAAGAAAGGTAAGGAGCAGTGGTAAGAGGAAACAATTCAGCACCTCAGCATCTTCTCCTCATCTTAGTGCTGTACACAAACTGATGGTAGATGAGTCTTTGGCATGTTGGCTTGAGACTGCACACACGTGAGCAAGGTTTTGTCAAAAGACCTGTCACTGTATGTAATGCCTCAATATTGGGTAGGAGGGTACATTATACTCTTATTTTTGCAGATAGATTCAATATGTCCTTACAGAGTGATCTGTGTCCCGGGAATTGGGCATTTTCAAGTTCTCAGCTCTGCTTTTTGAGGGTGACTACACGCTGGGGGCTGCAAGTTCATTTCACTATCTCTGGTCCTAATGCAAAGCTGTAAGTCAACATGCGTCTCCTTCACAAAGACCAAGTTGGAAGCATTGATTTCACACAGTTCTTCCCACATAATGATGCTCACCAAACCAACGCAAAAAAAATGACATGTAAAGGTGTTTATAATTTCCCCTTTTCTTCCTCACTGCTCATGCTCTGCAACAACAGCTGTCCCAACACAGAAATACTAACAAAACAGATTAAAATAAGCACAGTACCTGACAGCCTCTCTTTTCAATCTCCAGAATGCATTTCTGCATCAAAAGTGGCACCATCAAGCCTGCATTTTCCTTTTCTACAACTTTTCGAGCATCTATCCCAAACATCACAGGCTCCCGATCCGCATCAAGGCCATCAAGAGAGTTTTCCCACTGCTCCATGAGTGACAGCTTGACGTAAATAAGCCCCCTCGGTTCCAGTTTGACAGCCAGCTGATGCGTCTTTGTCACTCGGAAGAGAGTGGGAAGAGCCACAGTTCCATGACAACACACCCGATTTTTCCGTGGGGTGGGTTCCCAGCTGAACACCACCAGCTTTAAGTGCTGAGCATTTTCAATCTCTATGTTGAATGTGTGGTCCATATCTAGAAATGTTGTCCTACATGTAAGCAGGGCTGTTCTTGCTTTGTTTACTGAGTCAACCTGTATTGCACAAAAGACATCTTTTGAGTCTATTCTTGGTGGTTTTAAGTCTTCAGCACCATAAAAGTGGACGCTCATGAGTCCAGAGATGTACTGAGAGCACTTGGGTTGATCAGAGAAGTTGTAGTGTCTGAAAGCATCAATATCTATTTCAGTTTTACCACTGTTACTTGGAAGACCCTCCTTTCCTTTCCCACACTTGGTTTCATGCCCATGTTTCCCTGATTTTGTTATAAGTTCAGGAGAGTCACCATCACTGAGGTAACCACCTTTGTTGAAGGATTTGGAGCTCCTTAAGCTTTTCTTTTTGTAGGTGTGTTGTGACGACACGCTACTGTCAAGATGGTAACGACTTATCACATTCCTGCTGGCAGCTGTGGTAGAGTTTCCAGAAGATGGCAAAGACACTGTATGGCTTGTATCCCGGCAGCTTCCCTTTGGCAGGGAAGGATTATCTGAACTAGTATGGCTTGATGTTCCCTTGACACTCAACTTCCTGCTCAGCTCTGGCAGCTTTTTCATTTTCATAGAAAGCTTCCTCACAGTCCTGGGAGATTTAATTCTATCAGGGAAAGGCCAGTTGATTGAGCCACCTTTTTTCAGAGGACTGGGACTTGGAGGAGAAACTTCTGTTGAGGGTACATCAGCCTTGTGTGCAAGTACAACTCCAGACCCTTTAGGAAAAAAAAGAGAACAGATAATCATTTTCAAACCTCTCAGTAACGAAAAAGTAAACCTTGAACTAGGGGAAAACATGCTGATTTGCTGTAACTTGATAAACGCAATTCATTTAGACAACCATCATTCATTCATCCGTCAGGTGTTCATGAGCATTCAGAAAGCTGTGCTCTGCTGACTTGTTCAGCCAAATTTGGCAGCTCATAGTCAGAAGACAGATTTGTTCTGCTTTTTGGAGATGAAAGAGCCAGAAACTACGTATAAACAAATGAGCTACCTCACTCGCTGCATCCAGCTTGATCAATTTGTTCTGTATCCCACATACGAGCAGACAGGGCTGCATTCCCAGGGCACAGGTGCAACAAAACCAGTCTTAAATGGGAAAACACTGGAAGGTGACAAACACACCCTTGTCTATGAAGCAGTTAGCTACATAGCCAACAGATCAGTGTTGTCTACTCCTCTTAAGTCCAGAGGATAGACAGTTGTCTCCAGTGAAGAATATGGCTATACTCTTGTGCATGTCCTTGTTAATCAGAGGAGCCCTAAATCCCTCCCATGTAGACCCAGGCAGTACTTCCCACCTTTTCTTCCATTTCTATCAGTTCCTCCTTTCCACCATAGGATGGAGGAGGAACACAACAAGGATTTATTCCTTCCAAAAGCTGCATCCTGCACTGCCTCAATTCCTGTCTTCAAGTTCCCATCTTTTCTGGCACAAACATCCCATGAGAGGGCTGGAAGTGTCCCAAGTGACATCCTTGTGGGAAATCACCCACTTTTCAAGGTACCAAAAAAATTAAAAAAGAAAAAATCATAACAGTCAGCGCTGATGTTGAAGAGCGAAAAAGAAAAAGAGACTTCCTCAATTTAGTAGTAAGAGACAACTGATTAAGGAACATGATCAGACAGACAGTACCGCACACAGTCAGGAACCTGCAGTTCACCTCATGCTCCAACACTTGAGGAAATCCAAACACCAAGTTATAGCTCAAGCTGTTCTCACTTTCACCAGCATGAGGCAGTAATGACTATAGGAAAGGCAACGGATTTACATGAATTAATGAAGGATGCCAAGAGGGCAGCTGAGGCCAGGATGACAGATATTAATAAAATTATATGAGTACTCTCACAGTCACTTTTCTATCCCTTCAGAAACCAGCAGTGGTTCTTGCTATTAATAGCAATAACCACCCCATTCACCCATCACTTTGCAAATTTTAGCAGCTCCCAGCAGGACTCGTGTAACCTTGCTGGTGCAGGGTACCCCAGAGCTCCCGAGCACACTAACCCTGAGGGGTGCAATTAGTCCAAGCAACTCACAGAGACTCAGACACCTATATCCATCCATCATCCCCCCTTGCTAGCCAGGGAAGGGAGCAGTCTATTTACAGCATATATATATTAAAAAAGGGGCAAAAAAAAGCATTGTTTTCACAAGCTACTTGGTAAATCATACTTTACAGACATTTCTACTACAGATTTCTCAAAGGCTTTAATTCTAAACTAATCACTTCAAGTCCAAACCACCACACAGCTAGTGATTTTTACAAGTTCCCTGTTCATTCAAACTTATTTTCACCATTTAACTATAACTTACTTTTATACTTAGCTTAAATAGTTAATCAGGTGATCTGGTCTTTGACCAAAGTGATTTGTTGTTGTTTTGTTTTTTCTCCCCCAAAAAACCTTACAAAGACTAGTTCTAGTCCAAACAGCAGTTTGGCTTTAATAACTTTTGCAGATAGTTGCTTAAAGGAGTATCTTTATAAAGGAAAGTTTCAGTTATGAAGAATAACACAGAGAATCTGTTTTCCAGAGCAACAGAGGAAAATTCATTTAGCCCTCCATCTCATAGAAGTAGTTCCTTTGCAGGGGAAGGGCTATTTCTAGCACGCCTGCTGTGCTTTTCTGGCAGGCAGCTAGTTAGAAATGTGGTGTTTGATAAAAGCGGACAAAGCCTCCCCTTGTACTGCAAATCACAGCCCGGTCCCACTGGTGGGCTGGCCCGGGGCGCTGGGCAGCGATCAGTGCCACACTTCAGCCTGTAGCATTAATCTTCCCCTTCTGTCAAAAGCCTCTGGCACAGGCCTGGAAAAGCAAGCCAGCAAATTAAACTTCGCCCCAGCTCATTAAAACCAAAGAGCCAACCTAACACTCCGACTTTTATGTGTCCAACTTCTGCTGCATTTAGCACCAAATAGTTAAAATGAAATATGTGGCTGGAAGAAACTGAACAGTGGAGCATTATGCAGGACGGTATTCCCATCAGCACTGAGCCACATCTTGTTCCGCTAAAGCCAGCAATGTGCTGAGGTATGCACGCAATTTTAAAGAGTGTCCATGACACAGCTCTGAACAAGCTGCAAGGGGAGCGGTAGCACAGCCTGGTCACACCACACTTCCCCAGCCAGCCCTCTCGACACAGGCTGCCAGAGGAACTGAGCTGGGTCTCGCTCCTTTCACCACAGTACAGGGCTGTGCTGCAAACAGGCTCCTCACTGTGCCTGTCCCCTCTCGCTCCACCACTGCACATCCCATCTGAGCAGTTGAACTTTGAAAATATCCTTACAGAAGGATGGTAGGAGGAGATGAAACGTAAGAAGCACCTGTCACACAGATGACTACCAGGGCAACGGCATGGTCAGTTTCTTGTGATGCAGCTGACTATATGTATAAATATAAGTGCGTGTATATACAATTCATTTATTTTTTACAGTGAGAGCAATCAATCACTGGAACAACGTCCACATTGCTGAAAATTTTCAAGACGTGACTGGACAGGATGCTATGTAATATCATCTAGGTTCCCTTTCCCACCAAAAGGACCAGATGACCTTCTGAGGTCTTTCACAATCTGGGCTGTTCCATGATATACTACATTTACCTTATGCTTTCCAGAAGCTTTAGCAGTATAAAACAAACAAAAAAAAAAAAGTATTGAAGGCCAACACAATTCGAATTGAAATGACTTGACACGGTAAGTGCCTGCTTCCATCAGCTATTTGTTCAGCTTGACCAGCAAAGCCACCTTTCACTTTGCTCAGCAATATGCCCACGTGAAAGGATAAAGCTTTTTCATGACCAGATAAACACCTGGAGGGACACAAACAGCCCAGGGGCACACAGTGCTCCACAAACACAGACCCCCGGTCCCTCCCCACCCAGCCAAGCACCCACCTGGGCAATTGCCACTGTCCCCAGGGTGGAACAGGGCAGCCCTGACAGACCATTCCCTGCACAACCCTGTCCCACGGCAAGAGGGGACTCAAACTGCCCAAAGCACTGACAACACAGCCCCTGCCAGACACACGCAGTGATTTAGCACAGTAAAAATGCCTGTCTGACCCTGCTGAACGTTGTTTACCTCTGCATGGGCACATATATCACTGTCATACCGACGGCCAGCAACATGCTATTTTACAAATACCTTTGATTCCCCTGTTATACAGGTAACATTCCTTCTTGCTTAAGGTAGGGTTTCTGAGTTATTTCGAAGTTCCTCAGAAAACCTGTAATTTATTAATATTTTTGGGACAACAAGTTGAGGTAAGTCAGAAAACCATCACTTCCTTATGAAAGTAAACTATTGAAGTATCAAACAGCCACGCTCATAGTTAATGGAAATGTTGAGTTCCCACCAAACTAAACCTGATAGGTACTGATCTGGATCCTCAGCTGACACAAATGGCACAGCTCTACTGATGTCAAAGGCTGTTAACTTAGGTGCAGGCAAGTTATGTTTTTTCATCCTCAGGTACTTCCAGACCTACACAACTTCAGTAGAATGGTAAATGTCATTAAGAGAATTCATGCTGTCTCAAATTCAAGCAACTTCTATTAAGATATAAGGAAAGCATCACCTCTATTCACATGTGCAACTGTGGATTAAAAAACAAAAACAAAAAGACACGCAAAAAAACCCTTAAAAATACAAAAAAGAACTTTTTAAAAATTTGAATTATTTCTATGTAGCATGTTAACTGTCTAAATAAACTGAAGAAACCCTTTTAAGGGTTTTTTACCTTTATAAATATTACTACTTTGATCAATGCAGTCTCTGAGTTCTATGCCACGTAATGCTTCAAAGAATGGAGACATTATTAAAAAGGTAAAAAAAAAAAAAAAATCTTTAAGAGCCCTTTAAAGGTAGTTTGTTTTCATCAAATACTATGCACACTGACATTAATTAAGCTGTGACAAACCCATAAACCCAGGGATCACTTTTACAGGAGAAGAAGATACAAAATAAATTGCTTTAAATAGCCCATTAATTAAAAAGAGAAGTGATTACAGAGTAACCTCCCAGGGCTCATGGAGAGGTAAAGGGGCTGACCACCACCTGCCCTGCATCAGGGCGGGATCCTCAGAGCATCACTGACAGGGGTACCCCAGAGAGAGGAACATGTACACGTAACAGCACTTCAGATCTCTGACCAGACTTCAGAGTTCAGTATCCACAAACAAGCATGAGTTTGTTGCAGATATTTTAAACATCAGTGGTTCTGCAATACACATAAACCGCGGTCGGCTCTGTTCTGGCACTGGAGCCGCGCCGGGATGCAGACAGCAGCACCACGGCTGATGCCAAGCACGGTCCCACTGGGCTGGTCAAATGACAATTTCCTCCCCTCACTGTGTCTTTCACAGCATGAAAAGCAGCTTTTCCCCATTTCCCCAGTCTGAGGATACAGTTATTTAGTACAAATCAGAAACTGAAAAAGGCAATAGCTATTTTAAATTAACTACTTCCACTCCACAGCTGCTACATCCTTTTGCCTCTTTGACCAGCAGGTCTTTATGGTATTGTCACCTCACATATCAAAGACACATGCATGAGAAAGCCCTTGACCTTCCAAAGCACATGCACAAACTCCCCAAAAGCCCACCGCCAAACTGGCTTCAGCTCTGCAGGAGGATAAGGGGGCAGAGGGACCTTTCTGCCACACGCCAAACTATTTAGGTATCTCAAACATTACACAGGAATGCTTTTCTGCCTCATGAAACCAAAGCTCCTTGCACTTGGAAAACAAACAAGCACAAAAACATTAAGCAAATAGTATTTGCAATGTGTGGAAGGAAACTGGTAGATAGGATTTGCTGCCCAGTATACCCTACATGTATTGCTGGAAGCTTATTTGCAACATCTAGGCACGCAAAGTATTTGCCTGCATTGGCACCAAAAGATGTATTTGGAAACCAGGACAGTGGTCACAGTCTAAGTGGAGAAAGAGCTCTGTAGTTTAAACATGATATAAGCCAAGCTCCAGTTGGCATGTATTGGGGTTAAGTAGGAATATAGTACAAACCTTCACTTCCTACAAAATTGAAAAGAAATCTGTTCATAGCAATTCCTCTCAGGATTTCCCATCCAGACAACTAACACACATACATTTTCAGTAGCAAAAGCACAGTCCAGGTCCTGGTAACCTACATTGCTCAAGTCCTACCAGGATGCCTCTGAGATACAGACACATGTGAGATGATCCGACTGATCAGGTGGACACTAATTCCAACAATAATCCTCCCCAAAAGCAAAAATATTACAAATTCTTCAGAAGGCACTATTCAGAGCTCCACAACATGAATCTATTGCAGGAGCTGACATTATGAAGGGGTGTTTTTCTTCAATATTTTGCATCTATAAAAACATACAATTCTAAACATTTGTAAAGAAAATTCACTTCAACATTTTATATATGCAAAAGCTATATATTTTTTTTTTTCATATTGCATATAACAAAAAATATTCCCATTTTCCAACCATAAACATTCTGCCTGTTCAAGGACAGAGACCCCAAATTAAAAACAGCCTCCAGGGTCCTTTCCACTTAAACTCTTCTCCCACAGAACTAAGAGTATGAGCTGGCACTATGTTTCTACATTAATAACTTGGAAACAAGTTATCTTATTATTCTTACCTTTTGTGTATTTCTTATAAACAAAATACATGGTAATGCTTTATTTTTAATCAGTTTCCTTTTAAAAGCCAGCACAGCTAAAATAACTCACTAAGGAATTACCTGACAAATCCTATTAACGTAAGTGGCATTTGCTGTAGAAAGGAACCAGATTAACACCAGGTACTAATGGTGTAAATTAAGACTGTGGGGTAAATTAGCACCTCTAAAAACTATGATCCATTTTACTGATAACATTTACAAGAAATATCTATTTGCTGCTGTGTTTGGAAAGATTCCCAATAGCTGAATCCTATCATTTATTTTTTTTTCTTAATATTCTGCCTAATAAAGAATCTCAGAAAAAAAAGAAAAAGACAAAAAGAAAAAAAAAAAAATCCATGACAATTTTCTCTCTACAAAATTGAAGATCCAAATAAGGCAGCAATGTCTAAAGTTATAGAGGTAAAATTGATTCCATTATCCAAAGAAGAAAACAGAAAATGACAAAATTAACAACTATATATTTTGTTTTTATGGTGCCCTACTTTTTCCTGTCTGTGCTTCTCAAAATCTAATACTTCAGACTCTAATGTTAACCAATATTGACATCTATAAAAATCATATCAATCAGAAAGGTAAGCAGACTTTTCCCCAAAGTAGTAATTGCTTATTTGTTAGGAATTACTGTTTAATGTACCTGGCTCTCCAAGAACATAGACATTCCATAGCCATTGTATAATTCAAACAAGGTCCTAACAAAAATAAAGTTAAATTGGCCATGTTGTCCTTCATGCAGTAATTTTGTATGGATGAGCTGTCATTTTAAATTTCACTGAAAATAACTGTAAACACCTTAACTGGATTAAAAATAAGAACTAAGCCACTTCTCCATAAGAAAGCCAATTACTGAGCAGCAGGGATCCACTTCATCAATTAATCTATTCAATGTGATCACTATTCAATACATGCAAAAGAAGAGTTGCATTTAAAGTACCTTAATTAAATCAATGCATTAAAAAAACAATCAGGAGAAATTCCTAACACTTTTCTCCTGGTTTCATAAGACACTTTAAACGGACAATTTTGTTTTCAGAAATAAATGTTTCTTCAGCATGAAAACAATTTTGATTTTTTTTCTTCTTATATCAAGGGATTTATTTTTTAAAGAAATAGTCACCTATACACTGAGAGATTAGCCACTTAAATGAGGGTCAAACAGTCTGCAGGACACACACATGGCTTTCCTAAATAACCATGCTTACTGACCTCTCCAAAGCACCTAGAGCTCCAATGACAGCAGAAATCTACCCAAGAACATGATATTCCATCTATCTTGCAAGCAAACACAACTGGTCTAAGTATTTAATGCAGCTGTAAAGTGAGCTATTTCTAAATAAATGCCCAATAACTTTAACACAGTTTGCTACTAAAAATACACTTGTATCTGCAGCATTTCCACAGAAAGAACAAAATGTGAGGTCCCAAAAGAGACGACGGAGTGTTTGTTCTTCCGCTGTTTACAGCAGTTGCTTTGGTGCCTTTGAACACAAGCCCTGTTCCCAGAAGGAATCTCTGCACTGGGAATTGGGCTCAGCAGCTCCCGGCACACAGGGACATGGGGCCAAAGCCCAAAGGGATGGCCAGGCTAGACGGGGCCACCAGGATGGGGGCTCCTGCAAGGTCAGTGCACACTCAGGCACTGACACCAGTGTTTCACGTCCTGTCTGCCAAGCTGGGCAGAAATACAGGCTCTTAAATGTCAGCACAAAGAAAGTATGAACTTTCTCCGAATTGGGGAAGCTGGAATTCCCTGTCTCCTGAACTTCACACTAAGTTTCTAACTTCAACAGGTTACTGGAGTTAAGGTCAAGATAATATAAGGCACATCAGTAATTTAAAATAATTCCTTTTTGGAAAGGGTTGGGGTTTTTCTCTGCTTACTTTTGTTTGGTGTGGTACTGGTTTTGTTAGGGGTTTGTTTGTATTTTTTTTTAATAGACTGCAAAAAATCTTTAATAAGATGCTGAATTCACACACTAATGGAATTATGGAAATGAGAGTATCAAACACTCAGCCAAAGATAACAAGGAATAAAGAGGTTGGCTTTTGAAAGTGAAAATCACTCCTCTCCAGTCTATTAGATTAGAGATCAGCCTGAGACAGCCAACAAGACGGCAATTACAGAAAGCAACATGATGAATAGCGTTTATGATCTTCCAAAATGTCTTTATTAAAAAGTCCCAGACAGCAAGTTAAAGAAACTTCTGCAGACATTAAGTAGCTCCTCGGCTGGAATCCAAAGCCAGGGTTAGACACTAGTTAGCAGAAAGGAAACCCAGTGTGTCCTCACATTACCAGGTTTTAGCAAATGCTCTTTGTAAAACCTTTGCCTTAAGCAAGCTGGGGGACAAAGAGCACAGACGACAACAACACCTGGACATGCCATGAACAAGCTGACTGAAAAACCGCTGTGCAGCTCTACATTTAGTAGCCATCAGTCGCACAACACGAGTCATTTTTTGTGAACACGACATGCATTTCCACCGGAAATTTGCTTGATAAAGATAAAAGGAGGAGAAAAGGAAAGGGAGACAAAAGAAGGGTTTATTATTCCTCTAAAAGAAAACAGGACATCATACTTTCAGGTTGCTGAACCCTCTTACCTGTTGAAGGGCACTTAAAAGCAGGATTGTCCTCTGCTGCCGGCAGGCTGGGAGTCTTGCAGGCAAACCTCTGCCGGTGCTGCTGCACGTGCTGCCCAGCGTGCATGGCATCGGCCTGACTCGCTTCACTGGGCTGACCTGTCCGGCTGGTCCCCGTGCTCCCCACGGAGCATAGGGGACCCTCATGGGGGCCTGTGGCTGTCCCCGAGTCACCCCCCGGAACGGGGTTGTACCGAATCACTGGGGAGCCCACAGCAACAGGGCTTTTCACAGCATAAGAGGGGACCCTCAGCAAGTCGGGCTCATCATCTTCAGGGATGGGGTTGTACCATATTTCTCCTTCATCATCTGCGTCATTATCCTCACCAAAGTCCGAAGCGGCACTCCTCGGCACGGCAGGACCCGCGGTGCTTGGCAGGGCACTGATGGGAGCGCAGCTTCGCACCGGGCGCTCCCGCCACACGGGTGACGTGGAAGGAGCCCGCAGCACTGGGGGTTCAGACAGCAGGATGGGAGATTTGGGTACCGGGATAACAGCCTCCTGCGTTTCTTTGGAGGTATTGTCTTCTGCCAGTGGAGGAGGAGGTCGGTGCGTGCTCTGCTGCAGCCAGCTGCGTTTCTTAGAAACAGTGATGCTGTTCACCCGTGGCCTGTGCACAGGGACCTCGCTGGCCTGCGGGGACTTGGGGTCCTTCCTGCTTCTCGAAGCTATGTAAACATTTTCTATTAGATCTGTTCCCACAAAGACAAAAAGAGAGGGAAAAACAAATGTTTAGAATATAATTTTGCTTTTGACAGATGAACACATATACTGTCGTATGACATTCGCAACTAGACCTCATCCAAAAGGACAAAAGTTGATGTGATAATAAAATTATATTTCAGCCTGTCAAACCAGAATGTACACATAATTAATAAAGAGTCAGACTTGTTTGGCTGTATTTTTAACACCATGTAATTTAGATAAATGTCAGTGAAATAGCCCTGCTGAAAGGTCACGCATACTTAGATACAGCTGCTTCTTGTTCAGCTAAGTTCAGGTATCATTACTTTGAAAAGTTCCTGTGCAGTGTTTCGAGTTTGTTCATGCCAATGAAGAAATAGCCCCTGGTTTTCCTGTAATGTATGCCTTAAATGGCTACAAAAAAACCTCACATAGATTAATTTCTAGATTTAGTTACAAAATAAAGGTGACGTACAGGCTGCCCAGGGAAGTGGTTGAGTTGCCATCCCTGGAGGGGTTTAAGAGACAGGTAGATGAGATTCTTAGGGACATGGTTTAGGGGTGGACTTGGTAGTTCTAGGTAATGGTAATTGATGATCTTAAAGGTCTTTTCCAATCAAAATGATTCTACGATTCTTTATGTCTTGCAAAAAAGAAACTCCAGAAAGGACTATCCTTACCAGCTTCAACCTGTAATTAAGACAGAAGCATCCCTGATTTGCCGGGAATAAAATGAAACACACCGTCATGAAAGGAAAGAATGAGAAGGAGGAAACTTAGAAAAGTTTTAAAGTATCTCATTACACAATGAAAATTTCATGAAACAATCAGGTTTCACTGACTGCTCCCCAAGCTTGACACAATTTCTTTAAAGCAACAGCCAAACATTTAATTATGCATAGAAAAAGCCACTTCCACTTGAGTCCCTTGTCAGAGCAGGTCCAAGGTGCCTGCGCAGCAGCAGTGCCAGAGCCCAGCAGACTGCAGGGCTGCAGCACCACATCCCAGCTGGGGAGGTGGGACCGTGCATGGCAAACACCAGCCCCTTCACAGAAAGGAAAGCTGCAAGCGCACACAAATGAAAAACTCCAAGGTCAGGTAATCCACGTCCTCCTCTGCGGAGGACAAGCCAGACAGGGCTGGCCCTGACTGGATGGGGATAGCTGGATTCTTAAAAAACAGATGACTCGATTTCATGCAAAGCCCCCTGTAACTCAAAGTTTCAGACGGGAGCACTTATTTGATACTGTCTAAACAGTATTCTCATAAAAAAAAATATTTACACACCAATAATGGATATTAAAATACGTACACCTCTCTGGAGGAGAAGCTCTGTAAATTCAGCTAAGTTTACTGCATATAGGGTAACAGGAAAAAGACAGACAGTTGGACACCTTCCCTTTGACCCTCTTTTTAGGTTTGTACATTACTGACAGAAGAGATCCTTGATAAGATCTGAAAGACTATCATTTCACTTGATCAAAATTCATCATTTGGTGATTTTTTTTCCTAAAAAATATGTTTGCTTGTTTAGCTAAACTGCAACACAAACACTACTTGTGATTTGAAGAATTAACTTGGTTCGAAGAATTAACAAACCTAAATGTGTTCATTTTGAAGCCTGTACACACCTCCACTGAAGTGCTTTGCTACACTGCGGCCTGAATCAGTCAATTAATTAATAGAATCTGAGGAAAATGTGAAAGCAGGGCTGAAGATGCAGAACTCTGGCAAAGTTTCAGTGAATTGGCAGCAATCATATTCCTTTCCCCATCCATAGCCTGGAAATGTAAACCCGCCATCATAAAGGTTACCCTTTACTATTTCAAGTAAGAACTAACCAAAAGGATGGGGAAATAATCTGTAGTGGGCATGGGGTTATGCCTACATTGCCAAGAAGTCACATTGGATCTGGGATGTCTTGGGCAGGCACCTTCCTGCTGGTGACAACTACCTCAAAGCCCTCCACTGCGGTCCTTGCTCCGGTGACATGAATAGATGGAGCATCTGAGCGCTGTATTTCCACAAACAAAAATATCTGTTACTTCCTGCCCCACTGCAGCAACGCACACCCTCCCACGCTGGTTAAGACAGCACACAGTTCCCGAAACAGCAGGTTCCAAAGTGGTACAGTGTGCCTAAATATACACCCAGTGCCACATCTGGCCTCAGCCTCAGCCTGCCCTTGTGTCCCAGAGGCAGCAAATGCACAGAGCAAACTCAGCTTTGTTTTCAACATCCGTCTGGGTATCTCAGTAACGAACCACCTGCAAAAGCTTACCACAGAAACATTAATAATCAAGTACCTCCAGTGTACTCCAACAACCCCGCTGCTTGCAGAGACATGCCACGTATCACAGGTATTCACAACTACCCCTTCTCTGTCTCCAAATCAGCCAACATGCTGCCAGAGGTCACTGATTGTAAATGTTCACTGAATCTCATCCAAATGATACACTGACATGCAAATCTCCCAGCTGCAGCTCCTGCAATCGATAGTTGGATTTGCAAGCGCTGCTTCCCCTTTATTCGAACTTGGCCCTGGTCCGCAAAACCCTTATGCCTGTGTTTATTTTAGTAACAAACTGTTTCACATGCAAGTATCTGCACAACCAGTGCTTCATTGTAACACAGCAAGTTTTCAACATCATTAGCTGTCATAGCAACAAGCCTAATTTAAGTAAATACAAAGCTTTCAGAGATGCACAGGTCAGGCACATACTTTTGGTTCTAGAGTAAAGTTTAATTCAGAAGAATGTTGATGACTGTCTATTAGCACTTCACTTTAATGTATTTAATATATTCTCCAAAAGAGACCAGGCCTCCATATAGATACATAACACAACAACAGTTCCTCCTTCAACACAGTGTTTAAGGAAAAAAAAACAAATAAACAAGTCAAGTTCCCTTCACCTTCTGATCTATCTACAAAACATCAAATAAATCACTATTTAAAGTTAAAAATATTATGGTAACAACTCACCTAACAGCTCAGAAACCAGAGCTTCGATGTTTCAGCACAACTGATATCAAAATTTATATTCTGTCTACTATGAAGGCAACCATATTTCAATGTGATACTGTGTACTGCTTTTCAAACCACAATGAAGAGAGGAACAGCTTTTTCCAGCTTCTCCATATATGGATCAAAACCATTCCTAGTTCTTCTGGTTGTAATAGTAACTATTGAAACACATTTTCTTTCACTAAGTTTCCTAGTAAAACTATAAAATATAATAATTATGTATCTAAAAGGAACAACAGCAAGACTAAATATGTATTCGTAAGTTTTCAAGTACACACAAAAAGAAAAGCAGCAAACAAAAGCCAAAGAATGACAAACAGTCATATGATAAGAAAATGATCAGGGACTCACACAGTGGTCTAAATTAAAAACACCCTCTTATTTTAATGAGGAATTTTTATTGCCAAGAAAAAGAGTGATTATGCATGTGAGGATACTACTGTTGAGGATTGATTTAAGACCTAAATTTAGATTTGCTGAAGTGCCTGATCTCTGTTCACAACAAATTTGAAGGTTACCTGGTGAAAAACCAAAAACTTTTCCAAACATAAATAAATAACTTATTTAATTTCACTGCACACTGGCAACTGCATTGAAAACCCTATCCGTTTCAAGCCTCTGTTTTTGTTTGCTTACAGTTTATATAAATTAGCACTGGCCAATGAAAATAAAGTCAGCTTTTAAACATGGACGGTTCCATAAGGAATAAACCGGCAGCGAGTCCTTTCCCCTGCAATCGCGGACTTGCTGCAAAGGCTGAAGTTAAGCGAAGCCGCGATGCTGCGGGAGTTACCGGATCAGCTGCTTTTTGCTTTAGCAGCTTACAGCATTCCGATAGATCCCTTCTATTCCGGTATGCTAAAACACAAATGTAAAGTACAGGCTACAATAAACAGCCTCATGGATTTGTAGAGAGAAACCAGATCTTCCAAAGGTATGAAAAATTAATTATTTTTCCTAAAGCGCCATTCCCCTGCCTCGCGGAGCTTTCTCTCCCCAGTTTGGGAGGAGTAACAAAGTTACCGTCTGCAAGGGACATCGCCGGGTTAGCACGTGAACGCCGCTTCCACGGAGAGACGGAAAATGCACAGACCCGGGCAAAGCCCCACCGGCAGCAGCACCAGGGTCCGGCATCCACCGCCGGCCCCGCCCGGGGCTCTCCGGTGCAGGGCCCACGGCACATCCCCGGCGCCCACGGGGCTCCTCGACCCCCTCGCCCGGCGGGGAACCGGCCGCCCGCCGCCGTCCCGGCGCTCCCGCCGCTCGCGCCCGGCAGGTGGAAGGGCGGCCGGTGGCGGGCGGGCAACCGGAGCAGCGCAGCCGGACCCCCAGCCGTCCCGGGCACTTACCCTGCGGGGCGCACACCCCGCCGTGGCGGTGCCCGGCGCCCGCCGCCGCCCCTCGCTGGGACCTCCTGCCCCGCAGCTTGGAGAGCGTCCTGCGCAGCGGGTCCGCCATGCCTGGGAGCCGCCTCCCCCGCCGCCTCAGCGGGTGCTGCCCCCCAGCCCGCCGGAGCCGGCCGACCCCCTGCGCCGCGGTGGCAGCGGCAGCCCCGGGCCGCGCTGCCCCATGGCGGCGTGGCTCCGCGCGCCCGGCCCCGGCTCCGCCGCGCACATACTTGGCATAGCTGAGCGGGGTGAGAGGGCGCCGCTCTGCGCATGCGCGCCGCCCGCCCCCGCCCGCCGCTCCCCGCGGGGCTCCGGGGCCGCTGCCGGGGTGCCCGGGCCGGCCCGTGGGGCGAGGAACGGGAGACTCCCCCCTCCCGTCGGAGGGACGCCGGTCCCTACGGTGCAGGGCGCGGGGCAGCGCCTGTGCCCGCCAGAGGTGGCCCGGGCTGCTGGGGCTGCCTCAGGTGGGCGGCCAGCCCGCCCCACCGGTCCCGGGGCTCCGTCCTACTCGGGCACGGAATCCCCGTCACTACCCCGAGCTGTGCTCGGAGCGTTTCTCGCTACAGCTTGGAGTATTATCATCACCGTCAGCCATATGCATAGCATTTCTTGCCAAAAACCAAAGATTGACAGCATATTTTAAATACTTCTTTTCCCTTTACTTTTTTTTTTTTTTCCCCCCAAAGAAACAGATGCGCAGGCTGCAAATTTATCTTTCATCCCTGGGTTTAGGCCATGCATGTGGCAGCTCTTGCTCCCTGGCAGGTCTTTAGGCTGTTTCCCTGCAGCCTGGCAGCACAGGAGCAGCAACTCGCTCTCCTGAAAAGCCTTTGCACGCTCAGCAGAATAATGCCAGCAGAGCAGAGATGAAGCTGGCCTTGGTGTTAGTAGTTTTTAGTATTCTGCCCAAAATGCCACACAGGTGAAAGACAAATGGCATTAGGGCAGAACAAATACTGTACTGAGGTTGCTTAAGTGGGTAGAAATTTCGTTTTGGCGTATGTGTTGCTCAACTGCATCATACATTAGTTCCATTAGCAAACGCACTGCCCTTTCAAACCCATCTTGGGAAAAGGTACGTCATTGATTTTTGCCCAAGATAAAAAACTGACACAGCTTTTGTTGGTTAACATCTACCTGAGTCTACGTTTCACTATCAGCAACTTCAGGAATATATTTTGCAGTTTTCTTTATGACACATCTTACAAACGATCCACAATACACCCACTTGTGGTGGGCAGCAGCCATGACGTCTGGGGGCGCTGGCGTTCGGGTGGGCTGGGTGTCGCCTCCCCACAGAAGGCAGCCGGGGGCAGGCAGGCATTCCACGCATTCTGCATGCCAAGCACTGCACTGCCTCGGTACATAACAAAACCCCAAACACTGGGCTGAAGGAAGAGCTCCTTTGGTTCTGGAGAAAACAACTGCAGCACGTGAACACTGCACGTATTCACAGATTTCCACAGTACTATCTGTAAATATACAATGTGGGGAGGAAAAATAACCATCAAACACAACAACAACAACCAAACAAAACCACCCCAAATGCATTACAAAGTAGTAATTGTTTCTCTTAATCTAAAATAAAGCTCATCATAGTAATTATATGTCACGTTGCAACAACTTTTGAAACCATTTTCAATTCCTTTAAATACACATATTGGGAAATCAGAGCAAGATGTAAAACCATTCCAGAATGCTTTTGGTTGGGAAAAATGGCAGAGGGGAGGGCAGCAGGTGGGACGGTCCCTGTGCTCACTGCTGTGCGGGTCCCGTGGGCTCTGCCTGGCCCCTGTCCCTGTGGGCTCAGATCCTGCTCCAACGGCAGCCGCGTCTCAGTGCCTGTGGGCTCAGTTAGGAACAGCATCTCAGGTAAAGCAGCATGCGAGAAATGCATAAAACCAAAACTATCAGTATTTCTCTGACAGCGCACAATTAATACATCTACCTCCAGCAGATTAATTCACAATTACATTATCTGCACCACCTGTGGGCCTGCAAAAAGGAAAATCCCAGTGCCATCTCCTCTAAACCAATATTGCCTGTTTGAGGGGTTGAGATTTCAACCCCAACAAAAAGTTTGATTTCCAGGCTGGAATTAGTATGTAAAGCTAAGCCTTTTACTATACCTTCCAGAACTGTGATCCTGATCTGTAAAGATACAGTCAAAAAAAGAAAGGTATTAACATATTTGATGGCATTTCTTTGTTCTTCTCATAGTCGGATGTCGAAACAAGTTTCCCACAAAACTTGTAGAAAATCCATCCTGGAGACACTGAAAAGTTGGCTGGCCCTGGGCAAGCTCACCTCTGTGCTCCTGCTCTACATCAGAGCTGAGCCAAGGACCTCCAGAAGTCCCATCCTACCTAAATTGTTCTCCTGAGTCTAAACTCATATCAGAGTTGCTGTCCTCCACAGCTGAGACATGGCTTTGATAGAAGGAATGAAGTCTATCCAAGCAGAACACTAGCAATAAAATTTACCAGCAGTTTATCAGCAGTGAAATTCTGCATGAGCACCACAGCTTGACTGCACTAACTTTACTGATGCTATCATGAGCTCAGCTGCACCACCAGCAAATGTGTGCCTAAAGCAAAGGACACACATTTGAAATCTGGAAAGAGTGATTTGCCCCATTAAAAAGCACTGAAAAAAATAGCTAGGAGATGCACTCAAGGCTTTTTCTGAAATAAAAGTTGTGGCAGCCATTTCAAACTGAGTAAACAGGAGAATTCTACATCTACCTTGACTCTCATCACCTTATCTGCAGATTTCCCACCTGTTCTCATGGGAAATCAGATTCCTCCTGCCTACTCACACCTTAGATCATCTGCATTAGTTCCCTAATGAATAACAACTTGCTGCACTTAAAGAAACTGCAAATTTTTAGCAAGATCCTCCTATTTATTTTTGTTACTTGACTATTTCCTTTTAGCAATTACAACAATATTAGCAGAAAGTAGGTACTAGCCAGAGTAAGGATGAAATCCTGTGAGGAACTGGAGCCCTGACACTCAGCATGCAGTACTGCCTTCTCCCATGAGTATTAGCTATGGAAACAAAAGAAAATTCAACATCATTGTGTTTTCTGTGCGACTTCACACAGTATTTTCTTCGTGTTCTGTATGGTTTTAAATGTTAGTTTAAGCATTTAGATTATTCCTCTATGCAATAGGCACACAGGAAATAGCTCCATGAAAAGCTGCCAATAGTTGGGTCTATAAACACAATTTGATCTGTATCTTCGAAAATGGTTTCATTCCAAACTGTGGTTACAAAGCACTTCTTCTTGTTGGTAGCTGGATTTTTTTTTTTCATCCCTATGTATCCTTTATTTGCCCAACAGAGTTGGCATTGGTCACACAAAAATATCCCTGCAGATAAAACAACATTAAGTATCTGGCTGGAACTAACTTGAACCAGTGGATTTAAGAGTCAAAGCTGAGCTTTTGTTTTCAGCTCAGCCCATTTTGTTCAGGAGGTGCAAAGCGTGCAGTGTTGAACATGAGACCTTCTACTTGGCCCTGTACAGAAAGTAAAAGCTCCTTCAAGAGGATGGGACTAGAACCTGTGTCGACTTGAAGCAGCTTCCTGTTAGGAGACTGGCAAGTATTCATGGCCAGTTAAAGTGTGACTTTAAGCAAATAGCAGTATTTTTCTGAAGGTACAAAGAGAAACGTTTTAATTTTTTTTTCACTAACAGAGTGAGATTTTGGCAATTACTTAATCTTTTCTGAGTTGATGACATGAGAATTGTAAATGACCGCAGAAGCAAAAAATGTCAAATTTAAGTTGGAAAGAAAGACTGGTGAGGAGGATATCCCTGGTGACAAAGCTGATGCACAGGTGGCAATGTTTAGGCACTGATATTGATGAAATTATACAGGTAAATAGTTCCTAACAAAAGATTGGCAAATAACCTCCACAGCCTTGCTGACAGTGCAGAGACCAGCTCTGCCCCAGCAGGCTCACTGAAGACGTGGTTTTAAGGACACAGGCTTTCATTTCTGTGCACACTAAGGGACTGGTTTTGAACTGCTCCAGTCTGACTGTGTAAAATTCCATCCCTCATAGCATACAGACTCCTTAGATGTACCTGAAATAAAAGTCACTTATTAATGTAGGATGTAACTGTGCAAAGATACACTTTAATTTACATCAGTGGAATTCATTTGTATGAGTAAAACTAAGTGTCTGGAAGCATGAGTGAGTCTCCTTTTCAATAAAGCTTGGCAAATCAGTGCCTTTCTTCTCTCAAGATCTGTCACAGACAGGGGGATAAAGTGACAACTATATGATTCAAGCTGAGCTGATGACAGGTGGGAACTGGAAACATTTGAATGCCCCAATAAAATCTATGAGCATTCTTTTTATTGAAAACGTCTGCTTTCCTGACATCAAAATGGACTGAAATAAGAGTCCTGTGAAACTCTATCAGACAGCTAATGGCCGCGTGCATTATCTCCAGCCTGCCAAATGCCTGATCTCTCTCAGATGCAGACACCACTTCAGTCATCCACACCTTTGTTACCCCCAGACCCTATTTTGAACTGGACAGCTGAGGAACCCCAGAGGCCCAGAGGGTCCAGAGTCAGCTGCTTATCTTCTTCAGGAGACAAACCAATGGGAGAACAAAACATTTATATTCTAAACCTGAGGATGTTGCTAAACAACATGCTGGACAAAGCTGAAGGTGTTCGTTACCAAAATGGTTCCACCATCTGCTCCCTGGTCTCTGGAAGCATTTGCAGTTGGGCTTGCACTTTTTAAATGCAAATTTTAAAGATGCCAAGAGCAGTCAAGTGTTTGGCTCAGACCACTGACTCCTTTCTTGAGTGCATCCTTGCCAGAAATAATCCAAAACTGCTTTAGGGCACACTACTGTTGAGATCTTATACCAAATGCATCACACCTGCATTGCTGTTCCTTGGCAATGGCCAACCATATTTGGTGTCTTCTCAGAAGGAGGTAACAGACCTCTGAGGAGCCACTGCCACCATTTGTTCCTCCCTAACTCCTGTGACACGGGAAACCTGAGCTCTGGCAATGTAGCCAGGACTTGTAGTATCAGGATGGTGACTACCTTGCCTCCATGTGAAGTGCTGAGTCCATTGTTCCCAGTGCCACGGTCTGCTTGTTCTGTTAAGCTGCAATTAAAATCAAACAGGAAAGAATTTTAAGAGCCATGTAAGGTCACCCTAGATTCAGATGAGCAGTGTGATGGAAATACTTCTCTTCATAGCTATCAGCTAAGTTAAGCAGCAGGAGTGTTCACAGTGTTCACTGCCTTCTGTGCTTTGTTTTAACAGAAATAAAACATGCTCTTTTTAGTAACTTTCACTTATTCTTTTTAAGTTGGTATTTGTCTTTTTAGAGAATGAAAGCTAACATCCCTATGAATTTTTCAAAATATGTCACTGAACTCCGGGGTTTTCATTACCACCTCTGACTGTAATCTTACAGCATGCCAGTGCTATGGTAGGATGCCAGTCTCACTGAAGATATGCTAAAAATACCAAAGTATTTTGGATACAAATAAGCCAAAGCATTACCCATATAGTAAAAATAGTCAGTATCATGACCATCAACACCATTACCTTCTCCTAACATGGAAACAAAAACAGCAGACTTGTGACACTCAACCTTGGCCGAAGTGCAAGTAACCACCAACAAAGAGCACAATATGTTTGAGCAAAACAAAAACATATTCAAATTTATGCTTGAAACATTAGAGGATCCTCTGTGAAGGAACCTAAATCACTAAATAAGCATTTCTCTATCTATTTCATCCTGTCTCTTTAGGCCAGTACCACAAATGTGGTCCGTTCTGCACCAAGGGGCAGGGAAGCAGCAAAGCTCTCCCTCACGTACAACTGTGGTCACTCTTTCTTCTCAGCCTTGTGCTTTCACAAAACCTCTGCCATCATTCAGTGTCTCACAGTATTTGGCTATTCATCCAAATTTAGACTAAATGTAGCATTTGTGAATCTCGTTCTCTAACTAGCTGGAGCTGTCAGGTTTTGGAGTAGCGTCCTGTAGCAGTTCCTGTTGATGTTGTAAGGGAGCACTGTACCAACAACAAACCTCAGCACAGCCCAGGGTCTGCCAGTCCATGCAACAGAATCCAGGAGATGTTGCAAGGTACACAAATCCCATTATGCACAGGGTCCAAAAACCTGCTGAGCTTGCAATTAAAAAAAAAATAAAATTCCTGCAAAACTTAAACACTCTAAGAAGAACATCTTGAATGGCTTCCAATTATCTACTAACAGCCAACAGAATGACATAATGGGAGAACACCCTCAATGAACATGTTCTTAGGAAAATCAACTATCTTAAAGTTTCTTTCTTCCACTTCTACATTAGAAAAAGCAAATTTATTTTAAAAATTATCAGCCTCAAAACTCTGAATTTCAAGCCAGAGCAAAACATAGAAGACTTCTAAATGCTGTAAAAGGAGAGGCAATATTTAAAAAGAGAAGTGGAAATGTCCTTAAATTGGAAGACTGATCCTTTTCAAGAACTGTATATAGTGTGCTGTGCTCAAAATACTTGACAAGATAATCACAGGATGCCTTAAAAATGTATTCTTATAATCTTAAATTTTAAGCAACAGATGTTGCTTCTGTAGGCAAAATCTGCCAATGACTTTCACATGTTGAAAGGATCTATGTAAGCTAAATGATTTTATTATTCAAACAACCTTATATATGCTCATATATAATCATATTCACGATAGGCATCCTGTATACTACAAAGCAAAAAGAAAGGGAGGGCAGGGGGAAAGACAGAGAAATCAAGTATATCACCTCAGGCTATTGAGAGATCTGTGAAATTTCGTATGTGAAATATTCTATTCTTTCTCTCTGTTGCGTGTGTGTCAAGCAGAGCAATCAGAGAAGTTAATGGTAAGAAACTATGACAATGAAGACTGTGCACGCATTAGCGTGCTCACACTCAGCTTGTTTGCAGAATCTGAATAACACCAGTACAGTGGCTGAAAACTAGCAAAGCATTCTTGTACAGCTATGCAGGTGAACCCTGGGTGGTTCTTTGGTTTGGTTTGGTTTGTTTTTTGCATGTCTTGGGGTGCACCTATCAAGTAGAACAGAGAAAAACTGTGTTTCCCAGGGAAAGTTTTCCTGTTCAGGCCAGGCACTATGGAGCACATGTTGAGACCCGATGGGCTTTCTTAACTTTAAGGAAACAGTGCAGCAAAGAGAAGGCTGGTACATGATGCTGCTGGCTCAAGCAGGGAAAGTCCCTCCTTTGCAGACTTGCCAGCGCTGCTGCCCACCAGCTACTGACAGCTCACTCCCAGCACTCACTTATTCCTGTGATAACAAGGAATGAGAAAGGTACAGCGGCTAACGGGAAAGTAACATGGTCAAGCTTCTTTCAACTATTTATGTCCTTTAGTAGCATTGAGTCACCTCTGGAAGACACAACAGAATCTAAGAAAGTTGAGGTTAAAAAATATATTCTCATTTTTGCTTCCTTAATCACACATCTCTTTGTTTGCTCATATTCAGACCAATCTTGTTTTAAATATCACAGAATCACAGAATGTCAGGGATTGGGAGGGACCTCAAAAGCTCATCCAGTGCAATCCCCCTGCCGGAGCAGGAACACCCAGATGAGGTTACACAGGAGGCTGTCCAGGCAGGTCTTGAATGCCTCGAGAGTAGGAGACTCCACAACTCCCCTGGGCAGCCTGGGCCAGTGTCTGTCACTCTTATTGAGAAGAATTTTCCTCTCAAATTTAAGTGGAACCTTTTGTGTTCCAGCTTGATCCCATTACCCCTTGTCCTATCATTGTTTGTCACAGAGAAGAGCCTGGCTCCATCCTCGTGACACTCACCCTTTTTAGATCTGCAAACATTAATGAGGTCACCCCTCAGTCTCCTCTTCTCCAAGCTAAAGAGACCCAGCTCCCTCAGCCTTTCCTCATAAGGGAGATGCTCCACTCCATCATCTTTGTTGCCCTCAAGTTATATGGTCCTGCTATTAACCCAACAGTCTAACCAGTCATGCAGTTAGGAAGTATCTCTGAATACTTAACCCGAATGTTAGATAGCTATTCTATCTAGTAATGACTCATGTTACGTGTTAGTGTAATGTCTTGCTCATCTTCTGTGCTTGCTCAGACCATGCCACATGGTCCTAGGTGGCACCTCTTCCTACCCAGCCTGGCAGCCCCACAGCTGGCGGCAGCCCAGCAGGCAGAGGTGACACCAGATGCTGGCACAGGGGCTGTCAGCCAGGCCTGGATGTGTTCCTCTGAATTTCCAGGAGTATTACCTGGACAACAAGATAGATATTTAGAAGTAATTTAATTGTTCCCATAATTTAAAATCAATTCACTTTTTACTCAGAAATATTTTCTCAGTGGGGGTGGAAAATCCATGTATCTCAGCTGGGAAATGCTACAAAGGCTTCTGTGCTTTCTCTAGTGGACCCTCACAGTAAGGGCACTTTTCAGATGAGATCTGTTACTGAGAAGTGTGAGCTATCAAAAATATTCAAAATATTTACATTCTTTAGTGGATAGAAGCACTACTTCATCCTAATCTCTTCTCTAATTACTTGAGTTGCCAGCCACACCATGGCATAATGTGTGTAATGCTCACAACAAGGACTCACAGCACTTAAAACAACACATTTCAGACAGATATTGCAATGGTGGGGATTCTGAAAGACCGTGTATGTTTACTAGATTACATCCATACTTCAATTTAGATATTTACTTGTTTAACCTCCATAACCTTCCTTCTCATTGCTAAAATTTGCTTCCTAAACACCATATTCTTCTCCAGAATAAAAGGACTCAACTGCATGTAAAACCCAAGTATTTAAAGTTAAACTTCTGGGTTTTTTACATTGAGACGTAAGATCTAAAATGACCGATATTTTAAAATCTGGTTTTGGATGGGTTTAACTTCGTGTGTCTCCAAGCACTGATTTCTGCTCTGAAACATCATGTGTAAGGTCATTTTCAGTGTTCTTCCACTTTTGTCTGGTAAATTCCCTTGTTGTTTATATCGAAAAGAAACACAGCTAAACAGGATATTCTGAGTGTAAAAACAGAACTTGCATGGGAAGGGACAAGGACAGAGGAAAGTCTGAAACTAAAATTACTCCAACAGGCTTTTTGAAACTGTGTTTCCAAGGTGACAGAAACCCTTTTATTGCAAGGTTGCTCATTTATCTTGAGCAGTTGCCAGAATTTTGATCTCAGTTTTGGTTCTGGAGAACTAAAATTATTCCACTCCCTTTCAAAATGAAAAGCAACCAAACACAACACATTTTAACCACGTAGTGGCTTCTATCTTTATGACCAACAACAAAGAAAAATCAGGTCAAATGGTAAAGCTGCCAATTTTAGCATGCCTTTGGAAGATATATCCCCAAATTGCATATTCTAATCACACATACAGTTCATCAGGTATCACAGGCTAAATTATGCACTAAGACCCCACTACGAGTTTGCAGCCTGTCTGAGCTGATGTGTTGCTCCCTCCTGTCACAGACAGGACCCTGCCTGGGCAAATACCAGCAGGTCAAAGCCCACAGGCTGTGAATGGAAAACCTCAGGGAGATGTACACACGCAGAATGTGTTTCTTCAGTTCTTTGTACGTGTTCACTGCTAAATATTTAGGGGAGAAAAAAAAAAAACCTAAGAAAACACCAGAGACTGCCTCTGATATCGCTCTATAAACAACCACAAAACCGACAGCTTGTTTCAGCAATGCTACTGATGCAGTAAAGCTGATGAATTTTTACCTGCAGTATCAAGTGTCAGAGCTTTAGCACCCAGAATCATTAACACTTTGTCTTAGGATCCAGAACCCTGTCTTGCAAAGCACCTTGTCCTTCCTTAAGGACAAACTATAATGTTCATTTTCTTCCCCAGTCCTGCTCTCATGGAAAACACTCAGAAAATTTGACTCAGATTCATCTTCCCCCTCTACTTTGCTACTGAAACATGATGAACAAATACTCTAAACCAGCACGTATTTCCCTTTCTAAACAGCAAATGGGCTTAATGAAGAACCTTAGGTATTTACCTGCTTTACCTGAACAACCCCAGAGAATGATGCCCCCAGTTTCATCTCCTCTCTTCCCCTCATCATGTCCTTAACCTCACTTACTCTGTCACAGCTGAGTTTATTGCAGGATTTTGGAACAAGTACCATGACACAGCTCCATAGAAAATTCATTTGCCCAAAGTGGGACTTGACCATGTCTAGACCTCATGTCCACTGCACTCCTCACATCCCTCTTTCCTTGGGCTCTTCCCATAATGCCCCCGGCTTTGCCGTACATGGGAGCAGAGCCCTCCCTAGATGGTTACATGTGTTTATCAGGCTTTTTCACAGTCAGTTAGTTATTACAGTTTCAACAGTCAGCAGCCTCTGAATGGAGATGAGTTTACTGACCGTTTTGATGGAAACTCATGTCTCCAGGATTCCATGTGCACAAGCAGGCCGACACGCACTTGGTCCCACTGACTCCCCCCACCTCCTCTGTCCACACACTGAAAAACCATCCTGTGACTCACAAAAGCATCTTGGTCACCAGTGGTGTTTCTGCTTCCACACACCATTTGAGAAGGACAACAGTAGTTATGGATGGGCTGTTAGGAAGGAAAGACTGCTTCCCAGTGAGGCATTTCCTTTGCCACTGACAGGCATGAGCCCTGTTACTTCCCAGGCTCAGTGCCGTGGCTGCTGTTGCCTTAGAGATCAGCACCAACTGAAGAAGAATCTGTTCTTTCCAGGTGTCAGGTTCTCCTACTGAACTGGTTGATGCTTGGCTTCCGCCATTCAGAAGTCCTCATGTTGTTGTCATTACAGATTGCTGCCAGGCAAGAGAGCCAATATCCCAGTGAGCATCGATTCTTGTGCAGCGGCAGGAGCAGCAGCTGCAGCTGCCAAGTCCTGCTGGTGCTCTGCGGGGAGGCGAGCGGAGTGCATGGCCAGCGGGATGCAAATGCACAATCGCTCTCTCCCACTGGCTCTCTTATCAGAGGACACACAAGACATCAGCTCTCCCTGCTTCTGTAATTCAGGGTACCCCTCCAGAAGCCCAAATCGAACTACTTGTTGTTCCCTGTGCCAAGTCTTGCCAGCACTTAGTGTGGAACATTGAGCAATCCCATCAGGAAACATACCCAAAGCATCAAATAAAGGTGAATAATGTATTGTTAATTTGTCCACTTCCACTTCAAAGCAAGCACTGCTGAATCATTTGCCTATTGCAAAACATGCTGAATGTGGAGTCTGTGTTTCTGTCTGAAAAATACATCCATCTCTTCTGTCCACAGGAGGTACAGAGAGGGAAGCTCCAAAGGCTTAAAAGCCCAGTCAGCAGGGGTGAGCCTCATCTTATTAATGCAGTTATGACAGTGTGAAGCTATGCATCTCAGGCACTTTTAAGATGCCTGTCATACTGGCTTACGTTTTCTCTTTCACATTTGCATACAAAAATGGATATTTTTAAAAATACATTCACAATTGTTAACCTGAAGCAGAATTTTTCTTTACCTGTCAGCAAAAAGCATCTGGAGATGATCAATCTCTTCACCTTGCCCAAATGTCCTCAGGGAGGAATTAATCTTTAAAGACAACTATATTGAAATGAAAAAAAAGTTTGTGTAAGTTTGCTAAATTCAGATGCTAGTCAAGTTTTCCTGAGAAAAAGGTGTAGGGAGGGAAGGGGATCCATTCTTTCTAAGAGTAAAAAAGACAAAAACAAACAACCCACAAATCACTTCTTTTATTCTACTGCTAGTAGCACAAGTCTTCAGCCCCTATCAAGAATCAGATGCTAAATGCTATGGCCCCTGGCAGTGTAAATTCACGTGTGATTAGCTTCATAAACAACAAACTTTCCATCGCCTATAGTGGGATTCATACATACCTGAGCTTCATACACACATATAGATTCTTGTAGGAATCCATACGGCAACTCAAAGGAGAAATATTACTCATCTGGGAGCTGTGGATAAGCAATGATCAGTGCTGCAAGTTACTCTCACTCTCATTTTCCAGTACCCCTTGTACTTAGTATAAGAACTAGTGAATCAACTATTATTAGGGGAAAACAAACAAACAAAAAACCCCAAACAAACAAAAAAACCCACAACAAAAATGCAAACAAACAAAAAAAACCCATACCAAACAAGACAAAAACAAAAACAAACCCCACAAACAAACAAAAAAACCCCAAACAAACGAACAACAATCTGATGGGATGGAAAAGCTAAGTTTAGAAGGCAATATTGGTGTGTTGCCAAGAGCACAGACCTTGAAACCGGTTTACATACAGTTGTGTTTTTCACAGCCAGGCATATTTAGGGTGCGCAGGCGTGTCCCGGAGACTCGGGGGTTCTGTGCGTGAGGCGCTCCTCACACGGGCAGGGTGTGACCGCACAAGTATTTTGTTTTGGATCAGGAGCTGCTTTTGAAGTGACTTTCCCCATCAGCCCAGCAGATTCTGCTTTGGTTTTCAGAGTGTGCCAACTGGATTCCTTTCAGATGAAACTCAGCCCAGAAGATGCGCTCCAGGAGCATATTTAATGTACTTGGATGGCTGCTGGGCATGGAGTCCACGGGAGCAAAGTAGAGCCAGCCCACAGCAATGACCAGTTCACATTACAGGCACTCTCCTATAGTGCCAAATGATTTACTGACATAAAGGCAGTCACGGACTAAAGAGCATCCTGTAGCATGATATCAGAAATAGAATTAAAGCAGTTATAACACACAGAGCCTCCTAACAACCCTATAGCATTAACTGGGAGGATCAGTAAGCTTGCTTATTCTGTAGTAAAAAAAATAACTACTTACTTCACAAATAAACCTCATATGCAATATAATAGAAGAAAAAAGTATCAAGAAGGAACTGACCTTCTGAAATGGATTATTTTCCTAGTACCAGTAGAGCTAATTTCCCAACTGCTTTATTTACGGTTCTTAATGATGAAGTGTGTATGCACAACCTGGTCTATAAACACAGCACTGATAGAAAACCCTACAGAGTTTCCTGGGAATTAGTGATGCCACTAAATGGAATAGCTTTTCAGGTTAATTTCTGCAGAATGCTATTAAAACCTATGAGACTTTCACAGAATGAGAAGGAAAAACAAAAATCAGGTTCTGCAAAATACTCGAAACACAAAATGTCTGCTTCATTTAAGCCCCTTCACGTTACTTACTGAACTCTGAATTTCATAGCAATCAATGGAGATGACTGTGCAGCTGCCAATGTTCCTGTTCAGCCGCAGACAAAGCAGGCGTGTGTTCAACCACAGTTCAAGTGGAGTTTCCGGCTACCATGGGGCATATTCAGCCCCTGGCAAACTTTGTCCTTTAAGCAAATCACATTAGGTATTTCCACAGCAAACAAGACCATTATCTTACAGCTTTGCATGTTGCCAAAATCCTGTGAAAAATTAAATGAGGTCTTTTAATTAAAAACCTAAACACATACAGTGAGTCAGTCCCACCTCTAGGACCCCAATTTCTTCTCTCATGTAGGTTCTCCTCATCTCTTCTGAAGAGTGTTGAGGAAAAGTCAGTTTTAAGGGCTAGTCTAACTTCTGGATGAACCTCAGGGCCTGACTGTTAAATCCTGTCCAGAGTTGCTCCAGAACAGCAGCAACACAATCCTCAGCATGTGCCATATCCAAGGAAACTTGGTCACAGTGCACTGGAGCAGGTCATTCTGACCAGGCAAACTGCCCTCAGAAATGACGTCTTTTGCTATAATTCTGTTGTTTAGCTTAGAATTAGTTGATTTTTGAAAAGTTACATAAAATGCTTTTCCCTTGACTATGTCCCAACCAGAAAACAAAGCAAAACCTGAGACAAATCACATTTTATAACTCCAAATACTTCACCTTGAACCACTTACACCTGTGCTTACATGGGGGTCCTTGCTCTGTACAGACACAAAACTACAAACCATAGACTTGCTCCAGAGAATTACGTTTCCCCAAAATGAAGAATGAAGTTACAAACACTCGTGTTCAGCCACGTGTTTTGCTGATCTCTACTGATTCCTTAGGGCAGTAAGTTGGCAGCGGGGCTGGTGCTGCTCCTGGCCTTGCTGCCTGCCCTCCAGGCCAGGGGCTGCCTGACCTCGGGTGAGGTGCCTTCCAGCCTTATTTTGATAACTTCCTATGAAAGAAACTTACGAGTCCAAACTAGAGAAATTCAACTTTTCAAAGCCAATTCTTGCTCACTTTCTCATTTTGCAGAAATCAGGGGTTTTTAAGCATTCTTAAATTTAAATCAAATGTGACTTTTTCAGTCACAAGATGATAAAACCCTTGTTCTTGGACTTTTCACTACTAAGTTAAAAACTCTGGAACATCATAATTATTTTGTCCTAAATAACAATTTAACATGACTCTTAAGCATTCATTTTTTTGATACTGGTTTTCCAAACTTTGTTGCAGACAAATACACTTGACTAGAACTGTGTTCACCCAACAATTTTTTAGATTGTGATTCATCAATGTAAGAACTATTTTTGAAAGATAAAAGATTACAGTAACTCCTCTCAGGCAGCATTCAAAAAGTATTTGAAATTTACAGCGCCAAACCAGTTCAAAAAGCCTCTGTAGTACTAGCAAAATCTAGAGCAAGGTATCAAGAAAACCAGGAAAATAGATGTGTACTTTCTCAAGAGTCACTTAATCACGTATTAGGCTGAATCAAAGAAAATCAGGTTCTATAGTTAAAAGTTGTACAAATTCAGAGGCATTATGCCAAGAGTTAACA